>NC_090929.1:1469300300-1470024043 GCF_040938575.1 Ambystoma mexicanum | reverse complement strand
CATGCTTTTTGTTCTCATGGTTTTTTCTCTCCACAGTGCTCTATGCCCAGGTCCTTATGGCTTGGCTGCTCCAGCTTGGCAGACAGCATGCCTTCATTACGATGCCTATATAACCCTGCGACCGACACACTCACAGCTTTTCAGGTACATTTCTATTTCCTTCCTTTCTTGCTTGCTTTCATCAGTTTTTTGGAATATAATGTGTTTGTTTACGTGGCGTTCAGGACTCCTGCTGTTGCTGGTGGGGTAAATATCAAAATGTGTTTAGTTTCAAACCAGTTTCAATTGTGAAACATGTTTTTCACACGTTTAACTTGAAGTAGGCCCTATTATTCTTTTGTTGGTAATCTTACTGGGAGCTTCTCTATAATCCGCAAGGCCTGACCCACCCATCATGGTGGCCACCTTGGGGCATACAGCTCTTACAACTGCAAACCAAAGCTCTTGCATGCAGCTCATCGCTAAATCACCAGATCTGACCCTTTTCATCTTGGTAGCCCTTCTTTGGAGTGACAGATCTTTCATTTGCTTCAGCAGTCGAGCTGTATTGGTGCATAGCCCTGACCCAACCATTGTCCTTGCCACAATTATCAATGATCTAAACTTTTCCAAAGCCCATCAATTATAGCGTGACTGTTATCTTTTTCCAGCCCTCCCCTTTCACCCTCACCTTCCCTTTTTGTCATGATGCCTACCCCCGGGGAACCAGACCAGGTCCAGCAACCCTGGAAGCAGGCATCAAGTTGTTTGAGCAAGCCCAAAAGCCCCCGTTAGGGGCTGTTTGGGTGCGGTCCTGGTGCCTATGGCGCCAGGCTCATATGGTGAGTCAGTCCTGGCGCCATAGGCGCCAGGCTCATAAAGTAAACTTACCTGATGCAGACCATGCTGCAAGCTTACCTGGTGCAGACCATGCTGCAGAGCTCCAAGCCAAATGAAGCTTGGAAGGGACTATTTTACCTAGGGACTATTTTTTTTACTCGGGTGGGGCTGGGGAAGAATACTCACCTGGGACTACTTTGGAGGCTATTTAAACCACGCCCGAAGAGCAGCACACGCTTTGCGTTATTCTGCATCGAGCAGCATAACGCTCACCGTATCTGCAAGCCTGCATCCAGTCTTCTACCACGCCCGCCTCGAGTCTACAGCTCCTAGAAAAAGGGAGGAACAGAAGGAGAAAGGTTAGAATAAGAGCAAACCTTCGATCCTTACCTGGATTCCGGATCCACCGCACCTCCGAACTGGAAGAAAGAAGCATTTACATGTGCCGCCTCGCCTGCTGCAGCGCCGCGCTGAACTCACCGGCCCTCGCAGCATCCTCACGATCCACCGCATCCTTCTGCACGTTCCGCCGCATTCTGGCACCTAAGGGGAACACAAGAACAGCAAAGGTGAGCCAAGGAAATAAACAGAGGCAATAGTAACTACCCCCATAGACTTACCTGATTACCGCCGGGGGTACTATTCCTCTTCATGGGTCGGCGCAGTCTCCATTGCATCCTCGCCGCACCCCGGCCCCTAAGGGGAACAAAAGGACGACAAGGTGAGACAACGGGACAATAAGGGGAACTCTTCTCACCATAATAGACTTACCTAATTTTACTCCGGAGGCATAATTCCCCGAACTTCATATTTTCTCGCCACACCCGAATAAGGGAACAGGCAGCTTACATTCTGGCCTTATTTTATTGTACTGTGTAGGATAAGCCAAATCCTTACCTGAACTTCGTCAGCTACCACGAGGACCTCTTTGCTGGGGTCAAGCTGCAAACTGCAAGGAATCGGACAAGAGTGAAAGTCAGACATGTGAACTCTTACGAACTACATATTTTTCGCAGTCCTTATTGTTCTGGAACTCAGATTCCTTCGAGCCAGTGAAGCAATTGGTTATCAACGCGCCCCTGTGCTCAGTGCAGGATGGAGAGCTCATCTTTTCAAACCATCAGGTGAGACTATAGGAGGGGACATCAAAAGTGATCTGTGGGGAGAACAGCGGGGGTGGGGGGAATTTACACTCGACTCCACAGGTGGTTAATTCCCTTTCTCCATTTGCAGAAGGATATTCCTACGGGCCAAGCAAACGAAGCTAGGTGGGCCTGTCCAGTCCGTCATCTCGGCCCTAAGCGTCACATTGGTGGAGACCGCAGCTGTCCAGTTCGGACCGATGCCTCTGTGGGAGCCAGGTGAGCATAACACTTTTCCCCTCTCTCCCCTTTCCCAACACCATCAGCCACTGATCTCCCAGACATCCAGCATCTGAGTACTGATGTATGTCTACCTATGGGTGCTGGTGCAAAGCTTGCCCTCCATTTTTCCTACAATGGCATTCTACTTGCCCTCTCCATTACTTCTGACTCTGAGTCTAAGTTCTGCATTGATTTCACATCCTCCCTCTGCTCACACCCTCACAAGCTGTCCATAACTGTCCAGACTATGCTTACCTCCCTAAACTTTGTTCAGTTTCTCTCATCTTTCGCATGTGCTTTCCACTTTTCCTATAACATCATCACAATACATGTTAAAGGCCGACCCTTGACCTCCGTCGTCCTTCTCGCATCTACCCGAAATCTCCTCTTCCACTGTGCTCTGGTGATATTAGGAAGATATGGCAGGCCCTGGGGCAGGCTAAAGGCAGCCTGGCTGAAAAAGTACTCCATTCTGTGAGTGAAGCACATGGGAGTGCCCATGTTGAGACGACTGCTCCTATACAGAATCTAGTCAGGATTGGGAATTAGGAAGAGGGCCGATCCAGGATCCATCGGGAAGCCATCTCCCTTAAGATTGGGAATCTTAAATCTTCTAAAGCCCCTGGCCCTGATGGCCTGGCAGTTGTAGGGTTAAAAAAATGCTCTGGAGCACTGGGTGACAATTCTGAAAATGTTGTTTGAGAAGAGATGTGGGAAGGTAAGATCCCGATTTCCTGGCTATCGGCAATACTTATCCCTGTGTATGGGAAAGGAGACCGGCTGCTACCGGCTAACTATCATCTTCTGGCTATGCTAGATGTTCCCGGTAAGCTGTTTGCTTCCTATAGGATTTTGAATCACTTCCAGATGGGCTTTCACCCAGGCTGCTCCACTATACACAATGTGAAGGCTATGGACTCATTAATTGAGGGCACAAGAATTAGGGGAGGCCATGGTCTGTACGCTTTGTTTGTGGACTTTACATCCGCATTTGACTTGGTTCCTAGATAGAGGCTTTGGGCTAAACTAGCAGCCAGGGGTTGTCCACCTGTACTATTACATTTTATAAAATTGCTCCACTCTGACAATACTTTGCAGGTGAGGCTGGACAACGAAGGGACATTATCTAGGCCTTTGGTAGTTCTAGAGGGGTTAAACAGGGGTGTAGATTGGCCCCATTCTTGTTTAATATCTATTTAGCTGAATTCCCAGAATATCTTGAGGCTGGACACTTGCCCGCCCAGAATTGGTTCAGCCCCTGTCGAATACCTTGCTTATGCCAACGACCTGGTTCTTATGGACGTGACCTTTGTGCGTATGAGAAAGCTAGCAGAGGGGCTATGGAGCTATGCATATGAAAACAAGCTAGTCAGCAATAGGCAAAAGACCCAGGTTATGCTCTTTACTCAAAAAAGAGTAGCCTGCCCAGCCCTTCTGATGGAGGGCATATGTGTAGATTACGCTGAGAGCTATTGGTACCTGGGGGTGGAGCTGGAGAGCAGAAGAAACTATCCTTCAAGTCAAGCTGCCAGAGAAAGGAAGGCAATACAACTAACAGCGTTGATTGCTGCCTTCAATAAAAAGTCTGCAGGGTTCAGCCTTCCTGAAATTCTGAAGCTGTACAAACAGTGATTCTGCCCGTCTGTCTTATATGGTCTGGAATCTCTAACCCTGGATGATTTGTCTTGGGTTGCTAGGGCTGAGGCCCGCTTTTGGCATCGACTACTGGGCCTCCTCCCTGTATCACGATGTAAATCATCCACCTGGAATTGGGCATTTGTTCGATGACTACCACACTCCTACTGAAACGTGGTCTACTATACTTGAAGGTCCTTACCAATCCACAGTGTAACCTATTAATACTAATGGGCTCAGACATGGTAAATAAAGTACAGTCAGGGTTTGTTAAGTTCACTTTTAAGTATTTCAACACTCGATCCCTGGATTGTCCGGAGTAGATCTCAACTTGAGATCTACTCCGGACAATCCAGGGATTGAGCCCTTTTACTTCATGGATATTTGTGACCATTGGAGGACACTCACCTCGACATGCACGTTCCATCCTTAATCATATTTACACGATTATTGCCTTGAGAACGACTTATGGTCGAAACACATGACGGCTGACTTTGTGTGGACATTTTCATTAAACAATTTATCTTATCTAAATCATGGATCAAATATATAATTCTAAAGGATTCTAATTTAGGGAAGAGCGCATATCTGTGTCATATTTTAAGAAGCAAGAGTTTTGAATCTTGAATTTTAAATTCTGAATTTTGAATCATATTGTATATTCTTTGTATATATTGTATGTATATATTATGTTTTTATTTTCCTTTATGTGTAGTCTTTGACTGTATCACATTCAATTATAAACAAATAAATCTCCTCTTCTACTCTCTATTCCACTTCTCTCCCATTGACACCCATTGTGCACTCATATGGATCTCTTTGCACCCAAAATTATCGAAGTGCGTGCGGCTGTCACCTGGTCTCCCTTCCACGCCATCTTGAGTCTCTACAACTATTGACCCCCCTTTCCTGCGTTTTATTTGTGTGTGTACAGTTATCAGTCTGGCCTACTAACAATGAAAAATTCTTGTGTGTTAGGATGCCCCTCAGAGTTGTCACAGATGGCCTCAAGAACACACAAATTCAGACTCCCGCCAGGCTTTTCTAGGTGGACCCTAGCCTGTATGCCACAAGAACTGTAGTGGCATTTAAACCAAAAACGGATGCCTTCCAAATACCTGGTCTCACTGGCTCTTCTTCTCATGCCCTTGTATTCCTCGCCTTGATCTTTCCTTCCTTTGTTTACCTTTCTTTTACTCTGCCCCTTCTCTTCCTCTCACTCCATTTCCTTTCCCTCTGTTAGGTATTTTGCACTATCGGGTGGTAGCTGGTTTATTGACTATCAAGCTCTTCTCTCTTCTCTTGTGGTATTGAGTATATACCGTGGGTTTTGGCCATCCACCAACTCAAAAGGACAGAGTGCAGTGGACGATTGGGTTGTCTTTCTTAAAGCAAAAAGAGCCAATGGGATTAAAGTGTCCCATTTCTTTCCATCCTCTGCAACCAGCTTTCTCAGGATACATTTCAGTGTTTGATTAAACCTCTCAACCAGCCCATCTGTCTGTGGATGTACACCAATGTTCTAAGGCTCTTGAACTTCATGAGGTTTTTCATTTCACCCATTAGTTGGACATGGAACTGCTGCCCTTGTCTTGAGTGTTTCCGTAGGGAAGCTGACCCTGGTGAAGAACGGAATGAGCACTTTTTGTATGGCTTTAGTGCTGTTGCTTCTCAAGGAAATACCCTCCAGATATCTGGTTGCCTAATCTAGGATTACGAGGAAGTACTTTAGTTACAGGAGCCCCACAATATCCATACCAAATCAGAAGTATGGACCCTTGATGATTGCCAATGGTTGTTGGGGAGGCTTCTGGGTATGTTATCCGGTGAGCTCTTGTGGCAGATTGGGCACAGAACAATTTGATTTGATCTGAGCCTACGCGCGATGCTAATAAAATGATCTGAGTACATTGATCTGTGTTCACTAGACACAGATGTCCAACTATCAGATTGAAGTAGACTAACTCCATTATCACCTTCTGGAATGGCTTGGGGACCAAGGGCTGATAATTATTGGTGCTTCCCTCCCACCCCCCTTCTTGGGTTGGTGTCCACTCGATACAGGAGCCTCTTCTTGTCTATGAAATGGGGATCTTCAGGGTTTGGCTTTCCTCCTCAGATGCCAACTTCTTCCGAGCTTGTTCCAGAAGGGGATCTGTTCTGTGGGCCTCTGCAAATTCAACCGATGCATGGCCTGGGACTCCTAAGGTACGGGAATCTCTCCTCTGGGCATCTGCAACACCCTTCTTTGACCCTCTTGACGTCTTTGAGATCTTCCACTTCCTCAATCTAATAGGTTTTCACACAGTAGTTGGGCTATAGGTTGATCGGGTTTTATGACAATTGATATTCCCCTGGTTAAAGCGGAATATCTTCACCTCCCCTCAGTAATCCCCATAGTTGACTCCAGCTCCCACACCCAAGGAATGTTTGTGATCCAATCTTGGCTTGTGGGCAATCCGTCCATGTGTCACTTTTGCTACCTCTACCCACAGCTAGTCTTGTCTAAGGCCTTAACCCAGGATGGGGCCACCACCTCCTCATTTCCATCCAGATCACATCCTGCGGCCCTTGCAGTGGCTGTAGTTGGAACTTGATCAGTATAAGTCATACTATCCTTACAATTTCCTTTGGCTGTGGGCGACCTCAATATTGGGTTTTGAATAATCCCATGATGACACCATTTGTCACATATGGCCACAAGAACACACAACTCAAAGAAGTTTCAAGGGGTTTTATCGGCTGTGGCGTGCTGGAGGAAGGAGTCGGAGAAAGGGGTGGCATATTAACGTATGCTTCATTCAAAATAATAAAGAAAAGACCTACCTCTACCTATCCCTAAAGGGTTTTCCCTACCTACCTAAAGATAACTGGGGTGCTCGTCGTCATGGTTGGATGTCCAACTAAATATGTTTGTCCTCTCTCTGAACTAGCCTACTGTAGCCCTACCGCTAACAAACAACATAAATGTAATACAGCACCATAAGAATGACTCCCTTCTCCTGGTTCAACGGATCAGTCCTAGGGGCAGTCTCTCACGATAGTTCAGCTTCTACCAGGAGAATGACATCCTTCTCCTGGTTCAACAAGCTCAATATGTTGGCTTCTAGCTGATAGTTCCTTATAAAAAAAGTTCTGTTTCAGCACAACAATCTCTGGTATAAGAGGATGACCTTCTTCTCCACTTTAACTGTGCCAACCTCCAGGCTATTGCTTAACGTTTTACTTTAGCTTCTGATTCAACAATACTGGTGAGAACCAGGAGAATGAAGCCCTTCTCCTGGTTCAGCGGGTCCTCAGTTCACTTCCTGAAACGGTCTTCATAAGCCCTTGCAACTCCTTTCAAGCTTCTTTCTGGGATTGTCTGAATATTGCACAATCCTTCCAATGGAAACTACTTACAACTTGTTATGGTCCTTTTTAACATTTGAGTAAGGGAGATGCCTTCCCTCGCACCTGAGGCTTTGCTGGCTTCCGATATCTTGTTTATCTTTAGTCTCTGTGGCCCAACAACTGAGACAAGGAAGATCACTCTTGATGATGTTTCCCCACCTCACAATCTTAGTACTCTTGATACAGTTACTGAGACGAGGTAGATAACTCCCAAGACTTTGTTCACTCTGATTACTTTGGATACAACTACTGCAACAAGGGAAATTACTCCTTGTGTCTTCTTCAATTAAGGTTGGCTTCTGACACTCATTGTGACGAGGGAGATGACTCCTGAGTGTCTCTATTTTGTCTAGGCTCATGGCACTCTCTGTGACGAGGGAGATGACTGCTGAGTCTCTCTCTACTTGTGCTTTGGTTTTTCTCAACTCCTGGACCCCACCCGGGTCTCCTGCCATTCGCGTTACCTGGATTATGTTTGGGCTACGTTACTGGTTCTTCCCGTGGTGTCTTTGTTTTGCTCGAAGCTTTTTGCGTCACTCCTCTCGCTTCCTCTTAGCCTACATGGCTCTGCATAGGCCTGGGGCTAACAGTGTCAGCATTGTCCATGGGCCGCGTGGTCCACCTGCCAGAAGTCATGCCACAGTCTTGAGTTTCCCAGTCCTTGGGCGAGCCGAATCCCAGCCGACTAGCAGAGGGTCTCCTCGCCTGCTGCGCAGTGTCCTCTTCTGTGAAGACCAGCTTCTTGCCACTGCTCTCTGTGACTCCGATCTGGCTCTGCGGTTCTCCCGCCAAGGCAGTTCCAGCTCAGTTAAGGGACCACACAGTCTACTTCCTTTCGGTCACGCTACCATCTCCCGGTTTCTAGCTTCCACTCAGAAATTCCCTGTTTTGGCCTGTGGTGGACTCTCCGTTCCTCGGCGTGCAGTCTTTTCCCCGGGTCTGCCAGGTTTCACACCAGTTCCAGTGTAAACCATGCTTGTGTGTCCTGCCATGTGTATAGCTGGAAAATGTACTGTATCACAGACAACCGGAACAGATGGCTCCTTCTGGGACCAATTCTTTGAGTTTGTCACAGATTTGGAACTTAGATATCTGCATTTGGTTATTAAAGGTGATTTTAATTTGCATTTGAACTGTCCTGCCACGATGGCTGAGAAGCAGTTCTTTGAAGCATTGAAGGATGTGGGTTTGACCCAACTGGTGTCTGCTCTGACTTACTTAGCCGGGAATACTCTGGATCTAGTCTTTGCCAGGGGTTCTCTGGCTACTGCTTCTTCCCCTCCCCCTCAATCCCCCCCCCCTCTTTCCTATCCAATGGTCCGACCATTTATTTGTGGCTTTTTTTGATTTAGGCAGAGGTTGCTCGGACCTCAGTTGAAGCCAAATATCAACGCTGCCGAAATTTGTTAAAAACGTCTAATGCGGATATTGTTTCTAATATTCAGACACAATGTGGAGCAGCAGGTGCAATACATTTTTCCACATTAACTCAAATTTTTACCAGTGTGACAGACACCTTAGCCCCGCTTACCCTCCACAAGCTGAGGGGTCGACCCTCTCAGCCTTGGTTCATGGATGAACTCGAGGCCCTATGGGCAAATAAACGTCAGGCTGAGCAAAAATAGTGGAGAACCTGTTCCGCCAGTGCTAAATCAACGTTTACTCTGACTTGTAGCACTTTCAGATGGCCAAAAGTGCCTTCTATACTGGCAAAATTGAAAATGCTCTTAATCAACCCCGAGATTTATTTTCTGTTGTCCGGTTTTCCTCTCTGCCGCTCAGTCGTCTCTGAGCAGCAGAGAGGACTGCTGCTCAAAAGTAGGAAAAGCAGATAGACGAATCTGTTCCCGTATCACATTAACTTTGATAGAAATGCTGCTAGATCGTCACAGAGAGCTTGAGAATGACCACCTGCAAGGTAGTATTCCGACTTGCAGGTTGGACAACCTTCAAGTCCAATCTGCGTGTTGAAATGTTCCTCTACTTTTACTATGGACAACCAAAGTCATGTAAGCATGAATTACTTTTACATGGAAGGCCATTTAAAGACTAGCAGGCATCATTGTATTCTTTTTTTTTAGATGTCGAAGCAGAAATAAGCAGCCTTGTTAAAGGTTCACTAAAACACCAAGTTGAAAAAGAGATTATCACATGCAATTTACCCCTCCCACAGACTTGTCTTGCAGGACTTACTAATGTTTAGCTTTTAAATGCGGGTGTTGGTTCAGACGATCGCTGTGTCCAGGGCGGTGCAAGCACTAGGCAAACTAGCAGGCTGCCTGTGGTTCTGAGATCAGGGGGTGCCAAATAGCTGGTTTTCCCCTCTGCTTTTATGAATTACAAAAGAGATGTAAACTAATCGGAATTAAAGTAGCTGTATAATGTCTTCCTGCAATTATGATGTGCCCTGCTGCGGACGACAGTGCTCACATTTCTAGGAGTCTCTAGCATGGCATTGGAAGCAAGGCCATTCATTGCCTATTCACATGTGTTTTGAGCAGCAGAGTGCATCGTCTGTCTCCAATAAAAGCACAGTGGCCTAGCAGGAAGAAATATTGATCAAACTAAGAGGTAAGAACCAGGTCATGCACACCAGGAAAGTCCAGATTCACGGTACAACCCTTGTGCAAATTCTGGTTCCAGAGCATGGGCTAGAAAAGAACACCCACAGGTAGGAGCAGGAGGGAGATGTGTAGGGATATCGGGGCTGTTCAGGAAAATGCTGTTAAAAGTCAATCTCAGAATAGCTTGACGTGTGCTGTGCTTGTAGCACATCTACTCTGAAACATTTTTATTAGGATGACCAACCTGATATCATTTTTAAGCAATGCTGGAAGGACCCGCTCAGAGTACTGACCCCACAATTGACTTGTTGCAACGTTTGCTCTCAGTGGGAAGTAATGCATATTTATTCATGCATCTTTGAAAATACTTAATGAATAAATAGACTTATGTTGGGCACAATCGCTATTTGAAAGTTGAATTTCTTTATTTCAGGGAAAAATTCACAGCTCCAAGAATTATCAAGCATTTCTTGGAAAGTTAACAAAGATGCCCAATTAATTTGCAATTTTCTTGCTTACCTTCAAAGAAATACTAAACCGTACCGGTCAAGCCTTGCTGTCTTTGCTAGTATATTTATATCCAGTGCAGGTTATAAATTCAAGATAAGCATGACAGCGGAGTATATGTGCATGTTAAAGGTAAATTCATAGCACTCGGCTTGTCAAAGTTTTAGTTGGGTCTTCTGATGTTAAAACGCTGGTCAAACTTTAAACTTACTGTTAAAAGAATTAAAGAAATTGAAAGATTTTAGAAGGTCATAATAGCATTTTGATGATGGGAAAAGAAAGGTCAGACCGTCCAAATTGATGGCACTCAAAAGCCAGGCCGGAGCAACTAATAATCCACTGGGAGTGCTATTGCACATAGAGGATCCTGGTGGCCCTTTGCCTGCAGTGTACTTCTGCCCAAAGGGCCACATATGCTCTAGTTGAGCTGTACTGCCCTGCAGTCTTAGAATTTGCTGTTCATCATCCCTGATTTATTTAATATCAACTGCTACTTAAGTAATCTTCCACAGCGGTTGTCAAAACATAATACATGGTATTAATGGTTGAAAGTGGTTGAGCCAAAAAATTGATCATAAACAAAACATTTATTAGGACTACACCCCTTAACTCTTGCATGATTATTACATGTGTACAGCATGTGTGTGAGGAAAACCTGCACTGATTCTGTTTGTGTCAGAAATGTACCAATTTGAATGAAATGTGCGCAGGCCCTTGCAATCAGTTGCTCTGCCAATGCTGTACTTAGGCATATTTTAAGGGAAACATACACTGGCCCTGGCATTCTGTGCGAGTACCTGTTTGCACTGGACTTGTACTGAACCGGCCCCTGTTGTACATGCTTGTTAGGAAAGATTGCAGTGACCCTGCACATGCTGTGTCCGTTTGTGAGGGAAGCTTGTCTGGCCCTGCCCATGCTGTCCACGTTCCCATTTGTTAAGGAAACATGTAATAGACTTGTCCATGCTGTACTTGTATCACTTGTTAGGAAATCGGGCACTGGCATGTGGACTCATATCTGTACATTTTTGTGAGGGGCCATTGCAATTACTTTTTTTGTGAGGCAACTTCCACTTGACCATGCCAAACAGTTTGTTCTTGTTGTATAAATGCTGTATCCATTTGAGATCAAATCTTGCACTTGTCCTGATCGTGCTTCGTCGTTATGGAGGTTCGTAGCGATTTGTTTGAGTATTATTTAGGCACAATGCTGTATCTGTTTGTGGAAAGCACCGACTGGCCCTGCCCACGTGGTTCCTGATGTTTCTTTTTTGAAAAGCTTGCAAAAGTCTGATCTATGTTGTACCTGTTTGAGGAAAGCCTATGCTATTCCTAACTATGCTGTGTTTGTACCTGTTCTTTTTCTGAGGGAAGCTTATGCTGGTCCTGTGCATCTAGTAAATATATGTGGCAAATTTGTGAGGCAATATTGTACTTTTGGAAACTTTGCATCAGTTCTGCCTAGTTGTGACATATAGGTGCCTGTGAGGTAATTTGGACTGGCTGCCTCCAATGCTGTGCCCGTTTGGTGTGTTATAGTAACTTTCAGTGTTGCTGACCGTGATGCATCTGTCTAGTGTGCGATGGAAGCTTTCAATTCTGCTCCCTTTGTGGTTCCTGTTATTTGTGTGAGGGTAACTTGCTCTGATACCCATATTATACCTTTCCTGTATGCCAGGGAAGTTTCACATTCTGCTGCATGTGCTGTCTGGTCTTTTCGGTGTGTGGATAAAATGTTCACCATTTGTTCCAGTACTAAACCTGCTTGTGAGTTAAGGTAGCAGTGTGGCATGCATTCATGCACACAGCCGGTCAAGTGGCACAGCGAGTAGAGCGCTCGCTTTGACACCCGTGCAGAGCCTGTTAACGCAGGTTCGAATCCCGGCGGGGCCAAACTCAGCCTTTCATCCTTCCGAGGTCGATAAATGAGCACCACACACCGTGGGTAATAATAAGCAGCGCTCGGATACCTGAGGGTTTGTAGCGCTATATAAAAGCCTAATTATTGTTATTATTATTATTATTATTATAACTTTATGCAGCAAAGTAGTGCCAGGAGGACCTTTTTGGGGCAGTTTGTGAAAAATGGGACATTTTAACGAACATAAGGCCAGTAAAATGCGTTCAAACTTCCGGCTTTACAGTGCACTAAAGCCCCTCTTTAGCCGCTGCCCTATTTTCGTGTCTGGCCCTAATGGCAGCCCATTGGCGGTCAACAGCCTGGCCAAAGAGTTTTCCCCAGGTGGATTTCCTGAAACAGCTGATGGTGCTCCCCATGCGTGGGGATGGCGGGGATGTCTCACTCCTGTTCTCCTCTCCATCTCTGAGACGGCAAAGGAATTCCCTTCACTCCCCTGCGAATACACTCGAGCAAAGTGTATTTTTCTGCCATTTCTGATATCTGGAAAGAGGATGTGAAGGGGCCACTACCAAACCGAGCCAGCAATAGCAAAGCCACTGACAGCCACAGCTACTAACACCCTCTCACTTTCAGTGAATCTAGCAGCGTTTTCTGCCACTCTCTTTAGCGCAGGCTTAATGGATGAAGGTGGAGACAGGGCAAAGGAAGATATATGGCAATCATAGCCAGTGGTAGTTCCACCTCCAAATCGGGGGTTCTCAATGGGAGTGGTTGAAGGAAGTACTAGCCTCCTTCTAGCAACCTTTAAATAGACTATGTGACGATTCACAGGATCTCGTTACTTCTCCCCAGAGGTGAGAGTAGGGAGGTGAGACCGCTACGCAACAATCCCCTTGGGGGTAGCGGAAAGCGTGATCTCACAGTTCTGTCACGGAACTACCTAAACCCCTGAAGAGCTACTCACAACATCTAATCGACACTCTAAGCTTGACAAACCAGTCTCTACCTGTTATTGTGATGTCTCTGAGAAATCCTTTTCTTACGTAAATAATACTGTGACGAAGAACGTAGAAACAATGAAGAAGACCCAGTGGTTGGTAGCCAACCCCATTGGGGTGAAGAAGATTGACAAAGGAGTCTCCACTCCATCATGGAAAGAGACAAAGGACTATGTGGATACGCTGGGTCGGACCCTGCATTTCAGGATACAGAGTGAAGGACCAGTGCAAAAGTGCCACAAACCTGGGAAGTCCAAACCTGGGCTTGAGAAGAGGTTGGAGAAAGCTGAGGCGACCTGGCGCCTCAGCTGGTAAACTGATAACCGGAAGAACAGGGCACAGCAACAGCAGCAAGCAGTTAGCCAGCTTGCTGTGACCCAAGAAGGTGGACCAGTTGGTCCAAGAACTGCACCGTGACTGTACCAGGAGGGGCTCAGCCGCAGAGCAAAAAAAAAAGCCATTGAACCAAGCAGCTGTTCCAGAGGGGAAGTCCCTAGCCCCACTGAAGGAACCAGTGATGCCTACCTGAAGCAGATGAGGTAATGGGAATGGCGGGAGACCCGCCTGGGAATCAGGCTGAACTGAGAATAAAAAATACTTAGGGATGGATCATACTTGTCCCAGTGGCAGTGAAGATTGTGAATATCGACAAAGGCATCACCACTACTCCGGGACTAGTCATACTGGTGCCAGTATTAGTAAAAGTTGTGAACAACGAAAAGAGGATAAAGAATACTTGGGGACCGATCATACTCGTCCCAGTATCAGCAGAGGTTGTGAAGCTCGACAAGAGTGTGCAGAATGCTTAAGGACCAGTCTGGTGTACCTCAATACACGTGAAGGTTGGGAATGCAGAGAAGGAAAAAGAGTGCTACATTTTCCCCTACTTCTACTAAACCAAAATATTATAAAAGTCAAGAGATTGAGGAGGAGATACAAACAGCCAAAGGACTAACTAGAAGAGTCCTAGTGAAGATTACCCCTGCTAATAGCGCAGGGAGTCTTGATTCTATTAAAGACAGGGAGGCAAGCATTATGCTTCAACTTTGTATTTCTGTCTCCAGCAGTTTCACCAAATCAAACATTTCAAACTTTTTAAAACACATTTTCTTTTTTAAACTACATTTCCCTTAAATCCAGTCCTTTCTGTAGCCCACTCCGACTATATCACGTGCCCACAGTCCTCCTTGTCCCCCCCTTCCTCTTCTTTGAATGCTCTGAACTGCACTCTATCTTGCAACTGAAAACCTCTCAACTTGTCGATCTACAGAGGCTTGATCCAACCGCTGAACTGTGCTGCGCTCTCTCTGCTTGCGATCGTTCTATCTTGCCGATCTGTTAGCCTGAGCTCACACTAGCATGACTCAATTGTTCTTCTGGTTATCTTTTATCAAGATACAAAGAATACATTAGGGTGGAGGATACACTGCCCTACTCCTCAGAGGGAACAATCATTAGTGCAATCGTAAGAACACATCACAATTCTCCCGTGTATCCTGTGCGGGAAAGTAATGCTCGCCTCCTTGTCTTTAATAGAATCGAGACTCACTGCGCTATTAGCAGGGGTAATCTTCATTCTATGTCAAGACCGGAGTCGAGCATCATGCTTGTTCAAAGCTTGTCATTACTGTCGCTGCCATTGACTGAATAGGCTTAAAGTAAAACGTCCTAAAAGTATTATCGCTAGCCCAGTCGGCCACCTGCAGGATGTCTTGCAAATTTGCTTCCTGCGCACGTGCTTTAGAACCCATTGCCCCTCTGAGTGCGCTTCAAATTTTGACATATCTGTTCCTGCTAACTGCATCACCTCGCGCACCCATCTGGCTATGGTGGCTGCTGCTACTGCCTTTTGAGGCTTCCTACGCGCTATGAGTAACTGTGTTGGATGCCCGTTGCATCTCCGCTGTCCTACTCTCGTATTCCTGTATGCATCCTGCTACACACCACTTGTGGTGATTGTGTAAATAGGGGTACCAAATCGTAGCTGAACATGTCTTGGTCCTTCTCACTAGTGTGAAGGTGACTCCTTCAGTCTGTATGTCTTTCTGTTAACGTCTAGTGCCTTAAGGTTTGCTACTCTCCTGCATGATATTGGGCATAGTAGCATGGCGAGCTACCCTGACGGTTGTTTCAGGGACAGATACGTGTTTCCCAGCCAGCTGGTCAGGAGCCTCAGTACTACCGTCTTGTCCCATAATTGTACGTACTTCGGTTTGGAGGATTTCCTGAACCGGACCCCTTTTATAAGTCTGATCACTGCTACATTCTCTCCTATCGGAATCCTGTTGATGGGTAGATTCCTGGCCGAAATGGCGGATCTGTATACTCCTATGGTCCTAAACGCCTTCCCGTCCTGCAGTAATTCTATCAGGAAGTTCATAACTGCCATTATTGGGGCAGAAACTGGATGAAAATGTCTCCTCTTGTACCACCGTGACCATCTATTCCAAGCTGCGTCGTAGCTCTGCCTAGTGGAGGGAGCCCATGATTCTGCGATTAGTCGCGCAGCTTGCACCGAAATGCCTGGGAGTGCCCAGCGTCTCCAGCTATCTTGCATGCCATAAGCGTGAGAATCCCTCTCACTCTGAGGATGAAATTACCCATTGGGTCTGTGAGCAGGTGTTCTCCTGCCGGTAGTATCCTACGATGGTCTGCCAATAGTTCCATCAGCGCCGGGAACTACACTTGCGATTTCCATATCTGAGCCACTATGATGAGGCTCGCTGCTTCCCTGTAAACTTTCGCTAGCACTCTACTCACCATTATGAATGGAGGGAAGGCATAATTCAGGTTCCCCCTCAAGTCTTGTAGGAAGGCATCTGCTCCCTGCGCCATTGGTTCTAACATCCAACTGAAATATTAGCTTTTCTGCGCGTTCCATCTGGAAGCGAATAGGTCTGTGTGCACAGGGTCCTACAGGTTCTCTATTTGCTGGAACACTCCTACATCTATTTTCTAGTTGCTGGAATCAGACAAGTGTCTCGAGTTCCAGTCCACTACTACGTTGAGCGCTCCCGGAAGGTATTCTGCCGTCACGGACGTCCCTGACTGCAGACAATAGTGCCAGACATCCTTGGCTAGCT
The DNA here is from genome assembly GCF_040938575.1 of Ambystoma mexicanum. Classification (NCBI taxonomy): domain Eukaryota; kingdom Metazoa; phylum Chordata; class Amphibia; order Caudata; family Ambystomatidae; genus Ambystoma; species Ambystoma mexicanum. The sequence goes on along the minus strand of NC_090929.1, from coordinate 1,470,007,819 downwards.
CTGCTAGAAGTCTGTACTTTGTTCCTCCCAGATGATTGATGTATCTGACTGCTAAGATGTTGTCCATCTTCAGTAAAATACAAGAATTCAACTTGCCTTTTGTGAAGGCCTTGATCGCGAAGGAGCCTGCTAGTAGTCTAGCCAATTTATGTGCAGCTGGATTTCTTCCGAGCTCCATCTGCCTCCCATCTCCAAGTCTCCGCAGCGGGATCCCCAACCCGCTCTGCTCAGGTCTGAATCCATTATTAGGTGGGGCGGTCTCCGAATATGGCTTTCCCGTTCCAGGCATCCATATTCTGAAGCCACCATACTAGTTCTCTTCTGTATTCGGCATGCATTGCTGCGTAACCCCACTCATCCTCAGTGATACTATACTTTTGTCAAGACAACTCCTGATCTCTCTCTCTCTCTCTCTCTCTCTCTTGATATCTCTCTCTCTCTCTCGATATCTCTCTCTCTCTCTCTCTCTCTCTCTCTCTCTCTCTCTCTCTCTCTCTCTCTCTCTTGATATATCTCTCACTTTCCTGGCTGGTAGCCCTAATGTGGCTGCCTCAGTGTTTGATGAAACCAAGGAAGTATGTTCGTTTAGTTGGGATTGTGTCTGTCTTCTCCACATTTATTAGGAAACTGAGCGACGAGAGGAAGTTCTTCACCCATCTCATCTGATAGAGCAGGGTCTCTCTGCTTTTGCTATCCACAGGCTGTCATCTAGAGAGATAATCATACGAATCCCTTTCTCCCTGATCGCTGCTGTCAGTCTCATGAGCTTCGTGAAGGCCCACTGCGTGGAAACTAGACCAAACAGCAATTGTCGTGAATTGCTAGAATCTGTGTACCCAAGTGAATGCTAGGAATGGACTGAAATGCTCGTGCACTGGGATATTGTGGTATGCGTTTTTCAAGTCTATCCTCGTCAGCCAGTCCCCTTTCCTCAGTGTGTCTCGCAGCTTGTGGATTCCTTCATCTTGAAATGGTGTTATACCACCCACCTGTTTAGCTCCTTTAGATTTATTATGGGCTTGACCTTCTTTTTTCTATCCACTAGGAACATGTTGCTGACGAACCTCGGAGTCTGGGTGCATAACGTGATAGCAATTTTTTCTCTGCTAAACGCTGAAGCTCGTTCAGACTCGTTCTCTCTGTGTGCGCCATGTGTATGGGGGGAGAGAACTGGCTTTGGTGTGGTATCTGCGTGAATTCTAGCAGGAGTCCTTTGACTGTCTGCAGCACCCATGTGTCGGTTTCCAGTGACACGCCAGTTCTGCCAGAATTGCTGTGTCCTCCCCCTACTGGTGGGTATGCACCCAGTCTCACATGTGGGGAAGTTCTGTCCTCTCCCTGATCCTCTTCCTCTGCGTCCTCGCGGGAATCTACTACTCGCTGGGAAGAAGGTGTCTTGTTGCTTATTGTCCCAGTAATGGGCTGGCCTTTTTTTTTTAGGCCTTCTCGCACCTTGATAGCGACTGGTCGCTCGACCTCTATATTGGCCGGTTCCGGCTAAAACTCTGCTCAGGAAGATGTTTCTGATAGATACCTGGGCCTTCTGCAGTGAGATGTATGTCCCTACAAATCTGCCCATTTCTTTACTGAATGTCTCCCCGAACAACAGACCTTTGGCTGCTTCACCCACCTCGTACGAGGCTAGGTCGCCGAGTTTGAGATCGATCTTCAGTAGTAGCCCTCGTCTCCTCTCTGAGTAGATGGCACAGTTGGCGTTGCCTAGCAAGCATACTGCCGTCTACGCCCAGTTTGTCAATACGTCCTGTGAGTCTAGAAATTACCCTACCAAAGCATGGAAGGTATATTATGTTGGTTGAAAACGAATCGCATCATATGCCCTACATCGCCAATACTGAATCGTCAGCATAACCATAGAACGTCCATTTTGTGTCCTAGGTCCGCCATTTGCTCTCCTTGCCCTTCTGTTCAAACGCTTTGCTAAATGTATTTTATTTCATTATGCTCATGCACAGAGCAAGGCCACAAGTTGCATGTTGAGAGACTGTTAGGCAGAAACCTGTGCAGTTCCCTCTGGGACCACTGCAAAAGATTTAGGACTACAGGTGTTTGGCAGTAAACCCTCTTGGTAGCAGTCTGTACCACACAGATTCACTTGGTAGCTGTGGCTGAGCAGTCCGACTTCCCTCAAGAAGAGTTAGGCAGTATACAGAGTATTCACAATAGGTCAAGAGAACACAGTAGAACAAGTAAACACTGACCAGGGCTTGGTGTAAAAGAGATATAATTATTTATTTAAAACCACATCTAGAAAAACACACAGGCACTAATACTAAGCAATTCAAAAACACGGTCACTAAAAGATATACACTCCCTTAAAAGAATATTAGACAAGTCTTAAGTAAAGCCCCACTTATTTTCAGACAGTGGTGAGCGCTTAACGTAGATGGCACTCTAATAGTTTGTTCTAAAAAGGGAGAGAAGAGCAGAGAACAAGTTGAAACAGATCCCAACACTTTTATCAGAACATAACAAGAGGGAAAGGCAAAGTAAAACCGTGAAGTTAGAGTTCAAGCGGCCGGATCCACTTTCAGAGGATCCAAACGAAATGTGTCCAATTTCACACGCTTCCAGTCCACAAGAGTATTGTTAAGGTTCAAAAAGGAGTTGGACCAAAGAAAGGGACCAGTTAGAGGGTCAAGGCGGCCAGCCCAGTCCAGAAGGTGAAGGGGTTATTATTACCTTGTAGCAATCTTTAGAAAGGGAGGCCTGGCGGACACGGTACCTTAAAGTGGTGAGAACGCTCCAGCGGGGGCAGTTGTTCCTGGTAGCGAGTGCAAGTCGGTGCTTCGTTCAGGGGAAGAGGGGATCTCGTCGTGGAGGAAGACAGGAGTCGGTTGCACTGCCAGGGAAGAAACCAGCCGCAGAGTTTCTCGGGTACAAGGAGCGGTCCGGTGATTCGCGGTTCAGTGGTGAGTGGCTATCCGGCCGCCAGGGTGCTTGGCACGGGCAGTTCGACCACAAACCGGGCTGGGGTGCGAAGAAAGGAAGGTAAACTGGTTGTGCCCACCAGTTAGGGGAAGAAGCCTATCCAGCCGGGAGATCTTCTCTGTCGTCGGGAAGTGGTAAGTCGGTTCTGCAGGGCTCCACCGGTGGTGTCGTGGTAGGTCGGCTCAGCTTCTCCCTCATCGGATTCTCAGGTCCTGTGGCAACTTCTGATGTTCTAGTCCCCAAAGCCCTGCTTTTATGCAGAAAACCCCCATTCACTCAGCCTAGCTGTCACTCAAACATGCTAAGTGGTGAGCCGGCCGGCTCACCACTTGGGCCAATCACACAAGAGTGCGACTTGAGTTACCAAGGTAACTCAGTCCAGGGTGCCTAAACCCCCTCCCACGCCCCCTGTGGTACCCAGACAGAGTGGCACCACTTTTGGAGGCTTCTGTGGAGAAGCCCGTCAAAAAGTGGAACCAAGGGCTCGACTTGGGTTGGAGTCACAGAAGAGAACACAAACGCCATTTTAGAATCGAGTCTTGGCAAAATATGGCAACCGGCGAATTAATATTAATTAAATAAACCGGCGGTATGTTCGAGGCTATGAGAATTAAATAATTAAAGTTGGTATCCTCGAACAATGGGAAAATCCCATAGGAAAATATTTGCGGTCGAATATAAAAAGTAGTTTCCACTGCCACCAGCCAAAACTCGATCAGGGGGGACGGAGACGTGCCCCCTCGACTAACAGACCCCGGGGCAATCGAATTGCCCCGACCAGTACGTCCACAATATGATGGTTTGTACTGGTTTCTGTTAATAATTTGGGACTAGTAAAGCCAATGGTGACTTTACATGCCCTGGGAGACAGTAGGAGGGTGCTGTGTAACACACATAGGAAAAACACATGAGACCCTATGGAGTAAAGGACCCCAAAGCCCATAAAACACATTACCAGTCAAAGGAATACCATAAATCATGTCCAAGAGTGGGAGAAAAAGAGTCTCACTCTTGGCAGGAGGAAAAATAAAACAACTCCAGAAATCCAGCAAAGCTGCTGGGGGACTCACTAGGTTAGGAAATTCAGCCTAAAGAGAGAATTCTCCCTAACAGAGACCGGCCCAGACATAAATGCCAAACAGTACAGAAATGCATTGTTATCCTCCCTCACAAGTCCTTGAAGGCGAGTAGGGAGGCATTTAATCACCAAGCCAGGTGCCAGCCGGTCTCGCTGAAACTGTAGAGACATGCCGTTAAAGCATGAATTATACTTTCCTAGCGGTCCCCCTTTCAGGGCCTTCTTTAGATCACACTGACCCCCTAGTTCACGAATAGAAACCAGAAGATAACATGCAATGGAATGTGTCTCTCCTACGAACACAGCTTCCTCGCGAAACAAGTCGTTGTGTGCTTCATACATAATAGAGCAGTATCCATTGTAAATAACAATGAACTACACTCACTTTAGGGCTCTATCACAGTCCTTTAGGTTTGTTTGCCATTAGGTACTCTCTCTTAGCTCTCTCCCTTTATGCCATTTTCATTCAGATTATTTTAATGCATGGACCTCATGCAATGTGGGACCTCATGAGGGGTTGCAGGGTGGGTTGTATGCATCTATGAAAAATACCAATGGCAGAGATACTTAGTTAAAGTTTGACCAGTTCCAGTGAATCGTGTATTCAGAACCAATGAAACATTATTTAAGAAAACCTAATTAAGGAGGTTGTACCTCAAGCGAACCTTCTTCAACCTGCTCGACCAGACCAGCCTTCTTCATCATCTATACCTCCCCAATCGCCGTCCGGTAACAACCACAAGCCAGCCTTTGTCTCCCACTTCAACAGCTGAAACAGCTGGATCTGTGTTGCCGTCTCGATCAGTCTTCGGGGCCAGTTCTCCTAGATCTCCTAGTACAGCTGTGTTACCATTTGCTCTGTCTGGAGCAGCGGCAAATTATCCTCATCCTCATTTGTATACTGAGGATGCTGATGAAGAGGAGTCCATATTATCAGCAAACACGTTTCATAGATGTAGGCGGGGTGTGCAGGATTTCATAGGTCTGCCAGTTCCGCAAGAAATTTCTTCTGAACTCTGAGTCCTCTCAGAAGTATTCCCGCTACATAATTGAGACATTTGGAATAGCCAAATAGGATGTGCTGCAAGAAGCAGAGAAGTTGTGGAAAAGTCCACTCCATTTTGCATACAAGCAAAATAATTGAGGCTAGTTGTTGTCTGCTACAGTCTCATTCACTATTATCAAGGCTGATTTACAATTTCAGTGGATTCCTGAGTACCCTCAGTAGTCAATGTAGGCTGTCGATTGCCTATTCATCCAGTTCCTCCTTTTCCACCAGTTCTTCAGGTCGGTTCTGCTGCACTATTCTTGGAAGTCTCCCATCTGCTTCAGATCTAGACGATCGAGGAGATTAACCATCTGGAAAGAGGAATCCGGTTTTACTCTCTCCTTTTTAATAACTCGAAGGAGAACCAGGCGAGCCTGCAGATAGTCTTGGATCTCTTTTCTGAACCTCTTTCTACCTCTAGAGAAGTTCAAGGTGACAACGCCAGTCCAGATCTGAAATTACCTTTACTAGGGTAACTGGTTTTGCTTGTGGATCTGAAAGACGCTTACTCGCACATTCACATTGTCCGGGTCAGCATTGCTAGTACTAAGTTCTTTCTTTCAGCCTAAATGTGGCTCTGTGAGCATTCACAAAATTGAGAAGTCTTGTAGCAGCACACTTGCGATCTCAGTGAGTCCAAATATATCCATATTCAGAGCAGAGACTTTTCAGCTTGCTCAATGGTCGCTACAGCTGCTATTGGATCTACTTTTCAACCTGGGTCTATCTGTCAACCAGAAGAAATTCTGTTTACATTCCACTCAGGACATCAAATGCAAAAGTTTCAGATGGGATAACACATCACGGAGAGTCTTTCTCACTGCAGAAAGGATTCAAGACGTCAAGTTAGCGACGTCTCATTTTTTCAGGCGGTATGAAACTTCAGCTCGTTTGTTCCATTATTTGTTAGGATTCATGCCGAATTCCGTTCTCTCAGTAATGTTTGATCATCTCAAAATTAGGTGTCAACAGCTTCATCTCGCTTCCTGCTAGAATTAGGAAGTGGACAAACAGTCTTTCAGGATTTCGATTTCATTGGATTTGAGAACAGCCCTAGAGTGGTGAACAAGCATAATTTGCGGGTGGCATTTCCCTTACAGCACCCGCCTCCACTGCATACAATATCATACTGTTCTCTCACAGGGTGGAGAGACTTTAGGTCAGCTGCTTACTCACTCTATTGACTTCAACAGAGAAGAAATGGCATATGTGCTGGAACTGCCAGCAATTTTTAGCCCCTCAATATAGTTGCTCCCAATCATTCATGATACCTCTGTTCTTTTAAGAACTGACAGCATGGCGGCCATATTTTATGTAAAAAAAAGCAGGGCGGCACCAAGACTCCTCCACTGTGTTGCTTTGCTATTAACATCTGGTAGTGGGCCATATTGCATTGGTTCTCTCTGGGCATTGTACCTGGTTGGGGGGAGGGGGGAAATCTCAATACAGAGGTGAATTGGCTCAGTCACCTTTCTTTTTCCAACCACGAGTGGGAGCTCAAAACATCACTGATATAGGAGGTTTTTTGGATGTGGGGATATCCTCAGGTGGACTTATTTGCGATGGATCAGAATTGCAAATGTGAGCTTTTCACACCCTTGATGAGTCGGAGCTCTCTAGGGGATGTCTATTAGATCTCTCGGGATCACTGGTACATGTATGCCTCCGGTATTACCCAAATTGTCCTTTTACAATTGACCTTTTGTCCTAATTGAACTAATTATAGTGGTCCTAATTGACCTTCTGCACAATTGACCTTTATATTATTTTAGTTATTTTATATATGTATTGGGTTGGTTTTGGATTATAAATAATATAAGGGGATTGGGTGGGGGGTTGCAGGGGTTTTTGGATTGGGTGGGGGGTTGTGGGGGATTTCTACCCTTTCCCCCCGCATATATGTTCTAATTGACCTTTTAAATTAGGTCAATTCTCCCGAGGTCAATTCTCCTGAAGTCAATTGTGAAAAGGTCAATTAGTATACATCCATGCCTTCTGTTATGAATCGCAGGAATCAGTCACTTATCCCCAGGGGGAGGCTTTCCTTTTTGAGGCTAGGGAGGTGAGTCCACTGCGCAATACCCTCCCTAGCAATAGTGGCAAGAGGGACCTCACTGGGAGATACTCTCCCGAATCCCGTCTTAGGGATAAGGACTCCCATGCCGATGAGGAACTCCCTTTCCATCCCAATCCTACCCATACTGTTGGGAGAAAAGAATAGGAATATTTATATATTTGTTATACTGGTGTTGAATCTTGATGTTAGTATCTGCCAGGTTTTTCGCATCTAGAAACACTTGTGTACAGGCGCATTATAAATGCCATATATCATTTCATATGATACTGTGATGAAGAAACCTACAAGAGTAATAACGAATGGTAACCAGATACTAAGAAAGGACTTGCATGAGGCACGGGGAAGCCACAGAGCAGCATCATAAAAGTGATAAAAGTGGGAAGAGAGAAACCAGGAAGGAGAGAGACCGGGGGTTTGGAACCAGCAGGGAGCGAGATGCTGGTGAACTTGGCAGAATGCTGAATCCCAAGAAGGGGAAATGCTCTGAGGAACAGGTGCCAGAGTTGCATGCTTCCCAAGACTGACATTTTGCTTTAAGGCATGCCATGAAGACGCACTTGTTCCAGGCTATTGTGTTCTTGCTGTATTCTCTAGCGCCAAGATGCTGCCTGGCGTATGCGTGCTTTACAAAAACCAAAATCATTCAATCAAGACAGACGAGTGGAAATCTGTTATGGAGGGACTTGCATGGAAAGCAGGACAGAAGCTGGAAGGAAGAGGTGCCTGAGCTGCACATCGCGATTGTCAGACCAGAGAGAGTCGGCCAAGCTGACACCAGTCCCAGGAGGGACACGAAATTCTGAAGTGGCAGATGAGACGGGGAAAGAGGAGACCCCTCTCAAAGCCACTACCTCTACCTGAGGGAATGCTGAAGGAGCAGCGGAAGGACCTCGAGTGAGGAAGGCATCCTGACACACAAAACAAGAAACAAAGGAGACACTGACCCGATGCAGCAACCCATTTACAGAAGTAGGTAACAGGGATAGCGGGAGACCCAGGCAGAGAGGCCGTCATAACAGTTGGCATCAGTATAATCATCACAGTTCCCGAAAAAATATAACAAATGTAGTCTTCACAATCGTCCCAGTGAGAGGACCAGTAACTCGGAGATGAGTATTGTGAGCATCCTACTTATCCTAGTCAGAGGACCAATACTCCAGAGAATCAGTGCTGTGAACAACACAGTCATCCCAGAAGAGAATCATTGCATTATGCATTGTACTTGTCCCAGAGAGGAGGTCCATATTCAAGAGAGACTTTTATGTACAGAGAACCACCTTTGGAGCCACCATACTTGTCCCATTGAAAAGGCTAACAACCAAGAGTGGAAGAAAGCCAATAACCAAGAGAATGAGAACAGGTACTGGGAGGATCATACTCATCTCAGTACCAAAACGAGGGATCAGAGTCAACCCGAGAAAGGGAGACTTTTATATAGCCCTAAGAGAGACCAAGATGACCCAAGACCATGAACTATGATCTGAAAAATACTTCAACACCAGGGAAAGTGGAAACGAGGATGCTGTGAGAATCCCCTACAAGAACTGAACAAGCTTGCACGAAAGATAGCCAAGAACTATCTGAAGATTCTTTACTAAAAAGAACCGAGCTGAGAAAGCAACCCCAGGAGAAGGGAGTAATTCTTCTGGACTTAAGTTTTGTGTTAGTGGTAGGGTCAGAATAACTTAGACTTTTGGACGGTCGACAGTCTTTACTTTCGACTTCAACTCTGACGATGAGCACCCTAGTAAGTTGTGTTAGGGAACTCCATAGAATAGGGATAGCCAGGCATTTTTCGACTATTTTAAATAAACCTTTGAGAAAATAAACACGCGTAGTCTGTCTCCTCCTTCTGACCTGCCACACTTCTCTCTATACCATTGTTGCCCAGGGTCCTACAGCAATTTTCAAAGCTTCCACAATTGCTCTCTCATTGTGGTACCCCCAAATTGCCCAACTCAGATTTGGTATCTGGGCCTCCTGAAATTGAATTGAAGCAAATGTGTCCTTGCATTCTACCAGTTTTGCCATATCTCCTCTATCAAGAACCTTAGCTGCTTGGTTCCCGAGAAGCTAGTTTATGGTGATCTAGGGATGTCGGAGCACAATCTTTCAATAATTCAGGCTGCCTGGAAGTCATTTACAAGGCAACAATATGAGCAAATTGATGCATTTATGTTACTGGATGCTGGAGTGCCATTCTGATCAGTGCTCTTCTTCTTTGGATGATTATGTACCTTTTCATCTAATATGGTTACATCAGTCGTTAAGGTTTGGTTTGTAGATCATATTTAAGCAATATGACCCGAGCAGCGGGGGTATTACTGACTCAGGTAACGCCCCGGGGCCCATAGTTATAGGCCCGAGCGAAGCGTCTCGAAGGGGAATATGGACTAGGAGTGCAGAAGTCACTTAAGTGTGTAACTTTTTCTAAATAATACTTTAATCTGTAGCTATGTTGATGAGGCATGCATGCTTCACCCTGTGTTTTGCCGTGATATCACTAAGGTATCTCTTGGGTATACAAAAATGTGAGCGCCTCTTCTTAGCACAGTCATGGCCCAAATAACCTGTTCTATGGATGTGTCCCACTGTGTGGTCTACAATCAGGTTTTAGGTCACTGCACCTTTCATCGAGGGGAAATACCAATTTAAATATCACTCTGGTCACACTCATAATGACAGTGCAGCGCCGAAATGCTAGACATTTCTCCTCAGAACAAGAGTGCTATCGCCAACCCCAGACACATATGGGTGGTCCTGTGATACACCACAGAGCTAGTGGTGGCGTGGAGGAACTAAGAGACGAGAGAGGGAGACACCAGCAATGGAAAGGGCAATACTGCCGTGATGGAGACAGAAGGAAGACAGTCTTTCTTGGTGGCGTGACCACTCTGAAGCTGTGGTGGGCCTGGGGTACGTGTACAGATGCCGAGAGCAGCAGGTAACGGAGGAACAAATCCTCCACTATCAGGGCAAGGACAACTGATTGTGCCAGGACAGGCAGGATACAGTAGGCAACTCCTTACCAAACAGCAACGCTGACTAGAGGGACGAACAGCCACATCCCGCTGAGACAACACTCCACTGGAGCACAGCAGACTACAGAAAAAGGACCAGGGCTGCCTGGGGTGGACTGAGGCAAGTGGAACATTGAAAGAAGAGGGACAATGACAAGGGAGGGTTACAGAAGCCCTAGAATTCCAAACAGTGAGGAATTTGTTTAACCACAAAATTAAATCAGCCAGAGAGCCGTAGGGGTCTGGAGAACCCTAGAGAGTTAAGTGACATTTTTCATCCTATGAGATGGGGAAACCAAGACATAAACCTAGTGGAAAGAAAATGGCCATGCTGGGGAAGATGGGCTAAGGGAGTCATCCCTCTCTATGCAAACATTGAGACATTTGAGTTATATAAAGACCACCAAGATATAAAACTAGTGGGTAGGAAACAACCACGTTGGAGGAGAAGGACTAATAGATCTTCCCTTCACTTAAGACATTGGATTTCTATAAATACTTACACCTTTTTTTGAGGAGCCTAAAGAGAGAGCTGAAAACCTCTTTGGTGCATTGTGAAGAACATTGTTTTGAACTGTAACCAATAGTCTAGAGGGATCCAAGTAGCATTGGTTGGATGAAGCCTGAAATGAGAGGTTATTGATCTGGCTTACATTTAAGTGGTAGGGCCAGATGGTAAATAGGTTTTGGACTAAGGACTCATTTTGTTTTGACATCCGACGAGCTTCTTTAGTTTCGTTTATAGGCAGGAAAATTCTTCTTAGCCATATGGAAAGATGAGCATTTTTCAATTTTTAATTTAAATAAACACCCGAGTCTGACTCCTTCTGGTGCGCCACAAATAAAAGGACAATGTGAGAATGAGACTGAAAATCAGAGGAAAGCGTCAAGGACTGATATATATGCTGGTGCACAGAAATACAGAAAGGGACATTCCCCTAGAAGACAGCATATTCTTTTGGACTTCATGTTAAACAAATTGGCAATACGTGAAATGTGCATGCCTTAAATGCATATGTAGTCACAGGGATTTCTAGAGCACAAATCTATCTGGCAATCAACAGAGCAATGAATCTCTTCTGAAAGGTTTCTCTAAATGTGGGAGCCATGCATAGCTACAATCCCCAGAAAATACAAAGTTTCTATGTTAGAATGTCCTGGTACTAATAAACCTGACTGGAAATGAAGCACTTAAAAAGAAAATGGTTACAAATGCCACATTCTACATCAATTCTTATGCTGCTGCACCTGTCTGCCACCTTCGATCTGGTGGACCATACAGCTTTGGTGACCAGGTTTGGAGGAGGTAACAGGCTTTACACCTGCCGCAGCTCGATGGGTTAAATAATTCCTGAGGGGGCGTTACTGGAGAGTGAGTAGTGACCTAGCGGATGCCGACCCTATAGAGGTAGAACAGGAGTTCCTCAGGGAGCGTGTCTCTCGCCTATCTTCTATTACTTTTTTACCATGCTGTTCTTGGACTTCTTGGATCTTAACAGCATTGAGTTTACCAACCATGCCGATGCACCCAATGTGTCATCTCACTCACTGGTGTCTTTGCCGAGGATGAAGCAAACATCAATAGAGTCTATTGTGTTATCCAAAACTGGATGAGTACGAACAACCTCTCGCTCAATACGGGCAAGACAGAGTTAATACTTGCAGGAACAGAAAAGAAAATATGCAAACTGGAGGGACTGTATACCCAATTTGTGATCGGTGGCTGTATTACTGAAACTAAAAAGGTCAAAACTTTAAGGGTCCATTTGGACCGTAGTTTGAATTTGAAGGCGCAGGTCAGCAGTCTTGTTGCTTCCACAGCCTACTGTATCAAACTTTTGTCTCATGCCCGCCCGTTTCTATCTAGAATAAGCAGGGAAGCATTAGTGCATGCTCTAATTAGTACTGTAGTAGCCTCCTGATTGGTTTACCCAACTGCCAGGTCAATAGACTCCAAGTGATGCAGAATATTGCAGTCAGAGTCCTTGTAAACCGGAACAGAAGGGATCATATTTCCAACGCAAGAAGCGATCTACACTGGCTCTCAATCAAGGAGAGAATTCGGTTTCGGTTATTGGTAATCACCTTTAACTGTCTGAAAAATGCAGACCCAATCTATTTTAAGGATGATCTGGTTCTCAAAGCCAGAAATTATAACCTGAGATCCAGCAACTGCTCCCTCCTTAAGACTTCCGGCTGACACAGGTTAAAACTGGAGCTTTCGTCTCGGCATCTCCTATTCTGTGGAATGGACTTCCCATCAACCTGAGAGTAGAATCCTCTATCGGGGTATTTATAAAGGGACTGAAACCCCTTCTTTATAACTAACTGCATTTCCTAGCTTCTGGGTCCATCCGACATACTGCTCTGTCAGTGTATAAGCCGCCAGTCGTCTTTGTTATATATGTTTAGCGCACTGAAGCTCTTGAGTCAGTGGCAGCGCTATATAAATTATTATGAATAAATAAAATCAACACTAATGTTTAAAAAAGTAATTTAAAATGAAGAGGGCAAAAATACATGCATTTATTATTTTTACTCGTTTTCACTAAAAAAGGAAATCTCCACATTTTTCTTTGCGTTTCTTTTTTTCAAAAAAGTGTTTTGGAATGTAAATAATATTGAGCACAGTCAAGGCCAAAAAGGCATCGGGCGCTGACAGCCAAAATCAGAAAAGAACTTAACAGCTTAACAGTCTTATTGATTTAGTAGTGAGGGGGTAAAACCATCTTCATGAATACAGCTCAACTCAGCACTCCATGACTTGCACACCTTTGCATCCATGAAGGTACACATTGAAAATTCAGATAAAGGGTCATGACCTTGCACAAGATGGCACAGCGCACATCTTCAGAGGCTCCCAGCCCAGGTTCCTACAATCCTGATAAAAATCTTGCAGAAGTGTTAGCACATCATAATCTAAGAAATGCCATCATATGAGAAAGCGACAAGAGCACATTGAGCCAGAAAATGAAAGGAACGGTTGACAATAAGCACTGTGTGGCCAGATGAAAAGAGACGTGCCTCTCTGCATGACAAAATAGGAGATAGCCAGAGAGTAAGCAGAGGAAAGGCCTGAATCGACCGATGGAACAAGCAAGCGTCGGTTCTGAGGAAACCCAGTGTTGGGGGTAAAGGCAGGGTGCTTTGGCCTGAGGTCATTGGAACTTCTAGTTAGGGCCAGCTGTTGATGAATGCTATTTCCCAGGAAGGGAGCCAGGATACCTGTGGCATCCTCCATAACCTTTAGGAGCGTTGGGCCCAAAGGAAACAAATAGGCAATGCTCACAATTAAGTGGTGTCTGGTGTCAGCCAGAGGCCTCCGAGGCAGAAGGCGATACCTCAATTAGAGAAAAGGAGGAAAGCTCAATGAAAAAGGTCTTAACATGATACTTCAAGCAAGATGGTAAAATGAAAGGCACAGAAGCCCCAAAAGAAATACCCGTTTTAAAATGAACCCATGCATGCTGAAGGCCGCAAAGGAAGCATCTCGACTGGCAGCGGCCGAACCTTGCACAGGGACCCCACAAGTCAACAATTGGAGGCACTGTTGGTTCAGAAGATGCTCCACTATTGCTAGCCAGTGTAATGCAGGTGATTTAGGGTCTATGAATGCACTGGATGGTAAGTTTGAAGTGGTGGTTGCCAATGGCTCTCTGATAACATCTGACTTGAAGGAATTGGTGGCAAGGTCACTGAAGGAGAGGCAAGAGTGGAACTGAAATCGATGGGGTACATTCAATAGAAGGCTGAGTGTTTGGAAAGGGCAAGCCACAAGATAGATATTTTGATGCTCAAAGAGATTCCCTTTTCAGGGCTAGAGCTCAGTTTACTGAGGCGCACATTTTACAATCCGGTGCACCATACAAGACTTTTTAGGGGGTCCAGAGGGTTGGCCAAAATGAATGAAAAGATAGGGCTTTTCAAATCTGGATAAACAGGTCCTTCCAGTAGGACAGCACATGATGGTTTCGAGAAACGTAGGAACAGAAATCCTAACAATCTTTAACATGTGCCCCCCCTACACTAACGCCAGCTATGTTGGCGGATGTGCAGCAGGTAATTATGAATGTCCCACTTGGCTTGATAAAAAGGAGGGATGTTGATGGACCCAGAGTTGGATACTGTTAACCATTCCAAAATGGGGAGTTTCATACTAGCTTACTTTGTCAAAGCTTTGGGGTTAACAGCTTTCCGGTGAACTTGACAACCACCCATAAATGAAGATGCATGCTGCTCTTGTGAGGTCATTCCATGTTCACATGACTAGACCACTTTTTCATTCTGTGGTTAGACATGCATAGTGTGGCAGTAGTGCAGTTTCTTTACAGGAGGCCTGCTTGATTACATTCCTCTGTCTCAAACTACAGGGCTACATGTGCTCTACTTGCTTGACCCAGAGGTATTGGAAACACTGGAAGTTGACCCAATGGAATACTCCCAAATCTATGCCCCCTTGTTAGAAAGGAAGCAAACCCTATGTTAAACATATACAACTGTGATATGGAAAAGAATTACCTTCCTGAATTCAAGGAAGAAATTAAGATTGAAAGAGGTAGAAGAAAAAGAAAGGGAGGTAATTAGGCTGGAGAATGACTACCCAGCTAAAACTCCAGGTAAGGTACTGGGTGGAAATGAAAAAGAATAGAGAATAAATGTACATAACAACTATTAATGTCAGATGTCAAGCCTGAGGCAAACATTGAGGCAAACATTGTTGAGCTGAAGAGCAAAGGGAAAGACAAGGTAAATTGCCTGCGGCATATGGCCAAATTGGATGGGGATGCCAACTACATAGCAAAGAATATCGATTTGGTTAGAAACACACACAGAGCAATAAAGGATCACTGAGGTCTTTGCACAATACTACGAAAAACTGAATTCTTCCAAAAGAAGTAACATTGATGCATACATCATACCCTATATGGAAGATCCCCAAATTAAGAGGTTGGCAGACATGCTAAAGGGGGTTAACGGAGGCAGAGATAGCACAGTGCTTGATCAGGTGAAAGTGAAATTCCAAGTTCAAATGGATTCCAAACAGAAATATTGAAAGATGCAATGTTTTAAGCTTGATGAACATAGAAGCACAAGGTTTGGAAAAAGATCTTGGCTAATAAATTCCTCTGTGTAGTTGGGAATTGATACACTCAGATCAAAATGGATTTATATCTAAGAGGTCAAGATGCCTAAAATATGTAGGCTGTACATATCTAATTCTCTTATGGATGTCTGTACATTGGGAACTGGGCATGAGCACATCTCTGTATGCACAGGCATCTTTACCCAGCAACACTAGTCAGCCACTCCTTCTAAAATTCTATAAGCTAGTATCCTAAAATTGGCCCTATGGTTCTGGCTCTGTGGAGCAGAACCATTATCACTGGTTATGAGAGACAAGTCGGGCTTTGCCCTATAGTGAACTGCCAGCTGTCGCACCCATTTTTTCTTCACATACAAATCCTGAGACTGTCTGGATAAGTATATATGGTTCATGGATACAAATATTTTAATCGTCGGGTGAATGTTATAAAAACTTAAATGAGCACCTATTCTAGTGTGCATTGTGTACTCTGTGTTTCAAGCAAACAGCCCTATTACTACAGACGTTTTTTTTTAAATGGAGACCTCTGTGGTTTATATGTTCCCAAAATGCTCTTCAGGATTATGCAAAACAAACATGAGTTTTCATTGGTACCATTTAACTGTCCTAAAAGGGTATTTGTTTCATGAGTGCATTAGGAGTGTATTGGGATGTCCATCATGGATTGATCATTCTAGATTTTGTTAATGATCATGGTTCTGCAAGACAAGTGTAACTTCTCCAGCATGGGGTCTGGCATGGATTCACATGCTCATGAATATTCCCTGTCGTCAGGCTGGGAATCCTCGGTAAAAAAAAAACCAGTATCAGTTTCGTTTCTGATCTGTCTTTCGTAGTAACAACCAATCACTGGTCTCTGCGTCATACTGACCACAGCCAATGACTGCCCTCTACCTAAGCACCGCCTCTGGCAGCCATCTTCAGATTTTTACCGCACGTTCATGTGTTGGGATCCTCGTGCTATTGCTCTCGAGCGTTAGTGCTATTTTTTCACGTTTTTTCTCAAAAACTTCGTTTTTTCGGTCAAAAGATCCTCAAGCTCCACCGACTCTCCATCCGATCAACGGGGACCCGTGTCGGATTCGTCTGCGCCCCTCAAGGGTGAAGATTTCGTCGAGCTACGCTTTTGGAGGACTCCAGAAGTTTCTCAGGCCCGGACATGGCCCAGGAGAAGGGATGCTCGACGCCCGGAAAGCTGTTCAGGGTCTGCCCTGGATGCCAGCTGCAGAACGTCTTTAAGGAGGACGAACACTCCTTTTGTCTCTACTGCTTACATGAGGACAAGACGCACGTGGAGAAGGACTGTGCGTTTTGCGGCAACATGTCGGAGCGGACCATGAAGGACCGCCATCAACGTCTCGCCAACTGGCTGGAAGGGAAGAGCCCGTCAGGCGAGAAGAAGAGGAAGAAATCCGAGCGGTCTTCTAAGACCTTTGAGGACGCCCCGGCGACGGGGGTCCAACACAAGGCAAAGCACCGCGAGTCCGCTGGCACCGGGAGCGCCGAACGGTCGGGCTCTACGGGCGCCAGGCAGGGCGCACCCTCCCCGGCACCATCAACCACGAGCCAACGCTCTGGGTCGGGTAAGAGGAAGGCGGAGCACCCGGCGAAGCTCCTGGAGAGGCCCCGGTCGAGCTCGAAGGCCCCATCGGAGGGGGAGCGAGGCAGTGTCCCCCCCCCCCTCAAGGATAAGGCGGTGAGCGCACCTAAGGTGGTGAAGGCCTTAATCCATCCGGCCAAGCCCTCTATCGAAACTGTCGCGGCGGCCCTGGCTCAGCCTGTGGGGGCTACACCAGTGGTGGCGACCTCGGGGCTCAGAGTCTCCCTGCCACCTCGGAGGGAGTCCTCTTTTGTGCCCATCGATAGGACCCCCGTGAAATCCCCCGTGGGGAAGAAAAAGGGGGGGCAGGGCGTCGTCGTAGATTCGGCCTCAACCTCGGAGGAGGAGCTGGTCGAAGTCTTAAGCCACGGCCTCGGCGTGGAAGAAGACCGGCCCGTAGGGATGGATCCCGACGCAGGTGACGACGACATCATCGAGGGTACCGACGGGGCCCCTGATCGCCCGTCGGATTCCCCTCTGCCAGCGCCGCGAGACAACTCGGCGGCCATTTTGTTGGCTATACAGTCCTTATGCTCAGAGATAAGGACGAGACTACCGTTGCCGACGGAACCTCTCCCGTCGGGGGACCCAGAACCGGGACCTTCTGGTGTTCCCCCTACCAAGAAAAGAAGGATCCACCCTCCGCCTCCTTTTCAGCCGTCGCGCCCCTTCCAGCCCTCCTCCCCGTCCACCCGAGGGGATGATACGGGGACTGACACGGCAGCGACGAATACGGACGACGAGGTATACGACGAGGATGTACCGTCGTCGCCTCCCACCAGGGCTTCTCCGCCGGACGAGATTGGATCGTTCCACTCCATGATCACCAGGGCATCCGAGCTTTTCCAACTCTGCCCTGAGGAGAAGAAGAAGGAAGGTTTCCTTTATCAGCGGCGCGAGGCCAAGAGGAAGACGGTCCTCTCAGTGCCTCTATTGGACGACATTTGGGATGAGGGCCTCACCCTCCTCAAGAACCCTTCCATGACGCCAGCTAGAAGGGACCGGTACGAGAAGAAGTACCGGGTCCCGGACACGGCCCCCATGTGCCTCCGGGCGCAGCCTACCCCGGACTCCGTCGTCTCCGCGGCGGCCAGGAAAAAAGCGGGGGGGGGGGTGCGGCCTCCACATCGACTTCCCCACCGGACGGCGAGGGAAAGAAATTGGACGCTATGGGACGCAGAGTCATCTCGTCTGCGGCGACGACGATTAAAGCGGCCAACGCCTTGGCTATCGTGGCCCGCTACGACAGGGAGCTCTGGTACAAACTGGCTCCCCTACTGGACTTCTTGCCGGACGACAAGAGGGCAGAGGCCCTGGAGATCCTGCAGGAAGGTGAGGTGGCTTCGGACCACGCCATTACCGTTGCGACGGACATCGCCGACACTGGGTTCCGCCAGTTGGGCAACGGCGTTTGCCTTAGGCGGCGTGGATGGCTCAAGGCTACGGACTTCCGTCAAGACGTTCAGACCTGAGTCCTGGACATGCCCTTCGATGGGAACAACCTGTTTGGGAAAACAGTGGACGATTCCCTTCAGGCCATTAAAGCGGACACCGAGACGGCCCGGGCCCTTGGAGTTCTGCAACAACGGCGGACGCCCTTTCGGAGCAGCGGAGGCAAGGGCGCCTCCAAAAGTTCAGGCGGCGGTTTCTCCACTTACCGTCAAGCGGCCCGCTCGTCGGCTCAGGAGGCCTACAGAGGACGAGGCAAGTCTGGCGGACCCCGCCGTCGTCGCCAAGGAGGTCAAGGCGGCAAAGCCTCGTCGAAGCAGGATTGAACCGACCGTGGGGTCGGGCCCCCACCGAAGCACCCCGGTGGGAGGCCGGCTGGCGAGCTTCGTCAGCGTGTGGGAGTCCATCTCCACCGACCGTTGGGTGCTGGACGCCTTGGCCCGGGGCCACGCGCTCGAGTTTCAAAGAAGGTGTCCGCGCGTCCCCCCCGTGGCCAGGAAAGAACTTCACGTCCCTCAACTTCTCCTGGAGGTAAAGGCGATGCTGAGGAAGGGCGCCATCGAACTCGTCCCAAAGAGACTTTGGGGCTCCGGAGTTTACTCGAGATACTTCCTCGTGAAGAAGAAGACGGGGGGATGGCGCCCCATCCTGGACCTGCGACGTCTGAACAAGTTCATCAAGACGCAAAAGTTCCGATTGGTCACCCTCCAGCACGTCCTGGGTCAGCTGGAGGAAGGAGACTTCCTGTCGTCGTTGGATTTGGAGGATGCCTACTTCCATATTCCCATCCTAAAGGGGCACCGAAAATTCCTCAGGTTTGTGGTCCAAGGGCGTCACTACCAGTTCAAAGCCCTCCCCTTCGGACTACGGTCGGCCCCCAGGGTATTCACCAAGTGCTTTGCACCGGTGGCGGCGCAGCTGCGCCGCGAGGGGATCCACGTCTACCCCTACCTGGACGACTGGCTCATCCGAGCCAAGACGAGGGAGCTCGCCCTGGATCACACGGCAAGGACCGTCCGACTTCTCACGGACCTGGGATTCTCCGTGAACTACGCCAAGTCTCACCTGGTACCCGCGCAAAACGCACTGTTTCTGGGAGCGAAGCTCGACACAGTGTCTCTTCTGGCCTCCCCGTCGGAGGAAAGGACCAGGTCCATCCTGGGCAAGGTACAGCGGATGTTGGTTTCCGACGCGGCCAAGGTGAGGTCCATCAAGTCCCTCCTCGGAATGATGTCTTCCTGCATCTACCTCATTCCCATGTGCAGGCTCCGGATGCGCCCGTTGCAGGAGTTCCTGGACGCGCGCTGGATCCAAACGACGGGCAGCTTCAAGGAGAGGATCACACACGACGAGAGTTTCCGCCGAGCGGTCCGGTGGTGGGGCAACCGCACGCATCTGACGGCGGGCATGGACTTCCAGACCCCAGACCACCAGGAGACAGTGACCACCGATGCCTCCCTGGAAGGGTGGGGAGCGCACACCGAAAATCTGCACGCGAGAGGCCTTTGGCTCCCGACGGAGAAGTCCCTCCATATCAACGTCCTGGAGCTCCGTGCAGTGTTCTGGGCCCTCAGGTCCTTCCTTCCGTCCCTCAAGGGCAAGGTGGTGAGGATCTTCACCGACAACACCACCACCATGTTTTACATCAGGAAACGGGGCGGAACCAGGTCCCCAGCGCTGTCCAAGGAGGCGCAGGACCTGTGGCATTGGGCCGTCGCCCAAAGGATGTTTCTGGTGCCGTTTCATCTGGCAGGGATAAAAAACACCATTGCCGACTCACTCAGCAGGGAGCTGCGCTCGTGCCACGAGTGGGAACTACGACAGGATCTAGTGGATCGCCTCTTCCGACGGTGGGGCACACCCCAGATCGACCTGTTCGCGACGGCGACAAACTCCAAGTGCCGGAGGTTCGCCAGCAGGTTTCCCCAGGCGAGGAGCATGGGCGATGCCTTCTCGTTCCCCTGGGAGGGCCTGTTCCTCTACGCGTTCCCTCCTTTGCCACTGCTAATCCGGCTCGTCAACCAGCTCAAGAGGTCACGGTGCAGGATGATCCTCGTCGCACCTGCGTGGCCGAGGCAGATATGGTTCCCGGACCTTCTGGACTTGTCAGCGTCCCCGCCAATCAAGCTGCCGGTGGACGCGGATCTTCTCTCCAGGGAAGGAGGCGCCATCCTCCACCACGACCCGAAATCGCTGAACTTGCAGGCCTGGCTCCTGCAGCGCTAGAGTTTGGAGGATACGACATACCGGCCGACTGCAGAGAGGTTCTTGCAAAGGCCAGGGCGTCCTCGACTCTTAAATGCTACGGACACAAATGGAAGAGGTTCTCTGTCTGGTGCCACGCACAGAAGATTAACCCTCTACGGATTACGGCTCCCCAGGTACTGCCGTACCTGCTGACGCTGGCCAAAGCTGGACTGGCACACGCGTCCATCAAGATTCATCTTGCTGCGATCTCCCGATACACCAGAACCACGGGCCGGACGTCCTTGTGGTCTCATCGTCTGGTGAAAGAGTTCATGAAGGGACTGTTCAGATCGTTCCCGCCGGTGAAGGCTCCGGCCCCGGCGTGGGAGCTCAACGTGGTGCTGACCAAGCTCATGGGACCTCCGTTCGAGCCTCTGCACTCGACCCCGTTGAAGTTTCTGTCGTGGAAAGCAGCGTTTCTTGTGGCCATCACCTCCGCACGACGGGTGGGAGAGATCCAGGCCCTTTCATGCAAGGCCCCGTACTTGACTTTTCACGACACGAGGGTAGTGCTCAGGACGCACCCCTCCTTCATGCCCAAGGTACCGTCGGACTTCCATCTCAACGAACCCTTGGTGTTGCCTGTGTTCTTCCCGTCGCCTTCGTCGCCGGCCGAGAGGACTTTGCACTCGCTGGATGTGGCTAGAGCGCTGAAGTTCTACGTGGACCGCACGAAGTGTTTTCGGAAGACGTCACAACTCTTTGTGAACTTTGGACCTGTCAATCAGGGGAAGGCTCTCTCGAAGGCTTCCATTTCCAGATGGCTCTCCGGCTGTATCATGTACTGTCATCGGTTGGCAAACCGACCGCTGCCTGGCCGTCCGAGAGCCCATTCCACCAGAGCGATCGCAGCTACCACGGCGTTCCTTTCTGGTGTGCCCCTGCTGGACATATGCAGGGCTGCTACGTGGAGGTCGACGCACACCTTCACGAAATTCTACTGCGTCGATCGGGATTCCAGGGAGGAGTCCAGGGTCGGCCAAGCAGTGCTGCGCAACCTGTTCGCCTGAGGTGAGCCTGGTGAGGAGGTAAGATGCTTAATGTTGAGTTTGATGTACTGCTTAATGTTGAGCCGTTGCCACCTCCCGTGGTTGTGCATGTGTGTACTGCTATGTATTCTTTATTCATGAGCATGTGAATCCATGCCAGACCCCATGCTGGAGAAGGAACAAGTTACTTACCTGTAACTGTTGTTCTCCAGCATGGGTCTGGCATGGATTCACATGCGAACCCTCCCGCCTACCCCTCTGCGGCTCTTCACTTGGTCATACTGCCACTTCACGTGCTTCCAAATCTGAAGATGGCTGCCAGAGGCGGTGCTTAGGTAGAGGGCAGTCATTGGCTGTGGTCAGTATGACGCAGAGACCAGTGATTGGTTGTTACTACGAAAGACAGATCAGAAACGAAACTGATACTGGTTTTTTCTTTACCGAGGATTCCCAGCCTGACGACGGGGAATATTCATGAGCATGTGAATCCATGCCAGACCCATGCTGGAGAACAACAGTTACAGGTAAGTAACTTGTTCCATTCTTATTATGACTGCAAATTATACTGGAAGTGATAATTGGAAACGGACTTTGTAAAATGTAAAAAATAGCAAGTTTATAATGTTCGTAAAATTAAATGATTTAATTGCTTTGAAATAGCTTATTTTGCTCTGAATACTCACCATGTTGTATCGCAATATGCCATTTCTTCTAGAAAGGGTTACTATCAGTTTAAAACCAAAAAAACAATGGCCTGTTTCTTCTGTGAATACCAAGACAATGTTTGGCCCACCTGTGTTCTCCCCCGCTTCCTCCAGGAGGAACATGTACCATCATTGTGGTAAAAACAGTGTATGTTACCAAATACCACCTCTATCCCCAACTCCTCAGAGACCTCTGTCACTGCTGCTTTTATTCTACTTTTAACAGTTAAAAGAAATAAAATGCACTACCTCCCATGCTCCCTCGCAGGAGATATCTTTGTCCTCTGGTAAAGCTGCGGTCGGTAATGGATGGGTGGTTCTAGCAAATGTTCACCTGGCAATGTGACTTACCCACGCAGAGAATAAGACACAGCGTTATACAGGGACACATGGAAGGAGCGATAGACTGAGCGAGAGAGATGGTGAGAAAGACTGGAAAGGGAGAGACAAACGTGGGCACGAGAGAGCTAGCGAGGAAGTAGGAGATGAGGAGGGAGAGAGGCTAAGAGAGAGAGGCTGAGAGGAAAAGGGAGAGAGATGCTGAGAGGGAAAGGGGGAGAGAGAGGCTGAGAGAGGAGAGGGAGTTGGAGGGATGGAGACTGACTAAGATGGAGGATAAGATGGTGCGAAAGGGAGAGATGAGTGTGTGTGTGTGGTAGATTCGTGCATAATAAAGTATGGGGAAAATAGAGATCCCAACTCCAGAGTCAGAAATAACAGGAGTGGGTGAATCAATAAGCAACACAATTACATACATTTTCCACAAAAATCTATTATTTTTAAGAATCTCAAGCACTCATATTTCAGTGAAATGTGTTGGGTAAAAATATGTATTCTGTATGTTTCCAATTCTTTCGTTACTTTTGTATATTTTTGTGTATTTTATTTTAGATCTTTAATCCATTGAAATGTTGTAGTCCATTCAAATGTTGTACCATTAACTTTGAACGATAAGTGTGGTCCAAGCTTGTTATATTGCTTAATATATGCATCCCAGCCTCATCCACTTGTAGGACTATTGCCAAACAGAACTCCAAGAGAAGTCCCCATCTATTGCTAGTGCCTGTGTAAGTGGTAGAAGAAACCAGATGAGATTGGGTGGGGCAGTATTGTGTGGGCTGATAATCATCATTGGGTCTAATTGGGTCTAAAATCCAGTTGTCAATGTTAGATTCGCACCCTGTGATGAGCCAATCAGGTGGCTGGAACTGCGCGCGAGAATACACTGCTCTCCTCCTGCTGTTGCAGCTATTCGAGGCCCTTCCCCGGGTGGCGCATTTTTTTAAATGATTTTCTTTTAATGTTGAGAAGCAACAGGGAGCCTCTCCGTGTTGCCTCCCAAAAACCAAAACAACCCCTTCCCTATCCGCTCCCTCCCTACTTACCTGCTGGACCTGAACTTTGTGGTCTGGTCCTGGCGCTGCTCCCAGCAGCCACCACAAAAATGGAAAAGGGACCTAGTCCCTTTTCCCTATGTCACTGTGCCCCCTTTTTTTTTGTTTTTTTTGTTTGGTTCCTCACCAGCCTGAGCCAAGGTACACCAGAGCGAAGTGAGGGCCTTTGGCAATGTCTGGGGGCTGTTAAAGCCACGTCCATACCCCCCCTCCCCCCAGCGGGGGTGACACCAATTCACACCCCGGTTAAACCCTTGGGTATGAATGGCTTTCACCCTCACTGTGGGGGTGGACATGGGCTTTAACAGCCCCCAGACCTCGCCAGAGGCCCTCGCTTCGCTCTGGTGTACCTAGGCTCAGGCTGGTGGACGTCATGTCCGCCCCCCCCCCCCCAGCGGGGGTGAAAGTCATAGTAATTATTGACATTTCAATACAATTGTTATATACACAATAAAAAAAGAAATGGGGGACAGCAGAGGGCAATCTAAACAACGTTCCCTCCTCCTTAAATGCTTTGAATTATCTGTTCCTGGCTAGAAATGTTTTTCTTTTTGTGTTGCACCTTTTCATGATTTTATTTATTGGATGTTAGTCAGGTTTTTCGTTCTTTTTTTTTCTGTGTCATTTGTTTCAGCAAAAGTTATTTTTATTGCATTTAGTTAGGTTGTTAATAATGTTTGTATTTTAGCAGTTATATTTGTACTGGATGTCAATACAAACAATGCTTCCAGGGTTGAGACAATCTTCAAAACAAGGCCTAACCATTTGCCAACCATTCTCTTATGTCAATTAATTTAACATCTTAAATGACAAATTTCCGTTGAAGAGCGGATAACGTAAGTAGAGCGAGCACATTTTCAAAAAAAATGATAGTGTGTTTATATCAGTTGTTGAACAATGGCCCTTGAAATGTAACAGACGCCATTTCATCTGTACGTTTATTTTATTTTAGCAACACTATAATAAGCAGAGAAATGATGGTGGGGGGGGGGGGCGTCTGAGTGTGGTTCTTTAACACATTCTGGTTTTTAAGTCTTGCCTGTTTCTTAATGTAGTTAGATGATTCCCAGCTGTTTACAAGACAGGAGAGGTGAGGTGTTTGATTGACAAGTCGGAAATGCATTAGATCATTCCCTGTGCCAGAGCCTCTGGTTCACGCTGTTAAAAATGTCAGGCTCTCCAGCTTTGAATGGCAGCCTCAGGGTTTCGGGAGCCTTTTGTTTTCAGAGATGGAAACACAAATTGGATGTGTGCCTGGAACGCTTCATCCTGGGCGATAATTTTGTCTTTGAGTTAGGAACCACAAGGTACATGGCCAAAGTATCCTGTAAACAATACCCCAGCACAAAATATATAAACAGTGCCGTGTTTCTTGTACGTCGATCCACCAGTGCCCTGACCCCATCACACTGAACATCTCCACTGTGATTGCTGTTCCCTTTGGCATCACAATGAGCGAAATAAGGGCTTGACATAGGAGGCAGAGATTTAAAGTTGCAATGTCGCTGCGCATTCCTCCTATTGGCTTTGAAAAATAGCACTGCTAGAAGCTGACATTTAGGTCTGCAGGGACAATGGACCTGGAAGTGCCGCTTTGCCATTCTTTTGTGCGCCCCATCGTTCACTTGATAGAACCACGGGTATTGTTTGTGTGATCATATAGCCACCCAATAGTTTAGCATATTGAGCGCAGTTTCACTGGGAAACACGCTGGCCTCCACGTGTAATGCACACGAGCTATTGGTCACATATTGAGAAAAGCGTTTAGTATCAAAAGTTGTAAGTTTTCAAATAATTTTTTGTAACCTGCAGCCAGTATAAGTAATTGAGCTCCGTTTTAAGCACCAGCTTAACTGCTACAGTTTCTGCTTTTGTGCCTTTTATAGGTAGCAACTTCTAGCTTTCTTTTGTGTACCTTAAAGGGTAAATGGGAGTGGGAAGACACTAATACATACCACCCATGACAAAGTGGACCGTTATTAGTTCTTTTTCAACACGTTTTTGATGCATCTTCCTGATTTGCAAGAGGAAGATGAGGTGGAAGCCGAGGTTGGTGAACTAAATGTTTACCATCAGATTGATAGAATTTAGCTGCCCTGGATGGTTAAGCTCTACTTGGTCGAAAATATTTGACCTTTTCACATTTGACTGAAATTTATTGTGGTAGTTTTTTGTTCGAAAATGCGGGGGAGAGCCCCTGCAACCCACCCACCTATTCCCTGTACCTATCCCATGTATATATTTAATTACGTTTGACTGAATTTCGATCAAGAAACCGATAAAAGAAAATTCGGTCAAACATAAAAGGTCAAATGTTTTTTCAAAAAAGTAGGCTAATTCTGTTGCAAACTGTAAGATCCAAAAGCTCTAAGATGAAAGAATAAGGGATCCGTTTCTTATCTTTGTAAGAATGTAATTGATCAACTTTTGACTTTGTCAGGACATGTGCACTATAAATTAAGACGGGGTTGGCAGCCCACTAGATATCACTAATATACAAAAACAGGAGTAATAGGATAGCGTGACTGTATCTTTGGACATTTAATAGTTACATGCCGGCAATTATGGTTTTGATGCATGCACACTATACATATTTTAGATTTTTCCGTGATTCTTATGATTACTCATCATTTTTTTGAAATAGAATTGTTTTTATGGACTTAAAATAAGAATTTGTTGTATATGATTAAACAATTTTAAATGCGTGCATTTATGCATATGTAAAAAGGGACGACGGGGAAAAAAATTTGCCATGGATACAAATGCCCATGCTTCTCTGCTCTTGTTATGATCGAAAATATGTTGGGGCACAAGCAAATATTCAGTAAGGGGGTTTGGTCAATTGGCTGCAATTTAGTATTCTACAAAATGGATCAAGTTTAATTACCAACGACCTCATGTTTTTAATATATACTGTGTGGTTTTTATGTACGTTAAGTGCTGGATGTTCTGTGTACTTTTATGGATTTCGCCAAAATTAAGATGATAATATTAGTACAATAGCAGATGTGGTTAAAATGTGAACATGTCTTGTATGTTGTACAGGTGGCCAAAAGAATTGAGCACTCGAATGTGTTGATGAAATTGTGCGTTATAGTGAATAGAATGCTGAACAAAAAAGTGAGATTAAAATTAAAGATTTTGTGTGAATGTGAACATGTCGCTTTAATGAACTCTGCCCTAATACAGATTTCCCGCATACACTCAATCCATTGTGCAATATCTTTGATATGCCATCTTTTCCCCTTCCAGGAAACACCACTTCCAAAGGCTTATCATCTGTTCTAAGAATGAATGATCTGCCCCAAATGTACATTCCATACTTCTGGGTGGCACAGAAAGAACCCAAGGCTTCTTTCTCAATGGATATGTTATGCAAATGGATATTTCTCCTCTGTGAAGGGTACAGTGAGCTAAAAGTTGGTTGTAGACCCTCCCGAGTGGGCAACTCCACAAAGAACAGGTTATTTGGCCATGTTCATTGTCGTTAGAGGGGGCTCCCAGACCTCTTTTTACATGTACATACATGGACAAATCTGCTTAACCATGTGCAGCTGTAGAACAGTGCCGTCTGAGCCGTAGCAGATTTTTGCTTTAACTCAGTGTTGCAAATCTGCTCATTTAGAGCAAGCATATTAGTGTGATCACAATTATGTTAAATTTTTTCAAATTGTGAGGAATGGAGGGAGAGTTGAGATTTTAGAAGGGCTAAAGAAGGGTGAGGAAAATATTAAAGAACTGTGGTATAATAGATGTGTGATGAGCATGGGCACTCAATTGTTTCCATGTGCTGAATTGGTAGAGAAACATTTCTTGTTGGTTCATGAAGGCCATTTATGAGCCACCAAGACTAAAGCTGTGCTCTGCTTGAATTATTGAGGGGCAGAATTGGACATAGATGTGGAAATGTTGACAAGGTGCCTTAAGTCATGGAGGATAGTGACATAGTATTGAAGGTGATAAAACAGCCATTCCGTATTTCCGATTTTTCAAATGGACCATGGGAGGATTCAGTCTTTGATTTTGTAGGGGCCATTATGGTTCCAGGGTTTGGCTGTAGGTACATTATTTTGCTGGTTGATTTATATTCTAGGTGGCCAGAAATTGAATTTGTGGCGAAATCCCATGAGGTGTGTTATTAAATTCTTGAAAAGGGTGTTTCGGCAGGAAGGGAAGCCTTCTATGTTAATAACAAAGGCTGGAAATTGAGATGCCCGTCTTCCAACAACATTTAACAAAAAAGTATTATTCTCAGCTGAACAGAGATTTTGAAAGTTTCAACACAACTTTTATGGATAATGTAAAGACGGCATAGAGATTGAGACTTGAATGAGAATTGGGTCATGAGACAAATTGTGGCATATTTGTTAGATTAGCACTCGTTAAAATGTGTGTCCCCCTTCAAATTTGGAGAGACAGCAAACCAAATTTCCAGGTGTGTTAAGTGTGAGAAACCTGAAGGTGTCTCCCTGACTAAACCCTGGGGGTCTGTCATCCAGCAGGCCAGGACATGGCCTTTGCTATTGGATTCAGCTCCTGGGGATGGACCAGTGAGGCTGGATCACCTGGTCACCTGGTGGGGGGTCCTCTGGGAGTGGGACACCCGATGGGTGAGAAGTGGTATACCCCTTACTTCAACACCTTTTTCCCATCCTCTCACGTAGGACATTCAAAAACACTACCCATGTTTTTCAGCATGAACAATTTCACGTCACACAATAGACAACAGACTAGCACCAGAGCCGTTTACCGGACATGTCCCAATACAATGGTCAGGCAAAGTCAGGCAATTAACCTGAATCACAGACACCTTATGGCCCTTTCCTTCCCCACAGGGATAAAAGGTGGATCAAGAGAATACAGGACGAGTAAGGCAAACACAGCAGACAGCATGACAAGATGGCTAATCAAGCGCGGCAGTTCAAGATGAGGAGAAAGGTGGCAGGAATCGAGACGGTGGCAAGGAGAGAAGTGACCTTGCCCTTTTCGTCCCAGGCCCGCGGAACCTTCGAAGAGAAAGTCATAAGACCGCGAACAATAGCACAAGTGTCGTGCAGCAGGTGTCAATGGTACACGAGGAAAGCCTATGCCGATAAGCAGGAGTGAGGGAAGCTCCCGCGACCGTGGTACCGGCCTTGACTCAAATGAAGAGAGAAGCCAAGCGGTACATCACAGCCAGTTAGTCGAGGGGAGAACCAATAAGAACTGGGCTGTTGAAAGAGAATTGCAAAGTGGCCAGTTTGAACTGTTCATTGAACTGTGAAAAGTATTGAGAGACCAGTTGCAGAAGGAACCAGCACCATGTGGGTGCTAACTCGAGAGACTCTGGTCGATCCCCATCTGAGTGAACAGATACCAGAAGGCTATAGGAGGGCAACCGAAGTAGGTTGCAATGGTCATACTGATGGTCAAGCAAAAATCCGTAGAATCGAAAGACTTTGATCTACGAACTGTGTGAAAACAAGGGAAGTGAATCCTGCAAACATTGAACTGTGTAAAAGTAGAATTGTGACGCTAAAGAGGGGTCAGCAGGGATGCCAGAGAAGAGGTGCAAAGTCTAAAGTCCTGAGAAACAGTGTGTTGATAAAAGTGAACCCGGTCGAGGGATGTCCACTGGAACTGTTTAAAAGACATTAATATTTGTGAAGAAGGAAAAGCCACATAGTGAACCCGACCAAGGGAGGCTATGATTCGAGAGGGGTCAGCACCCAGAAGAGGGGGGACCTAGGGGTGAACAATCCTCACCCTAAGTCAAACAAGGAAACAAACTTCAATTTGTTAAAGGAACTTTTTGTTTGAACTTTATTTTGGAACATGACAGGCCCTTGAAAGTGAGAGAATGAAGGTATCTGGGGTCCTGATATCATTAAGGAACTTATGGTGTTTTTACACCCAGAAGAGGGAATCCCAGGGTGAAAGTCGCCACCCAAAGCCCATGGAAAAGAGACTATTTAATTTTTTTGTTATTTGAATACGTCAGGTCCTCGAAGGCAAGAGACTTTAAACTGAAACGAGACTTGCCCATCGTGGGCCCTGATAGCTGGAACAGATATGTCATCTCGTGCTGGGGAAAGTTCCAGAGAATACTGTGCTCCAGGATCCAACCTTACTCTGTGCTCAAAACGTGGGGAAGGAAGATCCCAGGTTACCGTATTCTGACATATTATTTGAGAACACTTTTTTCTTTTCTTGAAAAATATCCCACGCCCTTTTTGTATTAGTTGTAAGGTTTGGCAAAAGGTTTCTTAGTATAGGACCTTTTTGTTTTGACACATCGCCAGTAGGATTGCCTTATTTTCATTTGATGGTCGACTCTTGCTCCCATCATAGATTTAGGTTTAGATTAGGCGGTTTTCCAACCTGATAAAGCATTCATTGTTCAATAAACACCCTTGAACTGGGATCACTTGTGTCTCTTACTTGTTGCCACCATGAGTTCCCTACATCAGGGTGATTGGGAAGAGCTGAAGCTGCATAATGATCTGACACTGCTATTCAGCGAGGTTCCGTATGCTCAACCCCAAGCAACAGTGAGGTTTGATGCAAAACACTCGGGTAGACAAAATAATGTGAATGTGGGTGACGATTTGAAAGTAAGCTAACCGTGAATGTACTGAAAAACCATCCATGTTTTTTTTTTAATGTTTATGGGTGTGGATGTTGGATACACATTGTAAAACTCATTGATGGTAGAATCTGGAATATGTCTTTAGTATGTGTTTGTAATGTGTGAATGGAGCAAGTGTGTTTAGAGTTTTATCTCCTTCCAACTATATTAGGTTTCGTCTTGCTCACCTAATAAAAACAGGCTTGCAGCGTCAGTGTACTTCCCCAGGGGTCCACTCTTGGGTAGATTTGATCTCAATGTAGTTTTTAGAATTCCCTCAGGTTCTAGGGTTTAAAGAAGTGGTCAATTGATGCTAGACAAATATGGGCCTTATGTATAACCCTTTAATCTCAAATAAAATGTCTATATTGAAATTCCCACCTGGCCCCGATGTTCTGTCTTCAGGTGTGGAAACATCACAACATGCTCATCTCTGGGTTATTTCTAACTAAAATGGCATCAGAATGGTAAAATTACAAAGTGTCAGAGTTCTCCAGCAGTAATATTGGTCTACTCCATGATCTCCATTCTCAACACAGTCGCATGGATGTAGTGCCCAACCACATCTTTTACTGGTTATAGCGGCCTGCTGTTTGTCCCTTGTAATATTCAAAGGGCTATAGTGCCCATCCTGCGATTTGTAATCCAGCCAGAAGAGGATAGTGGCTGGCCCGCTTCTCACCAATCCAGGGTTGTCGTGCCTCAGGTCACTTAAGGAATATTGTGCCATTTCCACTACTACATTTTATTCAATATTCTTTCCTACAGGATATAGAACCATTTTTACTAACCAGGGATTTCATGATGGCACCCTTCTCCACCTAATGCATATTGTGCTCTTCTCTTGCCCTCTCTCTCAATAAGAGATATAGGCTCATTGTAATAGCATGCCGTATAGCTCTTTTCGAATGGATTGTGTCCTCCGACGTATTCCTCATCTTTGACATGTAATGTCCAGCTTCAGCTGCTTTGGAAAACATTTTCGGCAGAGGGTGCTGTGAGGCCTCCGTTGAGGGTGACGTCATCGAAGATCATATATAGGACGTGCGGCGCCCGTTGGCCTCAGTTCAGCTATCGCTTCATCTAATGAGAATCGGTGCGCCTCATCGTCTAATGACTTGTTTTCGAAAGAAATTCTTCGACAAATCCTTCGAGAAGTCCAAGATGTCCCTTACCGAACCACACCGTGTCTGCTTGTGATGCCTTGGCGAGGACCATGAGACGGCCAATTGTTAAAAATGTCAATCCATGACAGGAAAGGCCTTGAGGGAGCGAAAGGGGAAACTCCAGGTAGGAAAATTACCCAAATCCCCTAAGCCCTGACCTGCTAATCCTTCGACCAACGAGTCGTGAGGAGACTCTCCTCGAAAGAAGAGGGCAAAGCGCTCTAGGTCAAGGAGTGGTTTGCACCACTCGTCGTCGGCTAAAAAGTTGAAGAGGTGGCACCGGAGGTCGCCTTCGTAGACGTCTTCCTCTGATGATTCACACGTAAGGGTCGCATGTCCTACAAAAAAAATCTACCTCAGCAGAATGGGAGGTTTTCAGAGAGGAAATGTTAAACATTTTTCCGAAAAACAGCATCATGCTCCTACTGAGCTTTCCAAACAAGCCGGTAAGTATAGGTCTCGGCCGAAAACCTGCGCGCCCTCGAGCCCAGGTAAAAGGCCTCACAAACATCGAGAGCCCTCGAGGCCCTCTTTCGATGAAAAATCTAGATTGAGGGCCTCAAGACCCTCGATGCCATCAAAACCGTCAACGGTGTCCTCGACTACTAAACCTTCATCCACAAAGGTCTCCTCAGCATGGACATCGACAACATTGAAGACAGCTACGCCGCATACGCTGGTTGTTCCATCGAAGCCAGGCGCTTTTCCTCATCCGGTGCCAATGAAGCCTTTGACGCCATTAAAGCCTACACTGACTCCATCTGAAAAGGTTTATTCTCCTTTACCCAGAAAGGAGTTTTTTAAATCACTTTCTTCAATATATGAAGATGAAGAACACTCAGAATGGGAGGATGCTGTTTTTGGACTGAAATATGGGACACCCAATGCTCCAGAGTGTCTGATTTCAGAGGAGTCCAGGATTAAAGATCTATAAGACAATTTACAGTCGGCGAGTGGAGTTGATACTTCACCTGAGCTAAAGATCGGTAGACCTGAGTCTGGTGAACATGCCGACGCTACATATAGGCAACTCATGTCCTGAATTGAAGAGTATCTAGGATGGAGCAGACCACCACTCCTTTAAGAACAGGACGATTTAACTGATATTTTGGATAAAGGTCCCCAAACTGACCCGGTATTGCCATTCCACATGGCTTTACAAAAAAGGGTGGCTGGAAATTGGGAAACTCTGGCTACCTATCTGGCGGTTAATAAAAATATGACATGAAAATAGCGCCCTTCAGTAGTGACCCCGACTGTCGAAACACCCCACTTCCGGAGAGTCTGGTGGTGCAGCCAGCTACAGCAACGTCGAAGCAGGCAAGGTACCCTACCATCCCTCCTGATAGGGACGACAAGCGTTTAGATGGATGGGCAAGAAAAGTATTTTCAGCGGGGAGCATGGTTCTGAATCAGCCACCTCTACCTGTGCCCTGGCAACATTCTTGTACACTCTGTGGGATTGCAGATCTATGGCGGCAGAGCATATCCCAGAGGGGGAAGAAAGGGATGGCTTCTTAGCTACTATAAGGACAGAAAAAAAGCTAGTTGTGAATCCCTTCAATCTGGGTTGGATACTGCGGATAGCGTCAGCAGATCCATGGCGACCAGCACTGTAATACGCAGACATGCGTGGTTGAGGAAGTCTGGTTTTGCACCAGATGTGCAGTCGAGACTTCTCAACATGCATTTTGACAGGTCTCCTCTTTTTGGCAGCAAGGCTGATGAGAGCCTTGAGAAGTTGCAGACATCTAAGGCGGCGGCCAAGATGTTAGGTGCCGCTGTTAGGCAACCTCAGCCTTTTTGTACTAGTGGACAACCTTGGAGGGGTAGATCTTTTCGCTTCTACTCCTCCGTTGGAAGCGCGAGAGGAATGGTCAGTTAAATCGGCCAGACAAAATGTCCTTGTGGTGGACGAGGTAGAGGTGCCAAGCCAGCTCAAGCAGCAGCCTCTTTACTATCGGCCTTTGCAATAGCCGCATCAAAACCACATTGAGGTCTTGAATCACAGTTCACCAGTGGGGGCATACTGTTTCAGCATTTAGAAGACTGGCGAGCCATTACTTTGGATGCTTGAGCTCTGGAAACACGTAGCCCATGGTTACTGCCTTCCTTTCATAAGAAGACCTCAAAACAATCCACTGGGGAACCGCTCTTTGATGGTTCCATATCAGCTTCTTGTGCAGGAAGTTTTAACCCAACTAGAGAAAGGTGCTATAGAACCGGTACCTGTAGCGGAGAGGAACAAGGGATGGTACTCCCCATATTTTACTACCCCCAAGAAGGACGGAGGACTGAGACCCATCCTGGACTTGAGATACTTGAACAAGTTCCTCAGGAAGGACAAATACAAGATGGTCACACTTTCTCAGATCCTCCAGGCCCTCCAACTCTAGGATTGGTTGGTGTCCTTAGACCTTCAGGATGCTTATTTTCATGTGCCAATCCATCTCAAGCACAGACACAGGAAATACCTGAGGTTTGCAGTTGGCAGTTCTCATTATCAGTTTCGAGTTCTGCCTTTCGGGCTAACCTCTGCCCAAGGGTTTTCACCAAACTGATGGCGGTAGTGGCAGCGAATCTCAGGAGAGGGGGAATTCACATCTACCCCTACCTGAATGTTTGGCTGATCAGGACGCGTTTTCCGGAACAAGCCCTGGATCATCTGTCACCTGCCACTCCCTTCAAAGATTGGGCTTCTCCCTCAATTACAAGAAGTCCCATATGACACCTTCCCAACAGCTCTAACACATCAGGGCTGTGTTAGACACGTCTTTTGGAAAGAGCTTGCCTCCCAAGGTGAGGGCTCAAGACATTTTTCAGATGGTATCCAAATTTTAGAATGCCCAGTCTCTTCCAGACTTCGATTTCTTGAGGTTGCTTGGCCTCAGGGTATCCTGCATTTTTCTGGTGCGGAAAAGCCCACCTGAGAATGAGATCCCTTCAATGGACTATAAGAACAAAATGGTCCAAATTCTCAGCAAAGATGACGAACAAACTTCAGATTCCAGCCAAGGTCTTACAGGATCTTCTGTGGTGGGCCTGCGAGGCAAATATTTTGATGGGAGAACCCTTTTGGCAGCCATGGCTGGAGATTACAGTAGTGACGGACGCCTCATTCACGAGGTGGGAAGCCCATGCCAATGATTTGACAGTCAGCGGTCATTGGTCTCCATCAGAGTCCAAACTACATATCAATCTTTTGGAGCTTAGGGCATCCAGACTAGGTCTTAATGCCTTCCTGCCCTCTGTATGGCGAAAGAACACGTTGATAATGACAGACAACATTGTGACTATGTACTACCTCAACAAGAGAGGCGGTGTAGGTTCACTACCACTGTGCAGAGAGGCAATACAGCTTTGGTACCGGGCATTTCAAGAAGGAATATCTCTTATCGGCAGTTCACTTAGCCGGCGAGGAGAACACAGTGGCGGACGCTCTGAGCAGGCAGAGTACAGTCTCCCACAAGTGGGAACTTGCTCAGGAAGTCCTTCAAGAGATCTTCACCCTTTGGGGAACTCCTCAAGTGGATCTGTTTGCGGATCTGTTTGCGACAGAGGTAAATCGGAAGGGCAAACTGTACTGCTCGAGAGAATTTCCCCCAAGAGGAGCTCTAGGAGATGTGTTTGTGGTGGACTGGGAATTTCCACTCCTCACGTAATAAGGAGGTTGAGAAGATTCAGGAAATCCATGATCCTAATTGCCCCATATTGGGCAAGGAGAACAGGGTATTGGACCTTCTAGACATGTCCATCTGTCCTCTAATACATCTTGCCAGAGAGAGGATCTTCTGTCACAAGAGGAGGGTTGGGGTTCTCCATCCAGAGGTCAATATTCTCAACCTGGTTTCTGAGAGGTTGAGATATAAGGATTGGGACCTCCCAGATGACGTTATGGAGGTGTTGCTTTTGGCTAGAAGACCAACAACAAAATCTTTGTACTGTTGCCGTTGGATCAAGTTTTGCAACTGGTGCAAGGAAAAGAATGTGGATCCTTTCCTGTGTAAAACACTGGATGTATTGTCCTTACTTCTATCCTTAGCCAATTTGGGGCTCCAGATTGGTACCATTAAAGGCTATCTGGCGGCACTATCCATTTTTAAGTGCTCGTCAGAGGAATGTTTTTATTTCAAAATACCTCTAGTGACTCCGTTTCTAAAAGGACTCACTAATGTGTATCTTCCATCTCCCTTCCAGGTTCCAGTTTGGGACCTAAATTTGGTGTTAAAATTCTTAATGTGTGCATGTTAGGGAGAATTCTCATTTATGGCTAATTTCCCTCACCTAGTGAGTCCCTCAACAGCTTTGCTGGATTTCTGGGGTTTATATTTTTCACCTGGTAAGAGTGTGAGCCTTTTTCCCACTCTTACATGTTTTTTGCCATGTGTCCTTCTACCTTTTGTATGATCTTGGGCTCTGCAGCCACACCACGCCATGAACCCCACTTTTTTGTGTTACACAGCACAGCACCTTCAGTGCAGCGACACAGGGTTGTCTTTGAGACTTCCCACTGACTCCATTTTTCTGGGGCTGACTACTATCCCCCAGAAACATGTAAAGTTGCCATTAACTTTATGTAATCTCTTTAAAACTACAGACCCAGTACACCCCATCTTACATGGAGTATTGGAAAGGGTTCATCCCTACCCCTTTTTGTCTGTGCCTCTTGGAGCTTTGTTTCGCTCTCTTAACATTAAGACTTGGCTGGTGGCAGTGGTACCTACCCTAACTTTTCTACCGCGATTATACAATATAAACGTGGTACTGTTTTAGGCTATTGTATTAGCCTCGAACATAAACCCGCTTGACCAAATTAGTTTTCGTTTGGCTCCTGTCGGGTTTAGTCGCCATTTCTTTTTGTTAAAGTCCTTCTTGTGTTTTACTTTTCGCGCCAAACCAGGTTTGACTTCTTTGTTCTCCGTCCTTTGGCGGGCTTCTGCCCCGAAGCCCTCCTTTGGCGTCTGGGTGTCTAGGTGGGCTGAATGTGAGGGAGGGGTTTAGTCAGCCCCTGCACAAGGTCTCCTTGGAGACCCAAGTCACACTTTGTGTCGATTGGCTGAGGTGGTTGTCCGGGCCGGACAACCCCCCTGCTGAGTGATTGACAGCAAGGCTGTGTGAATGGGGGATTTTGGCATAAAAGGCAGGACTCTTGGGTTGGAAGTCAGTCGCCAGTGGAACTGCAAAAACCGAAGAGAAGCGCAGAAGAAGACGGCTGCTGCAACTCCCGAGTCCCGGTGAAGCCCTGCTGCAGTCCTGAGCCATCTACCCTTCAACGACAGAGAAGATCCAGTCCGGAGTCGTCTTCCTTGAGCCTGGTGGGATCAACCAGCTCACCTTCAACAGTCAGAGAATCCTCTTCTTGGTCGAAATCGCTGCACACAGCTCTAGTGGTCCGGATAGCCACCTGAAGAGCCTCTCCTGTTTTAAAGGAGCGCACCTTTTATTCACCATTGCTTCGCTGCTGCTGGCTTCATCCCTGGGTAGTGCAGATCGCTCCAGACGTCCTCCTTCTTGTCCCCACGACTGAAGCTCCAGGAACTGTGAGTCTCCAGGAACTACCAGGAACAACAGCCGTGGCACCAGCTCTTCTTCATACGAATAAGGTACTGTGTCTGTCTTTGAGGAACTAGGGTGAACCCTTTTCTCCTCACCAAAGGCTTGTCCTTATCTTCCTTCCCTCTTATAACTTTTGCTTCCCTTTGTGACAGTATCCAAGTACTCCTGGCAATCTCGAATCGTGAACTGTTCTAACCTTGTGATCCTCGACAACAGGATTCCTGTTCCATTTGACACTGTTGCAGGCCTATTTACTTTTATCTACTTTTTAGAAAGTTTCCTCTGATTCTATCTGCCTTGACAAAAGAATTGCCTATGATTTTTTTATCCCCTATTCTCTTGTTTTAATTCATGTGCTTTCGTAAGACCAAACTGTCAATACTGTCAAAAAGTGATCGCGTATTAACCCCCGTAACATTTTTGTTTCACAACACCAGTCTGTCAAATCCAAATGTACTTACCTTGAATTGATCTGTACAAGGGGAATTGGTTGTGTGTAGTGTATTTGAAGTGTGGTTTTATTTTAATAGAAGTGAAGCGCTTGTGAACAGATGGTTTAAAAATAAATGTACTTATATTTTTTAACCAGAAACCTTGAGTCAGTGTTTGCTCGAGCCACAGTAAGTGTAGTCCTTTGTGTAATCTCTACTACTGCTCATTTGCTCTTGAGATAAGTCTGGCTGCTCAGCCATTGCTAGCACTTTACTGTGTAGTACGGGCTTGTACCAAAGGTGAAATTGTATTACCACTTGTAGTCGTAATTGTGTGCAGTGGTTCCTAAGGGCACTGCATATGATTCTGCCTAACAGTGCACACTTTGAACTCTTGCACACGTGTCCTCTATGGTTCTTAACCTTTAAAACCATTTTATTGGTTGCTCTCACATCAGCACGCAGAGTGAGCGAGTTGTGGGCGCTGTCAGTAAAGCCACCCTACTCCTGCGTCCCGTCCCCTTTCCTCCATACTTATGGGACATCTCTCCGTCCTGTGGACGGGACCGGAGCACTTTGTAAAAAGCATCCAAATTTTTCCAAAAATGTGTCCTTCCTCTCTTACTTGCAAGGGGCCCGGCACGCAGCTGTAACCCCGCCCACCTTGGCCCCGCCCGCGCATCGCCCATCAGTCCTTTTCTCCGCTCGATCGGGGCCGGACGCAGTTGCATCCTCGGAAGATTTTCTTCCCTTTTTTTCCTCTCTGGCTCTCGCTAGCGTTGGTTTACTAGTCTGTCTGTCTTTCAAGTTAGACTTTCCAGATTGTTCATCATGTCACCGTTGCTTCGTGAGGGTGGATCCCCATCCTCTTTGTTTAGAGTGTTTGGGTCCGGAACACCGTTGGGACTCCTGTTTTTACTGTGACTCCCTTTCGGTCCGGGCACTTCAACGTCGGTTGGAGCGGTGGGAGGAGGTGTTCCGACAAACTCCTCCTTCGCATTTTCAGGTGTTCATCGACGAGAAGAAGAAATGCCCGGTAAGTTCTTTACTTTTCAGAGCACCCCGGCCGGGGGATACCTTCCCGGGTTCCTCTCAGTCCGGGATGGGTGTTGATCGCTCTGTCACCGGGGTTCGCCCTGAGGTGTCCGTTGGGCCTAATAATTCTACTGGAGTTTTCTCCGAGGGTCTCCGTAAGGGACCTGTGAATACCGAAGTACGCTCCGAGGCCCCTCCTGTGGGGGCTGTTTGTAGACCCAGTTCTACTGAATCGTGGGGTACCGGAGCTCACTCTGAGGCCTCTGTCGGCTTCCCTCAAAAACAAGACCCGGGTGCGCCCCGAGGCCTTGGCTGGGCTTGTTGTTACCGAACGGATATTCGAGGCCCGCGCAGATAAGGCTGTTACCGGGCCTGGGTCCGAGGTCCCTCGTTCAGAGGATATAGCTATCAACAGTTCTGAGAGGCTGGTCAAGGCTTTGTCGGTGAAAGCGGTTGCTCACCGTTCCCGCTCTTGTGGTGACACCAGACCTGTTGAGGGGGCAAAGAAGCAAAGTTCTTCTTTTACCGGCAGTGCCGAGGTCCTTCCTTCGAAGGCTCAGTTGGCGGTTGGTATGTCTCAAAAGCATTCCAGGCCTCATAGTACCGCTCTGCCGAGGTTCCTTATATTAAGGCTAAGATCCATCGACGGGGACCCCTGCCTAACTTCCTCACGTGCCACAGTTCTCCTCAGATGAGGACAAAATGGCGCCCGTTCCCGCCACGACCACGGCAGCCATTTTAGGTGCTACCCCTACAACTACGCCATCGGCCTCTGGTGTAGGGCTTGGTCCCTTGGGTGAACCTAAAGTCCCTTGTGTGCATCCTTACCAGCCGGTTTATGATTGGAACGCCCAGATGCCTCTTCCACACAAAGTGTCTTTGCCCGCGGGGGGGCACCTTTGATTTATGTGGATACGTCGGTGGAGGGGCCGGTGTGGCAATCTTCCCCCTTACGCCCCTGGATTTGTCCACCTCATGAGAGACCTACTCAGGTTCCGAAACAGTCTACGGAGGATGCCTTTTTCGGTAGATTTCAAGCGCTTATGCGCACCGACCCCATGAGGGAATATTTCAAAGGGCTTTTCAAGGAGATCTGTCCTCCTTGCCCGTGGTGCCTCCCCCGGCTCTTCCGCCTTTGCCTCCATTCTCCCCAGTGGACAAGGCAGTCCCTGACACGGCTCGGCAGGATCCTGACCTGTCAGATGATCCTCAAGGTGATCAGGACAACGAGGACCTTCCCCGCTCTATCAGAGCCTTTCATGACCGGGTACTGGACATGAGTTTCTTAGATGTTCCGGTGCCCGAGGCACCCGCTTCGCAGGAGGGCGTGCTTTCTGGGGCGTTCGCCCTGTCTCCCTTGGAGCGTACCGGCCTGTTCCTGCAGAAGGACGTTCTGGCCGAGGTCCGAAGAGTCTGGGAAAAGCCACAATTGGGACTTTTTGTCAATAAGAAGATTGACACGAGGTACAGGGTACATTCTTCGGAAGCGGTAGCCCTGTCGTCTTGTCCGCCTCCCTCTCCACAGTGGTGGCTGCGGCTACGTTGCAATCCAGACCTGCAGCATCCTCTTCCACGACGGCTACTCAGGTCTTGGGAAAGGAGGACAAGCTCCTTGGCTCCCTAGGGAGGAAAATCTTTGCCAACTCAGCCTTGCAGCTCAGGCAGGCCAATGCTGAGTTGATATTGGCGTGAGCTAACATGCGGATGTGGAAAGGTCTGTCGGAGTTTGAGGAGCACATCCTGTTCGAGAAGTTGGAAGACTTTAAAGGAGGCCTTTCCGACACCAGGGTCTTGGCCCAGGATCTCCTGGAGGCTTCGGCTCATCACGTAGACACCTCGGCTCGGGGCCTGATGCTGGGGGGTTGATACCTCACGGCAGGCGTGGCTGCATGCCACTAAAATTTCTAAGGAAGTGCAAGACAAGGTGTTGGACCTTCCATTCGATGGTAAGGAGCTTTTTCATTCTACTACTGATGTAGAGCTCACCAAGACCAAGGATAGCACTCGGACGGCTAAATCATTGTCTGTTCTGGTCAAAGCTCCTTTCAAATCCCAGAGACCGTTGTCTCAAAGTCGACACTCCTCTGGTTTAAGGGGCAACCTCGACCGCAAATCTCGCAGAGTGGATACTCCTGCAGGGAATAACCGCCATAGACAACAGCGCATGCGGTTTTTCTCCCGCTCCTCAGCCTCCTCATCAGGTTCAGGTGGCACCGCCACCGATAAGCCTGCCAAATTAGGATTTTCTGCGCTTGCACGAGACCCCGGTGGGAGGACGCATTGCGTCTCATTGGGAGGCGTGGCAGACCATCACAGAAGACAGATGGGTCTTGTCAGTCCCTCGAGCGGGCTTCCGCTTAACTTTACCCCCTACCCCACCCCTCAACCCTCCTTTTCAGCTGTCGGGCTCACCCTCCCTCAAGGCCGAAGTTCAGAAACTTCTGGACCTCAGAGCTGTGGAACCAGTTTCCCCTTGGGGAGCGAGGGGAGGGCTTTTACTCCCGACTATTTACGGTGCCCAAATCCAACAAGGCTGGCCTGCACACCATCCTAGACCTTTCCCAGTTCAATCTTTTCCTACACCAAGAGAAATTCAAGGTGATCAAGCCCAGCCAGATACGCTCCTCCTTACAGAGGGGCAATTGGCTCAGCGTTGTGGATCTTCAGGACGCGTACATGCATATCCTGATTTGGAATCCACAGAGAAGGTACCTCCACTTCTCTTTGGAAGAGGAGCACTTCCAGTTTCAGGTGCTTCCTTTTGGCCTCAGCTCGGCGCCGCGTGTCTTCACGAAGATGATGTCGGTGATTGCGGCCTATCTTCGTCTCCAGGGTATCCATGTGTATCCATATTTGGACGACTTGCTCTTACGCAGCCCTTGTCCGCTGGCGGCAGCGGGCAATCTCCAGTCTCTCCTTCAGCTCCTGTTCCATCTTGGGCTGTCGGTGAACTGGCGGAAATCCTCCATGACGGTCTCACAGGACCCGATTTTCCTGGGTTTTCGTTGGAACACAATCGACTGCAGAGTGTATCTGACCGCGGACAGAATGGCGGATCTGTTAGCCACGTGTCAGATGTTTGCGCAGTCGGAGAGCATGTCGGCCTAGTGGTTCCAGAGGCTTCTGGGCCTCATGGCCTCGTGTGTACTGGCTCTTCCTCTTGCTCGTCTCAAAATGAGACGGACCCAGATGGCTCTTCGGAGTTCATGGCGTCAGGCAGTGGATCCGGATTTCAAGCGGATCATGATTCCGGATTCCATGAGAGTGGACCTGGAGTGGTGGTCATCTCTCAGCAACCTGTCTGGGGGCGCGGGGTTTCAGGACCCGGTCCCCATGGTGACGATCACGACGGACTCCTCCCTTCTGGGGTGGTGTGCGACGTTAGATCTTCTTCAGGTCTTGGACCTCTGGTCGCCCGAGGACAGGCTCCTCCACATAAATCATCTGGAGCTTCTGGCGATCTTCCTAGCGCTCAGGGCGTTGAGACCGCTCATTGTTAACAAGGTGATCCGCATAAGAACAGACAATGTGGTGTCAATGTATTACATCAACAAGCAAGGGGGAACGAAGTCTCCCTCCCTCGTGGACCTGTCTATCCAGATTTGGGAGTGGGCCGTGCTTCATGGTGTCTGGCTGCTTGCAGTGCACATCCCAGGCCAGCTGAATGTCACAGCAGATGCCCTCAGCCGGCGGACAGTGGTCAGCTACGAGTGGGAATTGAAGGTGGAGGTCCTCTCATGGAATTTCTTGCGTTGGGGCACACCGGAGGTGGACCTCATCGCTACGGCGGTGAACAAGAAGCTTCCTCAGTATGCTTCCAGAGGGGGGCTGGGAGCCTCCTCTCTGGGGGATGCTCTCGAGATTCCATGGCACAACATGAGAGCTTACGCCTTCCCGCCTCTGCCTCTAGTTCAGCGTGCAATTTGGAAGTTGAAGAACTCAGTGAACTGTTCCCTTCTACTCATAGCTCCGTGGTGGCCGGCCAGGTTTTGGTTCTCAGAACTTCAACACCTGTCGGTGTATCCGCCGATCAGGTTACCAGTAACTCCCGATCTTCTTCACCAAGGGGAACAGCAGATGTGGCACCCCTCACCACAATTGCTCAGCTTGGCGGCATGGTGCCTGAGTTCAAGTCTTTAGAGCATCTGAATTTGTCTACGGAAAACATGCGCATTATCCAGGCAGCCAGGAAACCCTCGGACAGATCTCAGTACAAGAGTAAATGGCTCAGGTTCTGTCATTGGTGTTTGGAGAAGAAGTTGGATCCAAGGTTGGCCACGATTGACACAGTGCTGGCCTTTGTGTCCTCCCTAGCAGAGTCAGGGGTTCATGTTCTGTCATGCAGGACTTACCTTTCAGCGGTTTCCGCTTATTTTTCTACAGACAAGTGCTCTTATTATCTGAGTAACCCAGTGGTTAAGAGGCATTTTGCAGGGTTGACACGCCTCTACCCTCCGGTTCGTAGTCTGCACCCGTCGTGGGACCTAAATGTAGTCCTGACGGCGCTGTGCCATAAACCCTTTGAACCAATAGCTACGGTGTACCTCAAGTACTTGTCTTGGAAAGTGTCCTTTTTGGTCGCTGTTACGTCAGCAAGGAGAGTGAGAGAGCTCCAGGCATTGTCGGTGGAGCATCCTTTCTTGGTCTTTCACAAGGACAAGGTAGTCCTTTGGACAAATCCGGCCTTTCTACCGAAGGTGGTGACCGAATTCCATCTGAATCAGTCGATCTCCCTACCAGTCTTTTTTCCGAACCCTGCCTCTGAGGCTGAGAGGGTTCTACACTGTCTTGATGCCCAAAGAGCTCTTAAGTTCTACCTGGATAGGACTTCCGAGCTTAGGAGTTCTTCTCAACTTTTTGTGACCTTCGGTAACCCTGAGGGCAGGCAGGCGTCTAAGGCAACTATTTCTAGGTGGGTCGCTGCCTGCATCACAGTGTCTTTCACCGTCCAAGGGCTGAAACCTCATAAGGGTATTCATGCACACCTGGTGCGCGGTAAGACAGCCCTGGTTGCTTTTCAGAAATATGTCCCCTGGGAGTCCATTGCTAGGGCAGCTACTTGGGCCTCCCCATCTGCTTTCTGTAAGCATTATTGTCTCGACATGAGCTCAAGAGCTGACGCTCACTTTGGTCAGACTGTACTGAAGAACCTTTTTCAGTAAGGGGTATTTCCATCCACCCATAGTTCCTGTAAGGAGTGCTTTGGAATCTCCCATAAGTATGGAGGAAAGGGGACGGGACGTAGGAGTATTACCAGGTTACTCACCGTAGTGACCACCTTACTCCTAGTCCATAGTCCCCTTTCCTCCATACGCCCGCCCGCCGTCCCCTCTAATAAGGTTCCTCTGTTATTGCTAATGGGTCTTTGACCCGGCGATAGAAAAGGACTGATGGGCGATGCGCGGGGCAGAGCCAAGGTCGGCGGGGTTACGGCCGCGTGCCGGGCCCCGCGCAAGAAAGAGAGGAAGGACACATTTTTGGAAAAATGTTGATGCTTTTTACAAAGTGCTCCGGTCCCGTCCCACAGGACGGAGAGATGTCCCATAAGAATGGAGGAAAGGGGACTATGGACTAGGAGTAAGTTGGTCACTACGGTGAGTAACCTGGTAATTTACAGTGTTCTACAAGGACAAGATTGTCGTGAAGGTCAAAGGTTAATTCTTACTGAAAATCATTTCAGATTTACATTTGAACCAGAAAATTGTCCTGCCTTCCTTCTACCGTCCACCTCACCCTGGTAAGGAGGAAGAGAGACTTCATAGGTTAGATCATAGAAGAGCATTAAGCTTTTACATTTCAAGAACATCCAACATTCGGTTTGATGATCAGTGGTTTATAGGATATATACGGGACACAAACTAGGTCAGACTGTTACCAAACAGACCTTGTCTAGGTGGATAATATTGTCAATTTCTGAGTGATACAGGCTTGCAGGGAAAGGCCCTCCTGAAGGCTTGCAAGCTCATTCCACTAGGGGCACGGCCACATCTACAGCCCTGCAAAGGGGAGTTCCTATTAAGAATATTTGTGATGCTGCAAAGTGGTCAGAAATACACACGTTCACTATACATTATGCCCAGGATGCTTCCCATTCTCAAGATCTTGCTTTTGGCAAGGCAGTACTTTGCCCTGCTCTGGAAAAGGTATAATATGTAAAATTCGACTCCTTTAATTATAAACACTGCTTTGGGAGTCTGTCAAAGATGAGGAATACGTTGGAGGACACAATCTATTCGAAGAACAAGGTACTTACCCCTGGTAACGTTCTTTCGACTGGATATTCCTCCAACGTATTCCTCATCGCCCTCCCATCCTACCCCTGTGTAGAATTTATGGGCATCTCTGCTGCATGAGGAGGAGTAAAAACAGAACTGAGGCCATCGGGCGCTGTGCGTGC
This sequence comes from Ambystoma mexicanum, assembly GCF_040938575.1. Taxonomy (NCBI): domain Eukaryota; kingdom Metazoa; phylum Chordata; class Amphibia; order Caudata; family Ambystomatidae; genus Ambystoma; species Ambystoma mexicanum. The sequence continues at coordinate 1,469,962,968 of NC_090929.1, read as the reverse complement.
TATATATGATCTCTGATGATGTCGCCCTTAACGGAGACCTTCGAGGGACATCGACTCGACGCACAGCGCCCTCTGCCGAAAAAGATTTCCAAAGCAGCTGAAGCTGGACATTACATGTTAAAGATGAGGAATACATTGCAGGAACATCCAGTCGAAAGAACGTTATCAGGGGTAAGTAACTTGTTGTTCTGGATTCCCAGGAGTTTCAACTCCAGGAACTTCTTATGGATCGCTACACAGTCATCTGTCGTGCCGCTGGACCCTCAATTTGCCCTCTTGGAAGTTCTCCTGCACAGCTGCCGCTACCAGAACCACTACCTCTCCTGCTGCTCTGCTCCTCGGCGGACTCCTTTCACTTCTCGCCCTACTGCTCATTTGCTGCGCTTTTTATAGGCCTTGCTGTTTAACAACCCTTTTCCTGTCCCTGCTGTTCTTTTGTGTAGGACTCTTGTATTTGTTAATCACTGTTATTGTCTTTCACCCCTTCCTCTCTAGGTCCGCAGTCATCCAAACTGTCACAGGGACTGACCACTATCTTTGTCAAATGTTAGTACTGCCCACCTAATGGCACAGTGCTGGACTGCTGTGAGATCCTGACTCTGCTTGCCGACACCGGTTCAAGTGGTCACCCTATTCCTCTTGTTTGCAGTGATGCGCAGTGAGCTATCTTCAACAGTGATGATGTAATTCTTGGCTCAATTGAGCACCACATTGTGGGGGTTTCAGATAATAATGAACATATAAACAACATTTTACTTTGGGTTTCAAAAGCACACGCTTTCTTATGTCCATCATGTGGTGTATGTGTGTGTGTGGGTGGGCGCGTGCGCGCGTTCATGTTATGGTCACAGTAATTGAGAGTGGCTCATTGATAAAATTGCACAAGTGGGACTAAAACCTGACCTCTGTTTCTATGGGGTACTAAAAAGAACACTCACTATTGGAAACATATGGGCCATTGCTGAAAACCTTACATAAAAGCAACAGCATAAAAACACATCATGCCAAACTTTCAAAAGTTTTCTAAATTTGAGATAATCTGTAGTGTTGCGATAGAGAGGGGGGTGGAAGATCATTGCAGCCGGAGACAGCAGCCCCCGTGAATGATCTTTTTAAAGAAGACACACCTTCTTTTAAGAACTTTTAAACGAAGAGTGTCTCGGCTGTGAAGATCTGTGAAACCTCCAGATATCTTCAATTATCTGTAAGTAAGAAGCTGTGTTTGAATGAACAGCTTTAGGAGTAATACATTATAACTGAAATAAAGAAAGAAGGTGTTCTGCAGATACAGAAGGTTTCATAGATATTGAAGCCAACAAATGGAAGTTTGCCGATTTAACCACCATATTGACATAAGAGACAGACTAGGATTTAGCAGAACAGGGGATCTACAATGGGAACGAGAAAATAAACCAATCTCTCTCTTCTTCTTCCCCCCTCTCAATCTGGATTCTGCTCTAAACACTCCACCGAAACTGCCCTCACCTATGTTATCAACTCACTCTTTATTGCTCGCTACTCTAAGCATTCCTCTATCCTCGTCGTCTCCTGGAGCAGTCCTACTTCTGTTACTCTCCCCCTGAACTTCGGCATTCCTCAAGGATCTGTTCTTGGCTCTTTCCTTTTCTCGCTTTACACTTCCCTTCTCGCCCCCATCATTTCTTCTTTTGGCATATCTCACCATTTCTACGCTGATGACACCCAGCTCTACCTCTCCTTCTCTTCTTCCACCCCTGAACCGTAATCTTTCCTCCTGTCTTACTGCAATCAAAAACTGGATGTCATCTCATTTTCTCTCCCTCAACTCTGAAAAAAACTGAAGTCTTATTCTTCACCTCTAACATGCTTCCCTCTCCTTCTCCCCCTTCTTTTATTCTCTTCCCCCCTACCAATCTCCCTATCGGTTCTCTGCTCGCAACCTAGGCCTCCACATTGACTCCTCCCTCTCCCTTACCCACCACATTTCTCTTACCACCCGTGCCTGCCGCTACCACCTTTTCAATGTCCGCAAAATCCATTCCTTCCTCACCTTCCATGCTACTAAACTCTTAATCTCTTCCCTCATCTTCTCTCGTCTTTTCTATTGTTCCTCTCTCCTTTTCGGTCTCCCCGCCTCTCATATTGCCCCCCTCAAATCCTTCTTCCACTCTATTCGCACCCTTTGTCTTCTTGCCCCACATGATTCCATCTCCTCTTCGCTTTCTTTTCTGGGCTGGCTCCCCTTTCACTCCCAACCTAAATTTAACTTCCTCTGCCTTGTTTTTAAATCTCTTCATGATCTCTCTCCCCCCTACCTCTCCTCTCTCATTTCTTTGTACACTTCTTCTCACTCCATCCGGTCTGCCGATCTCTTCCTACTCACTGTTCCACCTTCTCCTTGTGCCTCTTCTCGTTTCCGATCCTTTCAGCTCCTTGCCCCTCTGCACTGGAACTCTCTTCCTATCTCCATCTGCTCCATTTCCTCGTACTCCTCCTTCCGCACCTCCTTGAAATCTTTTCTTCTTCACCCCCCCGTCCTGACATCCCTCTTTAATTTCCCCCATCACCCTCCTTTATCCCTCTTTCCATCCTTCCTCCCTACAAGTTCCCTTCTTCCCCATTCCTACTTCCCCTCCCCCTGTAATCACATCTTTCTCCCCAACCCCGACCTCCCTTACTGCAGCGCTCTTTCCTTCCCCGGATCTATTTCTCTTACATTATCCACAGTAAATTATTCCATATACTGTTTTTGATGGTTTGTTTCATGTCTTGTAATTTTATGCTTCTATTATCCCATGTATTGTTGAAATGTAAATCGCTTTGGCGCAAAGCGCTATATAAACTTAAAAAATACATTACAATACAAAAGAAATTCTGTGTTTCTGTTAATAAACTTCACAAAATGAGAAGCCATTGTGAGGGGTCAGAAATGCGATTCAATGTAATTTCTCTTCTTTGAAAAACACAACTACTTTCACATCTCGTCTTCATAAACAACAAAGTTCTGTCAGGATGGCTTTACCAGAGTTCAACATTGCACATTAAATGGACTTGCCACTTTCTTGCCACTGCAAGCTTCTACCACATTACATTACTTCAATTAACTTCTTCCTGTTCCACTAACCTGCCAGAACTAATCACTAATAGTTCCTCTCCTGGTGTACTCGCCTGCCGGGATAAAACTCCTGCCACTACTACAAGTACTTTGTGGTGAGGCTGCTTCAAACGTTCCACACTTCAATCCTTTAATGTGGAAAAGTAAAGACCAACAACTGTTTCCTGAATAGGTCACCACACATTGACAAGGTTTCTCACGATGTTTCATTTGCCCCAGGTAATGCAGATTATATTCCTCTCACCCGTGATAATTGTTACAAAGAGGGCTTCTGTTCTGCCATCTTTTAATTTCAATGAATGTCTTTCTTTTTAGTTTTGGAAATGGTGGTTTTCCATAATTGTCCTCCTTTGGTTTGGCAATATTAGTTTTCTGTATTTGCCCTTGTTCTAGTTTGGCAATACTGGTTTTATTGAATTGCCCTTCTTTGGCTTTGGCGATGCTAGTTTTCCTGAATTGCCCTTCTTTGGCATTACTGGTTTTCCTGAATTGACCTTCTTTGACTTCGGCAATATTGGTTATCATTTTCTTCTGCATGTGTCTCTGAAGCACATTCACCTTGTTTAAATATACTTTCCTTTTGGCTTTGGCAAAGGTGGGTACAATTCTCTTTTACACACTGATTAACAGGGTAATTCATAGAATTTCGCAGAAAAGTGTCGCAAGCGGCTGGCGCAGAGTGTCCGCGTGCGATTGTGTGCGCCAGGCACGTGCGCTAAAACCGATTTCCGCGCACAGCGTATTCATGGATTTCATGCTCCCAAACCAGCCGTGGCGCAGAGTATCGCAGCGAGCCTGCAGCAGCGCCAGTAACGCCCCCAAGAACGCCCTCGCGCAAGGAAAAGCCATCAACATCGCTAAATCATCGCAAAGGGCTGCGCTAACCCTGGACCAGTTTACAGGGCTGCCAAACAAGGAACGCAAAGCGGGCAACCTTCATATCAGGAGTACGCGGGAAGTTTTACACGCAATTAGCCAGGGTACGTGTATTACAGGGGTACGCGGGAAGTTCAACACGCGATTGTCCAGGGTACGTGTATTACAGGGGTACGCGGGAAGTTCAACACGCGATTGTCCAGGGAACGTGTATTACAGGGGTACGCGGGAATTATCACACGCGATTTGGCAGGGTACGTGAATTACAGGGGTGCGTGGGAATTATCACACGCCATTTTGCTGGGTACGTGTATTACAGGGGTGCGTGGGAATTATCACATGCGATTAGGCTGGGTGGGTCCTCACAGGTGTTCCCTGTACACCCTCCACGGCCCCTGCAGGCAGCCCACAAAACAGGGGACTACCCTGCACACCTGCTCATGTCCCCCTGCACCCCCACCCCCCAGCCACCAGGGGCACCCACCACCAGGCCCCCACCCATGTCTCCTACCACCCCCACCCTCCAGCAGTGCAGGGGCAGCCTCCACCAGGCCCCCACTCATGTCTCCCACCACCCCCACCCCCCAGCCACCAGGGGCAGCCTCCACCAGGCCCCCACTCATGCCCAACTCATGTCTCCCACCACCCCCACCCCCCAGCCACCAGGGGCACCCTCCACCAGGCCCCCACTCATGCCCGACTCATGTCTCCCACCACCCCCACCCACCAGGGGCAGCCTCCACCAGGCCCCCACTCATGCCCAACTCATGTCACCCACCACCCCCACCCCCCAGCCACCAGGGGCAGCCTCCACCAGGCCCCCACCCATGTCTCCCACCACCCCCACCCCCCAGCAGTGCAGGGGCAGCCTCCACCAGGCCCCCACTCATGTCTCCCACCACCCCCACCCCCCAGCCACCAGGGGCATCCTCCACCAGGCCCCCACCCATGTCTCCTACCACCCCCACCCCCCAGCGCTGTGGGGCACCTGCCAGCAGGCCCCCACCCATGTCCAACCCATGTCTCCCACCACCCCCACCCCCCAGCCACCAGGGGCAGCCTCCACCAGGCCCCCACTCATGTCTCCCACCACCCCCAGCCACCAGCGGCAGCCTCCACCAGGCCCCCACCCATGTCTCCCACCACCCCCACCCACCAGCAGTGCAGGGGCAGCCTCCACTAAACACCCCACCAACCTGGATGACTCCGTGGCATCTTCCCCCGTTGGGCCCTGTGGGGTCCCAGCTGCCCCTTCTGCTGCCGAGGAGCCCAACTCCGACCTCCGCCTCTTGGACCTCCCCTCGCCAGCTGCGGCCTGGGACGCCGCACCAGAGTCCTCACTCCCCGACGAGATCACAACTTGGGAGGGGATCCGGGCCTTGCGTCTTCGGCTGGTGGTGCGACCCCTGCCGCTGTGCTCCACAGCACCTTCTCCGCCCTCTTCATCAGTTGACGCTGCAGACAGGGAGAAAGAAAACACAGGCATCAGGGCACTGTAAAATGGACTCATACACACATGACAGTTATACATGAGTGGCATTGGTAAACCTCACACATGGCATCACAATCCCCAACACACATGTCATTTCAACTTGCACACATGAGCCATACCACAGCCATAATGCAACAGCCAGCACCATCCATTCACATACAACAGCATGGGCAGCCAAAGGTCATCCACACATCACATGCAACATAGGGAGTACACTACACATGCACACACAACACCAAACCTGCATGCATGTGTACACCTCCGCCAACTGTCGCAGTGTCTCGATCGACATCCATGTCACACCTGACAATCATTCCTCCACATCCTGTGCCATGCAAGCCCACACACACAAGCACCATCCATGTGTCGCACATGAGACCCCTCGCATGTGTCACCCTCACAGCCCTGTACAACCCCCCTACTTGGCCACATAAAAATACATGTTCAACCTGCACACTCCTGGCACACCACCACACGCACAGCTTACAATCAGTATGCATGTACACTTACCGCTCGACTCCAGACGAGTCTGCTTCTCAAGGACCTGGATGTGGAGCGCTGGGGATATGCGTTCCAGGACCCTCATCTGATCTTCCGACAAGTGGCCCCGCCCGCCCCTTAGCATCTGCTGCCATCATGAGGCGCCGGGCCTTGTTGAGGGTCCTGGACCTGAAGTCCTCCCAGCGCTTCCTGACACGTTCGTAGTCGCGGACTGCCACCTCCTCCGCGTTGATGGCAGTCACGATGTCCATCCAGATCCGAGTCCGTCCTTCCTTGTCGGCGCGCAACCTTCCGAAGAGGGCATCATACTGCCCCAGGACATGCTCCACCAGGACACCAACTTCCCTGGCACTGAAGCTGGTGCCCCTCTGCCTCCTTGGCCGGGGGTTGCCACTGGTGCCAGATGTTGTAGTGCCCGACATGGCAACCCCAGAGGCAGGAGTGGGTGGGCAACTGGGTCCTGGGGCTGGGCTGTGGGGCGACGGAAAAGCAGTCGGGAGCCTTTGGTTCCAGCAGGGGTGGTCACAGCAACAGCACCCCTGGCTGATGTGCAGGCAGCAAATGGCAGGGCACGTGGGCAGCAGGCAGTCAGGCAGCAGCAGATGGCAGGTGGGAGCGTGCTCAGGGCTCTGGGGGGCAGTAATTTGGCCTCCTGGGCAGGAGCGTGGTCTTTCGTGTGTGAACGCGTGGACAGCTTGATACGGAGTGATTTTGCACGTGAAAATCCCACACGTCTGCGTGTAAATCGATGAAAGGCCCTTAGCGCGTAAACGCGTCACTAGCGTATGCGCGTCTATGAAGTCACGTGCACGGGTGACACATGACTGTGAAAAGTTCAACATTGTGGCATGCACAAAACAAATGAGATAAGACCACATCAGTAAAGTATATAATAAATGTGTATTCAATAATTAACCAAATGAATAAAAAAAAATCACACAATAATGGAAATAATGAAGAAAAAGCTGCAACGCGTAGGAAAAAGTTGCGTGACACGTCCGAGTGTCAAAGCGTGTTATTGGTGGAAATAGCCCTACACGCAGAAGTTACAAAGCGTGTAATTGGTGAAAATGGACCTACACGCAGAAGTGTCAAAGCGTGTAATTGGTGGGAATGGGCCTAGCACGTACGCCGCGTAAGTGACGCTGTACGTGTGGGCCTGCATTTAAGGTACGTGTAGAACACTAATTCCTTGTACGTGCTTTTCGTGGAGAGCGAGTGGGTGAATTCTGTACTTCTTGTCGTTTCACACGCGATTTACTTCACGGCGTTTCAAGTTTGTACTCCCTGTTACCTCTGACAGCTTTTTCTATTTTTTCTCTTGTACTGGTTTACCTGGGCCTGTTCCCTCAAACAGTGTTCCCTTCTACTGTTGTCCTGTCTCCTCAGACAGCGTACATATCTTCTTTTGGCGGGGGTGTTGCCAACCAAACGCGCTCATTTTTCACGCTCTTTTACCTGGCAGACGGTGAGTCAAGCACGTATCTAACATCTGTGCTTGCCCCGTGTGTAGCCTACCCCTTCAGAGGTCATTCTAGGCTGCGTGTGACACGCATACGTTCATTCTTGTCTTACTGGGTGCCACAGCGCAGTGCAGGTTTTTCTTTCTGCACACGTGGTCTAGGAGGGGTTGCGTGCACGTCATCTCCCTTTTTTGGGCCTCCTGTGCGTTGCGTGACCCGTCATCTTTCCCCAGGGGTTACATTCAGCCTTGCTAGAGCACTAGGGTACAATTACCATCTGGTACCCAACCCCTTTGACCCCCAATTGCCCAGGACAATAGTCTACAGCCACTCCCATACGCACATTAATATCAGTGCCATGGCTGGGAGGCGAGGATTCCGTAAGGGTGGCAAAGGTGGATCCGGTAGGGGACGTGGTCGTAACTTGCAGGGTGAGCCTGTCCCCCCATGTGTGGAGGACCAGTCAAGGGCACCCATAATCCCCCCCCTCCCCCCCTCCCGTTGAGGCTGATGTGGCTGACACCATCCATGCTCAGCCCTTGTTGGACCAGCCCATTGTGGCACCAGACCTGGCTGACTCCATGGCTGACTTCCAGGTCAGCAGGGCTACGACACGTGCGCTGGTGCACGTTGATGCCATCATGCCACGTGGATCTGGGGCAGCAAGGTCATCTGCTGCCCCAAGTAGGCAGGGCGGAGAGGCTGCAGGGGCAGCTGCGGCTCCATCCACCCCAGCTCTCACACACCCAGCCAGGACAGTGTCGGTCCTAGTCCATCCTGCTGACATTCCCCCTGACACCATTACACTTGAGCCAATGCCTGCACCAACTCCCATGCTGAGTGTGCAATCCCACACACCTGATACAGAGCCCACCAGGGCTCCTGCCCCTAGTGTCCAGAGCGGCGCAGGACACTCAGGATCACCACCACCTTCCAAGCGGAAGAGGAAGAGTGCTCGTCCGGCACAGGCTGATGCCCCAGACACGGCTACACAGTCCGGCCCGTCGAGGAAGCCCAGCTTCACGGATGACGAACTGAATGCACTTGTCGAGTATGGGTCCGGACATGATAACGAGATGGTCATTGTTGCAGGATCCAAGACCACACCTGCACAACGCCAGGCACACTGGCAGACCGTTGCAGACATCGTAAGTGCCCTTGGAATCGTGAGGCGCACAGCCAATGATTGCTATAAGCGCTGGAATGACCTAAAGCGCAGGGCAAAGAAGAAGCTGGCCTCAAGTCATGCCGCAACTCTAGTGACTGGAGGTGGGTCTCCAGTAGTAGACATGGAACTCACTCCACATGAGTCAGTCGCTGGGACCTACGTCACGGAGGAACAGATCCAAGGCGTGGGAAATCTGCCTGATTACGAGGCATTGTCCGGTGAGTGCACATGCATGTGTGTGTCATCCATGTGCATGGTGTGTGTGTGAGGGCTTCTGTTTGTGTGCCAGGTGAGAGTGTGTGCGCCTGAGTCGTATGGGTCAGCCATGTGCTTCATGCAATACATCCTGCGCAGCTGCATTTGGCCATTGCAGTATCCCTTCTGCCAACAGTAGACATCTAGCCCAACAGCACGCCAGTTGCCCTTGAAGTGTCACCTTGCCACAACATTGTTGCTTATTTTTCTCTGTTCATTCAGACAGATTGTTTGCATTCCACCACTTATACTAGGCATTTCTCAGTCCTCTAGTCACATGTCTGGCCTGGCTATGGTAAAGTGGAGTGACTTTGTTACTTGGATATCATATGTTCACACATGTCCCTGTGCAATTGGACCATTTAGGACTGCCAGCTCCAGGTGAAAATCAGACCTGTTTGATTTAGAAAAGCTAATACATGCGGGAACTGGACTGAATGAATAAGTGCTGCCCTCCTCTCCATCTTGCCTCAATAGCAATGGTACATGCCATCTGTGTGATGGCATGTGTGTGTCACCTGGCAATCACAGGCCAATGTGTGATGCCACTGCCAGGCAGCATGCAGGAAATGTGTTCATCTTCCATCTTTGTGTCATCAGTGTGTGCCATTTGCCTGCCCTTCATACGCAGTGAGGGTGCATGCATGGGAGGGTCTTAGTCATGTGGGACATGTGTCAATCAAGTACTGGTTCACTTGCTTCTCAGCCCTCATTGTGTGCCATGGTGCTAATGCCTGTTTCCATTTCTTTGTTATTATGTCTTTGCAGGGGAAGACGCACCTGATACTGCTGGGGTTGTGGAGATGGTGCAGAGCCAGGAGGGGTCCGAGGGCCGACCAACCACCAGTGAGGGACGTGGTGTGCTGGTGGGTGAGAACCCACAAGTGCTGCAGGTCGTGCTCTCAAGGGGTGTCTCTGGCTGCACCTCCCCCGAGCTGTACTCAGCTGTTGATTCGGATGATGAGACCTACGTGCCGTCGCAGGTGAGTGTTCCAGGGAGGGATTCTGTTCTGTCCCACCCACCTGCACCAGGGTCGGAACCCTCAATGGGGATGTCAGTGTTGGCAGCTAGGCCTTTGGTGGTTACGGATGCAGGGTCACACTCCGCGACATCTGATCCTGTTCCTGGGCCAGCAGATCAGAGGGGGAATGCAGTCCTGCAGCCTCAGGCTGTGCCGGCACAGCAAGGCGCAGTCCGCCTTGCCCCAGACAGGTGTGGTGCCCACCGACGTGGTGGCCGTACGCCACCTGGCAATACCGCATGGGAGCAATCCATTTACGGTATGGCTACCCAACAGGCAGCATCATCCGAGATGATGGCTCAGGCCATGGATAGGGTGGCCACTTCCATTGTCCCCCCTGAAAGGCTGATGGAGCGACTAGAGCAGGCAACCGACTCCATCTGCCAGTCACACAGGGAGGACATGTTGGCGTCCAACAGGGACAGGCGGGCGGCACTGGCGACTCTGCAGGAGGCCATCTCTATAGAGTCCCAGGGCCACAGGGAAGCCCTGAGGCAGGAGCTCCATCAACTCAGGACGACTCTTGTTGAGCTTGAGGCTTCAAACACCAAAGGACAGAACAGCAGCTGGAGCGTCTCACCCGTACGCTCTCAGCTGAGATGCAAGCAACGAGGGCGGAGGTCCGGGCATCCCGTGAGTTGTTGCATGGGGACCTCCGCACCCTCATCCTCCAGATCGAGACCTACCACACCCGCATGCTTGCAGCCATGGAGGAACAGAGTAGGGCCTTGCGTGGGCTGCCTCCCATAGTGCAACCACCTCCGGATGCAGCTGCACAGGGTGATAATAACGACAGCAGTGATACTCCCACAATAGGGTAGCCGTGTGGGCCATGAGCCCATGGAGGTGTTTTTTTTTCCCAGGATCCACACAGGTGGGTTTTGGTGTGCACCCTGTCCTCGGACCTCCTGGGTGGCCTCCCCAACCCCCCCCCCCCCCCCCGGGCCCATTAATGGCCATTTTTTATTTATTTTTATTTTTATTCTTATATTTTTCCCAATTTTTTTGGGACAATTTGTTGGCTTCCGTGGTTCCTGTGGGCATACGCTGCATTGTGGCTGGGCACATGCAGGCTTGTCATGTATTTGGTTCAGATGCCTGGGTTTGAGTCACACACACCCCTCCTGCTTCCCGTTTCCATGGGCTTGCAAAGGGTGTGCCCAAGTGACATTGAAGTACATGGTGACATTGGACTCCCACTACATGTGTGGGTAGTCTAGTCAATACTGTGTATACATTCCTAGTGCATATTGCTGTTCTGTTGTACACTGCATGTTGCATTGATGTGTAACTCATCATCTGTGTCTGCCTCCCAATTTGCAGGTCCCTTCCTCATGTCTACACAAGGCCCTCTAGTCTGGAGATGGGGTCCTTGTTGGCAGCAGTGCACCTACAACTCTACATGGCGCCAACACTGTACAGTTGGAAGTGGTGGGAGTGCAGGTATTTCCAGGTGGTGAGACTACTGATTTATTACATTAGTGAAGTCATGTTAATGGTAGTACCTGCTCAAGTTTGTTGTTGGTCCTGCATTACAGTGAGCATTTCAGGTGTAGCAAGTTTCAATTGGGGACACTGTACATCGTGACACTTGTCATGTTGTGGGCATGACTTTGTTTACCTGCACATAGCATGACATGGCACAGTGTGTTGTGTGGCGGTGCTGGGGATGGGTTGGGTGACATGGCACTGTCCTCTTGTTGCATTTAGCAAGTGGGTATTCATTTTAGCTGCTTGAATGTGTTTCTTCACAAAACTGCATTGGTGGTGTGTGTGGGTAGGGATGCACACATTGTAACACTTCCAGGTGAACAATCTCAGGCTGATATGCTTTTCACGGTTGAATCTCCAGACATTCAGGATCAGTGTCAGGTTGAGTCATCATTGATTGTCAGATGGAATGTGCCAGGCCAGTGTGCACTCCACAGGGGTGTGATCACTATGTGAAGTAATTAGCCACTAGCTGTGTACGGGCTGCCTCCCCCCGTGCCCTTTCCCCTCCCATGCGCAGCGGCTGTGCATGTGGTTGGGGATGTGGGGCCACCACCATGTCCACGGCCAGGCCCCGGCGTGTTGCAACGTTGTGCAGGACACATGCTGCCACTATGATCCTGCACACTACTGGGGGAGCGTATAACAGCTGCCCGCCAGAACGGTCAAGGGAGCGAAAGCGTGACTTTAGCACTCCGAATGTGCGCTCCACTATGCCCCGGGTCGTAATGTGGGCTGTGTTATATCTTACCTCGGGTGGCGTGGTGGGGTTCCGAATTGGCGTCATCATGTGGGGGCTGAGAGGGTAGGCACTGTCCCCTGTGGAGGTGGTGATTGGTATCATTGGTGGGGTTGTGACCTTGCTCAGTATCCAACATGCATGCATGTGCAGTGGCATACATACTCACCAAGCAGCCATGTATCACCATGCCGCCCAGCTTCTAGGTCCCGGCTTAGGGTGGACATTCGGTAAATGAAGCTGTCGTGGTTGGACCCGGGATAGTTGGCATATACTGAGGTGATGATTCCCTTGGCATTACATGCTACCTGCACGTTGATGGAATGCCAGTGCTTGCGGTTCCTATAGATGTGCTCAGATGCCCTGGGGGGACGTAGAGCCACATGGGTGCAGTCGATGGCACCTAGCACTTTGGGGAATCGTGCCACACCGTAAAAATCCAGGGCGGCAGCATGCCTTTCTGCAGGTGTTCTGGGCAGGTATATGTGCCTGCGGACTGATGGGCGTGCAGTGATGATGTTCAAGACCTGGTGTAGGCAGCATGACTGGGTGGCCTGTGACACCCCACCCACTATGGCACTTGTCCGCTGAAATGATCCAGTGGCTAAGAAGTGCAGTACATTGAGGACCTTCTCCAGGGGTCTGAGTGCTTGGGAGCACAGGGTGCGTGATGTGAGGTCATCCTCCCACTCACTCACCAGGTCCAGTATTATGTGTGGTGGAAACCTGTACCTCCCATACACCTGGTCATCAGGCATCCCGAAAAGGCTGGTTCTGGGTGTGAATATTCTGACCCTGACTATCCTCCTCCTCCTCCTTTGGTAGCCCACTGCCACTGCTGCTAGGAACGGTATGTTCATCCTGGCGTCTGAGTTTGTTATTGTTAAAGTCCGCAAATTTATGCTTTGCGCGTGTTCTAGGCGAGCGTGTGACCCGCGCACCCCTGGAATCCAGTTCCCAGTCCAATAGCGTGTGGAAATTCCCACGCACCACGGGATACAGGTGCGCTGACGTACTTGCGTGTGTAAGTGCCCGCGCACCCATGAAATACACGTACATAGGCCAATCGCGTGTACGCGCACTTTTGTCCAATTACACGCGATGACACTCTGACGTGCAGTATTTCCACGTGTGCTCCGTCATCACGTGCTGAGTGGGGAACACCCGTGCGGGTCACGTCACAGACGCGCTTACGCGCTGAGGGACTCTGGTCCAATAGAATCGCGTATGCGTGCTGACGCGCTTACGCGCTAAGGGCCTTTCCTCAGATTTCACGCTGACGTGCAGGATTTTCACGTGCCAAATCACTCCGTATCAAGCTGGCCACGCGAAAACACACGGAAGACCACGCTCCTGCCCAGAAGGCCGAGTTACTGCCCCCCAGTTCCCCGAGCAGCCTCCCACGTGCCATCTGCTGCTGCCTGCCTGCTGCCACCGTGCCCTGCCATTTGGTGCCTGCACATCAGCCATCTGCAGGGGTCCAGTTGCTGTGTCCACCCCTGCTGGAACTGAAGACTCCCGACTGGGATTACATCGCTCCACAGCCCAGCCCCAGGACCCAGTTGCCCACCCACACCTGCCTCTGGGGTTGCCATGTCGGGCACTTCCACATCTGGCACCAGTGGCAACCCCAGGCCAGAGGGGCAGAGGGGCACCAGCTTCACTGCCACCGAAGTTGGTGTCCTGGTGGAGCATGTCCTGGGGCAGTATGATGCCCTCTTTGGATCGTCCCGCGCCAGCAAGGAAGGACGGGAGAGGATCTGGGCCGACTGTGTGGTTGGCATCAACGCGGAGGGGGTGGCAACCCGCAACGTCCTGAAGATCAAGAAGCGCTGGGAGGACTTGAGGTCCAGGACCCTTGTGAAGGCCCGGCGCCTCGTGGAGGGGGGCCGGGGCCGCATGAGTTCCATCCAGATGAGGGTCCTGGAACGCGTACGCCCAGCGCTCCACGCCCAGATCCTTGAGAGGGAGGCCCGTCTGGAGTTGAGCGGTAAGTGTCCAAGCATTACTGTGTGAGACAGGGCATGTTGCGGTGTGCTGGTTCTATGATACTTGCCTGTATGTGTGCCATAGGCCATGTATGCATGTATGTGTGCAGGGACATCATGGTAATGCATGTGCGACCAGTGATGTGTGACCCACATGGTTGTTGCATGTGTTCAAATGCCGCATGGGGAGCCCTATGCAGATTTTGAACATGAGAGCATGCCAGTCTCTGTACCTGGACATGGGTGGGGGTGAGGGATCGGTGCTGATGCCAGGTACATATATGGTAGCCATGTCTGTGTGCCTGACCTGCGTGTCTGTGACTTGTGCATGCCATGGATGCATGACACATGTGTGTGACAATGCACAGATTCAGTGAAGCAGCCAAATTACCCTTGTATCCGCTGTGTTTGGTGTGTTTGGGGCCAGATGGATGTGACTGAGGTGAAGTGTGTGCATGTGATAGGCATGAGCCATGATGCATGTGAGTTACATATCATTGAATGTTTCAAGAGTCCATTGGACATGCATGGAAATGTCCATGGCATGCACCATGCCTGTTACTGTGTGTGTTTTGCCTGGACTGACACATGTGTTGTGGAGGGACATGATGGAAGTGTACTTTGACAGTGGTGCTCATCTGCTATTGCTTCCTGTCTAGGGGACCATTGTACAGTGCCCTGATGCTTGTGTTCTTTGTCTCCCTCTACGCAGCGGCTAGTGAAGAAGAGGGCGGAGACGGCGCTGTGGAGCAAGGCGGCGGGGATGCCCCCACGGCTGCAGCGGAAGGGGTGGGTGAGCCCCCACAGGGGCCTGCTACGGTGGGAGACGGTGAGGAGCCATCCAGGTTGGTGGTTTGCACAGAGGAGGAGGAGGCCGCCACTGGGGCACACATGGGGCCTGGTGGGGGCATCCCTGCTGGTGCAAGTGGTGCAGTCCAGGGGCAGGAGGCAGCACAGGTCACCGTGGAGGGGCCTGTGCATGTCGCTGTCCCTGACCCTGTGAGTGCACCACCATGCACCAGCAGGGATGCCCCGTCCCAGGCCCGTCCGCAGGTAGAGGGGATGTCCATGTCATCTGACTCCCCTCCACCTGCGGACGTGGGAACCCCTGGCCGTGTGGAGAAGGTCCTGATTGGGGTCGCGATGCGCACGGCTGTGATTCGTGATGCCGTGCGTGCTTCCCGGGAGGAGCACGCACGTCATCACGAAGTGCACCGTGCCGACGTGGCCCAATTGGGATCGGCCATGTTCGGGGGTTTCCTGCATATGTTGGCCAATCTGGCGGCCCTCTCCTCCTCTGTGCAGGCTATACACCAGTCGTTCTCCTTGCCGTCTTCCGGCCCAGATGCCACCAGGGCCCCCTGTGGACCTGCCCCGACCAATGCAGCCAGCTCGGTGGGGATCCCATCCCTGCCACAGTTGGGAGTCGGAGGTCCAGCAGGGGTGGACAACACAGCAACTGGACCCCAGCAGATGGAAGATGTGACAGCATCATCGGGCAGGGCACGTGCACGACGGCGTCTGTGGTTTCCATCAGCCTGGATGCCGTCGTGCTGGCAGAGGCAGTGGCATCGGAGGCAGCAGCAGGCTCGACGTGGGAGGCATCATGGCTCGGGGCCATCAAGATCAGAGGGGCAGGCATCGGCCGGAGGGCAGGGCAACCCTGGGATGGTGGTGTCTTCCGTGTGGGAGCAGTTGGTCCAGCGGATAGGTGCGGAGCGGCAGCGGGCGGAAGAGGAGCGGCTCACCATGGTCAGGGCGGAGTTCTCCATGCGTCGGGCGTTGAGGCGGGCTGAGTGCCTCGAGGAAGCTCGCAGGGAGTTTGAGCTGGACATGGGGATATCCCTGCGAGACCTCGGGGCCAGGACAGAGTCCCGCCTCCAGGACATCGACATGGAGTTCGATGATGCCCTGGCCAGCAACATCACCGAGTGAGCCGCAGGACTTGCCCGCTGCCTTTGTATATAGTTATTTAGTTAGTTAGTGTTCGGTTTCCTTTATTAATTTTTATTTTTTTGGACCGCTCGGACAATGGCCACTTTTTTGTATATATTATTTTCATTAGGTAGTAGTAGGTTTCATTTATGGTGTTGGGCTCATGGACCCTGGAATATTCGTGTATATAGTTTGCTTTTTGAAGAAACATTTTTTTTTATTAATTATTGTGTTCACCATGAGGAAATGGTTTTTCATTATTTTCCTTCCACATGATATTGCATTGGACAACATTTGTTTTTGGATTACTTTGTTTTTTTTATTTTTACATTTGTTCTCGGACATGGACCATTTATTTTGTTATCCCCATTGTTGTATGTTTGATTTGTTTACTTATTTTTCATCTTTAATACATGTTTTTTTAACTTTCACTTGTGGTATTTTCTCATTGGTTTCATACATGTCATGATATGGGTTTTGACATTCACTTGCACCCATTGTGTATGTGTGTGTGACGGACATGTGTTCATTTACAGACTTGCCATTGGGGTTGTATCATGTAATTGCATTCACTATGTGGGTGGATGCAATCCTTGCCTGGGTGTTTGTGCTGGGTATGCTGCCCATTACTGCCATGATTGAGTATCGTCAGGACCTGGGGGCAGGGGGACATGTGTGGGGGCCTGGTGGAGGGTGCCCCTGGTGGCTGGGGGGTGGGGGTGGTGGGAGACATGGGTGGGGGCCTGGTGGAGGCTGCCCCTGGTGGCTGGGGGGTGGGGGTGGTGGGAGACATGGGTGGGGGCCTGGTGGAGGGTGCCCTGGTGGCTGGGGGGTGGGGGTGGTGGGTGACATGGGTGGGGGCCTGGTGGAGGCTGCCCCTGGTGGCTGGGGGGTGGGGGTGGTGGGTGACATGAGTTGGGCATGAGTGGGGGCCTGGTGGAGGGTGCCCCTGGTGGCTGGGGGGTGGGGGTGGTGGGTGACATGGGTGGGGGCCTGGTGGAGGGTGCCCCTGGTGGCTGGGGGGTGGGGGTGGTGGGTGACATGGGTGGGGGCCTGGTGGAGGCTGCCCCTGGTGGCTGGGGGATGGGGGTGGTGGGTGACATGAGTTGGGCATGAGTGGGGGCCTGGTGGAGGGTGCCCCTGGTGGCTGGGGGTGGGGGTGGTGGGGGACATGGGTTGGACATGGGTGCGGGCCTGCTGGCAGGTGCCCCACAGTGCTGGGGGGTGGGGGTGGTGGGAGACATGGGTGGGGGCCTGGTGGAGGATGCCCCTGCACTGCTGGGGGGTGGGGGTGGTGGGAGACATGGGTGGGGGCCTGGTGGAGGCTGCCCCTGCACTGCTGGGGGGTGGGGGTGGTGGGAGACATGAGTTGGGCATGAGTGGGGGCCTGGTGGAGGGTGCCCCTGGTGGCTGGGGGGTGGGGGTGGTGGGTGACATGGGTGGGGGCCTGGTGGAGGGTGCCCCTGGTGGCTGGGGGGTGGGGGTGGTGGGTGACATGGGTGGGGGCCTGGTGGAGGCTGCCCCTGGTGGCTGGGGGGTGGGGGTGGTGGGTGACATGAGTTGGGCATGAGTGGGGGCCTGGTGGAGGGTGCCCCTGGTGGCTGGGGGGTGGGGGTGGTGGGTGACATGGGTGGGGGCCTGGTGGAGGGTGCCCCTGGTGGCTGGGGGGTGGGGGTGGTGGGTGACATGGGTGGGGGCCTGGTGGAGGCTGCCCCTGGTGGCTGGGGGGTGGGGGTGGTGGGTGACATGAGTTGGGCATGAGTGGGGGCCTGGTGGAGGGTGCCCCTGGTGGCTGGGGGGTGGGGGTGGTGGGAGACATGGGTGGGGGCCTGCTGGCAGGTGCCCCACAGTGCTGGGGGGTGGGGGTGGTGGGAGACATGGGTGGGGGCCTGGTGGAGGATGCCCCTGCACTGCTGGGGGGTGGGGGTGGTGGGAGACATGGGTGGGGGCCTGGTGGAGGATGCCCCTGCACTGCTGGGGGGTGGGGGTGGTGGGTGACATGGGTGGGGGCCTGGTGGAGGATGCCCCTGCACTGCTGGGGGGTGGGGGTGGTGGGAGACATGGGTGGGGGCCTGCTGGCAGGTGCCCCACAGTGCTGGGGGTGGGGGTGGTGGGAGACAAGGGTGGGGGCCTGGTGGAGGCTGCCCCTGGTGGCTGGGGGGTGGGGGTGGTGGGTGACATGAGTTGGGCATGAGTGGGGGCCTGGTGGAGGGTGCCCCTGGTGGCTGGGGGGTGGGGGTGGTGGGAGACATGGGTTGGACATGGGTGGGGGCCTGCTGGCAGGTGCCCCACAGTGCTGGGGGGTGGGGGTGGGGGTGGTGGGAGACATGGGTGGGGGCCTGGTGGAGGCTGCCCCTGGTGGCTGGGGGGTGGGGGTGGTGGGAGACATGGGTGGGGGCCTGGTGGAGGATGCCCCTGCACTGCTGGGGGGTGGGGGTGGTGGGAGACATGGGTGGGGGCCTGGTGGAGGATGCCCCTGCACTGCTGGGGGGTGGGGGTGGTGGGAGACATGGGTGGGGGCCTGGTGGAGGCTGCCCCTGGTGGCTGGGGGGTGGGGGTGGTGGGAGACATGGGTGGGGGCCTGCTGGCAGGTGCCCCACAGTGCTGGGGGGTGGGGGTGGTGGGAGACATGGGTGGGGGCCTGGTGGAGGGTGCCCCTGGTGGCTGGGGGGTGGGGGTGGTGGGTGACATGGGTGGGGGCCTGGTGGAGGGTGCCCCTGGTGGCTGGGGGGTGGGGGTGGTGGGAGACATGGGTTGGACATGGGTGGGGGCCTGCTGGCAGGTGCCCCACAGTGCTGGGGGGTGGGGGTGGTGGGAGACATGGGTGGGGGCCTGGTGGAGGCTGCCCCTGGTGGCTGGGGGGTGGGGGTGGTGGGAGACATGGGTGGGGGCCTGGTGGAGGCTGCCCCTGGTGGCTGGGGTGTGGGGGTGGTGGGTGACATGAGTTGGGCATGAGTGGGGGCCTGGTGGAGGGTGCCCCTGGTGGCTGGGGGGTGGGGGTGGTGGGAGACATGGGTGGGGGCCTGGTGGAGGCTGCCCCTGGTGGCTGGGGGGTGGGGGTGGTGGGAGACATGGGTGGGGGCCTGGTGGAGGCTGCCCCTGGTGGCTGGGGGGTGAGGGTGGTGGGAGACATGGGTGGGGGCCTGGTGGAGGATGCCCCTGCACTGCTGGGGGGTGGGGGTGGTGGGAGACATGGGTGGGGGCCTGGTGAAGGATGCCCCTGCACTGCTGGGGGGTGGGGGTGGTGGGTGACATGGGTGGGGGCCTGGTGGAGGGTGCCCCTGGTGGCTGGGGGGTGGGGGTGGTGGGTGACATGGGTGGGGGCCTGGTGGAGGGTGCCCCTGGTGGCTGGGGGGTGGGGGTGGTGGGTGACATGGGTGGGGGCCTGGTGGAGGCTGCCCCTGGTGGCTGGGGGGTGGGGGTGGTGGGAGACATGGGTGGGGGCCTGGTGGAGGATGCCCCTGCACTGCTGGGGGTGGGGGTGGTGGGTGACATGGGTGGGGGCCTGGTGGAGGGTGCCCCTGGTGGCTGGGGGGTGGGGGTGGTGGGTGACATGGGTGGGGGCCTGGTGGAGGGTGCCCCTGGTGGCTGGGGGGTGGGGGTGGTGGGTGACATGGGTGGGGGCCTGGTGGAGGGTGCCCCTGGTGGCTGGGGGGTGGGGGTGGTGGGTGACATGAGCAGGTGTGCAGGGTAGTCCCCTGTGGTGTGTGCTGCCTGCAGGGGCCGTGGAGGGTGTACAGGTAATACCTGGGAGCACACAGCCAAATCGCGTGTGGAACTTCCCGCGCACCCCTGCAATCCACGTACCCTGCCTAATCGCGTGTGGAACTTCCCGCGCACCCCTGAAATCCACGTACCCGGCCAAATCGCGTGTGGAACTTCCCGCGCACCCCTGAAATCCATGTACCCGGCCAAATCGCGTGTGTAACTTCCCGCGCACCCCTGAAATCCACGTACCCTGAGAAATCGCGTGTGGTACTTCCCGCGCACCCCTGAAATCCACGTACACGGCCAAATCGCGTGTGGAACTTCCCGCGCACCCCTGCAATCCACGTACCCTGCCTAATCGCGTGTGGAACTTCCCGCGCACCCCTGAAATCCACGTACCCGGCCAAATCGCGTGTGGAACTTCCCGCGCACCCCTGAAATCCACGTACCCGGCCAAATCGCGTGTGTAACTTCCCGCGCACCCCTGAAATCCACGTACCCTGAGAAATCGCGTGTGGTACTTCCCGCGCACCCCTGAAATCCACGTACACGGCCAAATCACGTGTGGAACTTCCCGCGCACCCCTGCAATCCACGTACCCTGCCTAATCGCGTGTGGAACTTCCCGCGCACCCCTGAAATCCACGTACCCGGCCAAATCGCGTGTGGAACTTCCCGCGCACCCCTGAAATCCACGTACCCGGCCAAATCGCGTGTGTAACTTCCCGCGCACCCCTGAAATCCACGTACCCTGAGAAATCGCGTGTGGTACTTCCCGCGCACCCCTGAAATCCACGTACACGGCCAAATCGTGTGTGGAACTTCCCGCGCACCCCTGCAATCCACGTACCCTGCCTAATCGCGTGTGGAACTTCCCGCGCACCCCTGAAATCCACGTACCCGGCCAAATCGCGTGTGGAACTTCCCGCGCACCCCTGAAATCCACGTACCCGGCCAAATCGCGTGTGGAACTTCCCGCGCACCCCTGAAATCCACGTACCCTGCCTAATCGCGTGTGGAACTTCCCGCGCACCCCTGAAATCCACGTACCCGGCCATATCGCGTGTGGAACTTCCCGCGCACCCCTGCAATCCACGTACCCTGACAAATCGCGTGTGGTACTTCCCACGCACCCCTGTAATCCACGTACCCGGCCAATTCGCGTGTGAGACTTCCCGCGCACCCCGGTATACACGCACACGTTTTTTTTCTGTCCGCGCGTGTCTGTGTTTGTGGGTACCCCTTTGCACGTCATTTGTCCTGGAGGGCCACAGTATTGGGCATTCATCATGGCTGTATATAGGTGCTATTTGTTGGCGCACCTTTTGGCGCACATTTCTTCCAGGCGCAGAGACGCTGCCGCCTGCTTTCTTGTGGCGGTCGTGTTTGTGCCTGTGCGCTGGTTTGAGCGTGCGCTTTTTTGCCCTATTCTATTCCATGAATACGTGTTGTAGGCGAGCGTGTGGGCGTTCCGCGCACTTGTACCCTGTGCTTCCCCCGTGACGCCCACATTTTGGCAAGTTGTGCCCCATTCCGAGTGGTACGCCCCGTGTTCCGCCTACTTTTGTTGCGTGCGCCGCGCTATGTGCGATTTTCGCTCTGGCCTGTGCGATTTTCGCTGTGACCTGGCGCACGCTGTTGATGGCCTGTGCGCCAACGTGCGCCGCGCACTTTTTTATCGCACATCCGCTGGTTTTCTCGCGCACGGACTTCCATGAATCGATGTGCGCTGCTTTTCGTGCGATTTTCGCACTTGCAGTGCGATTTTCGCTATTCCACTGCGAATCGCACGTTTTTGCCCACTTGCGCCGCGCTAATTATTCCATGAATCGGCCTGTAAATGTTTCCCATTCAGGCTTTGATAATAATGGCTACACTGTTTCTTAACTCCAACTCTCTTACTATACCAGTTGCGCCCCCTTTGACAGTGCGGGATAAAATGTTCCTCAACTCAAACTCTCTGAAAATACAAGCTGCGCTTAATTGGCTTCCATTCATTAGTTCAGTATTCAAAATCTTTATTGGGAGTCAGCGGTCACATAGGACAACTCAATGGTCTTTCCATGCGCCTCCAAGGGACCCGCTGTTCCTTCTTCCTTTGTTGGACTCGCTCATACGTCTGACAGCTCTGGTAACATTTCCCTCACTCGCAAGTTCTGAAGTTGGGTCTTTTGATGCTCCGCTCGCACTCCTGGGAATGCCACGCACCGGAGTCGTACGCAGGACAAGGAGAGCTCCTCTCCCTCGGGACAGTCAGTCTTTGAACTGCTTGTCGCTGCGCGTCCTCTGCATTCCAGAGTTTCTGACGTCTGCTACTTCCACGACACAGCATCCCGCTTCTGCTTCAGCGGATACTCCCTCTTCTCTACCTACTCCAGCTGCTTCTTCCACTGCTTCTCTTCCTCCTGAATGGCTTGCACCTGAGGGAGTTTTAAATGTTGAAAAGTCCTGTTTAGTTGTGGTCATTATAACCACTAGACCGCACACCATAATTTGTGGCTCTCTGTCCCTCTTCCTCGTCTCAGTATCTAGGGCGTTATGGGACTTGAAGTCCCTAATGTTCCTGTTCATTTCAACATTGTTAAATCACCTCTGATTTAATGGTTTATAAAATGTACCTTTAGGAGAAAGTTTCATAGGAATTAATGGTTGATTTTTGGTTTTATGATTCAAACCTAAGGTAGAATCAGCATTATCAGCAGTGGTGGCATTGGTTCCCTGATCCCCCACATATATTATTCTTGGCTTGTTCATATGGATTTTCACCACTGACAGTGTGATATGATAGATATATGATTGTGTATAGGCGCAATATAAATAAACTGTGTTTCAAAGCGCTTCAAGGCAAGGGAGGGAACAAGGGAAAATACATTGACATTCTTACAGGCCATGAACAGTAAGGATGTGAAATTAACTATCGTACTCAGCCTGACGACATTTCAGATAGTGCAAGAGCTAAGACATAGATAAGGAAGGGAGGGGGGAGAGTGGGAAGGAAATGGAAACAGACATGCCACTACAGTACTAGGCCTGATGACATGCCTTGTAGAGCTGGAGAAAACAAAAGGTGAGGGAGAGGGGTGCAGAAAGGAAGGGGAGGAACAAAACAAGCGACTATCGTTCTAGGCCTGACGACATTTCAGATAGTGGGAATGGGGGAGGGAATAAACAAGTAAGGGGTGTGGGAGGAGACCGACGAGGTTGCTATCATACTAGATCCAGGGACAATTGTGATAGAGTAAGAAGTCAGGAAGAGTGGAGAAGGAAGAGGAGAGAGTGAACATGTGGGTAATTTTCAGAAGGGAAGCCTCACTATGACAGCAAGCCATTAGGTATTCAGATATTAGAGAAATCTCACCCTCAGAAGAAGAGTACCATGTCTCTCCCAACTGAGTCATCCAATTCCATTGATGGTCTTCTCCCAGGTGATCCAACCGGCTAATACCAAGCACAGGGTTCGGATCAGGTAGCAGCTGCCTTCCCGTGGCCCCCTGCGAGGAGTCTTTAGGCTGGGATTCTATGATGACTCTGCAGGATTCACCACACCATCCACTCTGCAATGCCATGCAGTCAGTTGCAAAGACACCCCATATTATTTTCTAAAGAAATGTTGAGCCACAGTTGTATATCATCAGCACACTGAATCGGGGGAACGCTGTGCTTCTCCACTTAGATGGCCAGTTCTCCCATATATAAATTAAACAACATAGGTGATAAAATATAACCTCGAGGAACCCTGAAAGGTGCTAAACAAGATTCAGTGTGAGCTTGGCCCAAAACTACCATCTGGTTTCTAAAATTTAGGAAGGGCTGGAACTAGGCAAGAACTATGCCTTCAATCCCCATTTCATGTGACAAGATCTTCAAAAGTAATTCATTATTGATTGTATGGAATGCGGCTTTCAGGTCAAGTAAGACCAACAAATGTGAAACAGCAAACTCCAAGATTCTAAAGACCTCATCAAGGATCTGCAGTGTAGCTGTCTCAATACTGCAACCTGATCGGAATCCTGATCTGATTTGAATTAAAGCTAACAGGTTTTGGTCAGTTATCCACTTATTTAGTTAAGCATCAGCCATGGCTTGGCACGCCCCCAACAGCACAGCACTCTGATGCCACCAATGCTTAGGGCTGGACACTGTCTAGCTTAGACTTTGTTTCTGGCACAATGAGCCTCTTCTCTTTTCTTAAGCTAGTGACTTGAAACTTAAGTTAAGCTGGAGACAGCTACTCAGGCCAAATTGGCTTGAACCACACATAGCTCATCCAGCCCTATATCTGCCTGGGTTCACAGAGCCCAACTAGGACCAAGGACGACGTCAATACCATATGTTATAATTCACTGCCTTTTTTTATTTTAAGGGGTTATGTTACAAGCAGAGCTAACATAATTGAAAATATGATCTTCCCAAACAAAACATCAGGATGTTTCCCCCTAGATGGGATGTTGTCCCTTTCCCCTCAGAGATGCTCCCCTTGTCCAATGTCTAATATGCTCTTTGGGTGTTCCTAGGACTTTCCAGCCTCTGACTCAATTGTCCAAGTATGTACAGTTCAAAAGGAATTGCCTCACCATTTCATGGAATTGTAGGCTTTAGGGTGGCCTTTACCCCTTTCCTCAGGCTAAATCAGAAGCAATCTTTCCAGGTTTGCATACCCCATGACTCACTTTGGAGTAAAAGTGCCAGGGGATGTAATTGGCAAAGAAAACAAACTGGAGACTGGTCACTGAGGTGTAGCAATGCCTAGGAATCCTCCTATTTTCTCTCTCCCTACCTCTCCGTCACAATACTCTCCCAGACCTTGGCTCATTCCTCCTCCCACCATCTGTCCTGCCTATGGCAAACAAGGCCTGCTGCAACCTTCCCGCTCTGGCTATCTAGGAGTTTGTTCGCTCTCTCTCTTCATCTTGGTCCTTCACTTGCCACCTTATGTTCTGATCTCTTCTTTTGCTTCTTGGGCCATTACCACTTGGCCTACTTTTGTATTTGCCCACTGTTACCACCTCTAACTTGCCTCCTCTGGTCTTGGTCTCCTCTGAGGTACTGGACCTGCATATCCTACTTCCAACCTCTTTCATACAACCTTCACTACCACCTGTACCGTGTGGTATTGTTTCCTCCATGGTGTCACTTTCACTCCCTGATGTCACTTCCTTTCTATTACTTCTGACTTATGATGTTGTCACCTCCTCCTCCCCCCCCCCCCTTTGATCCTACTACCTGCTATCCATTTCCATTCCTGTGTTCTGATGCTATCGGCTCCTATTGCAACCATCAACCTTCTGGTGTTACCACCTCCTTTGTTACACCCTTAACTTTTACTACCTCCTTGTGTCCTCTCTCACTCTCTGATGTTAGCACCTCCTCTTTTACCTTCTGAACTTTCACAACCCCTTCTTCTCTCACCTTCTCATGTTACCACCACCACCACCTTGATCCCGAGATTAACTCTCACCACCACCACCACCTGTTTGTTTGTTTATGTTTTATGCTTATAACGCAACATAGACCGCAGGCAACAGAGCGCACTTATAACACAGGACAGGAACTAAAACACAAACGAAAACACATATACCCAATGCGCTACAGAAAGTGAGCGTTCTGGGCAGGGGGTCGGCGTTGTGAGGGAGCGAGTGTCCTATTTAAATAAAAACGTCTTGAGCCTTTTTCGGAAAATGTCCAGCTCTTCACTTTTCCAGCTCTTTACCTTTGTAATTTTTTCTGTCTCTCCAGCGTCTGCTACTTCCAGCACTCTCCAGTCTCCATGAGTCTGCTGCAACCCACGCCGAGCAACTGGAGATGTGTGTTTTTATACTGTATGCCCTCTTCTGCATACGTGGTAGTTATTTATTTGTTGTTCTTTATAGTTCAAACAAACTTCTACAACAGTAGAAATATATTTCAATAAATCAATCCTCATTAAAGATACATTAAACATAATGCATAGAACATCAACAATAACAATTTATCAGATGTAAATTCATTAAATACATTGCATATAATATATTCCAAATTACCAATTCAACCATGAGTCAGATTACTATCATCAATTCTCATAGAGAACAGAACTCCTATGATTTAAAAGCCATCATACATTATCGCTAGAAATTAGCATTTTTCAGATTATGCAAGCGTTGAATACAGATTTAACAACTCAGTCAATACCAGTTTATGTGGCATATTCTTAAATATCCATAGCTGTTCTGATGATAGACCTAGCCCTTGTCCAGACATGATATAAAGCAATGATCAGTACTTATAACGATGTATTTAGGCATAGATGTCAAAAATGTATTGATGCAATGTATTCATACTGGTGCAAATATTGGCTATACATACACCTATTGAGTAATATAAGCATAGGACACTTGGTTAATATGTGTCTTATAGTTTCCATATTTCCTTCAATTTCACATATACGGCAATATCTTTGGTGAGATGCCAATTTCCATTGTGTTCCAAACGTGGCTCTCACCGGAAGTTGGTTAAGCCGCATGAATAGCCGGAATTTGCGTACAGGTGGGTATAGGCATTTTACCAAGTACATTTGTGGGCAGCAGTATTTATGAATAATTCCTTCCAAATGCACATAATTATGTAATCTGCCTATATACTCGAAATTGTCAGTCCAATTTTTCAGCTGCAATTTATATTTAGAGGCCTTTTTAATGGCCTTATATCTACCACAAGCTGATCGGTCTAATGACCAGTTAAGTGCAGCATAAGATTTCATGCATAATACGTTGTACTGTTCTTGATCACTGCTTCTTTTGAAATCAAAAACCGTGCTTCCCCTAATACTAAGCATCTGGCTAACCGGATGGGACAATGCTTTCAGGGGAAGCAAATCTCTCTGATATTGGACAATTGCCCTTATAGACGTTAGGCCAAATTCCACTCTTATATATTGTATTGGACACGATGGAGGGAGACTTAGTTTAGTCCGCCAAAAGAATCCATCAACTTTATCAAGCCACGACAAATTTTCAAGGCAAAGTGCTTCAAGGCTGTAGATCAACACTGGAATAAACCATTGAGTGTATAACATGATGCTCTTCAAAGTATACCCAGCGTATTGATTAACATAATTACGCACAAGCATCATATGTCCTGTCTGGCACCTTGGGCTTTTCTCTCAATTAATGGTAGATAGCCAGGTTTATTATCCATCTGTACTCCAAGGTATTTATACGTGCTCGTGTAGTCCGTTATCTCCCAGCTAATACTCATAACAGGCTATTGACTTTCTTAGATGTAACTAGTATGGACTTTGTCTTTTTCAAATTAATGGTCATGCCATGTTCATTTGAGAATCGGCTTAGTTCTTCCAAAATTGCTTTCATGCCCTTTTTCCTATGATCAACTATCACAAGGTCATCAGTGTACAATAACGCAGTGACCTTAGTAGTTTTAAATCTGACGGGGCAGTGAACATGTTTTTCAAGATGTCGTATCAATTCAGCTGTGTACAAATTAAAAAGGAGAGCTGCCAAAAAGCAGCCTTGTTTGACTCCCTTATTGATTTTTATCGGGCTGGATAGTCTTCCATCATTATCGAGTCGAACTCGAATGGTGTTATTTTGATGTAATTTTATTAGAATTTCCAGTAACCATGTTGGACACCCATAAGAGATAAGAGGACAGAATCTTCCATAATTTGTTACGATCGACTCGGTCAAAGGCAGAGCTAAAGTCAACATATGTGACATAAACAGATGGATTGGAATTCTCTTTAGCACTGGTCATAATAGCATTGAGGAGTCTGATATGGTTTATAGTGATATTTTGAATCAAAAGATTCGAAAAACAAAAGTTTCGAAACAAAGGTTTCGAAAACAAAAGCTGTGTCATGCTATGGTTAACTTGCAAAGTGCATTTCTTTCTAAACCAATCCGTCGACAATAGTCATGGATTGGTTTCAATTGAAATGCACTTTTACATGTTAAAAGTAGCATTTCAATGCTTTAGTAATTTCAGCACTGGACAGCTCCATTTAACATTTCAAAGTTTTTGTGCATATTGGCATTTAAATGCTTTTTTTAACTTTGAAACTTTACATGGAGCTGTCCAGTGCTGTAATTTCAGCACTGGGAAGGTCCATGTAATGTTTCATTGTTTTAGTGTATATTGGGGGGGGGGTTCCCCAACCCCCACGCCACACTTGCACCCCCCAACCCATGTCGACGGCACTTTCAAAAATGTTTCAAAGAAACTTTTGTATATATATATATATTAGTACTGGACCCAGTTCTAAATCCAGACTGAAAGGGGTGGAGTATATTATTCTCATCAGTCCACGTTGTAAATGCTTCAAAACTATAGCTGCAAATATCTTACTAGTTGTGTGTCGAGCAAAGATAGGGTTCTATAGTTTTCAGGCATGGTTCTGGAACCAGCCTTGTTCATGGGAATCAAAATGGAACATGTCCACGACTCTGATATAAGGCACACCTTTTTATAAAGGATAGTCAAGACCAAAGTCCAGCTTATAGGATCATGTTTAACAACTATTGAAGCTAGGCCATTTGGCCCAGACGCTCTCGAGTTGCCAAGCCTACCTTTGATGTTGATTATGTCACCTCTAGTGACTTCCAATGGCCAAACGTCTGATGTATGAACTACTTTTTCTTCAATCTGATTATCATACATATTTTCTGAGATGTATTTTGTATAGTTCCTATCAGCTTTTGCCACTTGAAGTTGATAATTTCTGAACGACAACGCTTACACCAGCCTCGAAACCTATTATTCAGAGGTTTTCTTTGAGCAATATATTCAGACTAGACAATAGAAGACCTTTTTAACTGCCGAAGTTCACGGCGATGGAGACTTCTTTTAATCACAAGCTCTCTATCATAAGGAGACGCATGAATTTTACCAGATGCTATAATCGCGGTGCCACGAACAGAGGCCACTTAGGTAGTCCATTTACTAATCAAAGTCTCAAGTTCATCACAATCTAGGTGAGATCTCTTGTGTTAAACTACCCAGAAATTGTTGTATTCTTTTAGACATTTTCTTTATTTTTATTTGATTCCATTTTAATTTAGACCCACCATTTGTGACCTCAATATTAGTGGGACCCCAATTAGCTGGACTAGGCAAAGACAAAGCATAGCTTCAATCAAACCGTGATCACTATAGGGTAGCATGATGACTTCAAAGTCACTCATATAATTAAGTGTGGCCATGTTCCCACATATGTAATCAAGAGTGGCAGATTTCTTACCATTGTACCAAGTACATTTACCAGGGTTATCACTGGCAGTTCTTCCATTGAGGGACCATATTTCCCAATCTTACAGAAGGGAAGACCACACTCTACCTCTGACATTTCTTTTTTCTTTAACCATTACATTGGTAAGAAGAATATTTTCAAATGAGTCCTTCATGGTTGTAACCCCATAAGAAGCATTGAAATTACCACCAAAGACAACCACATCATTACTCTAATACACCATTTAGTCAATACCATGTCTAGCAAGTCATGTATGTCTGTCGTACACTCCATGGTAGGAGGATCAGAAATGTTTATGACCAAGATATTAGGAATGGTCATGTCATCTTTTGCTTTAATTTGGACAGCCAACAGATAATAATTATCTGATGTAAGATCAATTTCACTGACCCAAAAGCCATGACTGACACCCATAAGCAATCCACCATATGGGCGACCCTTCTCTCCCTTTTATGCATGACATTGGTATATACAATGGGTATCAACATGAGTCTTTCAATAGCCAGGTCTCCGGCAAAAGGAAAATGGGATATTTAATGAGGCCGTCAAGTAAGCCACCTAGCCTAACAAAATGAGTGTGGCCTTATGTGTTCCATGATGCAATTTCTATCACTCACGGTTGTGAAACTTCCAATTGCCCCAGTAACTTCTTAAGTCATTTCCACCCAGCTTGATTTTCAGCAGAGCTTTCTGTGTACACAGGAGGAATATGTGCAATTTTAAGCTTAGAGGTATCACAATGATCACATGGAAGACGCACATTAGGTCAGGAATTACAATTTCTAAATCAAATCCAAGGAAATTCAGTGTTTCCTCTTGGGTGCAAATAAGGGTGGCTGTAGAAGGCAGACCACAATGAACAAGCCTTATAGCCCCAAATTGTCATTTCAAAGGTTGTACAAACTCAGTCACAAGATTTTAAAATGCGTAACGCAGGAATCTCCACACAGAGTTCAAGCAGTAAGGGACTATTAATTGTTTTCTTAGTACGTTTGTTCATACTTTCACTGATGGTAACCACTCTGTTATTAAGGGAAGATTTAATGTCCTTGGGTACTTCTTCAAAATATGTATTTTCATGTGGGTTTTTACAGGGTTGTCTCCCTCATGTATTTTGAGTGTTGTTACAGCCAATTTCTAAGTGTGATTCTTCTTCAATACTATGGGCAGTAGGAACTGTAGAGTTTTTCTCTTTGCCCTTATTATTTGTAGGCAGCCAGCTAGTCAGGGTCCCTAATTTTAAAGTGACCCTTTTTTTTCCTGTTGATGCGCTTCCTTAAGCGCTTTGCTTTAGCTTTAATTGCTACTAATGATGCCACAGTAGAGTTCAGTGGTTCACTTAGTTCATTAGGTTCGTCATCAAAACTAATTGATAGTGCTGGGGTGGCTGATGATGCTTTCTTTGTTTCATTTGTCTCCTCCTTTGCTTATGAGTTAGGTATATTAGAGGAGATTCTGTGACATTGTACGAATAACCTTCATTAGTCTCCACGGGCTGGTTTAAAGGAGCTTCTTCCTTATGAATAACATTAGTGTCTTTCTCCTGATTCTCTGTATGTAAGATATCTTTAGAGAACATCAATGACTCTAACATTTGACTGTTTTTCTGGGTTTGGCAATAGATCTGATCAGTTAGCTTAATTACTTTATTTAGTGCAAAAAGTAGTAGTCCAATTGATGGAAATGGAGTGGTTTCAGTGGAGGTTGTTACTCTTTAGCAGTAGATTGGAGATCCTCTGATTCATTTCAATCAGTGATATTGATGACTTCCCTCTGCACAGGCAATTCAGTCGGCTGATAACTAGGCACACCTGACGACGGTAAGTGAGGAAGGGGTGCTGGACAGACGCGGGGAAGGTCTATTCATAGGACGCCAATCCTCATGTGGTTGTATGTCAGATTTATCGTGCATACAATCGGCCATTGCAACTTCAGCCGTCGCTCGGTTTGTACCGCAAAGGCAGTAACATAAATCCAGTAAAGAATTGTCATCAATTGCGTCATATGGTTTAGGTGGGATGGGGGAAGTAATATCACCTGCACCCACCTTCGGGGGGGTGTACCTCCACTGTAATGACAGGGCATACAGGGTGATATGCACTGGGCTGAACTTCAGTTCCCGGTTTTAAAAAATCAGCGATCTGGGTGGAGTCACAATTTAATTTATTCTTGCGAGTCCGAGCATTGCAATTATTGGAAATAGTGGGAGAGGTATTTACTCTAACACGATGTTCATTGTTAATGGACTCCCTCTCCTCTCGTTGATATCCAGCACATTTCCCATAAGGTTTACTTTTCCTTAGATTGTAGTGTTTGCTCTTCGTTGTTGCCTTTCCAGGCATGATGGCAAACGAAATTGTATATGCTTCCCTCAAAGGGTGCGGTTGATGGTTCCAACGGTAATTCTGAATCCAAGGCTGGGGTGATGTTCCACCGGCCGAACACCGCCAAACACACTCTGCCCACACTCCGCTCACGCTCTGCGTGGTTGGCTATGGGTTAAAGAGAGAAAATATTCTGGCAAGAGTGTCCAATAAAAGAAATGGTAAAAAGACTAGCAAAGTCTCAGGAACACAGGAAAAACGTTATAGATGCTGCTGCTGTCACTGCCAAACACACTCTGCCCACACTCTGCTGTGTGGTACTGTCAATGGGGATCTGCACCAGTGGCTTGTAGTTGGGTGAGGTGAGGGATTGATTGTTGTGGGTCCTGTGTTTCCATTGTGTGAATAAGAGGTGTGAAACCCTTTGGGTGAGCTTTGTGAACTCTTTGTGGTGAAATAAAAATATTGTGTATCCAGTATGAGACTTGCTTGCTGGGAACAATACTCCCGTGAACTTTGCTTCCCGCTTTGAGCTCTCCGCATTTGTAAAGATGTGGACTGGCAGTAACATTTTATCTGCAGAGCTGCTGAGTTCACCATGGAGCCTGAAAACTACTTGTAAATACTCGTTGAAAAGCTGCTGATGTATCAAAATGCACACTAACATCGAGTGAAGAGAATTGATTTCCCTTAAAGGTGAAATGTGTTTATTACCATGTTAAACTATTGGGTCTGCTCAGGAGGTCAGTTTGGGAGGGTGTGCTTTATTGTCCTTCAGGGTCTGTCTGGTGGCTTGGTGTTTAGGACTGGTCTCCACTGCCAGCCAACCAAGACTGTCCTGTGGTGAGGCTTTGTGATTATCCTCTGCCACCGGATGAGGACTAAGGTCCAGGTGACTAGGGGATCCCCCAGAAACCACCTCTGCCCCAACAACCACTGTTATGGGGTGCCTGTTAATACTCACGAGTTGGGCTGTAGACTGTCAGAGTATCAGTTAATGTCCACGAGGAGATTTGGAGGCTATCAAAGGTTTCTTCCTCGCAATAAGCCCGATCATAAGGCCTCCTCAAGGAGGGCGACCTTTCCAAAGAAACACTGCCCTGTCCGTGAAGCTATACAGACAGAGCTTTGATTCAGATGAAGGAGCAAAAAATACCACCTGGTATATGCCAGGCTGCAAGGAAATTAGGACAGGTTTTAGTACGAATTACGTTCAAGGAGTAAATCTACAATTTTGGTAAGGCACTAACCTGTATAATACTGGACGTTGGACAAAAGAATAGTAGAGGAAGTCATCTGGTGGTAAAAAAACTCTGGGTTTGGCTCTGAAGTATTAAACGTAGGAGTCTTGAGAAATACAAGAGTAAAGAATTAGTGAAAAGGACTAGATGCAAAAGGGAAGGAGGGTTAGTGGTGTTAATAGGGACCTACTCCCGGGCGGAACGAGGATGCACTAATGACAATCAGAGTGCACAATTGGATAAAGCTGCATAGCGTCCAAAGTTCTGTGTACAACGCTGGTCCAAAGAGATAAGTGCATTTGTACTGCTCCACAATCCCACGCAGGAAACACCAGTTGTTTTATGTCAATCAAGCAAAAATACAGATTTAGGGGAGATCTGAAATACAATCCTTAAGACAGAAGCAGAGTTCACAAACCATGATGGCCAAGAAGAAAGGTACCAAAAAATATGTGATCCAGAGTAGTCAGGAAGCAGAGCCAGGGGTCAACAAATGAGATCAGAATGGCAGCAAATCAAGGTCAGTACATGAGGGAACCTACTTTCATTACGAGCACCAGCATCATGGAGGTTTGGTTCTTTATGCCTCAGTGGTTTGGTGTAGCTCCAGGTGGTGTTGGTACAAGCAGGGAACAATAGCACTGAGGCAGTCTGGAAATCGGGTGTTAGGCGGGACTGGCTCAGGTGAAAACCCTGTGACCATGTCACAAGGGGAAGTAGGGACCGGGATCCTACTTTTGTTTGGTTTTTCTACATGATGCTGTGTGTTTTTTATTTTTCTGTTATCCAATCCTTTCTGTCCCCTAGTGTTTTGTATAAATGTATTCTGTCCTGGAAGGGTCTGGTGTAGGCATTTGTGGAAAGAGGGACTCGTTATCACCCAACTGTCTTTCATCGCACACCCCCTTTCTCCTTCTGGGCATTGACTATTAACGGCACTCATTAACTTAGGACATTTGGGGTGGAGGTGCTGTTGCTCTTTGTAGTAATGCATTGGATGCCAATGTTCAACCAACCTCTGCCATTCTCATACAAGCACCTTCCAAAGACATAAACTATTGGCTTCTGTTCTTCCACTCTGTTTCTCTCCCAGGTGCTGGACGCCCTACTAGGAAATGAGGCCACAGAACCTGGACCTACAGCATTGCTGTGCCTTGATCTGCTGCTCATAACTTTGTTGCTTATGCCAGTTGAGGCACCCAGCCACGATCGAGTAGTGCATGCTCATATAAATTGCAGCTAATTCCTTCACTGTGTGACCCAGCTCTCCTTGTCTATTTCTGACTATCAGTCTGTTTTACTTTTTGGGGAAAAGGTATTGCTTTGTAGCTGACTATTGTTTCCCTCTTCCTGTCACATGGCAGAGGGAACACACAACTACTGACACCAGAAGAAGCTTAAAGGGTTTTATTAAGCAAATGTAAAACATAAGACTGTTGCATGGAAATTGGTTCAGGATGGCTGTGATAAAAAGGTACTTGGGAGACATAGTCCTTGAGCTCAGGAATATATACACATGAAGGACAGCAAACTAAAAAGCATACAGAAATCCGGACAGGAAGATCTTCCGCTCAGTGTTTTCTAGAGTTCCGTCTTCCTCCCATTACCAAGTGTCCCAATATTCCTCCCCTTCTTAGAGCTCTCCACTCCATTATGTGTTTCCCTCTTCCAGGGCAAAGGTGCTCTCCCGCTCCTTTAGACATACCCTCTCAAGGGGATGAAAGTCACTCTCATTCTCTCTCTCTTCACTGTAACATACCCCTCATTTGGGCTCACTGGGCTTTCCTCACTCTCAGTGGGGTACACTCCTCTTCTGGGGTCCCTGGCTCTCTTCTTCCCCACTATAGCTCATCCCTCTTAAAGTTTCATGGCTCTCCTTTTTCACAGTGTAGCCCACCCCTCTCCCAGTCTCATAGCGCTCCTCTTTCTTACTGCAGCACACCCCTCATCTGGGCTGATGGCTCTCCTCTTTCTCACTGCAACTCCCTCATCTTCCAGCCCAGGCGCATTGGCTCAACCTCTTTCTCACTGTGCAAGAACCCCCTCTTCTGAGGTTCAAAAGGCTCTTCTTCCCCCCTCACCGGAGCACACTCCTCTGCTGTGGTTCAATGGGCTTTTCTCCCCACTCACTGGCGCTCCTCCCATTGCCCCTCCCTCATTCCCACTCTCTCCCCTCTGGGCACCAGTGGCTTTTTTCTCCCCTCACTGAAGCACATTCATCTTATGGGATCCTGGGGCTTTCCCCTTCCTCACTGGAGCACACCCCTTTGCTGGGCTCAATGGGTTCCCCTGCTCTTGTTCTCTCCAGCTTCCTCGGCAAGCTACTCTCCACAGAACTCAGCCCATAAAGACATTGGGCCCGATTCTAGCGCAGGATAGGCGCAAGCGCTGCGCATCGACAAGGAGCATGCATCAGCCGTGGCGCAATAAATTGCACGGCACATGTACTCATGGATTTCCCAAGGCATCACTAGCTGTGGTGCAAGGAACATCAAGCAGTGCCAGTAACGAACCCAACACGCCCCCACGCGCAGTCAAAAGCCAATGAAATGCATAACACAGCGCAAGCCCCTGTGCCATGCCTGGCCCAGCATACAGCCCTCCCAGCCAAATTGAGTGAAAACTCTGTGCGTCTGGGGTACGCGCTGAGTTTCCACGTGATTCGGCTGGGGTGCGTCTGGGGTACGCGCTGAGTTCCCACGCAATTCGGCTGGATTGCTGACATGGAAAAAAAAAGACGTGACATGACGTGAACGCATAGGGGTAACGCCTAGGTGTGCACATTGTACGCTCGCTGTACGTAAAGTATGTTAAATCCAAGCACGCAGCAAGGGCCTTTACTGTGCCGGGAGAAACTGCGTTTGCTTGATGCACAACACTGTTCCTCCTGCACACACTTCTGCTTGTCTTTGCTCTCTTGGCCCTGCTTTACCCCATTCACCACTACCGTGGTGCTGTATGCTTGGCTCTCAGTGCCTGCAACTGCACTGTCTGCCTGTGCCAGCTTGAACACTCTTGGCTGCAATCCTGTGTTGTAGAGGCAAACACCTCCATTGTACTTTCATGGACTTAAACCCCTGAACGGACCAGCGTTGCTACACGACACCAATTCAGGACCCGGGTGGCTCATACCTGCCAAGGGGGTGCAATGTCTGCCCCATCTGCCTCCTCTGGTGAGGGCAGCGCACCCACATCGCAGGAGAGAGCACCCAACTTCACAGACATTGAAGTCAGGATCTTGGTGGATCATGTCCTGGGCGCCTATGATGCCCTCTACAACCCCGGGGCGCAATTGGGCTGCGATGCAAGGATGAGGATCTGGGATGAGATCACAACTGCCATCAACGCTAAGAGGATGGCAGTCCGCATCAGGCACCGGGTGAAGAAACGTTGGGACGACCTCAAGACCCGCAGCCATACCAAGGTGTTGGCAGCACTCAGGTTGGAACCCACCGTGGAGGCTGCCACTGCTGAAACTGGACACAGCTGCAGGTACTTGAGAGGTTCTACCCAGAACCCCAATCCCAGTACTTGGCTTGGAAGAGACATCTGGATGATGCAGGTTGGTACCCATGTGTGATTATACCCTACGGCGTATGTGTGGCATGCATGTTTGCTGGTGCAACATCCTATTTGCGTCTTGTGTGTGTTGTGAGTTGCAGCTGATTGGCGTCCTCTGACTTTGCGACATTTGTGTATGACATTGTATGGCAGCAATTGCGTCTCGACTGCTGGGTGGTGCAGCCATACCTTGTTGTAGGTCACAAGCAAGGTGCGTGTGGGGTGTAGTAGCTTGGATGTAGCTGAAGTGGACTGTATGGTTTGTGTGCATGTGAGTTACATGCCTGAGGTGCTAGTGCATGTGTGGTAGGACTGGCAGCGCATGCATGCAAGCACATGTGATGGATATGACAAAGGTGCTCTGATGCCTCTGCATTGTGTGTGAATCAGTTCATGATGTGACATGACTGACTTGCTAAGCTGATTTGTAGTATGCTAGACATCCATTGCCACTCATCACTGATGTCAATGTTTTCTATCCTATGTTTCCACAGTTGCGGCAGCTCATGGGAGAGGGCAGAGGCATTGTTGGTGAGCAACATGGCAGGGACATGACCGCAAGGCGTAATAGCACAACCCAGAAGAGACGACTTGACTCTACCTCATCTGAGGGTGATTTGGCTGGGGTTGTGCATGGACCATCGAGCATACCTGCAGGTGGTACGTCACAGGAGGTTGGTGTGTAAGGGGACTCCTCTGTGGCTGTAGTCCAAAGTGCATGGACGGAGAGGCCATCTATGGAGGCAGGCTCTCTGGAGTCATCTTGGGAGATGGAGATGGAGGTGGTGGAGGAAGGTGAAGGCCAGCGCACAGGGTTGGGTGGAGACATCCAGGAGGGCCCAGGCTGCACCTCTGGAACAGACAGGAGGATGTAGAGTGCACCGTGGAGGGCACTGACCAACCTCCTGTCCCTGATCCTTCTGAGGCAGCACGGACCAAACTAGTGGATGCCTCCGCCCAGGCTGGGCCCCACTTTGGGTCCAT
Organism: Ambystoma mexicanum; assembly: GCF_040938575.1. Classification (NCBI taxonomy): domain Eukaryota; kingdom Metazoa; phylum Chordata; class Amphibia; order Caudata; family Ambystomatidae; genus Ambystoma; species Ambystoma mexicanum. The sequence goes on along the minus strand of NC_090929.1, from coordinate 1,469,925,886 downwards.
GACTGTCACCGCCGAGCTTTTGCACGCCCTGCAGGCTGGGATTGCGAGGGGGGTGGGCGTGATCCGTGAAGATGTGAGGGCAATTCATGAGTCACTCTCTCATCATCACGGATCAATGAGCAACTCCTTGACACAGCTGGCACGTTCACTGCTCTCGGATGGGTTGTGTGCACTGGCACATTCAGCTGCTCACTCCTCCACTGCCACCTCTGTGCCCCAGGCATCCTTCTGTGTGCCTTGCTTGCAGGTTCCAATCACAGCCCACTCTACTCCTGTTGTGCGCACTGCGCCCTGTCAGGTGCTTGTAACGCCCCTGCCTGAGGTGGAGGTCCAAGGGAGTACAGTGGAGGTGGTTGCTGTGCCAGACCAGGCTCCTACACAGGACCAGGCATCAGTGAGGCAACTGACACAGCAGGACAGTGCCAGCACTGGACACCCCCACCGACCAATGTCGAGATGGAGCTGGTGCTTGCGCAGGGCACGCTTGGACAGGCATATGCAGTATGACAGTGGTCTGGCCCACTCTTCCACAGGCCATTCTCCATCGAGGAGACACCCCACACACAGGGCAGCAGTGACCAGGCAGGAGGAGCACCGCCGCTCAAGGGACATGATGTGTGTCCAGGTGGAAATGTCCATGATGCTGGTTGTGGAGAGCGAGCGTGCTAGGGAGGCACAGGTTGCCAGGGCCATGGCTGAGGTGGCGGAGAGGAGGGACAGATGCGAATCCAGATCCTGGACGAGGCCTGCAGGGATGCTGGGCTAGTGGAGAGGATGATGAGGGACAGCCTGCAAGCCATCCAGCACCAGGAAATGTCCCGCCTGCAAGAGGAAGAGGAGGATTGTGAGGTAGCCCAGGATGGCCCAAGGGACACACATGCTGCTTTACTACATGGTAGGTATTTGTTTTTCTTTATTCCCGTTCATATTCTTTAGTATTTGGAGTCTGTGGACATCACGCCATTTCCTTGAACATAGTTTTCTGGTGTGTGTGTTACAGATCCCATTCTACATGTGATCTTTATCATTTTTCGTTTTCGATTGTACATGTTTTCTACACATAGACGTTTTCATGTTAAATTTTTGTTTACATGTACAGGTTTTGACATTTCATTTGCAGTATGTATGCATCCATCTAATACTACTGTTCAATATATTTTTGTTTTACTCTCATACTCATTGTTTGTCACAGTTATTTTAGCTGCGTGCCAGGTTTGTGGTCCTTTCAGTAATCTGATTCTGACCATTGTTAGTCATGTGATGTTCATTACATGCATGTGTGAGGTTTGTTGTGATTTTGCAGGGTGAGTATACACGTGTCAGACCGTGGTGATGTATGCAGTGTGATTTTGGGGTGTGCACGGTCAAAGTGAATTTTGTTTGACATGTGCAGCATCACTGTGTATTGGCCCTCGCTGTGTTTGTGAGTGTGGTGGGTGGGGGACTGTTGAAGTGTCACATTTTCACAATATTGCCACTTGGTGTCCTTGATGCTGTGTAACACTCATCTACTGCTTTCCCCTTCTACAGCATGTGTTTCTGCTGTTAACATTGGCTCTGGTATTGGTCGACCGCTTGCACTATTGCCATTTCCTTGTATTTACACATTGGCTGACCTATGCAGCTGGCTCGGTGCATGGCGCACTGTCTGATTGACATGTCCTTCACACATGGGAGAAACACTGATGTGTTTCTTTGGTCATCTATTCTGGTAATAGCACATAATTCAGGCTCAGGCTGTGGGACACCTGGCTAGTGTATGTTCATGTGGCACACCTTCAGGCTGGTTTTCATACTGTCATTGTAGGAATATTTTTCCCGTGTGATTCTTACCATGTCATTGCCAAGTAGGCAGCAGGGCCCCCCTTTGTCATTGACTTGTTGCATGTGTATGTTGTGAGATGGCTGCATACATTAATTCTGTTTTGGCAGCTGTCACACTCATGTATGTGGCTGTGGTGTATGTATTGCTTATTGTTTGCAGGATGATTGTACCAGTGTACATTCATGGTGGTGTCAGAACACGGCAGTCAAGGTGCACGACACACCATCGATGGACTGCTGATGCGTCCCTATGACAGTGGTCAGCATGCAGGTGATGTCCTGTCTGTAGAGGACTGCCTGCAGGGGGGCATCACGGGTGATGGGGGCTGGGGTGTTACAGATGATGTGGGCTGCCTGCGGGCTTGGCTGATGGGGTCTGGGGGTGTTCCATGTGGTGGGGGGTGCCTGCGGGCTCGGGTGCTGGGGTGTCACAGGTGTTGTGGGCTGCCTGCGGGGGTGTGGTCACGGGTGATATGGGGGGGGGGTCCCATGTGGTGTGGCTGTCTGCAGGGTGTGGTCACAGGTGATGTGAGCTGGGGGGGGTCCTATGTGGTGTGGGCTGCCTGCGGGTTGTGGACATGGGTGGGGGGGGGGTCCCATGTGGTGTGGGCTGCCTGCGGGGTGTGGTCACAGGTGATTGAGGCTGGCGGGGTCCCATGTGGTGTGGGCTGCCTGCCGAGTGTGTTCACAGGTGATGTGGGGAATCCCATGTGGTGTGGGCTGCCTGCGGGGTGTGCTCACGGGTGGTGGGGGTCCCATGTGGTGTGGGCTGCCTGCAGGGTGTGTTCACAGGTGATGGGGCCGGGGGGGTCCCATGTGGTGTGGGCTGTCTGCGGGGTGTGATCACAGGTGATTGGGGGCCGAGGGGGGTCCATGTGGTGTGGACTGCCTACAGTGCCGGGTAGAACCGCTGCAGGACCCCTCTTGGTCCATGCCAGCCTTGAGGAAGCACTGGGCCTCGTTTCAGATCCTGGCTTTGACGTCCTCCCAGTGCTCGTGGACCTGGATATAGTCGCGGGGTGCCACCACCTCTGCATTGATGGCACTCATGATGTCTGCCCAGATCTTACTGCGTCCTTCCTTGCTGACTCGCGATGGTCTGTGTAAGAGGGCATCATAATGTACCAGGAGTTGCTCCACCAGGCTGTGCACTTCACTGGCTGAGAAGCTGACGTCCCTCTGTGTCGCTGCCGGGGGGGGGTTGCCACTTGCCTTAGGTGTGGGTGGGCAAGGCGGTCCTGGTGCTGTGCTGTGGAGCAGTGGTCTGGCACGTCGGGAGTCTTCTGGATCAGCAGATGTGGTCAACCGGTCCAACGACAGAAGCGCTGCCAATGGCTGTACAGCAGGCACTGAAATTGTAGGGCACGTGGGCAGCATGCACACACAGTGGGCAGGCAGCAGTAGATGGCTCGTAGGAGGCAGCTTGGGGCACTTGGAGGCAGGTAAATTGGCTGGTAGGCAGGAGCGTGGGTCTTCCGTGTTACTCGCGTGGCCAGCCGGAAACAGAGCGACTCTGCATGTGCGGATTTAGAGGAAAGGGCCTGTGTGCGTAAGTTTACGTGACACGCTCTGGATGCTGGCCATGGTGTTCAGGATCGGGATAAAGTAGTGCGCAGGAGAGCCTCACACGCTTGCCAAGTTATAGCGGACGGACGTGTGGACTTTGTTTCCACGCAATCTCTGCACTGCGTGCAAACCTCTTGTTTTGGTGGGGGATTGCCTTTCCGCACGCACGCGTGCACTTTTGAGGCTGACAGTGAGTTGCGTATGCATTTTGCATTCTGTGGGTGCCCCTGTATGTCGCGTAACCCCTTATTTAACATCACTGTAGCTTACGTGTCCTTTGCATACATATTTATTGTGTTGCTGGGTGCCACAGCGTACCGCGTTAGGGTTTTCCTTTACACATGGGCTGCCGAGGGGTCGCGTACGCATTTTTAATATTTTGGGTGCCTGTGCGTTACGCTGCCCGTTTGTTTTACCACAGGGGTTACATCAGCCTTGCTGGGGCACACTGGTATGTTTGATATCACGTACACTGCCCCCTCACTCAAATTGCCCAGGACAATCAATAGCTGCACCTCCCATTGCACCAATCTATCTGTGCCATGACTGGGAGGGCAACTAGTGGGAAGGGAGGCAAAGGTGGCAGAGGTGGCGGAGGTGTCGGAGGTGCCTGAGGTGGCGGAGGTGGCAGAGGTACCAGACGTGGTGAGGTGGCAGAGGTATCCGGGCCCGTGCAGGGAGAGCTATGCCCCCACCCAAGAGGGTCAGGAAGCTGCAGGGTCAGCTGTAGCAACCACCACCCAGCCTCCAGGTCACCCAGCCAGGCCTGTGTTGCTCCCCACCCCGGTCCACGGAGACGCAGGGGCAGATGCTATCTGTGCATCGAAGGGGAAGGGACATGCTGTGCAGCATCCTGGCACCTGCACCTAGGGTTCAGATGCAGAAGTGTCACCTACTGAACACACCCGCCAGGATCAGGTAGCTGCAGACCTCAGCATCCAGCCTCCGGGTCACACAGCCAGGCCTGTGTTGTTCCCCACCCTGGTCCATGGAGACGCAGCGTGCATTGAAGGGTAAGTGACATACTGTGCAGCTTCGTGGCACCAGCACCCAGGTACAGCCACTTGCAAGGACACCTACTGTCACACCATCAGTGTGTGATGCCACATCCCAGGCCACCAGTGCTCCAGCCCCTACTGACCCAAATGGTTCCAGCCACTCTGGGTCTGCACAACCTCGCAAGAAGGCAGCCAGGTCCTCGTGGACTACGTGCAGGAACACAACATGCTTGTGCGGGCAGGGAGCACACATACCCCTGCCCAGCGTATGACCCACTAGCAGTGTGTCACAGATCCTATTAGCGCCTTGGGTGTTCAGGAGAGCAGTTTCCGTGCCCCTGGCAGCTCCGAAGCCAGACTGGTGGTCGTGGAGACGACCAACAGATTCAGTATGTAGATTAAGCTGGGAGATAGCCAGTTTTTCCAGGAGTTTGCCCAGGAATGGGGTGATGGAGATCAGGCGATAGTTGGCCAGAGAGGATGGATTGGAGAGGGCTTCTTAAGAAGGGGGTTCACAAGGAAGTGCTTGAGGGGCGAGGGGAAGGTTCTAGTGGCAAAGGAGTGATTGCAGAAATCGGCCAAGGCTGGAGCACAGGAGTTGATGTGGTCCTTGATAGTTCTTGATGAGCAGGGGAGAAACTGCTTTGACAAGACTTTCATAGATCAGACTTGTCTAGAAACATTGTCAACGGTGAACATGGGAAAGGAGGAGAAAGGAATAGGAGAGACAGCCACCGATGGGCCAGAGTGGTAAAGGATGACGAAGAGGAGGTAGAGGAAGAGACGGTAGACCGGATGTCCTGGGTTTTAGTGGTGAAATGAGAGGGCCTGGGAGGGAACAGGAGAAATAGACACTGCAGCAGGATTGTCCAGCTCTTTGCAGATTTTGAAAAGTTCTGCCGAGTTGTTGGATGCCGCAGAGATGCAGGCTTGGATGTAGGCTCTTTTCTTGGCGATGACAAATAGTCTGTACTGCCATTGGAGAAGGCGGCAGGCTAGTTTGTCAGGCGGTGTGCCTGATGCCCTCCTCTTCCTCTCAGCTGCCCTACACTTGCGTTTAAGGGTGGCAAGGACAGAACCGTACCAAGAGTTGCACTTGGATTTGGGCTTCAAGTGGATCCTCATGACAGGGGAAAGGACATCCAGAGTATTGGAGATGGAGAGATGAAGGTTAGCGAGGGCGTTGTCAGGGTGTGAGTCAGCCAAAGGTGCAGGAGGAGGAGAGAAAGTGGCAGCAAAAGCCTTGACTTAGATACGCTTCATGGGTCGGATGACTTAGAAGGTAGGTGGCAGTTCTGGAGTTGGCTTAACCGGAAGGGTAGAGAGACAGACGTGGGAGGAAAGGAGAAAGTGGTCACTCGAAGAGAGAGGAGTGGTTAGAGGGTTAGAGAAGGGTAGGTCTGAGGAGATCAGAACATCCAGGGTGTGCCCTGCAGAGTGAGTCAGGCCAGAGGGAAGAATGGAGCGAGAGAGAGAGAGTCACAGAGGTTGCAAAAGAGTCCTAAAGAAAGGCTAGTAGCATCCAGGTGTATATTCAGGTCTCTGAGGAGAATTTGAGAGGTAGAGGCAAAGAGGGAGGAGGAGAGGTCAGCCCACTCAAAGAGGAAGAGGGCGACCTGGCCAGGCAGCCTGTAGATAGTGGCCACAGTGAGAGAGAGGCCAGGAGACATAGAGAGCCTGCAGACCAGGCATTCAAAGTTTCAAAGGAGTAGTCCTGCATTGGAATTATAGACTCTGGGAAAATTAAGGCTACACCCCGACCGGGACGGTTGCTCTTGGGTACGGAGAGGATCTAGTAGCCATTAGGAAGAAGAGTGTCAAGAGTGTCAAAACTCATGACGGAGCTGATCGTGAACCAAGTCTCGGTGAGACAGAGTACATCCAAATCAAGCTCTTCTGGGATGTCAGAGGAATGTTTGACAGCTGAGCGAGAGTTGGGAGTAGCGATGTGGAGCAGGTTGCCACATTTGAAGGACTTCCGTGGAGGGGTACAGGCCATTGGAAGGCCCTGCGGAAGTGTTGGGGGTGCCAGAGGTTGGGCAGAGGAGGAAGGAAGAGAAGGCAATGGAGTCTGAGAGGAAGAAGAGAGTGCCAGAGGGGTGGCAGAGGAAGGTAGTGGCAAAGGAGACAGAGAGGGGTAAGACGGGATAACAGGAGATGAAAGGAAGTTGATAAGGTGCAGGAAGCGTCTCTCGAAAAGGAGATTGGCCCGAGGGCCGTGGACCAAAATGGTGCCATTCAAGTAGACATTAATGATGGTCTTAAAGGAGTGGAAGGTGGCCAGGAGGGCCTCCCACAGGTTGCCACCATTTATGGGAGAAGAGGAGAGAGAACAGAGACCATATGGTGGGTCCTTAGGCCTGGAGAGGGACGAAAAAGAGGATGTCGGTAAGGGTCTGTCTGGAGAAAACGCTGGTGTAGGCATCGATGATAGGGAGGCCTGGGTTGGAGACCAGGATGTCCCTTTTGAGCTTCTTGCTGCCAGACTTGGTTTGAGGGATAGGATAGGTGTTAGAAAAGTAATTAGAGAAGATAGGTGAGACTGAGAGCACCATACAGGGTGAAGGGAGCAAAGAGGGGGGGAGCCCATGGAGGGGAATTAGCGCAGGGGGCAGACACGAGCAAGGCACCAAGGGCGGGGGAGCACGAAATGGAGGGGAGAACAACAAAGAACAAAAACAGACCTGCAAAATCAGATTCAATTAAGGCCCAACAGCAAAGCACAGAGCAAAACAGGGAACCTAGAAGTAAAGAATGCAGATGCAATACAGAACCAACGGCAAAGCACAGAGCACAACAGTGAACCTAGAAGTGAGGAATGCAGGCAATGCAATGTCATGCCGACACCATAGAGAACATCACAGTGTAAAAATTGTATAGAGCAACACAATATCAAAGCCGTAGGGAACAACACAACGTCAGTACCATTAACAAGGCACAATAGGAACCTGGGAGTAAATAATGCAGGCAATGCAATGTATTTCCAAAACCTGTGGAGCACAATACAATGTCAATACAGTACACAATAGATCAAGGAAGGGAAGGGGCTGAGAAGCGAGAAGAAGGTGGGAACACAGGGAGGCGGGGGGGCAGAAAAAGATACAGGGACCTTCAGTGCGAGGGAGCGCACACGGCATGAGAAGCAAGGGAATGCCACGCTCAAGTTGCTAGGGAGTACACGCAGCCTGAGAATGGGAGGAGCTCACGCAGCCTACGACGCAAAGGAGCGCATGCAGCAAGAGAAGCAAGGAAATGCACGTGGCCAAGTTGCGACGGAGCACATGTGGCCTGAGAATGTGGGGGAGTGCTTGTGGCCTGTGATGCGAGGGAGCGTATGCAGCAAGATAAGCAAGGGAGTGCACGCAGCGAAGTTGCAGGGGGCGCACGTGGCCTTGAATGCGAGGGAGCACACATAGGCAGTGGAGACGCGAGGGGGGGTGAGGAACGGTTGCAGGGGGAGCAAAGCAGGGAGGGAGAAGGGGCACAGGTCAGTGGGGGTTGTGTGAAGTGTAGCAAAGCTAACTCTTCCCACACCTTCTTACCTTGTGGCCACAGACCAGAGGGTGAGGTCGTCCACGCTCACAATCTGCGCCGCTACCTCATCGCCACCAAACATCTAGTTCCCTCAACACTGCAGCCTTGTCCTGCGAGGGCTTTGCCGCAGCGGGTCCAAACCTCGGTTCTTATAGGCACCGAAGCATGGATGTAGCGATGCATACTGCGTGTAATCGGGCAGCGGTTTCCTTGTCTCTGGCACACTGGGTACCTAATGAGTCTAAAAATGTTCTGCCTGAAAGGCTGGACTGTTATTCAAAACCGAAAGATCATCCAAATTGCTTCTGGTTTGTTCTAAAAGCCTCGATTAAAGCTTCACACTGCCTCAAATCTCAAAATGTCAGGCAATTTCAGGGTCTAGTTGTCTGCGAGCCCTGTTTTTCAAAATGTCTCACTGGGCCCATCAGTTGAAAACGGTAGACAGTATGGGCGACAAATCCAAAAAATGTTGGTGAGGAGTATCACAGTCTCACAACAAGGATGTGGGGAAGAGAAGCAAAAATATTAGAACATTGCAAACACTGGAAGCACTTAATAGTGTGCAAGAAAATAAAGTCAAACCTAGGTAATGATAAACAGTATGTGTACCTTATAACGAGATATCAAGGGCTTAGAAACTACGTGGCTATCAACCCGCTCAGCCCCTGGAGTCTAGAGGACAGGCATTGACTGCCCCTTTGGAAGCAGCAGGGTGAAACAATACAGTTGACTTGGAATCACATGGCAAAAGCTATGGAACTGCAGGAAGAAGACTGTCCAATGGGAAGGAGGTAAAACAGAGTAAGTCTGTAGAGAGACAAGGGGATTCACTTTGAGCTTGCATGTACTGCAGGCATCCGAGAGTCGAACGGTAGGAAATCAGCCAGTGTGGGTGTAGAACACCGACAACTCAGATGAGCACTGAAGCTGGCAGACTCTGATCAAAGTATAAATCCACAGCTGTTTAGATGAGGGTATTTGTGGGGTGATTGTGCAGGAGCTCTGATAATAAACAGTTAATTTAACTATGGCCTAGTTCCGTGTCAACTCAAGACGGCTGCAGGGATTACATTGCTGAAGAACCCATCTTTGGACCCCACCCAATATGCTAATTATCGTCCCATATCTTTGCTGCCTTATGTAAGCAAACAAATGGAAGCAGTAGCAGAAAAGCAATTATTGGCCCATATTGAAGTATTGAAGCTGCTGGATGGATTCCAGGCGGGTTTAGGCCTATTTGTAGGACGGAAACAGTGGTGGCTGTCATGGATGATTTGAGAAGGGCTATCGGCTGTGGAGGCTTATTTTGTTGGATGTCTCAGCGGCCTTTGAAACAGCCGACCACTCCATCCTCTTTTCCCTGCTCAATGACGATCGGGTGAGACGTACAGAGCTGACTTGGCTGGCCTCCTTTCTGTCGGACAGGATGCAATCTGTCGTTTGCCTGCCATTTGAAGCCGCATTAAAACCAGTAACCTGTGGGGTTACTCGGGGATCGTCGTTAAGCCTGTGAATGTTTAATTTAAGACCTCTAGGCTACCTTATTAGATCTGCTGGCATCGGTTTTTACATAAATGCTGATGATACGCAACTGATCTTTCAAGTGGGAGAGGCTGCACGTTCTCAAGGAGACATGTTGAAGGCGTTCTTGCAACAAGTGTGTGCATGTGCCTAAACCGGCGGAAGTTTAATGTTAAAAAAGAAAAAGAAAAATTCTGGTCTGCTCATCTACTATAGTTAATCTAGGGTCCACTGAGCAGTTGGACCACACAACTGCAACATTGCTACCCCTCCCTAGGCATTGTGCCCAGCCCAACCTGCTCATGATGGTCAGGAACCTGGGGGTATGGCTGTATACAGGTATGTCCCTAGATGGTCAGATTTCACAGGTTTCTAGCTCCTGCTTCTTCCACCTTTGCTCTTTAAGAGGATTTCTGGATTTTCTTTTTATTTCCCCAATAAATTCAATGAGTGAATACTTTCATCTCTATCAGACTTGACTGTTGTAATTCAATCTATTTGGGCTTGCCTAAACCTTCTATTAGTCGACTGTAGAGAATTCAGATTGCAGCTGCAAGGGTTCTCCTAAATCTGTCTCAGAGAGATTACATCTCCCCTGCACTGCGAGCATTGCACTGGCTGCCAGTGAAGGAACACATACAATTTAAAGCACGCTGTATTATCCACAGAGCTTTTTATTCCATGGCACTGGGGTTTATAAACTGCAATTTCCTTCGTTCATCTTTGGCTAATCTGCTGGCCATCCTAAAGTTTAGTTTAGTAAAATGAGGGGGGGCACTCGTTCTCTGTGCAGGCCTCGAAACTCTGGAATGCCCTCCCTGTAACCCTTTGTGGCACTGAAAGCCATTTGGAATTCAGACATAAACACAAGCCTTTTCTACTTCCTCCTTTATCTGGGTCCTCGTGGTTCCATAATCTGAAGGTTGGGTGGGTCTGTCTTCTCTTGTTCAGCGCTGCTAGGACTATTTGTAGGTGGATGTTTGTTCTTAATATGTGATACTCCATACCATACCAGCAGACGAGGGGTCAGCAATGAAGAGGCAGTCTTTAGGTGATCTGAATCCCAAAGCAGGTTGGTATGGGAACCGACTGGGTTCTGACACAATCGGTAAACCGACTATCACTTATGGTGCAAGGATGACTCTGTCTCGAAGACGGTTAGGTTTTTATTTGAATTGTTGTGGGACCTAGGGCAGTCTCTCTTTTTCACTTTCTCTTTCTCCTTCTGTTTCTCTTTGTGTTTCTCTTTCTCTCTCTTTCTCTCTCTCTCTCGTCTCCCTTAGCACGTCCTTCATAACACAGTCATCTGTAACCCCTGGTTAGTGCTGCTTATGCTAAACATAGTTCCCTAAACCTCTGGCTCTCTAATCTTCCTCAGGGACTTCCTAGCTATCCCTATTCTATCCAAGGGTTCGTGTTCTAAAGGGTATGTGCCTTACTTGTACTCTGGTTTCACCCGGGTGTCCTTTCACATCCACACTCATCTTGCCCTCTCCATTCTCACTACTAAACCCCTACTCCTCCCACTACTCTTCTACCTCTTTGATGTTTCACTCCTCCCACTCCACAAATACTCCTCCAACTGTTCTACTTCTCCTCCTGCCGCTACTTCACTACTTCTTCCCCGCTGCTTTCTTCCTCCCACTACTACTCTTACCACTACTCCCACTCTCTAGAACACCAGTTCTCTGTCACACACAGGCATTCTTTACACTACTTTAACTAAGTCACTTGCTACCCAGATAAGCTCACTGACACTGTAGTACTCTTGCATTCAATACACCAATGCCTCACCTCATTTAAGAGCCGCACACTCCACCGCATTCTCATTCCTCCTCCTAGTCTCTTGGTCCACCTCCACTACTGACCTCGCCCGATTAACACACATCCTCCTGCTTCCTGTCCCCTTTCTTATCCTTCTCTTCTGCCATTGGCCATCTATCCCTGACTAACCTACCTGCTCTATCCCTGCCCAAGAGATGTTACAAACCAGTGTATGCATATGAAGTATCTTTAGCCCCACCCCCTTCTACTGGCAGGGCCGCCACTGTATGGCAATGGTGGTTCATACAATTCAATGTCCAAATTCTTGTTGCAACCTGGGTTCTATTCCCCCTTTATGGTAAGTCTAGTACCCTTTGGGACGTTGAATTTTGTTTTATTTTCTGGTGTTGTAGCGTGCTCCCTTTGCCTAAAGTTTGCTGTTGCCTGTAGCCCAGGAGTGTGGCATGGCAAGTTTTACCACCGGGTGGCTGAGGCAGCAGATGGCTGTCTTTTTTTTCTCTCTCTCTGCACTTCTCTCAGACCCTATTTCTGCACTCATGGTGGCGTGAGGAGGATTGGTTTCAATTTTACGGATTCTGGTCTTCTTCATGCTGACGTTGGGTGCTGACTGCTTGTTTGTGCTCTCTCAGTGCCCTGGCTGTTTTCTGAAATGAACAGAAAAATTCCAGAAAGCAATTTTGTCGGAAGGCATAGTGTGGGACAAAGGCATATTGCTAATAAACATGCAAGCGGAAGGGTTAAGGAATGGGTCCCTCCCAGCTGCCACCTTTCCCATCAGGGTCAGGACTGCATCTGGGTTTTCCCGTTGGCATGCCTTCTATCCCTGGCTGAGATGGTTCCTTACCCCCTTTTCTGACAAGAACAGAGTACTGGCCTTGTCACAAAACCCAATGAAGGGCAACTCTGAGTCAAGGAAGAGGAACAATGTCTGTGAGGGAGTACAAGAAGTGTAGCAGACGAGCAATGCTACTCACTGTAGCAGGATTGAAAAAAGAAAGATGTGGACACACAGCTTGTCAACCAGACTCTTTGAGGAGTAACTACACTACTTTCATTGGCCCCTTGCCTTCCTGAATCTGCTTGTGTGAACGTGCCTGTGGAATCTTGCAGCAGCATTTCACTGGACAGGGTGTACATTTCTCATCTATTCTGTACTCATTGGAAATTTCATCTGGAGCAGATATCTCCAATGCGAGACATGCCAGGGAAGCAACCAGCATTGCAGGAGATCCCAACTGGTCACAGCAGACAGTGTTTGCGAGGCGTAAGTTGCCATTTTAGAGTCATCGAAGTCTGGCATGGGAATCTTAGGCACTAATCATTACAGACAGGGTAGACTTAGCACCTCACCTCATAGTGCCTCTCTAAGGAGTCCTCCCTTCCAATTTGACGTGATTTGTACAGCCCTATGCTGATGTTTCTTCTGCTTGCATGTTTGCCACCATCCTTCCCTCAGATGCACTTCACGGATCAGTGTATTAACTACCCTTCCCGGAATCCAGTATCTGCATGCTTCTGGACAAGAATTGCACCTCCTCTGATACATTCTCAACAGCACATTTTTTAAAAGAAATTCCAGATGTTCATACACTCACACTCTGTGAAAGCGTATATTAGGGCATTACCAAGGCCTCAATCCCTCTTCATTATTTTTTAGGGGTTCCTTCAGTGGCTCCATCAGTCCTGTCTCCTCTGGTGTCCTCTTCACTTCATATTTTTGGTTAGTTCCTCTCAATAACAGCACCTTCAGCACCAGTCACCCCTTAGCCTGCTGTGCCTCCAGCTCCAGATATGCCTCTCCCTCCTTTGCAGCCTACACGATCTCTGACAGATTATCCCTGATGCTTCATTTGAAGACAGGTCTCCATACTCCATCAGGTCCTTTAATGAGAGTGTGATAGGTTGGTTAGGATTCCTTGCGGTTCCTCTGCCCGAGATGTTTCCGTCAGAGCCAGGGGTACTGGCTGGGTTCCTGTCTACCACGGGATAAGAGCACTCCAGCATCTCCTTAAAATGGGATGCACTGGCTGACATTCAAAGGGGGCATGGCAGACACCTAATTAGACCCTTTGATGAATACAAAATACTGATATTGTCTTAATCCGTCTGAAAATGTCTGCTTGGCATCATATCTTCAGCCTGTATTTATGATGGTGACTGTTGCTACCTTGTACGCCAACCATATTTTATCAGGATGTACAAGATAAAATCATGTATTTGCCTTACAATAGTGTAGATCTACTCTGCAGCTTCACTGAGGTCAATACACTACAAAGAAGGTGAGCATTCAAATGGCAACATGAATGGCGTTCACTAAAAGGACTTCAAAACCTTTCATGGAACTTTGCCGAAACATGAGTTTTGATCCCACGCTTTTGGGGGGTTTGAGGCTTCCAGGCGAGATTTATAAAGCCTGATAAATCACTCAGTACTCACCTCGGAAAGCAACAGAGAACTGCCCTGAAGGGTGTCCTCTCTCCTGCTCCCTCCCCTTCACTTCTGCCAAGCAGAAGCAGTGACTCGTGTGTTTGGTCCCATTTAACTCTGGTGGGGGGACAAGGTTGCTCTTGATCTAGAGCTTTAGATGTCAGTTTTAAAGGATTGTTTTATGTGACCTGTCATGGTCTCTGCCTTCCACACCCTCCCCTCGATTCCTTCCCTTTCACGTCTTCGATTTTAGCTCAGCAATCCTTCTCTGATAGGTTGAGGGTCTGTTTCAGATGAAAACGAGGGAACTGACCCCTCAGATGGAGAGGGACTCAGATTTCTTCTAACCTTCTTAATAAGCACTATCCTCAAACTTTCTCAACTTAGCCAAGGAAAATGTCAAGGTACTTACACCTGCCTATAGTCAGTTTGCACTTCATCAGTGGAATTATATATGTGCAAGGCTCTGAAGGATGCTTACCTTCACACATCACTTTGAACGCAGCATTGATAGTTCCTCTGCTTTTCTGTTTGTAACTAGCAATTCCAATACTAGGTTCTTCCCTTCGGCCTCCGTTCAGCACCCCATGTGTTCGCAAAGTTGGTGGTGGACGTCCACCCCTACTTAGATGTCTGGTTGGTCTGGACTTCTATCCACAAGAACACCATTTTCTCCCTCCAGCTGCTTCTCAACCTCCTTTTTTTTTTGCAATTACTTTTTATTGAAATTTAACAAGAGAGAAAGATCAAACACAACTCGGAAAACAGTCAGTAGCCATTCACCAGAACCCGGAAATACAACAAAAAGGAAAACTCCCAGCCACCCCCAACCCTCCCTCCCCACCCTCCAGAAACTCAGGAGCCGAAGTGCCGAAAACAGGTGTCCTTGTAGTAGAGAAATAACCAGATAAAGAAGAACAAAGCATCATATCCAAGTTCAAGCAACCACTCCCTTTAGACTTTAGTTCACTCCTAAATCAGTGTCCTCTTGAGAGGGTATAATGCCAAGTAATTCCATACTTCCAGGGCACCATGCTCTACGTGCCCTCTCTTTCAAAAAGTTCAACAAGGGAGACCAACCCAACAGAAATTTCCCATGTCGGCCCTGTAAAGAGTGCGAGAGCCATTCCATGGCGACAACTGACCACAATCTCGCCACGCATTCGTGCTCTTGGGGAGGGTCCTGTGACCTCCACCTGCGCGCCTGTGCCATTGCTGCCGCCATCATCATAATGACGTACACCATACGATCTGACTTCCTAGGTATGACCAACAGGCTTCGGTGGAGGCCTAGCATCAAGAGACCTCTGTTGCCGCTGAGCTTAACATCTAGCACTCTGTCAATGGCATGGTGGATACACCCCCAGTAAAGGGGCCCCTAGGGGTCCCTCGTGCTATGGAAATAAGGCAATGACCATACACGAAAAGATGCGCCAGACACGAGGTTTCAAATTCCCAACGCTAGGGTTTATTGTAAGCAAAAGATAGTATCAATTGGCCAATTCTGATCTCACGCCCCGCGACGTGAGTTTCCTAGACCTCAAGGGACGCAAGAGAGCGAATTACGTACATCAGTTACATATATACAAAATGCATAACATACAATCGGCAAAGTCATGTTCGACACCCCTCTGTATTAAGTTCCTTTGAACTCGGAATGACGATGGACATATCCGACGAGTATGACGATTATAATGCTTTCGATGTCTATTCTAGTAACTGTGCAATTTAGAAAGTGTGGAGGCATCTTTTGGAACACGGTGGTTCTGTTCTTGGAAGCAATCTGTACACGGGGGAAGAGCCACATTCCAAGCTTTGCTATCTATGAGGTACTATTCGTGTCCTGGGAGCCGACACGTTCTAAAGGGTTTTGCGAAGGGGGACCGTAAGAGAAGCATAATTCAAGCCTTTAACTGTATTATTCTAAAATATTCTACCATCGTACGAGACTGGCTGGCAGCTGTGAAGTGATTAAATGCCCTGCAGCTTCCTCCCAAGGCTACAGAGAGGGAGCGTGGGCATTCCTCTCTGGGCTACTCATGAGGAGTTTCAGCAAACTCTTCAGTCCCGCGACCTTGTCCTTTCATATTCAGACAACAATGTTAACAGTTGAGCAGAGTAAGCAGAATTCGCAAGAATTGCAAGCTGCAAAGCAGTTTTTAGACAGAAAGCAATGAGCAATGGTTAACAAGCAAAATGGCGATTCTTGCTACATTTAAAACGGCCGCTCATCGGTCAAGCGTAGCAGTTTATATTTCTATAATTCGGTGCATAAGACGGTTGGCCCACGGCCATCAAGTTACGTCTATCATTCAAATGAAGGGTATTCATTTTTCCAGATTGACAAACCCTCCTATTGGCCGTGTGCCAAACGTCTTATTTCTTCATTGTATCCTCCTCTTCTGAGGAGGAGTCTGGGGTATCTACATCTGAATCATCTCCATCATTAATGTCTATCGCCATGAATTGTTTTACTATTTTTGTTTCCTCAGTGTCTCTGTTATTCCGGCCATGCGTTTGTTTTCTCTCAACACCATGTGCATACATCCCTTAGTACATCCATCAGTTATTTCAGTGCATATTATTGGTAAGCATTGTATGCAACAGCAGCATGTTATGAATATCCCGAGTACCATCATTAGTATCGAAATTAACTTCCATCCCCAAGACCGCAATAATCCCCATAACCAGGATTCTATCCCCCAACCCCCTGCTTCAGTAGAGAGTGTGGAACTTATGACATGTAATTTCCGGATCGCTTTAAATATCGTAGGGGAGTAGTCATCTATATATACACACAGCATGCAGTTTTTACGAGCTTGCAAACTCCCCCACGATCAACTAATATTATATCGAGAGCCATCCTGTTTTGGAGTGCCATTAGTCTTATTCCTTTTTCTTCTAACGTCATTTTCAATAAAATATCTGTTGTGGAATCTATTGTTTTTGTAATATTCCAGACAGTTCTCTTATATTGTAAGAATTTTCCATTTGGGACAGGAACGGTATAAATGATTTGGCTATATCCATTGCTATCATTCCATCCTCACTACTCCTTTGAGTTCTACTTTTTGTTCGTCTAGGTACTTCTGCTGTTTCCAAGAGGAACACTCCTGGAAACAGTAGACCTAGGTAGCATGTACCTCCCCAGTTCCTAGGTAACCATGGATATGCTTTTTCTCCACATATAAAATAAACAGGGTCTCCTACGTACACGGGTTCTATTTCATGTTTTAAAACCACTGTGTTCAGGCAGTTGCTAAACGTTCCTACTTTATAGGAACCCTTTTTCTGTAGACATAGGGGAGCAGTTTTGGGGCTGTGATCCACTGTATAGGCAGGGGGCACAGCATCTTTGTTCCATTCATCCCTCATCCGAAATGTCATTACTGATGATCTTTCTGCTGGCGGGGTTGGTCTATTCTGCCTATGTAATCTATCTAGTCTTGTTATTTTTCGTGTATTCTTTCTCATGGGTTCTAGTGCAAACACGCAAGCTTTTTGGAATATGGAACAACCCACAGGTCTCATGATTACTTCCTCAAATTCATTCATATTGGTCTCATCTAGCTGACCCGTATTACTCTTGTTCCATTTCCCAAAGAACATTGCACTTAACGTTACTTCACAGGAATAAATCAATGGCAATGGTTCTGCATACCAGCCTATCCCTTTCCCACCGTGCTGTGGTAAAAGGGCACAAACCCAGCAATAATTTTTCTTGAACACCGCATGGGTCATGTTCATGATGAGCAACAATGTATTGTTGCCGTAACCTTCTCTGTCTTTCTTCCATTGGGGGCAAAGTACCAGTGATTACATGAACCGGGCTTTCAGTAGCTGCTTTTAGCAAAAGTGTTTCTAATGGGTATACGTACTCCAGGAACCATAGTGTAATAGCTGTTATTGTTGGTACTATCATACTTAAGAAACATAGGACCAATGTCCAAATCAGTACCTTATTCCTTTTACCATGCTTTTTCCCTAAATTTACAGTCTCTAAATCTATAATTTTTTTAGCAGGGGTGCAGGAGGAGGCTGAAACCGGTCTTGACTTGTTCTTCATCGTCCTTCTTCTTGCTGGACGAAGTTCGTCGTGAATGTCTCTCGTTCTTGATGCCAGAAAAGTTCAAAGAAAAATGTCACAGTTCAATTCTGCCAGCCTTTTCACAGCCTGGATCATTTATCCACTCCGAGCAAGATTAGCTGTTCTTTCTCCCATTGCTCAGACGATTTCTGAACAGTTCTTTATTGATAGAGTACCATGTGCATCCAGCTTGTCCCACTCTGGCTTAGGACACATGTACTTTTATGAGCGCACTGAGGAGCCGTGAGTCTTGAATTGTCCGACTTGCACAATTCTCACACTTCTCTCCTCTACGCCCCTGGTTCCCACTCCGTCCGTGAGTAGAACCAAAGGCCAAAAAGATAAGCACCAAAGATCTGTGGATCACTTTGCCTGTTGAGGCCGCAGATTATATCGATTCACTCCTGCTATTATATGATCCGTGAATAGTGCCGTTGCATTTCTAGTATCAGGCTCAGTGTCAGCCTGTGGCACAATGATGGCCATCGATGAGCGTCGTGGCAATGATGTAGTTTCTTTCTCTGGCTTTGGTGCATTTGCGAGAACTGGTGGCCGCCAAAGGGGTGCACGCGTTGTTTCTGCTCGTGTTTGCAATGCAGGGTTTGTGTCGTTCGGCAGTGATGTTGTTTCCGCTAAGCAACGTTGAGGCACTTTCCGCCCTTCCCCCTTACTGGCAGCCTCCTCAGACTCTGCTTCGAATTTCACTTTCGTTTGCGCTTCGTTTCAACTTTCACTTCTCGCTCAGGCTGATGCTGTGGCACTGGACTGGCAACAGTTTCTTTCGTTTCCGAGACCGTTTCCTTTCTCTGGTCATCGGAAATTGTCAGCAGTCCTGGGAATTTTTTGGCATGTGTCGCATGAATCCATGCCTTCCGTCCGTCCACTCGGATGGCCGTCTGTGTTGCCAAAAGTACTTGATAGGGGCCGCTCCACCTGGGTGCTAATGCAGTCTTCCGTTCAAAGTTTTTGATTAGCACCCAGCTCCCAGGCTCCAGTGAGTGCCTCGGTCCTGTATATCGCATCGGCAACGCCTCCTGTACCTGCTGATGAATCAAATGCAACTTTTGTATTAAATGTCCACAGTAAGTGCTTAACATAGGATGCTCAACCTCACATAATCTTTTGGGCTGCGGGGCGCACCATACATTTGCTGGTCTCCCCATTATAATCTCATAGGGGGAGAGCCCAGTCTTCGCCTGCACAGACGTGCGCATACACAACAGCGCTAGGGGAAATGCATCCACCCAACTCAACTTGCTCCCAGCGCAAATTTTCGCTATCTTTGACTTCAGGATTCCGTTGTGTCTCTCCACAAGCCCGGCAGAACTGGGATGCCTGGAACTGTGGAATCGCTTCTCCATTTGCAGACCTGCACATATCTGTAGCACTACTGCGCCCACAAAGTGGGGGCCGTTGTCTGACCACAGGACACGAGGCAACCCAAAGCGGGAGAAATACTCCTTCAGCATTACTTTTGCTGTGGACATGGCAGTACAGTCTTTTAAAGGATATGCCTCCACCCACTTGCTGAATGCACAGATTACCACTAACACGTACTTGTAGTTCTAGCACCTTTCCATTTCTATGAAATCAAAATGGACCACCTCAAACGGCATAGAGGGTGGGCCGAAACTACCTGCTGGAGTCACGGTTCCCTTTCCTACATTGTGTTGCAGGCATGTGATACAATTATGCACTAGCCTTTCTGCATTCTTTTTTATGTGCTCATTCTTCCATATTGTGGATAAATGCTGTACCATTTTCTTTGCGCAAATGTGGGTAGGGCTATGCGCCATTATAACCATTGCAGTTACGTAACAATTTGGCAACATCCAGTTCTTTGTTTTCTTGTCCACCCAACATCCTTCCAAATCTAACTCAGCAGAGCCCTCAGCCCACCCCTGAATCTCTTCGGTCGTGGCCTCTGCCTGCATTTCTTTGACTGTGGCAACTCCATTCTCTATCATACAAGGTACTTCCTCAGTCTGTACTGTCATCATTTTATTCCCCAAATCTGTGGCTGTTTGCTTCGCAATCCTGTCTGCAAACGCGTTTCCCTTTCCCACTCTGCATGTTACTTTCTTATGCGCCTCGCACTTCACTATAGCTAGGCGCTTTGGAAACGTGAGCGCAGACAACAATCGCATAATCAAAGGCCCATGCTGAATCCTGGCTCCATGTGATGTCAAGAAACCCCTCTCAGCCCAAAGTCGGCCAAAATTGTGAACCACGCCAAAGGTGTACTGCCTGTCAGTATAAATATTTATGTTCAAATTCTCAGAGAGTTCACAGGCTCGGGTCAGTGCTATTATTTCTGCGGCTTGTGCCGAATTGTAGGGGATCCTTCTGCTTTCTACAACTCTCTTTAGGGTAGTAATTGCATATGCAGCCGTTGATGTGCCATCAGGTAATTTAAAACAAGAGCTATCGCAAAATAACTCCCCATCTGGCTCTTTTTGTGGGATATCGCTCAAATCAATCCTTCCCTTTGTTTCTTCTTCAGTGATCATTAAACAATCATGGGGTGGTGATTCGTTGTCACCAATTTCTGCTATGGGCAGTGGCATTAATTCTGCAGGATTCAATGCTCTACACCTCATAATTTGGATGTGGGGTGCAAACAAGATGAGCTCATATCTTGTCAGTCTAGCTGAGGTGAGGTGTTGCGTCTGCGTCCTATTTAATAGAACGTCTATAGCATGTGGCACCATTAGAATTAAAGTGTGCCGCAATACCATTCCTTCCGTTTGTTTCACTGACGCAGCAGCCGCTGCGACGGATCGCAAACATCGTGGTAGTGCGCGCCTATTTCTTCCACCTTGTTCCTGTGTCAAAACCGCCAATGCACATCCTTCACTCTCACTCACAAATAGTCTGAAGATCTTTTTATAGTTGGGAGTGCCTAAAACTGGCGCAGCACACAATGCAACTTTCAATTGCTCAAACGCTTTCTGACATTCCTCATCATGCCGACAATAAGAGGCCATGCCTATTACAGCTCTCACTCCTTTTTGAGTTTTTGCAATAGGTATACTAGAAATACTTTCTATGCGTTCTGGTGTTAATCTTCTCCCTTCTTTCGAAAGTAGGTATTCCAAATAAGACACCTCCTTTTGATTATACTGGAATTTCTTCAAACTTGCCTTATGACCATGGGTCGCTAAATGTGTCAAGAGTAATACAGTACTTTCTTTGCAGATCTCTTTCGTGTCAGCAGCTAATAATAAGTCATCTATGTACTGCAAGAGTATGCAGCCTTCGGGTAGTTCTAGCATGTCTAACTGTTCTTTTAGCGCTCTGCTGCAAATGCTCGGGCTTTCTGTATATCCTTGTGGAATGCGTGTGAATGTGAATGATCGACCTCCTAGAGTGACTGCGAACAGATATCTACTGCTTTTATCCACTGGGATGCTAAAGAATGCGTTCTTCAAATCGACTACACTAAAGTATTCTGCATTGGCCGGTATCCTTGTCAGTATTGTTTTGACATCTGGGACCAAAGGGAATTGTGGGTCTACCACTTTGTTTAATGCGCGCAGATCAATTATGAAACGATAGGGTACTTCATTGCCTCCTTTCTTGTAAACTGGAAGAATCGGGCTGTTGCTCAACCACCCCCAATCTCACCAGGTCAGTAACAATGCTTTTCAATCCCTTCTCACTTTCAACAGAAATTTTATACTGGGGAATTCGTGGTAGTGTTACACCTTCTTTCAGAGTTATTTTTGCTGGCTCTATTTTCAAGCATCCTACATCATTATCATGCATTGCCCACAGACAGGTTGGTACTCTATTTAGCTCTTCTGGCAACTCTTTTGCCATAAATTCCGTCACCGGTGCATCGTGAGGAACACCCCGTCTGCCGTACAATGTATGACTGCCCTCAATTTTCTCAACAAATTTAATCCTAGTGTCATGATGCCTACCCCCGTAGCACCAGGCCAGGCCCAGCACCCCCGGGAGCAGGCATCATGCCCCCGGGTAAAAGCCCAGCAGCCCCTTATAGGGGCTCTTTGGACTCTGTCCTGGCGCCAGGCTCATGTTGGACATCAGTCCTGGCGCCATAGGCGCCAGGCTCATAAAGGAAGGTGTTTTGTGCACTTACCTGATGCAGACCATGCTGCAAGATTCAGGCCTCCCTGAGACCTGAAAGGGACTATTTTTTCATTGGGACTATTTTGCTACTCGGGCGTGGCCAGGGAAGGATACTTACCTGGAACTACTTTGGGGGCTATTTAAGCCACGCCCAGACAGTAGCTCACGCTTCGCGTTGTTCTGCATCCAAGCAGCTGAACGCTCACCGTGTCTGCTCCTGCATCAGGTCTCCAGCCACGCCCGCCTCGATCCTGCAACACCTGTAAGGAAAGAAGAGAAGAGAAAGGTGAAAACCAAGAATTTTATCAAACTTCTTACCTGCATCCGGAACCTTCATGCCAACGTTCCTGAGAAAAGACTTTCATTTAAAAGCATCGCGTTGCTCGCTGCAGCGCCGCGCTTCACTCACCTGTCCTCGGGAGTTCTTCTGGCTCCACCGCGACTTTCTGCACTGGTCGCCACATCTCTGCACCTAGGGGAGAGAAGAAGAGACAAAAGGTGAGCAGAAGGAACATATGAGGAAAGCCTAAATTTCCACCATAACACTTACCGGTCTTCTGTTGGTGGACCATTCCTCATTTCGGGTCGGCGCCACTTCGTTGGCAGGTACCGCACCCCGGCCCCTATGGGGAAAGGACAAAGACATTACTGGAGGAATATAAAGACATTAAGAGGGATCGCCTCCATCGCTAACTCACCTGAGTTTACCATCAGCAATTCAATACCTCAACGCATCACCTTCATTCTGCACCTGAAATAAAGGACAGATCACAGGTTAGGAAGGCAACAGAAAAGGAGGCTCAACACTTGAACTTTTGTAATCTTCATACTTACGGCGTTCCACTCGGAAAAGTCAAGTGGATTTTGCCAGCGCCATTCTGAAAAACAGTGAAGTAACTGGACTAACACACGCCCCTGCACCAGAAGCAGGATGGAGAGTTCATCCTTTCAAACCATAAGGTGAGCTTCAACCGGGGATTTCGGAGGAAGTTGGGGAAGAACGAACAGGGGAAGGGGGGAGCAAGCACACTATTCTGCAGACTGTTAATCCCCTTTCTCATCTGCAGAAGGATATTCCTACGGGCCAGACAAGCAAGATTTGAGGGTCCTGTTCAGTCAGTGTTCCGAGTTCTGCGCATCACGCTCGTAGAGGCCAAAGCAACCCAGACTAGACCAGCGCCTCCGTGGGAGTCAGGTGAGCGTTACAGAACGCGAAGCCTTCCTACAAATTCCCACCCAGGCGCTATGGAAACTTCTGAGACTGATCAGTTGGCCCAACTACTGGGGGAATTACGGGCCGAAGTACACGCCGCTCGTCAAGAGACTAATGCTCTCAGGAGGGAAGTGATTGTATCAAAGGAAAGAACTGATGACCTGGCTAGACAGTTTTTGCAAGGTCAAGCTGGACACACTCCTCTACCCGGTTCCGGGGGGGAACCCCGCTCCTGTGGTTCCCAGTAACCCTGTGCAGATTAATCTACCTGGAAACATGCTGCTGGCCCCACCCGAACGCTTTGCTGGAGACCCCAAACGATTTGCCGTATTCATGAATAGTGTCGTTTGCACTTCCTATGCAGACCTGAGGCCTTCGCTAATGACCAGACCAAGGTAGCCTTTGTATTGTCATATCTCAGCAGCTGTGCTGCCGATTGGTCAGTTCCACTGGTTACTCAAGATGACCCGATTCTCCGTGATTTTCAAGGATTTCAAGTAAGCATGGAAAGGTTATTTGCTCGACACTCTAAGGGGCAGGCTCTGGATGACGAACTCCTATCCCTGCGACAGGGCAATCAGGACCTCCTATCCTACATTGCAACCTTTAATAGACTAATTGTGGAAACTGGGTGGCCAGAGGATAAAAGAATCACGTTATTTTATCGAGGTCTACGCGGAGAACTTAAAGATGTCCTGGCCCAAGTTGTAAATCCGCCCCAAGAATGCACAGAATATATAGACTTAGTGGTCCAATTGGATCACAGACTTCAAAACAGAAAAGCAGATCGGTCCAAGTTTGAGACCCGGGTGTTAGTCAAGACCCACGCTAACTCCAAGGGTGCTGATGTCTCTGAGCCTATGCAAATCGGAGGGATTAAAGGACCTTTAACTCAAAAAGAACGTGAAAGAAGACGGCAGATGCAATTATGTCTTTATTGTGGGTCCTCTGGACACTTTCTACGAGATTGCCTGGCAAAACCGCCCAAGAAGGTGGTAGGAGCCGCTGATAAAAACCATGAAGACTCTGTTTCGGGAAACGGCCATGCCTGACAAGCGTAGGGGTCCGCTTGCCGAGCTTGAAAACTAACTCTCAGACCTCGCATTTCATTGTGCCAATGGTCCTCGTAGATCCGGAACAGCCTAAGCGGTTGCATGCCATAAAGGCATACATTGATAGTGCGGCTATAGGAAATTATGTGGATCGTGAATTGGTCTCTAGGATTAACCTCCCTCTGCGTCCTAAAACCAGCAAAGATGTCATCACCACAGTCGATGGAACCGAAATTGCCTCTGGACTGGTAACACATTCCACTGCTGAGGTGACACTTATAGGTCCGGACGGCCATCGGGAGGCAGTTGTGTTTGATGTAATCAAGGCTCCACAGTTTCAGGTTATTCTCGGAATCCCTTGGTTAGAGACACATAATCCTCGAATTGGTTGGCGAGCGAAGAGAATAACCTTCCCGGATTGTGCACAAACCTGCTACCCAGAAAATCTGAAGATTAGTCTAGCGTCTGTAACCTCTGTCTCCATGCAACTACCTCCGGAATACCAAGACTTTCAGGACGTCTTCCAAAAGGAACAGGCCAACACGTTACCTCCCCCCGAAGGGGAACAGATCGTACGATTGCCAAATCGATCTAGTGAACCCCCTTTTAGCAGGATTTATGCCCTTACTGAACCTGAGAATCTGCATTTGAGACAATATTTAGATCAATACCTAGCCAATGGTTTCATTCGCCCGTCAAAGTCTCCGGCATCCTCGGCTTTGTTCTTCGTGCCCAAAAAAGAAGGCGACCTTAGAACTTGTATTGACTACCGCGCATTGAACCAGATAACTGTTAAAAACCGTTACCCTCTGCCTCTGATCCCTGAACTCCTTGAACAGGTGAAGGACGCTTGCGTATACACCAAGTTAGATCTCCGGGGGGCTTATCATCTGGTGCGAGTAAAAGAAGGCGACGAATGGAAAACGGCCTTCCGTACAAAATATGGATTATTCGAATACCAGGTGATGCCTTTCGGGTTGTGCAACGCGCCTGCTGCCTTCCAATTCTTCATGAACAATGTCCTTGGGGAACTCATCGATGTTTGTGTTGTCGTATATATCGATGACATTCTTGTGTACTCCTCTTCGGAATCTGATCACAGAAGGCATGTCAGGGCCGTCCTTGAGAAATTGCGCCAGCACAAACTGTTTGCAAAGCTGGAAAAGTGCGTTTTCCATACCACCGAGGTTGAGTTTCTTGGATTCATCCTGACACCTAAAGGGGTCCTCGTGGATTCACGAAAAGTGGATGCCATCCTCAAATGGCCATCACCCAGTTCGGTGAAAGGTGTCCAAAGCATGCTTGGTTTTGCTAATTTTTATCGCAGATTTATCCCGGAATTTTCACGTGTGGTACAACCCATCACTGCACTCTTGCGAAAAAATAAACACTTCGAATGGACCGAGGAAGCCGAACAGGCCTTTCAGGAATTGAAAGCTAAATTCACGTCTGCACCTATTTTGAAGCACCCGCGTCCCGATCTCCCATATATAGTCGAAACCGACGCGTCCAGCTTAGCCATGGGAGCTGTCCTGTCTCAGAGAGACCCTGAAACCAACCAACTGCACCCCGTAGCATTTTGGTCCAGAAAGTTCTCGCCGCCTGAGGTCAATTATGCAATAACCGACAAGGAATTATTAGCCATTAAGTCCGCCTTTAAGGCTTGGCGGCATTATCTTCTTGGCGCCAGGCATACCATCACCGTGATCACTGATCACCGAAACTTACAATATTTAAAAACTGCTAAGGCACAATCGTCACGTCAGCTCCGATGGGCTTTGTTCTTTGCTGAGTTCGATTTTGTAATCACTTACCACCCCGGCTGTAAGAATGGCAAAGCGGACGCGCTATCTCGAATAGGAATGGGAGAAATAGACACAAACTCAGAACCTGTGCCGATAATTCCCGAACAAAGAATTTTGGGGATAACCTCTTTACAAACCCTTGAAGACATTGAAGCACGGGTAAAACAACTCCTGGACTCTACAGCCTTGCAGGATTGGATCCAAAGGGGGTCTTACTTTTCGGTCAACGATGGCCTACCTTACTTCCAAGGACGCTTATTTCTGCCAGAAAAGGAGTTGCAAGAACTGGTTATTTCCCGTCATCATGATACCCTGATGGAAGGACATTCTGGCATTGCCAAAACTGAGGAAAAAATTAAACGACAATTCTGGTGGCCTTCCTGGCGAAAGGATATTAAGGGCCTCATTACGACCCAGGCGGTAAGTTACCGCCTGGGCCGTGACTTTACCACCATGGCGTAAACTACGTTTACGCCATGGTGGTTGGCGGACTTACCGCCCCATTCCGACCTTGGCGGGGCGGTAAGTCCCCAATCCCCATTTACCCTTCCCCATTCCCATTTTTGCCCCATAGGGCATAATGGGAGTGGGGAAGGCGTTAATTACGCCACCGTAAATTACGGTGGCGTAATTAACTCCATGGTCCCTTAGCGCCATGGATTTTAACACCTGCTAAAAGCAGGTGTTAAGTCCGCCATGGCGCTAAAAGACCTCGTACTCAGGCGGTAAGGGTCGGCGCTGTTTACGCCACCGTAAAACCTTTACCGCCTGGGTCGTAATGAGGCCCTAAATCTTTTGTGATGTCCTGTGGAGTTTGCGCCCAAAACAAAGGCCAAAAGACAAAACCCGCCGGTCTTCTTCAGCCTTTAGACATTCCACCAGCACCTTGGCACACCTTGTCACTAGATTTTATCACGGACCTGCCCCCTTGTAATGGATACAATAATATTCTGGTTGTGGTGGATTTATTTTCCAAGATGGCCCATTTTATTCTGTTGAAAGGATTACCTTCAGCTTCTGTCCTAGCCAAGGAATTCCTCGAAAATATCATCCGTTTGCATGGATTCCCGTCCATACTAGTCTCCGACCGGGGAAGCCAGTTTATTTCTCATTTTTGGAGAAAGTGTTTTCAACTGGCACAAATCGACATAAGACTCTCAACCAGCCACCACCCACAGACCGTTGGTCAGACGGAGAGAACGAACCAGACCCTTGAACAATACCTACGATGTATGTTGCACCAATCGGAGGGTAATTGGAAGGATATTTTATGGGTGGCCGAATATGCATACAATAACTCGATACACTCTGGAACTGGACAAAGCCCCTTTTATACCCTATATGGACATCACCCTCGTACTTCAGACCTGGACTCACCTCTGAGCCTTGAAATGCCCGCAGTGGACCATTTGCATTCCACGATAACTCCAAGCCTTCAAGGATGCAACTGCACATTTGCAACAAGCGAAAGGGAAATACAAAAAGAATGCGGATCTGCATCGGAGTGAGGCGCCTCCATACCAAATAGGGGATCAAGTATGGTTGGCTACCAAACACTTATTGCTCAAGGGACCCCAAACTTTTAATCCAAGGTATTTGGGCCCTTACTCGATCAAAGCTATAATTAACCCAGTGGCAGTCAAGCTCGATCGACCAGCTAACATGCAGATTTACCCCGTTTTTCATGTGTCACTTTTGAAACCAGTGCAACCAGGAACCAGATTAATGAAGCCACCAGAACCAATCCAGATAGATGGGGAGCCTGAATTCGAGGTGAAGAACATTTTGGATTCTAAGATCTCAAAATCAAAACTTTTCTATCTAATTGATTGGAAAGGGTACGGGCCTCAGGAAAGGTCTTGGGAACCCAGCGACCACGTACATGCACCTCGGCTGGTAAAAAGGTTCCATCGGAATTTCCCAAACAAACCGAAACCTCCAGAGGGAACGACCTTTAGTGCTGTCATGATGCCTATCCCCGGAGCACCAGGCCAGGCCCAGCACCCCCGGGAGCAGGCATCATGCCCCCGGGTAAAAGCCCAGCGGCCCCTTAAAGGAAGGTGTTTTGTGCACTTACCTGATGCAGACCATGCTGCAAGATTCAGGCCTCCCTGAGACCTGAAAGGGACTATTTTTTCATTGGGACTATTTTGCCACTCGGGCGTGGCCAGGGAAGGATACTTACCTGGAACTACTTTGGGGGCTATTTAAGCCACGCCCAGACAGTAGCTCACGCTTCGCGTTGTTCTTCATCCAAGCAGCTGAACGCTCACATTGTCTGCTCCTGCATCAGGTCTCCAGCCACGCCCGCCTCGATCCTGGAACACCTGTAAGGAAAGAAGAGAAGAGAAAGGTGAAAACCAAGAATTTTATCAAACTTCTTACCTGCATCCGTAACCTTCACGCCAACGTTCCTGAGAAAAGACTTTCATTTAAAAGCATTGCGTTGCTCACTGCAGCGCCGCGCTTCACTCACCTGTCCTCAGGAGTTCTTCTGGCTCCACCGCAACTGTCTGCACCGGTCGCCACATCTCTGCGCCTAGGGGAGAGAAGAAGAGACAAAAGGTGAGCAGAAGGAACATATGAGGAAAGCCTAATTTTCCGCCATAACACTTACCGGTCTTATTTTGGTGGACCATTCCTCATATCGGGTAGGCGCCACTTCGTTGGCAGGTACCGCACCCCGGCCCCTATGGGGAAAGGACAAAAGACATTACTGGAGGAATATAAAGACATTAAGAGGGATCGCCTCCATCGCTAACTCACCTGAGTTTACCATCGGCAATTCAATCCCTCAACGCATCACCTTCATTCTGCACCTGAAATAAAGAACAGATCACAGGTTAGGAAGGCAACAGAAAAGGAGGCTCAACACTTGAACTTTTGTAATCTTCATACTTACGGCGTTCCGCTCGGAAAAGTCAAGTGGATTTTGCCAGCGCCATTCTGAAAACCAGTGAAGTAACTGGACTAACACGCGCCCCTGCACCAGAAGCAGGATGGAGAGTTCATCCTTTCAAACCATAAGGTGAGCTTCAACCGGGGATTTCGGAGGAAGTTAGAGAAGAACGAAGGGGGGAAGGGGAGAGCAAGCACACTATTCTGCAGACTGTTAATCCCCTTTCTCATCTGCAGAAGGATATTCCTACGGGCCAGACAAGCAAGATTTGAGGGTCCTGTTCAGTCGGTGTTCCGAGTTCTGCGCATCACGCTCGAAGAGGCCAAAGCAACCCAGACTAGACCAGCGCCTCTGTGGGATTCAGGTGAGTGTTACACCTAGCAAGTTCTCTCCACAATTTTCTGTCAAAAGAAATGGACACTGTTCCGTAAATGGTCCTATTGTAATTGGGACAGCTTCGGACATGGGGTTAATTACTGGTGTACTTGCGAACCCTACAGAAACATTCTTCTGCCCCGACAGTGGTATCTCCGGAACCAAGTGGTTGTCTATCGAACACTTCTGTGCCCCTGTATCTACAAGGAAACGGTGCTCCTTATTCCCGACTCTCATTTCTACGTAGGGTCCTCTCTGATTTACGGGAATAGACACTGGTTCCGACACCTGTCGTGGGCTGTCCTATCGCGAAAATAACACATCGTCCGATGTGTAGTCACCGCTACTGCTGTAATACGTGTTTGGTTGTGTATCAAAAATATTCCCATTTCCCCTCTCGATGTCCTCCACTCTGATCATTTCTCTGTTGGCCCTGCCCGCCCTGATTTTGGTTCGAAACACTCTGGTTCAATGTCTGGTTCTGTTGTGCTTGGTTTTGGCCATATGATTGGGTTTGAGTACCTCCATTGGTATATCCCTGCTGCTGCTGCATGTTACTTCTGCTTGGGCCGTTCGACCCCTGATGTCCTCTATGAGGCCTTCTCTGACCAAACCCACCTCTATTCTGTAGGTGCAGGCATTGCGCTCGCCAGTGTCCTTCCTCCTTACAGTACGCACATTGATTTAATCCCAATGACACCCCATGCATATTATTCAAATTTCCCCGGCCTTGTGCATTACCTCTACCTCTATTGTATCCAATGACCTGCTGCAGTAACACCCCTACTATTGTCTGCATCGCTTCCTTTCTCATCTCAAATACCCATTACATATCTCACTTACTTATTTTACTGACGTTCTTTTGTTCGACATCCATCGCATTGTTTCCCCTACCCATACCTGCAATCTTTGTTTATCGCCTATCTGTCCCGGTACCGGCAAATGCTTTGTACCACCTGGAAAAACTCTCGCCCATGATTTTTTTATACTCAACCTTGACGCCTCCTTCCTACCTTTCTTAATAAACTCTCTACTGTACTCCGGTGTAGCAAACATTTCAGCATATCTGTCTTCCATTTCATTTTTTACTTCAATCAGTCTGTGCACATGTTTCCTTATATCCTCATCTCTTTGCTCACTGCGTGCTAACTTATTGAAATCTAACAACCGCTGTGGCGGTAAATTCCCAAGTATCTTTTTCCATTCTCCCACCAGAATTTACCCCATGCATTCCAACACTACCTGTCTCTCGTCTCTTCTTCGGTACCCATACAATGAGGCCAATGCTGCCGTCTCATCATTTCCTTCTATGTACATTTCTGCCTCTTGCCGTAATTCAATCTTTCTCTCTTTGCTGATTGCGCTTCGAGTTACCCGTCCAAATCCTGTTCCTTCAGCCCCACCTCTCGCCTCCCCAGTCTCAATTTCGACTTCGGGAGGGGCGGATGGTGCTGAATCTGTCTCTAGACCGGGTGGTGCGGATGGGACAAGTGACACAGGTGGCATCTGTGAAGGGCCTTGCTGGGTGCTGGGAAATTTTGTGTCCACGGTCTGCACTTGTGGGAGCGCTCGTGCTGTGGGCGGGGCTTGGGTTAACGCTTGCGTGAGGGGAAGTGCTCGGGCTGCGGGAGGGGTTATGAGAGCTATTGGTTGGGCCTGCGCAGTCACTGCTGGCGTGTTTGGTTTCGATTCTGGTTTTGGGCCTCGACCCATGTTAGTTAACAAATGTTCCATTAATTCATCTGCTGTGTAGTTCCCGCTGCTGGTATATTCTATCTATGTTCATCTGGTCCCGTCTCCCTTCCCGTCTTAGACTCTCAGTCCACTCCTCCTCTTCCTTCTCTTCTGCTATCTCAAGCTTCGTTTTATGCCTACGCGCATGCTTCTCTCTACTCCTTAGTCGGAGCATCGCTTCCCTCCTCCAATCTTTGACGGTCTCCAAAAGCTGCAGGTCGCGCTTTCTTTCTAATCAGCACCCTCTCTAGGTTATCTATCCTCCCCATCTCAAAACTACCATTAATCAGCCACTGATGGTCGGGTTGCTTTCTAGTTTGCCTATGCCAAATTTCACAATATATTATCGCACCCACACCATATTTCGCATACATATCATAAGCCAGCGTTCCCCCAGGCGGTGCACTTTGGCCATATTCCAAGGACTGTCTACCGCAGCTGAAAAGCCCCGCTAAAGTGGACAGTACTCCAAGCATGTTTCTTTAACCTTCCCCTTTGGTTAGCCACTTTTACCTGGACGTTTGAGTTTGCAAAATCAACACTCTACCAAAAATCAGGTTTCTCTTTGAATCGGGGAATGACTCACCTGATAAAACAAGTCGCCTGTTCTAACGCAACCTCTCCCCATGTCGTGTCTGCGCTTCTCTGGCTTCTGCCTCGTCTCGGGACCCTCGCCTCCTTTGCCCTCTGGCCGGTACGTCGATCAGGGATCAGATGTGTGCAGATCTGCGGAAGGAATCTCTCCTCTCTTCTACAGGGCGCCCCGTACACTTCTTGATCCCGTCTCGACCGTCCCGTCGTCGTCGCCGTTCTTCCGCCTTTACTCCGTTACAACGTATACGATGGGGCAAGTGGGGGAGGGTCCCTATTCGGGCGCCATCTTGAAAGGGGCCCCTAGGGGTCCCGCATGCTATGGAAACAAGGCAATGACCATACACAAAAAGATGCGCCAGACACGAGGTTTCAAATTCCCAATGCTAGGGTTTATTGCAAGCAAAAGATAGTATCAATTGGCCAATTCTGATCGTGAGTTTCCTAGACCTCGAGGGACGCAAGAGAGCGAATTACGTACATCAGTTACATCAGTTACATACATACATACAAAATGCATATCATATAATCAGCAAAGTCATGTTCAACACCCCTCTGTATTAAGTTCCTTTGAACTCGGGATGACGATGGACATATCCGACGAGTATGACGATTATAATGCTTTCGATGTTTATTCTAGTAACGATGTGCAATTTAGAAAGTGCGGAGGCATCTTTTAGAACACGGTGGTTCTGTTCTTGGAAGCAATCTGTACACGGGGGAAGAGCCACATTCCAAGCTTTGCTATCTATGAGGTACTATTCGTGTCCTGGGAGCCGACACGTTCTAAAGGGTTTTGCGAAGGGGGGCCGTAAGAGAAGCATAATTCAAGCCTTTAACTTAATTATTCTAACATATTCTACCATCGTACGAGACTGGCTGGCAGCTGTGAAGTGATTAAATGCCCTGCAGCTTCCTCCCAAGGCTACAGAGAGAGGGAGCGTGGGCATTCCTCTCTGGGCTACTCATGAGGAGTTTCAGCAAACTCTTCAGTCCCGCGATTTTGTCCTTTCATATTCAGACAATGTTAACAGTTGAGCAGAGTAAGCAGAATTCGCAAGAATTGCAAGCTGCAAAGCAGTTTTTAGACCGAAAGCAATGAGCAATGGTTAACAAGCAAAATGGCGATTCTTGCTACATTTAAAATGGCCGCTCGTCGGTCAAGCGTAGCAGTTTATATTTCTATAATTCGGTGCATAAGACGGTTGGCCCACGGCCATCAAGTTACGGCTATGATTCAAATGAAGGGTATTCATTTTTCCAGATTGACACAGACAGAAATTTCCCATGTCGGCCCTGTAAAGAGTGCGAGAGCCATTCCATGGCGACAACTGACCACAATCTCGCCACGCATTCGTGCTCTTGGGGAGGGTCCTGTGACCTCCACCTGCGCGCCTGTGCCATTGCTGCCGCCATCATCATAATGACATACACCATACGATCTGACTTCCTAGGTATGACCAACAGGCTTCGGTGGAGGCCTAGCATCAAGAGACCTCTGTTGCCGCTGAGTTTAACATCTAGCACTCTTTCAATGGCCTGGTGGATACTCCCCCAGTAAGCGGCCAACTTCGGGCAATCCCACCAAATATGAGCCTACGAGCCACGCTAGCCACAATTTCTCCAGCATAGCGGTGAGGTGGATGCCAGCATTTTATTAAGTCTGACTGGAGTTAAGTGCCATTGATGGATCAGCTTCCTCCACATCTCACGGGTCTGGAGAGATCTAGTTAATTTCGGGATCTGCTTCCATAGTTCCTGCCATTCGTCCTCGTCCAGTACAACATCCGTGGCCTCTTCCCATTTCTCCATATATGCTCTGCGTGAAATGTTCTCTACCATTTTAATAGCCTTGTAAATGGATGCCACAAGACCCCTATCCCCCTCATGTGTAGCTAGGTACTGCTCAAACAGAGTCAAGGACCGAGTGCCTGCCTGCTTCTGGACTGAGAGGGCCAACCATTGTCTCAGCTGCATACATCCAAATCTATGGGATTCCCTCAACCCGAACTCCTTCTTACACTGCTGGAAGTCTTTCAGCTTATCCCACTCAAACATATCTCGAATCATCCGGCATCCCCCCGGTGCCAATCTCCGAATGCTAGGGTTTATAGCCTGGTGAGAATCGCGGATTGTCATAAAGTGGTGTGTAAGGGGAGGGAAAGGTAGTGATATGCGCCTTCCCGATTGCTGCATCCCAAGCCCGTCCTACCGTCGAAGTGATTTGGCTCCTATACATCTGAGGGGGTCGATCTTCTTTCGGGATCCAAATTGCACCCTCCAGACTTCCGGCTACTACCGCCATATCCATAGGTCTCCACGGCTTGTCCCGGTCGTCCTTCTGCCAATCCCGAAGAACCCTCATCTGGGCCGCTAAATAGTAAACTCTAAAATCGGGCACCCCCAGACTCCCCGACAGACAAGAGCCCTCATAAGAGTCGCAGGCACCCTGGGCCTTTTGTGGCTCCAAAGAAAGGGGTTACTAAGAGCAGGTAGGGTTCTAAAAAAGGCGTCGGGACCGCCACCGGAAGAGCTGCAAGAAAATATAGCAATCGCGGCAGCACCGCCATTTTAAGGACATTAATGCGCCCTAACCACGAGACATACAAAGGGCCCCAGTCAATCAGCTTGGACTTAATTCTCGCTAACAGCGGAAGATAGTTAGCTCTATAGAGCTTGTCTACTTTTTCAGTAAGGTGGATCCCTAGATATCTAAGACCTCCACTTGCCCACCTGAAGGGCTGGCCCTGTTTGAGACTTTGTTCTGCTGTTGCTGGCAGATTCAGGCCCAGGATCTCTGACTTGTTTGTGTTCACTTTCAATCCTGCTACCCGCCCGAAATGATCTACTGCCTCCTGCAGCGCTGCAGGTGAAGGAACAGGATCAGTCAACGTGAGTAAAATATCGTCTGCAAATGCGGCTACCTTATGGGTTCATCCGCCAAATACCATGCCCTGTATCCCCTCGTCCTCCCTTATCGCCTCCAAAAAAGGCTCCAAGTGGAGCGCATAGAGTAACAGGGACAGGGGACAGCCCTGCTTTGTGCCCCTTTCAATTTGCACTAATGCCGATACCCGTCCATTGATCGTTAACCGAAGGGATGGATTCCGATAGTTCGCTTTTATTTGGGCCTATAATGTAGGCCCAAACCCCATCTTGACCATGGTGGCAAAAAGGAAGCTCCACTCTACTCGGTCAAAAGCCTTTTCCGAGTCGACTGCCAGAAGAAGGCTGGGAATCTCTTTAATCTGGGATTTCTCAACCAAGTGGATTACTCTCCATATATTGTCGCCCGTCTGACGCCCTTTTATAAAGCCCGCCTGATCATTATGTATCAGTTTGGGCATGAGGGAACCTAGTCGGGAAGCCAGGATTTTTGTATAGATCTTTGCGTCCACATTTATGTGTGCAATCGGTCGATAGGATCCACAATTCTCTGGATCTTTACCCTTCTTATATATAAGCGTCACTCTGGCCTCATCCATAGAGGTCGGTAAGACACCGCACCGACCAACATAATTGTAGAGCCTAGTTAGATGTGGGATTAAGATCTCTTTGGGATTCTTGAAGAACTGGACCATAAAACCGTCGGGCCCCGGGGATTTATTCGGAGCGAGCTCGGAGATCGATTTCCTGACCTCATCAGTGGTTATTTCTCCCTCCAGTTGATCGCGCTCATCCCTCGAGAGGACTGGGAGCTCAACCCTATCCAGGTAGGCCGGTTGCAGTGCGGGGTCAGGAGTACTCGATTTATAGAGGGCAGAGTAGTATTGACAGAACTCTCCCCCCACCGCTGCAGCATCTGTGATTCTTTGGCCCCACCCATCATTTATGGCTAGAATCATTCTACGCTGCTCGTTCTTCCGCAACATACGCGCTAATAGTCTATCGGCCTTATTAGCTTTCATGTAGTGTAGCTGCCGCAGATGTAGTAAGCTACGCTCGGCCGCTCTAGTTTGGATGAGGTTCAAATGTCCTCTCAATGTACGAACTTCCTTAGCAGTGGACGGTGTATGCTTAACGGCTAACCTTGCCATTGCTTCCTTGAGTCGCTCGCCCACCACCTCCTCTTCCCTCCTCAGCTCCCTCTCTCTCCTGGCCCTGATTGCCAAAATGTTCCCCCTTATTGTTGCTTTAAGAGCATCCCACCATATCTGTGGAGAAGTATCCCCCCAGACATTCCTTTCCACGTAATCCTCCAGTTCTCTATCAATTTCCCTGACCAGTACCTGATCCTTAAACAGTGCCGATGGATATCGCCATTTCCACAAACCAGGAAGGCCCCTTGATCTGCAAAGAAGCAGTGTCATAGGGGCTTGGTCTGATAGCACTATGGGGCCAAGGGAGAGCTTCACGACCAGTCCCAAAAGCGAGGCTGAGACCCAGATGTAATCAAGACGGGAGTGGGATCTATGGACGTAGGAATAAAACGTGTACCTCCTGTCTTCCCCCTGCGTTTCCCTCCAAGCATCCACTAAGGCCACATTCTGGATTTTCATTTTAAGGTCCCACGAGGGCCCGCCCGCTGAACCCCATACGTCCCTGCTCCTATGTCTGGACGGATCCCATGCTAAGTTAAAGTCTCCAGTTAAGATTATACGCCCCCTAGCAAAGCTCTTCAACTGGACCAGAGATCTCTGGAGAAATGCATCTTGGCCCGTATTGGGAGCATACAGCGTAGCAACGGTGTAGACTTCTCCCCTGCCCTCCAGCAGGAGTGCCAAATACCTGCCCTGAGTGTCTCTCTGTAGAGACTTGATCGAGAGGTCGAGACCGTCTTTCAGAGCTAGAATCACCCCACCCTTCTTGCATGACTGTGTGGCCTGGTGGAGCCGTCCGTAACCCCAGATCCTCACCCTCCATTGATTTCGTGTCTGAATGTGAGCTTCTTGCAGAGCCACTATATGTGGGTTCTCCCTTTGTATGTTGAGTTCTAACTTTCTCCTTTTGACCGGAGAGTTAAGCCCATTCACATTTAATGAAACTATCTGCCGCTGATCCATGTTCGATACAGGTGTTGATCAAGAAACAATCGAGGTCGCAAGCGGTATGCTTCTTACACTTCGTGGTGCCCGGTCCTTCATACCGGGTCTGCAGGGTAGCCTGCCCGGAATTCCTCACTGCTCCTGAGAACGCCCCCCCCTCCCGTCTCCCACATCTAAACTGCCCTCTGGGCGGGCTCAGCTGGCAACATGCCCCCCTCCTCCTCAGAAGACGAGAGCTGAGCCTCAAAAATAACCCAGTATTCCCCAACGCAGGATATCCCAATCCCATCCCAAGAGGCATTCCCCCTCCCCGCCCATTTAAAACCTGTGCAGATGTATTGCTGTGAAATGGCTGTAATCAAAAGAATGCTGTAGGTGCCCTCCCCGGACTTACTTTGCTGTGCCTCTGAGTTCAAAGCCCCGTCCCACCCTGGGTATCAGCAGAGGGAGACTGAGTATGCGGACGGAGCTCCTCCGGTGAGCCACGATCTACCCTCGGGGCGGAGCGCCTCCTGGACCGCTTCCGCTTGACCGTGGCCCACTCCCAAAGTTTGCCCGGTCTGTCGCAAACAGGAGGGGCCCCCTGGTCCGCCAGTGGGCGTTCTTCAATACCCAGCAGCTCCATGCCTTGATCACATGTTGTAATTCTAAGTTGCTGGCCTTCCCACTCAAAGACCAGCGCGAAGGGGTGGAGCCACCTATATCTGATCTGTTTCTCCTGCAAGAAGTTCAAGACTGGCCGCATCCGCCTAATTTTGTTGAGGGTGATCTGGGAGAGGTCCTGGAATAGAAAAATCTCACTACCGTTGTAGAATATATGCCCAGCTTCCCTCGCTTTCCCAAGAACCTGTTCCTTTATCGCATAATTGTGGAAGGCCACAAGGACATCCCTCGGCCTAGCCCCCGGCTCCAAACGAGGAGGGCCCACCCGGTGGATCCTGTCCATCTGAATGTCCGCACCAGCATTCCCTGCGAGGAGATCTCTGAACACCGTCTGAAGAGTTTGCGGCAGCTCCGGATTCTGGTAGTGCCTTAATCCTGATATTGCCACTCCTGGAGCGATTTTCCAGATCCTCTACTTGAATCTCCAAGTTCTGGGTAGCTTGCGCCAATGTTTCCAGTAGGTTCTCGGCTTTGCGGATATCCTCTGTTAGCTCTTGAACAGCCCGTTCGTTGGTGTCTACGCGCTGTTCGACCTTACGGACATCCCTCTTTATACCTTTAAGGCCCTCGGCCAGATCCTCTCTCAAAGTATCCATTTGTTGCTGGCTTGCCAACGTAATCTTGTCCACCATTTCGCCAAGTAACTGCCTAAGAGCCGAATAGGTAACATTCCCCTCTTGCCGATCGGAGGCAGAGCTCTCGCTGTGCCTGTCTTCTCCATCCTCCGCTGAGGGCTCACTCCGCTGATAAGTTCCCTGGTCCTGGCCCTTGGCCCAGAGCTTGGTCAGGGAGGCCTCACATGTAACGCTCACCTGATTCCCACGGAGGCGCTTGTCTTGGCAGGAAGGTGTCTGTGACTCAAAGTGATGTGCAGGACTCGATTGGCTTCTGGGGTCGAACCTCTTCGCACTGTGTGTCGAACTCGTAGGGTGAGGTTTCTGCAGGTGAAAGAATATGGGGGTTAATTGTCTGGGTTGTTGAATGTCCCTCTCTCTCTCTCTTCCTAGCTTCTCCGTAAAGCCCCTAGGTCAACGTGCTCACCTTAGATAGGTGAATGCTGGACTCTCCATCTGCGTCTGGTGCAGGGTGCCGTTGCCAGTTCCTTCACTGGTGAAACATACGCCTCTTGAACTCAGAGGATCGTTACCGTCGTTAACTGCACGAGCAGTGAGTTTCCAGACACCTTTTTAGTCTTTATAGTCTTTAGGTGCGTGGCACGTTAATATTGAACAGGACTCTGTATAATGCTTTTCCCTTTTGTCTTGCAGGATTCTTGAGATGGAAGATGGAGTGAGCACCTGGAAATGCGTAAGTAAATGCAAGCGCTCTAACTGTCTTTTTCCCTTGCAGCTTAATTCGTGCTGAAGAGACGCCGGAGTATTTGCAGGTGTTCTATTGCGACGAGCGCGATGGGCGTAAGTAAATACCTGTCTAATGTCTCTTCTTTTGTCTTTCAGAAGTTGGGTTGCAGCGCCGGAGTTTGCAGCGCCGGAGTCCGCGGAATGCCCGTAAGTAATAACAATGCTTTTGTCTTCACAGGCGGCGATGCAGCGTGAAGAAATCCGGAATTCGCGGAGCGCCGGTAAGTAATAACAATGCTTTTGTCTTCACAGGCGGAGGTGCAGCGTGAAGAAAAGGCTGCATCCGATGGATCAGGTGAGTAAGCACTGCGAGTAAAGGTTGCCTTGCTAACCTGTTGTTTCTTGTCTTTGCAGGTGCTGCTGTTGACTGGATACAGGAATGGTAAGTATAATTCTTGCAGGTTCAGGATCGAAAGAAGAAAGGCTGGAACAGACTCAGTGAGCGTTCTGCTGCAGATGCAGAATAACGCGAAGCACGTTTCATCTATCGGGTGTGGTTTAAATAGCCTTGGAGTGATGAGGCGTCTTCCTCCACGCCCCGCCTAGGTAAGAAAAGAGTTCCAGTTCCAGAAGAGTTCCAGTGCTGTATCCAGGGAGTGGAGCTTGCCCCACCCAGGTAAGAAAGTAGTTCCTGTTCACAGAGGACTTCTAAGTGGCCGGTAAGTAAGCAGCATGGTCTGCTGCAGGTAAGTCCACCCAAGCATCTTCACACATATTATGAGCCCGGCGCTTCCAGTGCCGGGACCGATGGTTTTGATGAGCCTGGTGCCACCGGCGCCAGGACAAGGTCCAAAAGGTCCCAGTGGGGACCGGCTGGTGCCTAGGATTAGGGTTAGGGGTCTGCTTCCAAGGACGTTGGGCTGGTCCTGGCTCCTTGGAAGCAGTGATCATGACATCACAGTTCCTCGCCGTGGTCTTGGAGGTCGAAGGAGGGTCACGGAGCCTATTCCTGGACATGGCGGGCCACCAGCTCAAACCTTCCCCTCGGAGAAAATGACAGCTGCTCCACCCCACAGAGATTTAAAGAGCAGGGGACTCAGCGGACCGTCGTCCCACTATGTGTAGACTGTGCCAGGTCTCCCAAGCGGGTGCAGACACACCCCCCACCCGGCTAGCGTCGTGCCTCTTCGCCAGCTCACCTCTCCAGAACCTTGCCAACATCGATGTACGGTCCTATAATTGGAGATTGCAGCTCCTCCCGGCTCAAGGGCTCTCCACAGCTCAGTTCCAACAATCCAGTTAGCGACCTCCTGCACCGGTCAATAAGTTCCTGGGGCGCCCCTCCCGTTCCACAGCCACCACCCAGTTAGGAAGTGGGGCTAGCCCAGCAAAATTACAGGGGCCTCCCAATCTCTGAACTGGCGCTGGATGCTCCAGGCGGGATGCGCCGTCAGCCGCCCGCCGCAATCCAACACCAACAGGGAGCGGCCAGCGCTGCAGGGTCAGACCGCAGTGAGTCTCTCCCGCTTCTCCAGCCGACACTCGAGCGGAGCGCGGCTGCCTCCGTTGCAGCTCCGAGGGCATGCAGTGTCCCACTTCGGCGCTCGTCTTCCTCACCGCCGAGTTGAAATGTCACTTTTGCCGCTCCCGGGTTCTGGAGCGGCGCTCACTTTCAGGCAGGGAGTCTCCACGGCAGGCAAACCGAGCCCACGCTGGGGGGGGGGTCAGCCGCCTCCAGAGCGAGCAGGCGGGCCGTCAGCGGCAGCCTCGATAGCAGGGCCGGCTCCTCCTCCGCCGCAAAGCACAGGGGGCAGCCTCACACTAGCTCTCCGACCTCTTCCAAATACACCCCGCTGGTCGGATCCGCACCCCGTGCTCCCCGATCCGCAGGTCGGGCGGACCGCAGCACGGAGATCACTTCAGGTCTCTTCAACACGGGCGGCAGCAGTCATCCCGGAGCTCCTCAAGCCCCCGGCGGTCGCCTCTCCTGCCGATGCTCCAGCCACGGGGCCAAATCTTTGCTGCTTTGCTGTGGTCCGTCTTGCCGACATCGACCCCCCTCTACCCCCGGTGCGACTCTCCACCGCTATCGCCGTTATGTGAACGCCGGGGAGGGCAGTTAAATCACCATAAGCCATTTCGGACAGCGCACCGGGCAGGAGCTCCAGGGACGTAGTGTTCAAAGGACAGCGGCCATCTTGGAATTCCCTCAACCTCCTTTTTGACCTAGGTTTTTCTGTGAATGCGAAGAAATCTTCCTTAAAGGGCTTGCAGGATGTGAATTCCATTGGGTTCAGCTGGAACACATCACAGAACTGGGTTTTTTGACTGTGGAAAGAGTGGCAGACATTCAACAAAGAAGCATGTTTTGAGACACCTATCACTGCTATGTTGTGGTGGTTTCAGAGACCACTGGACTGCCTGTCATCATTCATGCTGACAGTTCCTTATGTATGTCTCAAAATGTGAAGACTACAGCTTCATCTTGGGTACTTTTTGTCTCAAGACGTGTACCTGCATTTGGCGGTTCTTTAGATCTGTGGTCTATCTTTTCTGGGGTGCAAGTTCAACAACTAGATTGTGGGAGTTTTTTTTTAAAATGAGACCTTCTTCTCGGATGATCCTCACTAATTCTCAACTCCTAGGTTGCAGAGTTACCCAAGTGCCCATGATCTGTGGTCCGTGAGGGATAGGAGAAATCACTTAAATGTTCTGGAGCTCAGGCTATTTTCCTGGCTCTGAAGGCTTCCCTGCCCAGTTTTACCAGTCAGATGGTGTTGATGCTAACTGACAGCACAATGGCAATGTTTTATTTGGACAAACAAGTTAGTATGCAGTCCTCAAACCTGGCCCTTCTGGTAGTGCAGATATAGAAGTGGGCATGTAACTCAGCATTCCTAAGGCTCTGGATCTTCCTGGAAGCTTCAACAATGAAGCAGTTCTTCTCAATCTTCTGTCCACAACCATTTGTTCTAATGCAAAGTTATCTCTTTCATAAAAGAGGTTGGGCCTATTTCCTACTTGTCTCAATGTGTTGTGTTGAATCTGATGGTGTCATCACTCCTTTCCCAGTGGTATCCTCTCCCCATGAGGCCAGGGGACGGCAGCCGCTACCTGATCCTTACCCATGGGGCAGCTATATGAGGGAAGATCACACTTGTGAGGCAACCCTCAAGGGAGTGGCAGGACAACATTGGACGAGGCATGGTATCCCCCTTTTCCTTCTAGGGATACCTCCTCCATTCCCCATGCCTTAATGGCATATTGTCATGACTCCCTTCACACCCTCCTGAAAGCTACTGAGAATACCTTCCCATATTCTGTATACTAGTCATCAGGGGTTGACATCTCTTTCCCTGGACGTACAAATACTGTAATGAGGAAGCTGAACCGAGTAATGAAGATCGATAGAGGCCAGAAGCACAAGCTGTGCTCTAGTGGTTGCGAACGCATACTTGATGCCGGGACAGTTAAACCATGGCACTAGATGACTGGAGGGAGGCGCTGGCTAGGAGAGTCTTGTTCTGTCTGTAGTGACCACTGCACTGTCAAAACATCTGTGGAGCCAACCAGCTCACAGAGGAGGCAGAGGAGAGCCGATTTCAGAAGCTGGTCTGATGTGAGGATGCCACGAGAGGAGGCAAGACTTCTTGGTGTATGCAAGCACCAAGAAGCAGCCTCCACACTGCTCGAGCACCGAGCAACCAAGAACAGGCAAGCGAGGGATGTGGAAGCCGCAAAGCAGAGGTAGCAAATTCAGGAAGAAGGAACGGGATGCTGAAGAGCCGCTGCAGGCTTACCGCAGGAGAACCGACACATACTACCAAGAAGCGGTGAGTCCACCCAAGGGAAACTGGGACACCAGGGCATGTCGGCATCTCTACAGAAGGCAAATCAGAGTAAACAAAGCAAATGAGAGACTCGATATTTCCTATAGAAGTATAACTGGATTAATACAAAATATTGTAAAGTTTGCAAGTGTGCCCAGTGAAACATATGAGAAAGCCCTGGCAGGAGAGCATACTAGGCAGTTACAAGTTGCAAGAGTA
Source organism: Ambystoma mexicanum (assembly GCF_040938575.1). Taxonomy (NCBI): domain Eukaryota; kingdom Metazoa; phylum Chordata; class Amphibia; order Caudata; family Ambystomatidae; genus Ambystoma; species Ambystoma mexicanum. Next base: position 1,469,883,382 of record NC_090929.1, on the reverse strand, counting down.
TTGAGTGAAGGACATGAGAAAGCCCTAGCAGGAGAGTACACCAGGCATATTCACGTTGCAAGTGTGTTAAGTGAAGCACAGAGGAACGCCCTGGTAGGAGAGTATACCAGGCAGTTACAAGTTGGACAAAGTGTAAAGCAAATTACATGATGGAATCCTGATATAAGGATACGTCAGGTACAGCCAAATATTGTATTGACATCTTAGTAAAAGGAGAGGAAACCTGCCAGAGGGTATACCAGGTATGTTACCAAAATTTAAGACTGACAGCCAAGTTGTTTTTCTGACGAAAAGCAACCTAAGGGAAAACACATGTCCTTAAAGGTTTAATGTACAGTGAAGGGAAATCCTGGGGAAAGGAGTCATCCTCTGGAACTGTGAACTTTATCCACCTGGAACTTTTGTGTTGGAGTTATGCCTTTTCTTTTTTGAACATGTGTGCACTTTTCAAGGCCAAAGACATTACTCTTTTCACCTTAGAGTTCATTTTATAGAGTGTGAGGGCCAGGAAAGCATTTCGGACACAGGACGTTTTTTTGCTTTGGACATCTTGACATTGGATAGACCCTTTGTTTTGGCAGGGAAACATCTCCTAGAATAGGGATAGTGAGGGATTTTCCAACCCTTTATTGTTTCAAAAACTGTTTATGGCCAAAACCATGAGTTCTGTGTCTCTCATTCCTGGCTCCTCTGTGTCCACTCTTTGGACATGAGCCCCCTGGTCTCTGGCAGATGTTCTGAACTCTTTGTGGGAGGGGATGACACCTCCCTGTCCCATGCACAGAACAATTGACTGATTTCAAGAGACAAACCCATTGCCCAGTGATTGTAATTGCTCCATGGTGACTGGCCAGTTCCATGTTTTTGCCGGGGGTTCTTTGCATTTCTGTGGATCATCCACAAATCCTCTGACTTTCAACCTATTAGCCTGGTGCGGGAGAAGCTTACACTAGGCCATATAGGGCTCTCTGAGTGGAACATGAGTACTAAGAATGTTAAGGGAAGGATCATAGCAGTCGCAATGCAAAAACAAGTGGATAATGTTTTGTCACTGGTGCATTCCAAAGCACATATTCCATTGAATTGCATAGTAGATATTGCGCTCTTTCTCAAACAAACTGGCTTGATTCAACATGCTTATCTTCACTTGGTGACTCAAATGGTCTATAGACATTTGGAAGTATCCCAGTTCTCGTTGAATCCTGATGTGAAAAGACACTTTGAGGGGTCAAATCATTGTTCTCTTTCTTATAAAGCAGTCCACCCTTTGTGGGATCTGAATGTAGTTCTGGTGGAACTAGCTCGGAAGCCCTTCAAAACCATGGGGACATTGGACAACTGTTTGGTATCCTGCATGATGGCTTTTTAGACGCCATTACTTAAGCATGGTGGCAGAGTACTCCAGGCTTGGTCATCTTGTGAACTTTTCCGCAGTCTTTCATAGCAATACAGTTGTGTTTATTACACATTTATGATACTTCATTTGTCTGGAAGGTTTTTAGAAACTTGCATCTCAATTAGGAACTTGTGGTTCCAAACTTCTTTTAAAGCACTTTTGTGAGGATCCGAGAGCTTTTCATTGTTTAGCTGCTCAGGGATCCCTGAAGTATCGCCTCTACGGGTCGGTTTGTTGCCCAAACAGGCTTGGCACTTATGGAGGGGGCTTACTAGGCTAAGCAGGTTTGTAACGCAAGCATCATGCAATGTGTTGTCTCTTGCATTTTAGAATCCTATTCATTTCAGAATCTTCCTCTGCCAGATGGCCTCCATGGCATGTGGTTTGGGTCAACGTGGCTTCTGTGGCTTTGTTTAAAGTAATTTCATTGTTAATCCTGAAATGTGGGAATTCAATCAGCCTCTTGCAAACACTAGTTCATTGATGTCTGCTCCATGGCCAATTTCCAGTTTGTGCAAACCATCCTGAAGAAGCTCTTAAGCAAAGTAAGACAGAGGCCCATCCAAAAGTATAGAGGAAAGGGAATGAGATGTAACATAAGAAAAGGGACCTCACTTTAGGGACCTCTGTGTGTAGTCCATACGCATCTTTCCCACTCACCCGTTCCCCTGTGAAACTTGGCCATCAACTGAAGGTGGTGCTGGGTGGGGCTGATGCTGCCATGCTCCCTGCTTCATCCATTAAAAACAAAGTGACAACCTTTTGTGCTTGACAGAAAGAGCCGCACTACTTTCCCTCTGGGGCGAGATATGTTATGTTATGTGGCTTTGTACCGTGCACCACTACCACTTAAGGGCAGTCTCAAGGCTCTCTGGCAACATCTGGAGGGAAAAAATGCGAACTATGAACTAGGAGTACAGTAAACACTACAGTAGTTGTTTTTATTTGCAACTGAGAAGTGCACATTATACATACCTGTCTTGCCAAAGACCCCGACTTCATGCACACAATATTGACATCATCACACCACAGTGAGTGAATGTGGTGCCAGCAATTAAAGAATTTGGAATACTTTTGTCTATAAGCCGGATGCCATTAAGGATGCCATATTCCTATGCAAAAATTAAAAGACCCAGTAAGGATATTTTAGTTAAATTCTGCCCCATTGATGCCTTGATACACCTGATGCTTTTATCAATCAATTACAACCAACAGCGTTCTTTTGGCCAATTACTGGCCCTATTGAAAAAGATGTTTACCTCTTGAAATGCAATATGAAGTATTTTGAAAAAGGTAAAACTGAGGACTTTTAAATGTTTTTTGTTTGTTGTATTACAGATAAATCAACTCTCGAAAATAATCAGAATTCCCAAGGTAATTAAAGTATAATGCCCAGGATGTTAGTGGTGCACTGGCCCCCAGACTAATAAGCACTGCAGAGAGCGTATAAATGAGAATGCCTTTAGTGATGAAACCTCCTGGTGAATTCAACTCATCTACTGTGTTTGACCGATGGACCAAAGACTTTATTAGCCATTTCGACTTAGTCATTCTCTTGACGTTTTACTATGGGTCTCAGCAGGTGAGTTCTGGACAAACCCAGACCGTATGGATAGCAATTGTAAAGTGGCTCTGAGAGAAGCTTACAAAGCCAAAACGGAGAGGGGCCTTTTAACTAGAGTTGGCCAATCCACTATGTTACTCCGTTACTTGGGTTTGAAGTGCTCTTTTGATTATGAAGAGTAGCTCGATTATGTTAGAGCCAAGTTCACCAGAGCTTTATATTTAGTTAGTTACATATTTCCACCCTACTGCTTTCTGGGCAATAAATGGAATCCCAGGGTCTCAGCAGCTTGTCCGTTTTGTAGGGACTTGCATGAGACTGTTCATTTTGTTTTAATCTGTCCCCTCTACTTAGATATTAGCTAAATATTCTTAAGGCCCTCATAAGAGAAAGGCAGCTCAGAACTACTTCAGATGCATTGTTATTTTGTTGCTGTTTAACTGACCTGCTTGCTGCATACTTCACTTCTAAGTACATCATGTGTGCATGATGAAGAAAGCAGTTTTTTTTGTTTTTTTGATTTAAAATGCTTACACATTTTTTTACAATTCGAAAGCAAGTTCCTCATCCTGTGTATCCTTTTCATTAATAAAGCATGAAAAAGAAAATCCCAGGAGGGAGGGAAAGAGGGGATGGAATGAATATCATATGATGGGCAAAAGTTCAGAGAAGAGAGGAAAAGAGACTCAACAAATAAAATGAGACTAAAGATCCTGGGCTTCAAGCGTCCGTACGTTGGTTTTTCCGTCAGCAGTTCATGTATCTATGGCATGAAAAGTTGATCTCACTGCAGCCCTATCCTCCCATATCTGCAGATGTTTTTGAGAGATCAATGTGATGAAGGAATTGTTACTGCAATAACCTCTCTTGCTCTCTCTCCCTCAATCAAACGATTCCACCATTCTTCTTTCACATAGAGATGATGGTCTTTAAAAAGGTGGGCCATATGAATCATTCTTTCTTTCGCAAGACCCATACAATCTAGGAGTATGTGTCTGAGTGTTTCCTTCTGATCGACCCCCTCGCAGAATCGGCAAGTATTGCTTTTTGAAATTCCTCTAATGTCCCTTATCTCATTTGTAGGAAAAATGTTGAGACGGGCTCTCATAAAGGTATGTTCTACTTTTTTATTAGGGAATTTCTTCAGATACTGTCTTGTATCATTCAATGTTCTGCTAGCTGATGGTAGGTGGGATGTTAGTTTGTAGTCAGCTGCTTTCTGCAGGGTTTTTATCCAATCCAGAGTTTCCAGTTTTGATGCTACTTTAGTCGGATTGGTTTTTAGTTCATCTTCTGTAGATCCTATTTCTTCCAGTGTTTGTTGATTTTTTTCCATCCAAACTTTCGTAGTTGTAGTATTTGGGTTGTGTATCTCCTTGTTAATAATTTTGAAGATGTTTGTGCACTCTGGTAAGATTATTTTTCTAAATAGCATCAGCCAATTTCTGTCAACAATGGCTTTTAATGACAGAATACACAGCTCTCTTCTAATCAGGGTCATTGGCGTAGACCCTGGTAAGATCAGAAGATGTCTCCAGAAATAGCATTCAAGTTTTTGCCATATATTTTCTGGAATCTTTAAGAAGGCTTCTGATCCGTAGCTGAGTGAAGGGACCACCTTTGTCCGATAGAATTGGATAATTGGAGAATTGGACTCAACGAGAATTGACAGAATTTTCTTTCAATTGCATTTGCTCGGCTCGTCAGCTTTTTAACTTTGTTCAGTAAATATATGTGCATGTTTACTTCCATGGGGTTGTTACTCATGATGACTCCCAGATATTTAAACTCATTTACCGTCTGGAGTTTAACACCCTCTAGCTGCCAAATAAAATTGTTGTGGGGCCTTAATGCTTTTTGAAAGGTCATTATCTTTGCTTTTGTTGTGTTAATTACCAAATTGTTTTTTTTTATGTAGGCACTCAGGTTATCCAATTGAAGTTGCAGACCTATTGGTGTTTGATCTAAAAGAATTACATTGGCCCTCATTACGACCCTTGCGGAAAGCGACTGACCGGAGCGCCACAGCGTAAATAGCGTTTCCGCCATTGCACGAAGGAGCAAAGTGCGGCCCATTCCGACTCATCGGGCACGAGCACCACGCCACGGCGGAAGTGCAAAGTCCGCGATGGCGGAAATGACCCCAAAACGGCCCACACCGCCGCCGTACGGCGCCCTAGGTGCAATACCGCCACCCCTCTTAGCGGTCACCGCAGTGTGCGCCTACCGGAAAGTACGGTGACCGGAAATATACGGAAACGGAAGTAAAAACATGGGCCCGGAACGGGAAACATCCCGGCGTACACCTATAAAACCACTAAAACCACACAACCACTAAAATCACTACCCTGAAACACACCCCAACCCGTCACCCACCCTAGCGAAACCAAGACAAATGGGAAAAGTAGCGAAGAAAGCGTGCGACCGCAAGCGGCAGGTCCACTTCTCCCGCGAGGAACTCACCGTGCTAACAGAGACCCTCCAGGAGAATGCTGCCGTCGTCTTCTCCACGCAAATGACCAGAACGGCACTTGCAAACAAGAAGACCATATGGGCTCTGGTGGCACAGCGGGTAAGTGCGGTGGGGACCGCACCCCGCACCCCACAGCAATGCCGCAAGCGATGGGACGACCTGCGGATACGCGTCCGCAGCATACTCTCTGCCAACCGCAACATTGCCACAGCCACCGGGGGAGGTCCTGAATCACCCATCAAGTTGACCCCCTGGGAAGAAATCTGTGCCTCCACCATCGGAATGGAGAGCATAGAGGGAGTCGGAGGGATGGAGAAAGGAGTGCAGACATCCGAAGATTCAGGTAGGTGGGCCAGATAAAACAATGCCAAATCCACACAGTCCATCCATGTGAAGTACCATGCGTCCACATAGTGCAACAGAAACACATGTCCAGGAGAACGGCCACACACATCGGCCTGATAGCGCACGTTAAAACCCACAATAAATACATAAATAATTAAAAACCCCTAATACACGCACTACACGTGCAGCAGGCACACCCTAACTGCAGGCTGCCAAACAACTGCACCCTCACTCCACACACAAATCAAAGCACCTCCAAGGACCCGACCCAAATCACCCTCAGGTACCACCCCAGAGCATGTGATACAATGCCATTCCAATTCCCACAGACCCATCATTAACCCTCGCCCTCCTTTACTCCACCACAGGGTCCGATCCAAACGACGAGCTACAGGACACCCCTACCAGCACACCTGCAAAGAGGGCCAAGACCAACGGCCAGAGACCCTCCACCTCAGCTGCACGCATCAAGACACGGCAGCAGCACAAATCAGGTGGCAGCACAGAGGAGGGAACATCAACAGGCACCCCAGCAGCCAGCATGCCCACAACACCACCACCACAGGTCCCCCCAATGGATGCCACAGAAGGCACTGCCTCTGGTGGCAGCAGCACCATAGGTGAAACCCAATTGATGGCAGCATGCTCCGACACAGAAAACGGGGATGTCGAAGTCAGATCCATCCATGACCTGTCCCAATCCCCCTGTCTGTCCCATCCCGTACAACATGAGGATACCACGCAGGGGCACCCACAAGACAACGACTGGCCATCCCCCACAAGCCCTGTGGCAAGGCAACATGAGGACAACAGCCCCTCTGTGACACCCCCGCAAATGGGCATGGCCCAGCAGAGGCAACAGTCCCTCGACCAGTTAATCGTGCAACAGCAGCAAATGGCCACGCTCCTCAAGGACCATGCCGATGAATGTGGGGGCACTAAGGCAGACATAGAAACATCAACTGAGACACTTAGGGCAGAAATGGAGAGAGGCACAGAGACGCTGAGGGCACAAATGGAGAGTAGCACCGAGAGCCTGAGAGTCCAAATGGAGAGAAGCACCGAGAGCCTGAGGGGGGAACTGCATGCGACGTCCAAAGACGTATGTGCCGAACTTGCCGCAGTGCGCCGTGTGCTCACTGAGCTCTCGCAAACCCTTAGGGACATGCATGGACGTGAGCAGGCAGACACATCATCCGTTGCAAGTTCCGTCCAGGGCAGCCCCCAACGTAGATCTGGAAGGAACCTGCGCTCCACAGGCAGGGGTGCCCCTGATACCCGCAGAGGGGGCTTGCAATAGCGACAGCCCACTGACAATGAGCATCTTTGGACACTGGGGTTCGTGGGGGAGGTAGGAGGGTGGAGGGGGTGTGTTGGGCTCACTTGGGTGGCGGGTCGATAGGGTGTTCAACATGACATCACATATGCCATAAAAAGTGCACGATCAACCAATGAGATGTGTGGACATTGATTTCTGTGTACTAGGCCATCATAGGCGTACAGTCCATATTGTGCATGTCCCAGACACGCACAGTGCCACGAGTCCCGTGTCCATGTATCAGCCACCAGGCGTGAGTGCTAGAAGCATACATCAATGAGATGCTGACGAATGTCACGGGCCTCCGGTGCCTCGCAGACTCCATGAGGTGCTGCCACCTCCCCACCCTCATCATGACCATCATCATGTGCTTGCAGTTCTGCGTCAGGGGGCATGGGCACATTTCTACGTACGCACATGTTGTGGAGCATGACACATGCCATGACCATCTTTGCAACCTTCTCATGGCGGTACAGGAGTGCCCCGCCAGACCTGCTGAGGCAGCGGAAACGCGTCTTCAGTAGGCCGAATGCCTGTTCAATGACTACACGGGTACGTGAGTGGGCATGGTTGTAGTCCTCCTCATGCTGGTCCCGTGGGTTCCGGACTGGTGTGAGGAGCCATCTCTTCAGTGGATATCCAGCATCACCTGTATGTGGACGAGAAACGTATGATGTGGAATGCCATTGCTACGTACGCACACCCCCCCCCCCTTCCTGCCAGGTCATTGCCAAATCACATTCCCCACATAATCATGCATGTAATGAGACTCACCGAGTAGCCAGGATCTGTTCCCTGCGTGTCGCTCCATGTAGCGTGGTATTGTAGAGTTCCTCAAGACCATAGAATCATGGGTTGATCCAGGGAATCGGGCACAACAATGTGTAATGATCCTGTTGGAGTCACACACCATTTGTACATTCAGGGAATGAAATTGTTTTCTGTTGCGGTACTGGGCCTCCATGGCATGTGGGACGACCAATTCCACATGGGTGCAGTCGATGGCACCAATGCAACCCGGTATGCCGGCAAGTGCATGGAATCCCACTTTTGTGTTGGTAATTTCCTGCTCCGAGCGTGGTAGAGAGATGGTCGTCTGCGTGCTGCAGGAGGGCATCGAGCACTTGCAATAGTGTCCGTGAGAACAGTGGCTGAGAAATGCCATGCAACTGTCCGACTGTGTGCTGGTAGGTGCCTGTGGCCAGGAAGTGGAGTACAGACACCACCTTCAGTAGGGGTGGGATGGCGGTTGGGCTATCTATCATGCTGACAAGGTCAGCCTGTGTCATGTCCACAATGGCGGCTATGGTGTCCCGGTCCAGACGGTAGAGGGTGTGGATCTGCTCATCAGTGAGGTTGAACGGATGTGCTCGGAGGCGTGGGATTGCGGGCTGCCTGCGTGGTGGTAGTGGCTGTGCTGGCGGCCCTTGCTGGCCCTGCCTTGGCCTCCTCCTCCTCCTGCGTCTCCTTCGTGCGGCCGGTAGCACTTGGTGTTCGTCTTCTTCTTGGAGTTGGAGTAGTTGCAGTGCTATCAGGTCCCCCAGGGCCAACATCGCGAGTCCTGCCGGTAGCATTTCGGTGTGGTTGTGGGAGGAGACTGGCTGTGCAATTTATGTGTTTTCAGGCTGTATGGCCTCCACCTGTGGTGATTAATTCCACCTGTGCAAGCTGCTCTCCCCTTTGGCCGAGCACGTCCCGCGCACAACGCTGCAAATCTGGGAATGGCATCTTGCTATTGCAATCATGTATTTGTACCCGATGGCCGTGTAACATTGGTTGACATGTTCATTCTGCTGTGGTCCCATTGTTGCACATACTATCTGTGCAGTCGCGAACAGACTTGTGAAGGGTCAGTGGAACGTAGTACTCGAGTAACGGTGGGCCCTCATGCATCACTGTACCGAGTTGCAATGACGGGCGGGGCGTCCCATTTGTGGGTGAAGGCAGTTGCCATTTTCACACACAGCCGCACTCGATGGAATAATTAGTGATTTCAAACGGCCACAGATGCCTTTTCGGCGTGATGTTGCAAATGTGGAATTCCAAGGGCGGCGCTTTCGGTTTCCAGCTAGCGGCGAGGAGATGCCCACAGGTCTGACTGCAAATATAACGTTCTGTTGTTCAATGTCCTTGAGACAGGGCCCATGGCGAGGAAGCAATGATTGATATGAATAGTTTGGGATGCGCAATTGCTACGTGGGCGATGAGGCCGGCCGTTCCCACATACATGTTACTTCACAACACTGGAATTACGGGCTGGGGCACTGTGGATTTTGCAGGCTGCATAACGCACAGACTCAATGGATGTTTCTAATGTTATGTGAGTAATTATTCAGGCGTTTTGATTCCGGGATGAGGGAATGATGAATGGATGCATGGGCAGGTGATTTGATACAGAGTTTGCCATGTACAGGGCTTCTTGGGATCTATCCGCCTCCCCTACGCTATGTGATGCAGGGCTGCCATGGTGGGACCATCGTCTATCTGGCCTTGTTGAGCCCTCCCTGTCTCGACACGCCCTCAGACACTTGTGTCCATGCACATTAACATTCCCATCTGATGGATTCTGTTTTGACAGACGCATGCACAGGTACACTCGTTTGTGATGGTGTTTGCACCTCGATATAGATGGTTAGGAGTCGCAAGTGGTTTTGGGGTGGTGATGATCCTTTGGAGTGGGCTAGCATGCATATGGCTGTGGATTTCGTGTGATCATTGAAGTGAGTTGTTGGAATGTAGTTCTGATGGCCATTCTGTTCTTTTTCTTTTCTTTTGGTTGACAGGTATCTCCTCCCCTTTTGCCACTGCCATCTGTATGCCACTCCTGCAGATGGGTTTTACTCCCGACACCTGCTGCTTCGTGTTAATCAGTGGAGCAGCATTACGATCTTATGGGACGATCGCCAATGGCCCACATGCCCTTACGCAGTACTGGTGGCTCGGAGCAACATTTCGGCCTTTCAGCTGGACTAGTGCCTCCCCATTGGGACGGCCCTGCGGTTCTGTGCGCTTCCATGTTGCCTTTTCGTACGTGAATGTGGCTCTGTGTACCATGAGGGAACAGGACGACACACAAGTAGTGGCTGGTCATTTCTTGCGGATGCAGCCCACAATGGTGATTGGTGTTTAGGAGTTCATGGCCTGATGGCTGTATGGGCTTGGTGACTTTGATGTGCATTAAATTTCTATTCTGATTTGGCCCGTGTAGCGTTTTTCTTTGCAAGTGATGTGGCATATGCCTATTTGGGGGGCGATGTATTGTGAGGAGATCTGCATTGGGTTCCAGCTTCGGAGTTTAGTTGCGTGGTACTGTACTGGGCGCGTTTGCCTACTAAGCCCGTGAGGTCAGGGATGGGGGCTGCCAATATGACAGTTTGAATGTTGTCATGCTCAGGGGCGGGGGATTGGGTTTTGTGTAACAGATGCCGGTCAGCCAGGTGGACTGGTGGAATGATGTGATTCTCGGAATATGGCTGGTCACAGGTGCCTGTGTTTGCGTGCGTTTCTTGGTGGGGGACTGTGGTCATGTCCATTGGGATGGCTTCTGTATTCGTGCCATCTGTGCCCTGCAGCTCCCATTGGCCCCTCTTGGGTTTCTTTTGTTCGTTGCCATGCATGGGTGACTTGTACATTTCAATGGTTGCATTGTGGCTTCATTGCACCTACGGGGAGTTGTACTTTGTGGGCAGGGAGCGGTGTACAGGCACTCAGTGGGGCCGTTTACGGTTGATTCGCGATGCCGTACTTCTCACCATGGCGGAATGGTACATTACGCCATGCCTGATGGCGTTAGGTACATGTCCGCTAGGGTCGGAATTGGCGTACCGTTGCGCCATGGTGGTGTTTGCGGTTTCGCATGGCGCGCGCGCGCGTGCTTGGTGCAGTTAGCGTTGGCGTTCACTACGGTGTCGCTAATGGCTTCGTACTTTGCGGTGACGGGTCATAGTCGCACCGAGCGCTATTCGATGGCGGTATTGCATTTCCGCCATCGTTTTCCGATTTCCGCAAGGGTCGTAATGAGGGCCATTGTCTGCGTATAGGAGACGGGATATCACAGAGCCTCCCATAGATGGGGGGGAATGGCCTCACTGCCTTTTCTGTGTCTTTAAAGTCCCATAAGTAGGCATTGAAGAGAGTGGGGGCTAACGAGCACCCTTGTTTGATCCCTCTTGATGTTTGAATGGGCTCAGAGAGGGCTCCTTGTTGGTTCAATCTTACTGACATTAATGCATCAGTATGTAATGCCTGGATTACAAAAAATACGAGCAAAGTAACTTCAGGCCCCTGACTTGCCATTGCCTAGTAAGAGATCACACACTTTGGTATTGTGTAGAACCTGAGTGTGCCCTGGTCTTGGGGCAATTTTTTATGTCCCTATGTCCCAGAATGACTCAGACAGAATTCAATTACCTGACTGTGTTGTTCTTATGATTGTACTGTCTGATGTTGTGCATTAATTATTGTGCAATTAGTTATATTACTTATTTTTCAATTTTCACATGTATAATATACATTTGTGATTTGTGTGTCATGATGCTTAGATGATTAATGTTTTATCATTGTAACTTTGTTCTTAATTGCCTTGGAACTGTGATTGTTGGTATTATGTTGCTTGTATGATAATATTATATCAAAATAAAGCTGAACTGAACTATTTGTCCATCACTAACTGCATACTTTTCCAAACATCACTAGAATGTTGATTGTTTCCATGTTTTGAAAAGCATATTTTATGTTTAGCAACTGTTCAATTTTATTTTTACTGACGTTAACATTGAAGCATTTGCTTCTATTTTTACTTCACTGTTTTCACTGGTTTTATAAGTGAGTATCTTCTCTTCTGTTGATTAGCCTTTTGCTTTGCCTGATACCTAAAAGGTGACCCATGGATAGTGACTTTAAAATCCTTCGTTTCTGCCTGATTTCTGTGGTAGGCTATTGCATGGGGCCATGAAAAGCCTCTACCCATCGTTTTCCAAACAGAAGTCTGACAAATCTTGAGAACGTGCCTAACACAAAGGATATCTCCTGAATGTAAAGCTGTATTTCCTCCTGAGGGTTTGTCTGAGACAAACTCCTGATACTACAAAATATGTTGTTGGCTGCAATGGGCCTCATTACGAGGCTGGCGGTAGCCGCGCCTGTAATACAGGCACGGCTGTCGCCGGTATTCATTTATTTCTGGCGCCCAGAAATGGGCTATTACCAGGTCATTACAGCCTTGCAGGACCCGGTATTTGCCCATTCCTGGGTGGCAGGAAAAATTCTTCCCCATTCCCATTGAGCCCAATAGAGCTCAATGGGAATGGGGAAGCCGGATGTACCGGCACCATTATGAATGGTGCCAGTGCATCCGACATGCTGTCCTTGCAGGTGCCGCTCTGCCCGCCAGGTCCGACCTGGCGGACAAAAAGGCACCCGCGAGCACAACTTGTAGTTTGCTGTTCCGGGAACTAGGGTACCGGTAAGCTTACCAGTATGTTAGTTCCCGGCCCGGCAAACTTATAATGAGACCTTATCTCTTTTGCACCTTACTCTAAATAGGCACAAAAGTCAAATAAACATCTCTGCTGTTGGGAGGACTTTGCTCCAAACACTCAACTGTTCCGTGGGAAGCATTGTTTTGCCCATAGTTGAGCAGTCAACTTGGACTTACAAAGTCATCGCCAAATTCCCATTGAAAGAGAATCTGTCTAAGGCTTGCATATTCAGAAATAATGTTACTAGCACAGGGCTGAGTGATCAGTACAGGCAGGGCTCGGTATCTAGTCAATTCATCTAAACCCATTCCATCGAAAACATTTCCATCTAATGCATGTTTTTGGGGGGTAAAGGGTTCATTTTTGTTCAGGTGTATTTTAAAGGGTAAAAGACAGGGATTTGGGGGGCGACCCCCCCCAAAAAGATAAAGGAAAAAAAATGCATTCAATGGACATTTTTTAGATGGAAAAATGTCAATGGAATGGCATTAGAAGCAATGGTTTTAGATGACATGACCATAAACCGCAGGACTCTAGCCCCTTACCTTGATGATATGAGGATCTCTCTCAGGTCTCTTTTCCATATTCATGCCTCGTCCATTGATCCTGCTTTCTCTGACTTTTACTATATGCCCTTATAACTCCACTTGGCCATCACTACCATGCTTGCACATTCACACCTTCCTGTCTTCAGCCTTAGATCATCTCTGAAATTTAGACCCTCAAAGCAAACATGCACTGTGACCTATGACGCTGGCGTAAATGACAGACCGCTTCCGTACTCCCAGACTATGAAAATTCCCTTGCTGACCTAACCTCTGCACTGGGCTCTACCAAATCCTCCTACTTCACAAACCTAATATCCTTTTGCAATCAGCCCTGCAAACCTTGATCTAGCCTCCAATCTTTGCTCACACTCCCCAAGCCAATATCTATTGCCTCCTGCCTTTATGCTAATGACTTTGATCACTACTTTTCCTCAAAAATCTTTAAAATGTGTGTCACTCTCACAAACCTCCTCTCTCTCCCTAACCATCTTTCTGCCGACTACCTCTTCCCCCTACCTCTCCTATAGGATTAGCACCCATCCTTCGGGTGCCAACCCATGTTGTGCTACTATCAACCCTTTTGTTCCCCAAATGGCCAAAGACCTTATCTCTATGATCTTCTAACCTCAAGCTCTGTGTTGGACTCTTCCCTGCCTCTTTCAAATCTGCAACTGTCTTACACCTATGGAAGAAACCCTCTGCTACCCAAACATCCCAGCAAACTATCAACCCGTTTTTCTCCTTCCCCATTATTGAGAAGTCCATGAGCTGGTGTTCTGCCTTGAACTACTAAGTAACTGGAGGATAATGGCCTTGGCAATACACTTCAATCTGGCTTCGGCAGAAAACACTCCACTGAGACTGCACTCATGCAGGTCTCTAACTTTCTCTATAATGCTTACTGAACCATACTCATCCTTTTGAAACATTGTGCCACTTTTAACACTGTTGAACAGTCCCCTCTCCTTCTCACTATTGGGGATTTTGGGTTTCACAAATCTGCTTTTGGCTGGATCGACTCCTACATGGAAGTTGATCCTTCAAAATCTCTCCGGCAAACCTTGTACCCCACCCCTCTTCCTGTCGGCGTACCCCCAAGAATCAGTCCTTGCACCTTTGTTCTTCACTTTGTGTACCTCTGCCCTAGAAAGACGTAGCTCAACCTTTGGATTTCACCATCACCTTTTTGTGGATGACACTCAAATATTGTTCTTTTCCTTCCTTCACTCCAGCCATCTCGGAACAGATTACAAACTGTCTAAGTGCAAGTCGTTACTGGACCGCTCTCCGCTGCCTCATGCTGAACTCTTCAAAAATGGAAGTCTTCTTTCTCCCAGCATCAAATGCCATCTATACGCTCTTCTCTCCCCTTTCTATCCTCATTCACTCTCCCTCCTCCCTGACCTCCTTGCTTCCTCACCCAAGGTTTACAATCATGGGGTCCTCTTTAAAATAGACCTACGACTGCAACAATTCATCACTACCTCTGCTGCTCTTATTAACCTCCTCAACATTCAGAAAATGTGTCGTTTTCTTACTAACCACTCTGTAAAAACTCTAATCTCCACTCTTCTGCCCAGCAAACTGGACTACTGTTCAAGCCTACTTGGCCTTCCTCTCAATTCCTTCCTCTTGCTAGACAAAGTCCTCAACTTTGCTACTCGCACTCTCTACAACATACCCAGATCCTCCCACCATGTCTACTTAATGGCAACATGCTGGTTGGCTCTCCATGCACAATTGTTCTCTTTTGAAGTTCCTTCTCCTAGTTTACAAAGCTATCAATGGTCTTGCTCCTCACTACCTGTCTGATTGTATCTTAGTTTACTCCTCTCGTTCCCTCTGGCCTTCCTCTGCACTCAACTACACAGTCCCATACCCTCCATGTGTATCCTTCTGCTACTGCTCTTTCTCCCCATCGACCCTGCTCCACTGAAACCTACGGACCATAACATTCAAAACTAGCCCAGCTGGATCCCTTCAAACCTCGGCTTAAACTTCACTTACTTGCTAAAGATGGAGCTCCCCCATTCTCCCTACGTAACTCCATTGCTGCCTCCAGTGAAGCTCAATAATGTAATTTTGTATATTTAATTAGTACTCCCCTTTAGTTTGGAGCACTAACCCCCTTAGATTAATGTTATCTTTGGAAGTCACCTATTTTCTTACGCATTTCTCATACATTTTGTTTTTGTTTTGTCCATGGTGTTTGCCCTAATTTCTCACACCATCATAAAATGGCTGACTACTTATCAGCTTTATGTACCTTTGTGGTACTGCTTCCAACATCTGTCAATGGTTTTTGTAAATCCTTTCTGTTTGAAATTGACATCTCTGTTCTTCAAATAAATACAAATGAGTGGACGTAACACCATTTCAGCAGTTATTTCAAAAGATTGATCAGGCCTGGAAGTGCTTTTTGGGGATTACCAAGGTTGCATTTTTAATGTGAATTGTATAGCGACCCCATACTTAACTTTCATTCAAATACCTTCCCTTGTTTTGCAATCCTTCTGTTTTGTTTAGGGGTCTCGCTTTTGGATCCTCTGAGGAATGGAGATAGTTCTGCAAGTAGATGGCTGGTAGAAAGGCCATCTCAAAGTTTAATCTCTTTTATTAGTCCTTTCACAAGTTGTAGAAATTATTTTTGTTTACCACTTTGCCTATTACAAGAACCAATCTAAATGTAGGCATTCTGTAGGGAGAGAATAATGTACAGGCCATCTTTGACACTGTTACTGGTGGTTAGCCATTCTTTGGTAGTGCTTTAATGGATGCTATAGTATTCTCCCCAGATGCCTGGAAGCATTCTGTGGTATGTACACTTATTTAGACATTCTGTTATCTAATAAATATTATTGTTTGATGTTAACAGCAGAGTTTGGCACTGCACTGCTCTCTGTGGATGGTAACTAGTTATTATCAATAAATAAGGCTCCCACTGCGAACACGCTTGCTCCATGGCACCCCAAGGAAAACAGAGGCCAGGGGATGGTTTAAAATCATTCAGTCTCTGGTTATTCAGATCTGATAAATTCTAGGGAGGTAGAGGGGAATTGCAAGACACTGAGGCAATGTTTGACAATCCATTGACCAAGGATTGTCTGTAGTAGGCAATAGTCTTCTTCATCAAGTCATGTAGAACACCTTGAAGCCAGCAATTGCTAGGAGAGGATGGCATCATCATCCATATGGCTGAGACTAGTAGGAGCAAAAGGTGCACGGTAGGAGTGGCTTTGGCAGTAGAGTAGCCTGCCACTTCCAGTGAGGAGGGATCCTATAAACTCTGCAGATGGTCAAAGAATGTCAGCGAAGGCAAGTGTTAGGCAGCATAGTGGCACACCCAGTTCAGAAGATGAGTGTGAGGTAGCAGCTGAAGAGGGTGTGGGCTCAAGGTATTAAGGACTGATTCGACATCTTATGTGTCTGATAAGTTTAAAAGGATAAGTCTTAAGGGGTATCCTGAATCACAGGTGTTTTTCTCCTTTATTTGTGGAGATTGGGTGGGCGTTCCACAGGATAGTGCAATGAAATGCCACTGTTCTGCCCTCTAGCCTTTTCTTCCTACAGGATCGCAATTGACTACCAGTGCAGTAATGTTTGATTCTTTGTTTTTGTTGGTAGATGTCTCAATGTCCTTTCTTCTGGAAGGCTTGGTGGATGATGCAAAGGGTTTTGATGGTGATTTTCAGCTCTACAGGGAAGCAAGTTGAGTGATTGGAGAGCTGCTGTGACAGGCTCCCTGCGTTTTAGGCCCAAGATGATGATGATCATCATCATCATCTGAAGTGTCTAAAGGCAAGTTGATGCTCATGTAGAGAATTGCTACGTTTGCAATACTCCTGTAATTGCATGGTGGGTATTTGCTCAATTCTCTTACTCGTGAATAGGGGATTGATTTGCAGTAGGGCAGTAATTGGCCATGTCAATGGGGTTGTCCGCAGGTTTCTTGAAAAGCCAAGCTTGTGGTTTTCTTCAAGCAATGCAGGCTACTACCAAAGCTATTGTGGAAGGTAGTCTGAGCCAGAACACAAGTGAAGATACTGCCTTTGATAGTTATAGTAACGCAAGGTATAAACTGTTCTGGAGAATCATTCATCCTAGTGACTTTTTTTCCTATTCAGCAGATGTTATAAGTTGGCAGCAGGTGAAGGCGACATGAGACTTGGAGTCCAAAAGGTGAGGGTTGGCTTATCTCTTTTCTTCTGGTTACATTGTTAGACATTGAGAATTCTCTTAAATAAGACCTTGCAAAGGTTGTAGCCAGCCCGTCTAGGCAGACTGGCTCTGCAGCACATTCTGATGGGCTCTCTCTGCAAATGCGGCAAAGTTCTGTTGATTTATTAAGTGTATTGCAAATCCAACCATTTCAGAAGGCCTTCGTTTTCGGTTGATGTTGGCATGGTTTCCCTTGAGTTGTCCAGGACAGTAAACCAAGATTGTCTGTCATTCTGTTGATGAGTTTACTTCCATCTTATTTCAAATTTTCTCTTTGTGAGTTTCATAAGGGCGAGTTCCACATCATGTCACTTGTTAGAGCTCTTATTGGCTGGTTTTCTTTTTTTTTCTGAGGGGTGCAAGTACACCCATGGTTCTATCCGAAGTGGGTGTAATGAAACAGGACACTGGGGCAATTCATAAGAAGGGAGTGTCATGGAGGTCTCAGAGAATTTGTAAGTAGTGATTAATTTTGTGTGTCTGCTGGTGAAGAAATAGGTCTTGTGGAGTAGAGAGGCCATGAGGAGTTTAGCAGTTCTGTCCATGCGATAGAGGGTGAGGAAGCGGTCATTCCAACTGAATGGGGTTGAGGTTATATGGGGATGGGGTTGTAGGTGAGGATGATGTATGTGGCCACCTGAGTAGGTAAAAGAAGAAACATTACTTTATTCGGCTTTGAGAACCATAAAAGCAACATTACATCACAATTTCAAACCATGAATGTGACAATAAAAATGACATATATTACTAGCACAACCATGAAAAAACCTAAAAATGTACATTTCTAAAACATAAACAGACCATATTTAAGATTTTTATAAAACCAGTAGATCGACAGTAATGCATTCTAAAAAATACATGACACATTACCAGGGAAATTTATCACAGGCTGTTTTAAAAAATGTTCTCTTCTTAACCAAGCCCTATGAAGGAACTTCAAAATAAAGTAGACTGTGTTCAGATCGTTGGTACTTTTGCAAAATGCCACGGCAACCTCAAACGAAAACATGGCAACAAATAACACAAATAAGGCCTGAATAACCTGGGCAGAAAAAAAGGAAATTTATGATCGATTCCTGTGGGTTGACACAAACTTTACATTGTGTGTGTCATGGGAATTTTACCATTTTGCTGTAAAAGTGTCTACCTTCAAGGTATTGGTACGCAATTGAAGATATAGCGCTCGGGCTGTAGCCGGGTGCTCCTCAATCCAAGTAGGGCTCAAAACGCTCTTCCTGCATCAACAATATATACAAGGATCCTGTGGACAGCCCAGCACATGCCCTTTTCATGTTCCTGATTGACTCCTCTTTGCACTTCATTTTGACCAATTCCCTGGTGCCTGGTAATAAGCCAGCAGTACTGGACAAAAAAGCAGTCAGGTCCAGGTTCTCCAACCCTTTGTGAACAAATCTAGACCAAGGGAGGGAACCTGAACCAGAGACATGTTGCAGACTTATTAGAGCTTCTCTATATTTTACAAGCCCTGGTGCGCTCCTTAGTCTCATCCAGTATGTAAGGGGTTTATTTGCAATAACTTCCGAGGTTTCAGGTCACGTTCCCAACGGCGACTAGCCATACATGTGCCCTTTGGTAGCATAAGTTAAGCCCTCAAGAATGTATAATAGAAGTGATCCATTGGGTAAAGTTCAGGCTGTCCATACAGCTGTGAAATTGAGATGTGAAATTATTGGTGGGCCAGATAAACCAAATGTTATAATCGCCCAACATAAGGATTTTAGAGGCAGCGATCTGCATGTACCGAATGAAATCAAAGCAAAAACAAAGAGGTGATTGCTGGAAGGTTTAGAATGCATCTTAACCCCTTGCAGCACTCTGGGTAACCCTCCTGACAATTGTTCTTCACCTGCCAAGCCTTTACAGAAGGGGAAAGACCATATGCAAATCAGGCTTGGTCCCACCCCAAAAGGGGCAGTCCAGCTCAAACTGCTAGGTGGCATACCTTCTGCACGAGACCACAAGCATCCCCAAATATGATTCAGCCTTGTTGGGCCTCATCAGTGAGGAGTACCTTGGGTCTCTAGGCCCAGCAGGTGCCGGATCCACGCCTGGGCATACCCGTCCCACTCGGGGTGGCCAGGGATCCAGATGTGGGTCCCTTGCCTGCTGGGCCTAGAGACTCAAGCTACTCCTCACTGACGCTCAACAAGGCCGAAACATGTTTGGGGATGCTTGCGGTCTTTTGAGGTAGGACCAAGCGTGATTTGCATATGGTCTTTCCCCTTTTGTAATATCTTGGCAGGCGAAGAACGATGGTCTGGAGGGTTGCCCAGAGCAATGACCGAGGTTAGGATTAATTTCAAACCTTCCAGCCATTACCTCTCCTGTTTTATATAATGAAATCCACTCATTCCAGCGGGAAGCCACAGTATCTTCTGGAGGTCGGTAGATGGTAATGACATTGTTGATGGTGTTAAGGTCTGAAGTACACCTACATGCAAATCTTTCTATGTAAGTGGTTAGATTGTGGGTATCAGGATAGTGGGCAGGGAATATGAGGGCAACACCTCCAGAATCTCGAGTCTATTGCTGATGAGGATTTTGGATTCTCAAGGGAGAAGGTTGCTGATTCTGTATGGCGGTCCGAGAACTAAGTCTCTGTGATGCCAAATAAATCAGTATTGTGGTCATAAATATTTGAGGCATATTTATATGCTGAGCGACAGCTGAGTATGTCTTTCATTAAGTTTTTCCTGGGTTTTATGGTTTTAATGGGAAGTAGGGGTGGTATCCTTGATAATGAGCATACGGGGTGGGCAAATTGGAGAAGGTTCCATAGAAGAAGGGCTAGGCAACTCGTTAACTAGCATACCAGTGGTACAGTAAGTCCTACTGGCATAGTGTGGTAAGAAGGAATTAGTAGACACCCATGCTTGCTAAAACCTTTATTTAAGAAAGACCTAAGCTCTCCCTAAACCTACAACTCCAAACAGAACAAATAAAAGGGTCCAGAATTCTAATCTAACCTAGTCCCTGTTCTTACCTGTAAAAAGGAAAAACAACAAACACATGCTTTGGGAACTACCCAATGAAAGGGATTGCTGCTGGCTTCTAGCCCTGACACCTTGGGCTCTTTACCATAAGCACTTACCTAGGTTTGACAGTTTATTTCATGCAGTTTGTGTCCTGCTCGAGGGCCGTCCTGGGACTCCAGTCAGGTCTCTCTGGTTTTCTTCCCACTCTGGTTTTCAGAGTCTTTCTCTCTTCAAAGACTCTTTCACTACTCTGGGCGCTTTCATTCTCTTCCCACTCTCTAGGGCTCTGCTCTTCACACTCCTCACTCCGGGCTTTCCTCCTTATTTCCCCACTCTGGGGGGCACTCTTTTTTTCTCTCTCCCCACTCTGGGGCTTCTCGATTCTCTCCCCATTCTGGGGCTTCTAGTTCTCTCCCCACTTGTGGTCCCACTCTGGGGCTTCTCGGTTCTTTCCCCACACAGGGTTGGTTTCTTTCTCTCGCCCCACTCTGGGGCTTCTCGGTTCACTCCCCACTCTAGGGCTTCTCTGTTTTTTCCCCACAAAGGGAATTGTCTGCTTTCTCTCCACTTTGGGGCTTCTCCGTTTTCTCCCACTCAGGGGCATCTTTTCCTCTTCCTTGCTTTACGCACACCTCCCAGGCCACTGGAGCCACTGCGTACATGCTTCTGACAAGCGATCCTCCTTGGGAGGGTTGTGGAATCTTCCTGGGCCTTCTCTCGCTGCTTACGCAACTAGTCAACTGGGCTCCGATACAGCAGCTGGCAATTCCTCTATCCCACTTGCCCTAAGTGCAGACCCGTCAGCAGCTGCTCCTCGGGTCTTCGCCTCAGCACTGTGAGGTACTTCATTCTCCTCTGTGCGGCCAGTCAGGACTCTTTGAATATTTGATAGAAGTGTAAAAAGTAATGACTGCATACAAAATGATCGGGCATACTTACGTTGCATGTCCATATGTTCGTCTGGCCATCCTAGAAAAAAAAATGTAATCGGTGTGCTACATTGCTATGAAAAGATGTGGAATAAAAATGGTTTTGTGTTAAAAAGTGTGCGAGCAGAAAGACCCCTCTTTTTTCACATATGTTGAAAATATGTTCAACCCATGAAGATTGTGGACTGTATTCTCTGGAAGTGTCTTACTATTAAGCAAGCCAGTGGAACGATTTCATCAACCAGAAAGTGTGATCTCATGTCAAAGTGTGGGAATATCAACCATGATAAGAAAAGGGAAACACACAGGGAATGGGCAGAGGAACACAAACTAGGGGACTCTGGAATTAAAAGCTACATGGAAGGAGAACACCTGTTCCAAATGGATGAGTATTGATCTTGGATAATATCTGGAAATTACGCATCCTTACCCATTTGGGAGACTGTAGCAGATTTACACGAGGCAGACCTTCTTTCCAAGAGGAATGAGAGTGAGACCAGGAGTGGCCTGCTGGCTGGGAATTCCCTGGGAATACATGAGGATCCCTGCTCGCTCTGGCTCTTAATGAATTATTCAGAAGCAAGTATGCAAACTCCCCAAATGTAATTTGACACAGGGCTTCTAGGATTAGGTGGCTGCCTAGTCCCAGGAGTGGGAGGTGGCTTCCACTTGGGGGAGCTCATTCCAAATAGAATATCTTGATATTCTACTTTGAAATGCACTCTGTATTCACTGCCAAGTGAGATTTCACTGCAATAAGAATCCATAGCATTTTACAGCGCTGTGCATGCAGTGTAGATTTTATAGCATATCTGTGCAGCTAAAGCGCAGGCCTTTGTAAATTAAATTCTCCAGTCCTCCATTCAAATTGTACCCAGAGTTTTTTACAGGTGTAGTCAACCACTTAGGCTGTGATTTCAGTGGCCACGTCCCAAATCCTAATGGAAAATTGCTTGATAACCTACAACCTATAGATATATAAAAAGAGATATTCGGAGATGAAGGGAGTTAAGTTGTGTCCCTTCCATTCCTGTACTAATGTTGCCAATGCAAATGGCATGCTCCCCTCTCTTGACATTGCGCGGAAGGGGAAGGGCTTTGCACCTGTGGGACCCAAATTAAGAAGTGAAGTGGGAGAGGTACTCATTCTTTTATTAGAAAATAATAAAACCATTTTCCTGTGATCTAATATCTTGTGCGTTCTACATTTATAGCACTGCTTCCTTAATACAAACTTGCAGAATTAGATGCAACTCATTATAGCCTGCATTAGATTGCATGCACATATTAGCATTACTCAGCACCATATTTACATCGGGGAGGGGTTGCTTTCTATTGAATAATAATAGTGGTGATATTTAAGTAATTTTTCTCTGGTACCAATACTTGTTATTAATACTGGAGAAGATAAAGTGTTCTAAAATATGTGATTGGTTGTAAGGAAATTAATAACATAAATATCTACTGCTTTAATTATTTGTATATACTTGCAGGGAAGCAGCGTGTAAGGTAATGGAATCAAATCATTTTTTTTAATAGATGTTTAGAAAAATATGTAGCTGATTAAAGACATGATTGTGTGTGCCAATTCCTAGCGTGATTGTCACAAGCAGGCCAACTCTAATTGTGTGCAAATAAACTATCAAAGTTCATATACCTTATTGTAGTGACTTCCCCTGCATAAAGTAAAGGAGCCACTTTGATTTTCTTTTTACAGTAAATTCAAGTTTCAACTATAAACACATCCTGTTTCTTGCCCAAGAATTATTGCGGGCTGGGAGTGCATACTAGGGAGTGTTAGATAAGATTTGTCACTAAGTCAAAAGAGTAACATATCAACAAATATCTCACACCATGAAGCAACCTTACCCTAGATGGAGAGGCCTCTGAGGGTCAGGTATGTGATTATTAGTAAGGGTACTTTAATATCCCTTTGGTGGGTGACTGTGCTATGCATCCTATTGCTGGTGAGGTCTGTGCCTCTGTCTTATCTAATCAATTTTTTTTATCATACATTTTTCATGTGTATTGATCAAAATAATGTAATTCTGATGCTCATGTAGGATATAAAGTAACATTATCTTTTCTCAATTGACTAATCATGACTTATCTCCAGGCTATAAGCTTCTTTAAATGCACTGTGATTGAAACAAAAATGCAGTTTTTACTTATTTACTAGAAACATAAATCTAAGTTAGATTTAATTAATTTCAATTTTCTGTGCCCACCAAACCATCTTTTATTTATTTATACATTTTTAACGGCGCTCAGAGCCTGCAGGCATCTAGGCGCTAGTTACAGATCAAATAGCATTCAGTGGAGAGGGGGGGGGTACGAGTCAATTGAATAGGAATGTTTTGAGGTGCTTTCTGAAGATGGAATAGGATGGTTTTCTCTGCATTGATGTAGGAGTAGCTTGTTCCAGTGAGACGGTGCCCGGACTGGGAAACTGGATCCTCCTGCTTTGGATCATTTGAAATGTGGTGTGACGAGACGGTGACTGTAGGCGGCTCTGGTGGGTCTTACCGAGGTGCATTTTATGACATTGCTGACAAGGTAGCCTGTTGCATCGTTTCAGAGACAGCGGTGGGTGAGTGATTTAGCTTGCTACCACTGGTTAGAAGTGAAAGACAAATATCTTGTTCTATAACATTCTGGGTTTGAAAATATATTCTACTGTTAAACCTAACCCTACCTCAATGGAACTTCATCAAAGCTTCAGTGGGACCCATTTCAAAGAAAGAGCCAGAGTACCCTCTTTTGCAATCTGTGTAGGTTCTGCCACAAATTATTGAAAATCTGCACGTGACGTCCTCATGTAGCACATGTTCATTGCACCACTGTCTAACATGACGCCATCATGTGCGTGGCATGAACAGCGGGCTCCACTCCCAAATGAGTGCTGTAAAACAAAATCAGTTAAAAATTGCCAAACGCTGTACAACACATTAACTAAATGTAAGGGTGCGGAAGGAAAATACTGACACACAGGTGCCATATTGATTGCTATAGACTTTTATTTAAGATCAAAATAAAGAGAAAACCTACCTTTCCATATATCCTTGAGGAGTTTCCCTGCCTCAACTAAAAGTGCTAATGGATCTGTCAGGATGTCGTTGCAACTAAAGATTCCACTGTGTCAAACCTCCCTATCTCTGTCCTTTACACTTATAGCTAAACTAAGGTTGTACCAATGTTCTTGGTCCTGGAAAATGACTCCTTTCTCCTCGACTAGATGGCAAAATTCTGTTTGCAAATCTTGCACCAGGTGGAATGACACCCTTTCCATGATTTCAATACTTCAAAACAAAGGATTGCTGGCTTAGTATCAAAAGTAAATGTTTTATTCCCTCCAGGGGGAATAACTCCTTTCTTATGGATCACTGGTTTGATCCTCCTTGTAAATGCAATTACTAGGATAATGATTCCCTTCTCCTGGGGTCTGGCTCTCAGTGTTTTCCCCACACAAAGCCAGGGGTTATGGCTCCCTTTCCCTGGACTCTCTTTCCACTTGGTTGGTTATGTTATGTTATTTGGAATTTACATAGCACTCTATATATCATTGGTATGACCTCAAAGCGCTGGTAGGTTGAACACCCTCAGGGATCGCAGTTGAGAGAATAAGGTGTCGTAGGGTGCTTTGGTGCACCAGTTGTGTGCAGCTCGTGTAGTTTCACGATTTCACAATGCTAGAGGAATGACTCCCTTGCTCTGGTTTTCTTTGGCCTTGTTCCCACACACTTGGCTTTTACTTTCACAGTTCACAACACCAGGGGAAAATGACTCCCTTCCCCTGGCCTTTCTTGGCTTTAATTTTAACAGTTCACAACACCAGGGGAAATGTTTACCTTCCCCGGTCCTTTCTCAGGCTTTTTTATCACAGTTCACAATGCAAGGGGGAATGTCTCGCTTCCCCTTGCCTTTCTCATATATAAACTTGTTGGTGCGGTTGCCAAAGCTGGGTTTCTTTAGGGTTTCGTCGGGACAGATCTGGTTCACTCACCGGCCATGTACTGCCACGAAGAAGATGGCGAGTGGGGATCGCCTCCTCAAGTCGCAGGTTGCCAACACCCTTTTCTCATCTGTATTTTGTTCCCGATATACCTGGTTACCTCTCTTGCCAGGTACCATCATATGGCCAATTGCTTACGATATTCCCCTTGGGTATGTCTGGGTCCCAGACCCTGGGTTTGAGAGTTCTCGTGCCCCTTTTCTTGGTCCGGGCAGCCCATGTACCTTCTGGGACTCTGCCGACTCTTCTCCATCAGTCGCCTGCTTCTCCGATCTCTTGTTTGGCAACTCGCATTCTTGTGCTGCTTCCGCAGCGTCTGCAGGGCTTCTCTCTGGGCGGGTTCTGTGTTTTGCACAGCTGTATGGTCCGGTTGTTGCTTCCACCTGGACCGCTGCTCTTCCCGTTCCTTGGTCTACCCGTGCATGGCGTACCTTATAGGGACACCACTGCTCCTTCGCATGCATCCCGGATAGCAGCATCCTCTCTATTCCATGCTGGAAGTTCTACAGACTCGCAGATCCTCCTGGGAAGGTCTGACAGAAAGGTAAGTCCTTCCTCTCGCTTTATGTTGAATGAGCGATGACAGCTAGATTGCTCATTCAAGTTTCTAGGAGGACTCTTCATTGTTCTGCACCTCCCCCTCGTCTCAATACCTGTCAAGGAGATCTTCATTAAGTCATCCCTACTCTTCCTCTTCTCGGTAACTTTATGGTATTCAGTCTCACATATATACATGGTATGGAAGTGAGAGATGGTAAGATGGGCCTCATGGACTGAGGGGAGGTAGTGGAAGTGGGTAGAGGATGAGGGTTGTTGTACCGCTTGCTCCCAAGATGTCCTCCCTAATCCCGAGAGGCAAAGTCTCTCCCCATGAAATGCTCTCGCTGAGTACCACCCCCAGGGGGACTATCTGGTAACGTCCTCACCTCCCTGGACGCTGTGAAGGCATCATGAAGTAGACTCAGAAAACGGGTTCAGGTTTGGTCCACAAAGGTTTTATTAACTTAAAAGGCAGGATGGTGCAAGGCCTATCTTGCCCTATGCTAAGGTGGGATTTCCCTACCTAAATAAAACTAAGGTTAGTCTGTGTCAGGAAGTCCAAATCAAATGTCTGTCTGTATCCAAAACCTATATGTGCCCTCACAACTAACAGTATATAATGTGTAGGGATGTCTGCATCAAAATGAGTAGTGTTCAGAATAAAGTTCACAGCTTCTTCCAGCTTTTGGCTTTTAATCAGCTTCCCGTTCCCCAAGTTCAAAACAGTTCCCATAACACTGAGGTTCCCTTTCCCAAGAGTTCAAATCTTCCAGCTCTTCAAAAATAAAACAGTTCCTTGGGACACTTCCCGCTTCTCTTGATATTGTTTTTTTTCACTAGTTCACATATGCAGTTCAAGTTCTTTACTTTATGGATACTTTCAGTGGCTTCTCCATACAGGGGGGCACTCGGTCTAAGCACAGTTGTCAGACCAAACGGTCCACTTTCTTGGCTGCTTTCCATCAACAATATGCCTCTGCTTCGAATAAACAGTGAGGCTTGATTCCATACACCTCTGTCACACTCTTCTGACACTGTACCGTGGTTTGGTTGGCCACCATGCACTTGTTACACCTTCCTGTGTTCTCCTGGCTCTTGCCAATGCAGGTTTCTTCATAGCATGCAACTTCTTGAACTCTTTTGGCTGTTGTCAATACTCGCTTGCAATTTTTCTCTGCCACCACGTATCTTCACCTTCCTGTGTGGTACCTCGCTGCCTCTCCCAGTGGCTCTCTGTGCCGTTGCTCCCCCAGCGATGCTCCCGCCGCAGGTCATGACTCTTGCAACCGCTTCGGTCGATCACGCCGGTCTTCCTCTTGTAGTCGGCTACCGCTTCCAGCATTTTGCTTTGCTTCCTGCTGCACAAACTCTGCATCTCTGAACGGGTCTTGAGCACTCTGTATGCCACACCACTGATCTGGAGTTGCTTTTCCAGCTCCTCCTTCTGCCTCCATTGCTGTACTGATTCCGCCTTTTTAAAGTTCCTGCCATCGTGATTGGGCCAAAAAGGACTAGACCGCTCGTAGCTCGAGCAGTAGTCCTGCCTGACTCTTGCTGTCCTCCTCCTTGTCTCAATACCCTATTGCGATATATATACATGTATGCATTATTAGAATTAGGATGTGTTGCTCTAGTTGGTCTCTTCCTCGTCCCAGTAGAGTACTGTTGATTCTTGGGGATTATTTTAGGGGAAGAACGGGAAAAGGGTTGACAATACCCTATGAAGGCTTGTGGGATGGAAGGTTGATTATATAAAGGAAATGAGGGGGGGGAATACCATGCCTCGGGATACCATGTCTCACCGAAGGACGTCCTCACCCCGCTCCCCAAGTTACCTCCACCGAGATGCTCCTCCCTCACATATCCACCCCCAGGGTTAGGATCCAAAAGCAATGGCCTTTCGTGGTCACCCGAGAGGAGGATAATAAGTGAGGATGCCCTCGGGTTCCTTAGACCTCATGGGAAGGGGCTCCCCCTTTGGGGAGAAGTGATGACATCTCGGGATTCGTCGCATAAAACAAAGTAACTTTAAATAATAGATGAAATAATGATGATGAACACATTTAAATAACCAGAAACATTGAGAAAATCAATGTTCAATGTTTGATCCTCCTAAGTTACTTCATGATAAAGTACCTGCTAACAAAACATTTCTAGCAGTGTTTTCAATCCCAGGTGTCAGGGCTGTTATTAGAATAATTATTGAACCAATCAGTGGTTTATCAACATTTTCAGTGATCAATTACTTAAGATATGTTAAGAATCACCTTTAATAACACATTTTTTAATAATCCAAAACAGTGAAGTTAAACAACTTAATGTGGGGTTAACACCTGATCCGGCGGGCTGGTTCGGGTGTTAATGGGCTGGGGCCCCGAGGGCTTTTTTAAAGAGTGTGCCGGTCCGATAACCAATCTAGCCGGACAGATAACCAATCTAGCCGGACAGAGTGGGTGTTAAGGCCATTAGCATCCAGGGTTTCCAAAGCAGCAACCCGGGGTGCTAAAAAAAGGATTTTCCTTCCTACAACAGGACAACGTAAAACACGTTCCAAGCCTTGTACCTTTTAATTGCTTTCTGAATGACCCACATCAAAATAATTCTGTGCAACACTTAACTTGAGATTCTTAGCCTCATGTCTAGGCCTCATTGTGTGTTAATCTGTTTTAACTCCCTTAAGTCTTTTCTGCTGAGGTTGTTGGGGCTTTTACTGGTCTTAGTAGCCATTCCTCTTGTTGTGAGTCCAGTCTGGAGAGAGAAAATGTGCCTGTGTTTTCAATGTTTTTGTCCTGCGTGTTCTGTATAAAATACAGCTGTGAAACTGGTGGGAGGTCTACTGTGACCTGTCTTGATATAGTGGCTTTGTCCTCATGTTGTAAGGCATGTTAGGAGTGAGACATTCTATCTCGGTTTTCACTTTTATGCAGATGCATTTGTTGTATAATAACACAGTTGTGAGGCTTGTGATGAGGTCATTGGGAATTGTTGTGAGATGTGAGGATCTACTATCTTTCTGTCCTAGTGGGGAACTCCAACTGTCATCCACCAGCCCCTTTGACATCTTCATATAGACTTCCCACCCTCTTTCCACATGTAATGGTGCGTATGTCCACCCACCTAGCTCTGGCATGCTACTATTATTTTAGCAATTGCAGGGCACTTATTTATATATGCAGTGGAGCCCCCAGTACATCAAGTGCGTCTATGGTGGATATATTCTCCTGATTATATTGGACTAAAATCTATTCAAAATCAATGTAGCTATAAACAGAAGTGTGGAATCTTAGACAGAAACACGGAAGGATGCAATTCAGTTTTTTAAAACTGGAAAACAATGTAATAGAAAGATGTTGGTTAAAATGTGGCATGTGTTTAAGAATTTGCTCCACTAGGGTCTTCCGGTGTAATTGGTACAGAAAAAGGCAGGAAAGAAGTGGGAGGGGTTATGTAAGTGACTTAAATCCAGCAATCCAACTAAGTCAATGTCTAGTCTGGGATGCCCAATGGAAGCCCTTAATATATTTTTATGTCAAATTCTTTGAATCTGGATGATAAACCCTTATATAACGCCCCTCACTTTGAATCCCCCTGACCTCACTGAGCCAAGAAGTAGGTTTGTTTTGCAAATTAAAATATTTTTATGTCAAATTCTTTGAATCTGGATGATAAACCCTTATATAACGCCCCTCACTTTGAATCCCCCTGACCTCACTGAGCCAAGAAGTAGGTTTGTTTTGCAAATTAAAAGGTTTATTGGAAAAATTAAACAATATATCTATATCACACTTTTATGAACAAAATAATATCTGATAGCACACTTATGAATATAATAGTGGTCAACAAAGGGTAATATTACAATAGCACACTCTTTAATCAATGAGGAGTTGTTATAGAAAGGATAAGGTAGCAGAGAATACTTTGTATGGTTTCAAGGAAATGCAAGGTATTTAAGAATGCAGCACAGAAATAAACTTGATATGGTTTCAATCACAAGATAATATGATCACTTCTTCCCCTGTGATTACTCACTCCCCCCCACTATGCAATATGAAGAGATGGTATTGAGAGCACACAGGTTTCAAGAATACAATCACTATACAGTTCAATTCTAGTTCCCCCCTCAAGATTAGAGAAACGGGGATGATTTTAAAACACAGGCCAAATGCTTTGGAATGTGGTTGCAATGGATGAGAAAATATGCTAAATGCTTTTTAATTCAATAAAAGAGATTCAGGGTAGGTGATAGTTACTTTAGATTGGTACCGGTCAACACTAGCAATGATTCATGAATGATTATCAGATTTAAAACGAAATTCAGCAGTTGCAAGCAAAAGACAGCAATTTTGACAGGTGGTGAAATTGAGCTAATTTTTCAATTCGCGGCACTTTTTCCGCGTGCGTATATCACGATTACGGAAAAACTAGAAGGTTAAATTTTGCTTCTAGGACGTGCAGTTCAAAAGATACGGACGTTTTTGTGGAGGTAGATTTTCAGAAATAAAATCAAGATTTCAGAATGACAGATGCGCATTTTACAGATTTGAAATCAACAAAATGAACACACGATTCTATTAATGCAGTTCTGGACAGGTTGAAATGGATGGGATAAGATTACTTTAGACTAAGAGATTTGGTTCTGTACAGTTCTAGGCTGGATACACACTCCTAGTTTTGGACTGGAAGGGAAATGGGCCTCGTCATCGATCTGGTCAGGTTTGGACTTCACTCGCCACCAGACGGTCTCAGGCCCTCTAGGTTCTGCTCACAGCACGCTCTCTGGTCTGCTATCGGCACTGCACAGCGGTCTGGTCTGGGTCTGACGGGTTCTGGATAGAGCTCTGCTTTCTGGGTCTGGCACAGGGCTCTAGCCAGAAGCAAAACAGCTCGCCCGGCTGTTGAAAGATTGGGTTAGGTTGCTAGATGGATGCTTCAGGCCTCTGAAAAGGATTCAGCTTGTGGATTGGGCCTCAGCTTCAGGTTCTAGAGCTTGGTTCTAGAGTCTGGTCTCTGGATCTATCTGCAGTCTCTGTCTGAATACTTTCTGGATCTGGAGTCTTCTGGCAAAGTGCTTCGCAAGAAATCGGTTGAAGTGGAAAGTGAATGTTCCTATCTGTCCTGAGCAGTCTCTTTTTATGTGTTTTCCAAAGGGGGTGTGGAGGCTGACTTTCTATGCCCAACCCACTAAGGATTTGATAGGTTAAAGGATTTACTGTCCTCTGACTGGAGAAAGGAGTAGTGAGTCAGAATGAGTCAGAGTGATGCTATGTTTATGGTTTGGCTGAAGTCCCTCCCCTTTGCTTTTACTTAGAAAAACAACAATTTTTCATAACCAAACATGTTTCCCAGATACACAAGTTGTTGAGAATACATGTACATATCACAGATTAATTAAGACAGGTCTCTGTTCAACCCTGCTCTTTCTAAGAGCTTGGGTTCAGAAATGACAACTTATTCCTGATTTTGGTAGGTTTCGCAATATTGGTTTTGCACCAAATCTTACACGGAGGTACACACCGTCTCTGTGCATATTACTGTAAGTTTTCAATTTTCTAGTGTAAACAGTGTCTACAATATTAATAAATATGGGGCTTGGCCTCAGAACATGCCACGGCGTCCAACTTAGTCTTGAACTGTGAGTGAAGTTGTCATTTTAAGAATCTCAAAATTGTACATTTCTATCAGCTGGTTACAATTAGTTATCAGTATTCTTATAAAACATATATTTGCCTTCACTTCAGTACACCCACTGGTTTGTCCCCGCCCCTAGAAGCTTGGCTTGACTCAGAGGTCACATGTCTTGTCTTGTTTTTCCTAGAGCAGTGTTGACAGTTACACCCAAAATCAGCATATTCTATTCAATTGAAAAAGTCTATTGTCTTGTTTTTCCTGCCAGCAGAGCATCAGTCCAGGGTGCCACTCTCCATCTGATTAACAGGACCATGCGATTTCCTGCCTTCTGGTGTAGAGGCCTGAGAAGAGTAGGTGTGAAGAGTTCTCATAGAAAAGCAAGCCTTTTGAAGTCTTGGCTACATCAGGTTACTGTTCTGATCAATTGCAAGAGAGTTCCTTGTAAAAAAAAAATATAACATTATAACTGAAAATAAGCAACATATCTTTAACCAAGTCTTTTTCTACATTAAATCAATGTGTGGCACTCCATATGGCATTTTGATAGACTTCTCTGCTTTGGCTTATTTAGCTTCTGCAAGACAGCTCTCCTGTAAGGATTAGGAATCGCCAGCACCTGTCA
The DNA here is from genome assembly GCF_040938575.1 of Ambystoma mexicanum. Lineage (NCBI taxonomy): Eukaryota > Metazoa > Chordata > Amphibia > Caudata > Ambystomatidae > Ambystoma > Ambystoma mexicanum. Next base: position 1,469,851,313 of record NC_090929.1, on the reverse strand, counting down.
GTGGCGAGCACCGGTATTGCACCCATTTGTGACAGCTGTCTTTAAATCAAATGTCTTTAACATGGGATTTTGTCCTAATAACATATGATTCTTGCTGACATTGTACTGATGTGGATTCTTGCAGTACAGTAATGTAGAACACCCAACAAGAAGTTGTATCCTTTTGGTGGTTTTATGAGCCCCGATTTTAGCAGTTTTTGACACCAAATAAAAACGGATTTTTGAACATATCTGTATTCCTTTGCAATCGGCAGTACTTTTTCCAAGTGGTTTCAGGCTACTTGATGGGTAGCTCAGTGGTGGTTTTTGGCAGTGGTCTCCTGTGTTACCACTGACATAGGCAAAAGTAGATGACAGCCTATCTTTCAGATTTTTACTGCGCATTTCTGGATGATTTCTGGAGAGCAGCTTGCTTTCCAGTGGCCATTCTGATGTTTCTGCTGCCAGCCATTCACAGTACTGTTGTAGGGCTTGGATGCGTGGGTGAAAACATCCCACAGTTACCAAATGAGTTTTCATCTTTGTGGTCTTCTGGGGATAAAAGGGAACACAAGTGGCCTCCTGTCTCATAGCAGAAGGGTGCAAGGGAGGGGTTCATCACTGAGGCAACCACAGGGGCACAACAATGCAGGTTTTAAGGTCAGAACATATGTGACTCAAATAAATGTAGATTTAGTGAGAGCACAGCAGATCCACCTACAAATTATTGAAGGCTCGGATCGACACCCTTACCTCAATTCCCTGCCTGTAACCTCTGGATCTCCTTTCCTGAGGTCCTTTCAAGCGCACCCTTAATAGTCTAGGCTTCTAATTGTATCCATATTATTGTACCATATACCAGTATCTTTCTTTTGCACACCGCTGTTGCTTTGAAGCTCGGTTTATGCTATGTAAATCCCAGCACACACATACATATTCGGAAATGTCAAGATACAGTGCAAGTGTCTGTGGTTAAACAGAACACTGCTACGTCACAGAGAGGTAATTATATTCATCATCAGACAATAGATGTATATCTTCTGGCCATTGATGCACCTTTCTGAGAATTTTAAATTGTAAATCCCTACTTTGTTTCTGTATGGTAATTTGCTTTTGATAGTGGTTCAGAATGCCCTGAAAGTGTGTCTGCAGTCTGGCCCTGTTTGAGGAAGTTTTGTACTATACCTGCCTATTCAGTCCTCATCTGTGTTTGTTTGTTCAATGGTTCAGTGGCAGGCCTTACAATCCACACTAGCCATTGGTGAGTAATAATTGTTTCTTGGAAGTTAAGAAATTGTGTGCTGTGTACATCTATAGTACAGAGAATGTGATTTTTTAGGTCTGGCTAGTGGTTTGCAACTTGGGTTATCACTTCTGATCCATGCGTGTCAATATTTGGATGTTTTTTCTACATATTTTTTGTATTATATGGACATCAAATCCCATGACTCCATTTTTTTCCCTTGAGTATTCTAGTATAAGTTCCAAGTGGTCAATACAGATTTTCATGATGTTTCCTAGGAGTATCTCATGCTCTATAGCCTCCTCATGGAACAGGGCCTTTTACGGGTGTAATGTTCCACCTCATTTGAATAGTGCTGGGTGAGCTTTTAGGTTTTACTCTTAAGGCTTTGGCTAGTTCTTGTTTCCGATGTTGGCTTTAATGGAAAGCAAGCAAAGGCTTATCAAAGTTGGAGGTATTGGTCTGTATATAATGCACAATTTTAAAAATCAGCTGGTATATAGATTTACTGAATTTACAAAATTAAGCACAGACAATATATGATCATGTGTCTGTCTATTGGTACTTCCGTTCTAATTTTGTGACTCTGTTTTGAATGCTTTCGATATTTGTGCTATGGCATAGGGCTTCAGGCCAGCATTTTTTCTGAGGCACAAAGAGGCTTATTGTGCCCAGAATAAATGTTTAGATGGGTATACGAGTTCGAATAAATGTTTAGATGGGCAAATGAGTACATTGCATTTTATCATGTAGAGGGGAATATTGCTTATGGTTCTGAGGCAGATATTGAAGTGTTGAGAATGTTTCAAGGACTCCCCTTCAGAACTGCTTCTAATACCTGTGTCCTTTTGCCAATATACACCATTAAGTAGCTTTTTTTGGTAACCTATTTTGGAATGGTAGTGCACCCAATGCTTTTCTTTTAAAGATTTGGCTCGTTTACTGGACTCATGAGCTTACTAGATAAATTATTGGGTCAATTAGTACCTTGTATAATTTTAGCACCATGATCTTGTTATGTAGGCCTAAGAAAGCATACGTTCATCCTGCTACTTTTGTAGCTCGCCATCTACCTTCCTACCACGTCAACCCCATTATTTCCATACATGCATAAGAAATTCGGAAAAGGAAGACTAATTGTGCTTTTAAAGGAGAGGTTCTCGCAGGAGTTTTAATTGACCAATTAAAAGGACATGCAGTTTAGAGCATATATCAATCCATTAAATCTTTTCTTTCACTCCATCTTACCTTAGATTTCCAGTCATTTACACATGTGAAGCGCATGGGTTCGAAAACGGCACCATGTGATAATCTAATCAGTTGATTGATTCCGCCAAGTTTATTTATTTTATTTTTAGTTATTGGGCATTTGTAAAGGCACTTGTACACCTAGAATAGGGTTTCAAAGCACCACAAGGCAAAAGGGGAGAGGAACAAGGGAACAAACCAAATGACAATGAGTGAAAATGACAATGAATGGAACATAAAGACAACAGTCCTACTACATCTACTGAAATTCGGAACATGCAAGTGCAGAGAAAGAGAGAGGGTGGGGAGCGGGGGTAAGTGCTGGAGGGTCCCCCGGGGGGGGGGAGGGCCTGTTACTGAGGCAACGGGTAAGTGCGAAGACGGTGACAACCCTGATGAGAGGGCGGTCAGCCGCCCACCAGGTAAGTGCAGACCTGAGACCACACCGCAGGCAATTATGGGCCCAAGGGCCAGTGCAAAGGGGGGTGTATGTTGGTGGTGATTAGGCAGAAGACCAAGACCCAATTGGACTCTTAAGGGACCTGGCCGCCAATCACAGCGACTGTGGGAATGGTTAGCATGGGAGGGAGAAAGGGAAGGAGGAGGAGAAGAGGAAAGTCTTGGAATGCTTGCAGAACCTGAGGAGATCCAGTTCAAGACAGAGTGAGAGGGAGCCGGGGGATCAAAGGGATCTTGAAGGAGAGTATTTAGTGAGAGCGAGTTGCAGATAGCGTGGCCCCAGACAGCCTTATGGATGATGCAGAGGGATTTGAATTTGATCCTTGCAGCAACCGGAACCCAATGGAGTGATTTTAGGGCTGGAGAGATGTTGTTCCTGGGCTTGAGGCCAAGGATACGTAGGTTAAGGAAGAGTCTGTTGCAGTAGTCTGCCTAGAGAGGACCTGAGCTCTAGAGACATTGAGCTTCTGGGGGAAGGTAAGGAAAAGGAGAATGCCTCTAAGGAGGTGAGGTTGAAAGTGGGCATTCTTGGCAAGGTCTAAGATGTGAGGAATGAAGTAGATAGAGGAGTTGAAGATGACCTAGAGGTTTCTAGCTTCAGAGGAAGGAGAGGGTAGAGCACCCATAGAGGGTGGCCACAGTGTAGGGGGGAGGCAGGGAACATGGGTCCCGGTAGGAAGGATCTCAGTCTGGCTGACATTGAGACAGAGATCATTAGGGGTTCACCAAGACTGGATAGCGGACAGGCAGTCGGGGATGACCGAGGTGGAGGAACGAGAGGAGGAAAGTTCAAGTGCCCTGGCGGCCAATCCTATCCCACACCCCTCTATGTAACATCAGCCTGCCAAACAGCTATGCTACGTACATTGTCATGACATAGTGGACAGCATAGCCCAACTTCTACTGTCATTAACTTCTACTTAATGATTATCTTCAGGATCCAAGAATTGTGTCGGAAGTGGCTAGCGTTGTTGAGAGAATAGTACGGCTTGACACGGACAAGGACTACATTGGCCTGGGTCCTTTCCTGTAATCTGGTGAACTGCTGGAGCTCGTTCGGTTTGGGCGTAGGGCGGCTTTCGGTGTTCGCGGTGTACATTGTGGTTGCAGTGGTTGAGGGGAATGGTAAGCCGCAGAGCTGAGCATAGCTGAGCAGTAAGGAGCTTCCGAGCTGCAGACAAAGTTGCTGAACCGATCTGTGCTGGAGTCAGAGCGGTGCAGTGCAGAGTCAGAGACTCACTCGGCCAAGTAGGTGCAGTGCTCGGAGCTGGGTGCTGGGTGAGTGGAGGGCATTTTTACACAGGTTGCAGCCTTTCATTGGGAGAGTTCACAGTGGACGTTTGTGGTATACAATGCGTTTGGACCTGTTATCCGTGTCCTACTCTGCCTGGTGGTTGGGTCAGGGTGGCCGGATAATTGGCTGGAGTATTGCTGCATAAACTGCTTTCCATAAATCTTGTTCAGTTTTTGGGCGGTTTTAGGGATTTTGACTCCTGGGAGGTGTGTGGCGATGATGTCCCGTCCATACAATCTCCGGAGTGCTGCCCTCACAAATGATCTTTATGCCCCGGAACTTTTGTTGTGGGGGGGGGGCAAGTCGATAATAGTAGAAAGATCAATTTTCAAGTCCTACCCAGCAGTGGGGGGTGCGTTTCTGTTCACAGGAGAGTGCCTATGTGCAAGACTCTCAAGTGCCTTTGGGCTCAAGAGCAAGTAAACCTGGCAACAGCTGCCTCTACACCCTCCCACCCTCTAATGAAGGGGGTTCTGGCTGCTAATTTGGATTACACCTTTACAGCTAATGCCCTGAAAGACACCATTGCAGATTTGTTTCCGTCAAGTGGTGCAGGAATTTCTGTTCAGGCCTCACTACCTTCGAGAGGAAATCTTATAGGGACAGATCACTAGGTGTGCTCCTCTACTGCACATGCTCTTAATGTGGATGTGGTGGAGGATGGTGGACCCCAGTTATCCCTGGAATCATCCTTCGAACTAAATGCGATCTCAACAATGCTTGAGATATCAAAAATTGTCACGGAACAACATAGTGAGGAAATGGTGGCTGTACCTCACAAATACATCAGACCACTGAGTCAATGGGAGAGTCAACCCCAACACTGACGGCTTTAATCTTTGTCTTGGGTTCTCTGGTAAAAGTGTTTGAAGCTTTGAAATCTTAAGTCTACCAGCACTCGGGTCTACTGATGGAAATTACTAAGTACTTAGAAATTAATAAATCCTCTTTGGTGGCTCTGAGTTCAGCAATCAATGGTTCGGTGGGCGAGTCATTGAAGGAGTTCCGCCTAGAATCCAAAAAGCAAACTGAAAAATTGGACCACCTGCAAGGACACTGTGAGGGGCTGAAGAAGGATTTGGGCCGGCTAAATTAGTTTTTGGCTGAGGAAAGGTGGACCAAATATGCTGCACCTAATATGCCCTGCTTAAGTGGTCAAGACATTGCGTCGCAAGATCAGCATTCTAATATGCTGGACGGTACTCATTTATCGGCCTCTGCTATGGAAGAATTGTTTGCTTAGTACAGATGGCGGATGATTTGCAGTCTACCTCCCCTAAAACAAACTCCAGTGCTCCAACGGAATCCAGAGAGGAGAGGGTACGAGCTACAAAATCAATCAGGGAAAATGGTAAAACAAAGAAAAAACATATTTTGGAGTCTGATGTGGAGCATCAAGAACTCCCAGGGGAATCGAAGAAAACAAAACATTACCAAATTAAAAAGAATAGAAATGTGGCTACTAATCAGTTTGTTAAGAAGCTGAAGTTAGCAGAGTCTTCATCTGTGGAAAATCCAAACTTGAAGTCGCTGACGACCCCTAACGTTGAGGGAGGAAAAAATGCCTCAGCTGAAATCTACATTCCTAATAAAATAACAGTTGGGAATCAGGCTGAGGTGCCATGCGAGCCTTTGAAGATTGCTCCAATCTTCTTAATGGGCAAAAACAAGAAGGTGAATGTAAAAGTACCAGGAAGTGTAGCATCTGCTCCACCTCATGTGGAAAAATGTAGAACTATCCCTAAGGACCAGACACAATCTTCCCCAGCTACACAGTCCATACTGGTTGGTTTGCCTGTAGAGATAAGGCAATCTCAAGCAGCTCAATGTGATAGTGTACACCAACAGCTAACTGGGCGGGGCCTAAGCCTGCAGATGCTGAGGTCAGTGCCCTGTACCTGTGGGCAGGTTGTCTCAGACCACCCATTTCAGGTGCTTTCTAAAAGACTCCAGGGACTGATTTACAAGAAATCATCAAAGCTTTATATCTCCTGAACGCATGTGTCTAATTCCAGGCGCAGCCATTTGAACAGCTCTACGATCCCAGCAATTATGAGTGAAATCCCAGACCTGTGTTTCTTTACCACTGCTGATATTGACTACATCAGATTGCCTTCTATACCCTCGTCTGATGTGGTGGAGTTGGGCTTAAACTCCAGATTGATGTTTGATGCAGTTTGGAGAGCCAGCCTGGAATGTAGAAAGAGGGGGTTTGAAGTGTGCATGGATTTGCCTGCTAATGTTATAGCGGTGCCAGAGATGGCTCCAAAGTGTGAGGATGGTCTATCCAACCATATGATCCAACAAAGTAAAGTGGAATTAACTAATGATGTTTGGTCATTGGTTCCAGAAATTGTCTCTCAGGTTTTCCGGAAGATGGGTCTGCCTGGGAAGCCTGGGAAGCAGCTGTAGTTAAGGATTGCATAGACATATTGATCTGGAACGCTAGAGGTCATAAATCATTTAGAGCAGAAATTAGAGGAGCCTATATTTTGAAGTCCTTTGATTTGGTTTTTCTGCAGGGATCATGGCTTCAAGCTACGTTTGGGGTGGATGGCTATACTGTCTTCCAACAATTGGCAGTGGGGGTGGGCGTTGGCCATCCATCGGGGTTTGTGTATTGCCTGCAAGAATGAAATGCTCTCTCAATCTGTTCTTCTGTCAAATGATACGGTGGGCATTTTGGCTGTGAGGGTGGTTTCGAATATGGAAAAGGGGTGTTTAAAATGGGTTATTGTAAACATCTATTGGAACCCCTTGATGGAGGATTCGCTTCTCTGAATTGGTGGTCGATTGCGGATTTCTTCTGGCATAGATTGGCCTCGGGTAAGAACGTTTTAAGTAGTAAAACCTCTGAGAGAGTGGAATTTATTAACAACCCCGAAAGAATAGAGAGACATTTTCTGTTTTGTTTTCTTTTTTATATGATATATAAGAGATCGGTTTTACTTTAATTTTAGCTTTTTGTTGAAGTTGTTTTGTTTCACTGGCTTTTATGTACTTTTTATTTTACCTTTTTTTGTGGTTTTGCAGTTTTTATTTTTAAAAGGGAAATAAAATGTATAACACAAAAGTGTCTAAATTATGAAAGGTTTGTGTAGCTTTGCTTTTGGAATCTATGTTCTGATTTTTGGCACAGTGTGTAATGTTAATGTTATGTGAAAAGTCAAATTTTATCTAAGTTTTATTTGACTAAATCACAAAAAATAAAAATATAAAAAATAAAAACTCAGCATTCACGAAATCACATTTCTGCATGCAAACAAAGAAGACTCATTCAATGTACACACACACACACACCCCCCCACGTTGTTTAGTCACTTTGTGCAAAAACATCGTACAATTTTTTTCACTTTTAAATAACTGCGAGGAGTTGACAATTTAGTATATTGGCATAAAAAGTATAGTGCTTTAGAACCTTGCCTTAGAAAGTCTCTGTCATTAGCTCATAGAGCAGATTTCATGCGTTTAAGGTTCAACCTGTGGAAAACTAATGATGTACAGGCGAAATGAAAATGTATCTAACCTGTAGATAAAATGTGTTGATTCTGTAAAGTAACTGAGCAACATGAAACCTTAAGACACTTATTAATCGATTGTGATGCTTAAAGGACATTGCGAACACAACACCTAAAAACCTCTGTTCAAGAGTATATAGAGTTGTCAACTGATTTGCTGTGGCAACACATTTTTTGTGGCAACTTAGCACCACTAAGATTTGGGGCTGTTGCTTTTCTTCATGCATTAAATGTGTAAGAAGTTCTGGCAGATCATAGAAGGTGAAGTAGGATTAAGTGGAGATTTTGAGTATGCAACACAATCATATAGGAGAGTGCATTCAAAAATGTGTTAAGCTGTGATATAAATTCTAGATTCCAAGATTAATAACAATTTAAGTAATTGTTTTAAATACCTGAAACGCTGACACATGCTTGCTAAGATTACCAAAGAAAGGATAGTAATATTCAAGTTCATGTGGAACGCAGTTGTAAATTATATTTTCATGAGGATTGTATTTTTGTATTGCTGTTACGTTTTTTATTCTTGATTTTACATGTATGATATTTTAGAACTTCTTCAAAAATATGTAAAATGTTTTTTGTGTATATAAGAGATTAATGTTAATAATTATAGTAAAGTTGATACAAATCAGCTAAATCAATTAAAAAAAGTATATTGGTATGTTTTGTATTAAAAACAAAAAATGTTAATACATCGATCAGAGCCTTTAAAACTGTTTACATAACCATTGAAAGAACAGATCGCCCAGCAACAAGATTTTTTGGTAGTCCAAGCAATAGGCAGCGTGTTATAAGAAAAAATCAATTTCCTTATTGTAGACACAATCATAGTTATACTTTTTGACTTTTATTGGAGATACTTCCCCAAAAAAGTTTCTTGTAATAGTTCTTATTCCTTGTTTTATTCAGAGTTCTATTTGGAAATGCAAATGTTTCATTGACTGACACCTACATCCATATTGAGAAAACATCATTGTTTTTATTCTACTTGAATCCTGGTAATCATGAAACGTGGCATTACCTTGTGTAGAAAAATGTTTCGTTATTCAGCCGTTAAAATTGTATATTTTTCAGTTCGATTCACATCTGTATCACAGGCATGTTGGTTCATATCATGGTACTGCAAATGGTGAAATGTGAGCGACACGATCATCTGTAATTATAAAAATAGTAGATCCATTGGTAATGGTGATGCTCCAGTGCTGGGAATAAATGCCATCCAAGGGAATACGGGTTGCGTGGCACATTTTTGTCCGATAACTAAGAATCAAGGCAAAAGTATTTTAGTATTTTGCCATTGGCTAGAAATGTAACATTATTTCCTACATTTAAACAATGCATGATTTCATATAGGTCCTACAGATAGTCATCCTTGGCCTTATTTATAGAGCGTTGTTCAATGGGATTGCATCATTATATATAGAAGGCTTCTTTTAATCCACCCCCATGCCTATTCTGAAAGTGTTTCTTGGTTGTGGTTGTTTGGCGATTTTTGCCCAACATTAAAAATCTTTTTGCATACAATACTGTGGTTATGTTCATTAGTACGCTAATACATGCCCACCATCAAACTAGTATTCATTTACTTTTTACGTCATACCCAAAATAACATTGCTGTATTCAAAATATAGAACATTCTACTTACATACAATGTAATGCGACTTAATGCGTCCATTATGGAACTGTACTGGCGTTGTTTCTGTTTCTCGAGCAAGTGTGAAATGCTAATTGTATTTCAGTCTGTGGTATTTTAGTAACAAAATATTCACTATTTGATCACTTTCTTAAGAATATGCGATCATCGGAATGTGTGTTCTCTAAAATCCAAGGGACCGTAAACAGCGTGAACACAGTTTTCTAAAGCCACCAAGGTCCTAATTTCTTTCATTTATAACTGCGCTTTTCCAAAGAGAAAAAAATCTAATAAAAATATGTTGACTTGCGTACAATACACAGTGAATTAGTAATGCAATTATTCATCTGATGACTTAAATTAACATTTATTTTTATATTTTATTATGTTCACTTGTTTGTGACTTGAAAAACAATAAGTCTGTATTCAAAGAAACAAGATTAGACACAGGCGTAGCTGAGTGTTCTTGTGTTATTCATTGCGTCAGAGACTGTTAAAATGCTTTATGTTCATAAAATGTTTTCCTATTGTTCCCATCGCTGATTTAATCCAATAAACTTGATGCACACGAATTTAAATAAATACAAACGCATGCTAAGTTAGTAACATTGAGAAATTAATCGATGGTGGTAGAAATAGAAATCTAATGCTAAAAGCGAGATTTATTAAGGGGATGTGATAGAGGTACATTGTTACAAACAGGCATGTGGTCAGAGACGTCCCTTGGCACATAAAGAGGGATGGAGAGAAGGGAGAGAGAGACGGCGGATGGAAGGAGGGAATAGTGAGGGAATAGTGAGGGTGAGGATAGGCCAAACAGTAGAGTAAGACATATACATTTAGTAACGGAGATGTGGCTCTACAACCATCGTTTCTCGACTGATAGAGGGTCATTGTTCCAAACAGAGGTATTTGTTCAGGCACGTGCTTTGGAACAGAGCGACGGAGACAGGAGTGAGGGATAGATAGTGAGGGGCGAGAGAATGAGGTGGGGGCTGATCTGTCAGCACTGTGACAAACTCATTGGAATGAGTCCATGTTGCATGGGCACTTGCCGGCGTTTTATAAAGATGTCACTTGTATGGATTGAGTCATAATCAACTGGCACGGCTTACACAGATTGCCGCATATTTTGTAATAGCTAAGTGGTTATATGTAAACAAGCTGCTAAGACTATCCGTTTGTTAATGGGTATGCTAACCGCTTGTCGCATGCCGTTAGCTGTTAGGTTTGTGCCTACACACGAAAGGTATAACAATGTGGCTCTATTATTAGATCAATCTGTGTCATACTGAGAGGCCCTCTAATGGCATTAGTCATCGTGAATTGTACACTGCATTTAAAAGTTATGGAGTGTGCACATCTTGAGACGAATGGAAGCTGTTTTTAATTGTCTCTTTGCATTTAAACAAGTCATCTGGGGTGAATTGGCATTGTATTGACATTTACTCGTACACAGCGCCAACATTACAACATGAGCGCACTTGCACAGTTTATCCTCGAAACCTGGAAGGTATGAGAAACATTGAGGGGACCGGCATATCCGACCGCAATTATCCTGTGCACTTAGAATGTCCACACTATTTGATGTGTTTTGGGTATTTTACACCGATTATTGATATAATTTGCCATTTTCAAGATGGCAGTAGTATTTTCACGTAGTGCCAGTATCCTTCTGAGGTCACGTGATCTCTTCGTACCCGGGATGCAGGGGACGGAGATAGCCACTCTGGCCAGTGCTTTTAAACTTCACAGAGGAACCCACACACATGGATTGTATGACAATTCAGTGTGTTTTAACAGAAATATAATTGTCTTCCCAGATGGGAGACTGACTCCATTAATATACATGGGGTCACTGAGATGACCAAGAGTGAAACCGTACATTCAGTTGAGATTACCAGCAACGGTTGATAGTATGCTCCAAGGAGTGAGGTGCCCACTCAATATATCACACTGTTTATAGGTGTGAGACCCATCCTGAATGCTTGCCCAAAGAGCCTTGGCCAGAGTTTCACACTGAAGAAGTGAGCATGTGATCCGGGGTCTGCAGCCCACACACACGCAGGGGATTCCCATGTTCCCACTTGAGATTTGCACCAAATTAGTGAGATTGTGCTCCAAGGTAGGAGGCACCCGCACAGTCTTTGCTCTGACGTTTGAAACACTCACAGGATGGGACGGCATTTTGTTCTCCCGTCCTAGTTATGTTGCTCTGCCTTTTGAGGGCCACTACAACCTGGATGATTCTAGAGGGGTGGAGTAGGGGCAGTGATGGCCTACTGGAATGCAACTCGAAGGATTAAATCTCCTTCTTAATTGACTTTAGTATATGCAGTACATGCTAGCCAATGTTTCCACTGTTCTACGCTGCGCGCGCCTCCACCCCCACTCGCGCGCTGTTGCACCAAGTTGGCGACTACATGCAAATTTGTGGTCCTAGAATTGCCAGTGATGTCACTTCCTGTATTTGGGCCCCCCGGGAAATTCATAAGTCGGCTCCCTTGATTGTATCATCCTGAGGAAGCTCGTTATAACAAGCGGAACGCGTAGCGTTTTCCACCCGGATGGGTGTGTTTTTTTTAATGACTTGGTCTGCCCTTTTTGGTGACTGTTCATTTCATGTTTACCTTTTTATATGTGATGCACCTACTATTTAAATAAAGGAATTTATTGTAATAAATGCAGCAAGAGTAAAGAGACTGAACGTGAAAGGCAGTTACCCCACTCTTGATTCAGCTGGTTAGTTAGTATACCGTCTATTGGCTGTTTTTTTCAGAAACTTAGTAGACCAATCATCTCACAACTACTCTGTGTCATACAAAATTAAAGCATATTTTATTGAACAGTTACGCAATTACAATGTCACATAATAAAGAAATATAACCATCAATTCATATACATTACTGTTGTCTAAGAGGTGGGGTTAGTATATGATCTTGTACTCGATTCGCCTGGATGAATTTCTATTCTGGATCATTGTGAAACAGCTATATGGGTATTTGTATGTTTTCGGTTGATTTCATACAATTCTGTGGTTACACACTCACAATGTTTATTAATACAGAGATGATGGAGATAAAGTCTCTGTGTGTCAGGCTAAAGTTTTTTGGGCCTGCAGGATGGTCGACATATGTTTCGGCTGTGATCCATTAATGAGGCACTATCCCTAGTCCTTTTTGCGTGGTTATAGCAGTCTTCAGGACAAAAATGATTTGTTTTCTAGTGTTGTGCTTCAGTCACATTCCCGGTATACTAACCAACCAGGCGAATCAATAGTGGGGTAACCGCCTTTCACATTCACTCCCTTTACTCGTTCTTCACCCTACGAAAGGCCGTCCCCCCAAAAACAAAAAATAGGGTTTACCCATTCATGTCTAACAAATACAGCAAGGTCTTGAGTGCTTGGGCTACCAGACATGTTCCCCCTATGGGCTTTCTTTGAACATCTATAACCTTAGGGTCACATGTGTTTTCTCATATTGTGGAGTTTAGCCAACTCATAACCTCAAGCACCAGCTGCTAGCATTAGGCAGAGCGCTTTTTTGCTAATCAATTGTATATGTGTGTATATATATCTACAAGCCTGAGGGAGATCGAGAGTCATGCAGAACACGTGGCGTTTTCCACCCGCTGTGGATGAGTGCTGCATGACACCTGGTCTGCCCAGGAATTGTAAATGTATGCTTTTTATGAATTTGCACCTTTTTGATAAAATTAAATGAATTTTAGAACACAGTTCTGGTCGAGTGCTTGAACAATTTTCTGGTTGGTGTTTAGAGTTGGTTTCATTACCCCACTTGCACCTTTACCTACCTTTTTTGCATATATTGAGCGTAGCCTGCTCTAGCCCAGTAGCACCAGCTCAGTAATGAGGCAGAGCGCAATTAACTTGCTAAGAAATTGTTTTGAATTATAGATATATTTCTGAGGCTTGTGAAATCTGCTTAGATCCCATGCTGTGCATAGGCCGACATCTAGTGAAAGCTGCAGAGTATTAGTTCGTTTTTCGAAACTCAAAAAGGGCCGTCGAACTAGGGCGTGCCAGTAATACTCTCCCTAGTGTGACGTCCACTGTACCCATGATCCCTCACGCGTGTAGGACCCTCAAATTGTTTTTTTCCGCCATACTTGTCAGAAGCATAGTTGCGCAGTTCCCTGGCTTTTAGCCATTTATCATAGAATTATCAAAATACCCCCGCTCTCAAACCCCAAGTCGAAGATCGCAGAAGATTGACGTCTGTACTTGAGACCAAGGAAGAACAGCCGTTGCGACTACACGACAGACTTTGGACCTTGGAAGGCCGCTGGCCTCGGTCAGGGCCTTGGAATGCCTCTGGCCTCGGCCCTGCAAGTAGGGAGAGTGGGGGGTGGACATACTCACACACGCTGGTTTTCCTACATATACCCGCCCCCTGCCAGATATTGACATATGGAGAGTACTCCATTTAAATTCTGCCCGAAGTGCAACCGTAAGTTCCCCTTCGTAGATAAACATAACACCTGTAACCTGTGTCTTCCAAGGGACCACCCAGAGGCAAATTGTAGAGCTTGTAAGCTCTTCAAAGCCAAGACACGCAAGGACCGCCCACCAAGCGTTGGGCCCACTACGCCAGGCAACTCAAGGCCATGGATGCAGTGGGTTCCTTCAGCGATGGCAGCAATAAAGCTGTTTCGGACGGCGAGGGCACAGAGGTGTCGGCAGGCACCCAAGCGCAAGCCCCCGACCTCGGAGGATTGACCGGCGGGTCAGTTATGGGGACAACACCTGGTGGCAAGAGCGCTACCCACACCTCTTCCACTAAACACACTAACCCCTCCCGAGATTCGACACGTGTGTCGACTGATCGGAATAAAAAGGCACACAGAGAGTGGTCCGCCGAATTGGTGTCCTCTGGGCGTTCCAGGTCATGGTCGCCGCATGACATAAAGCAACCATCCACGATTGCTAAGAGTGCCACACTATCTAAAGTTATGGAGGTATGGTCGTCTGAAGACGAATTCGACCTCTAATCCCAGTCAGCATGTTCGACGGCTACTTCGGTAGCTCGTTCGACGTCTGCTTCTGAGATTCCACGCCCCACTGCCAAGACTCCCGAATCTCGTGATCCCTCCTCTGATTCTCGACAACAGGCGTCGAAAGATTCAGGGAAATCCAAGGGGTCAGGAAAATTCCTCTACACATGGAAAGGGGGAAAAACAACACAAAAAAGCCCCTGAACACCAGGTTCAGAAGGAGAAACACCCCAACTCTTTAGAAAAGTCCAAGGCCCCTGACCCTGTCACTAGGCCAAAGATTGTCCCTCCCACTCCCCAGGATATGGGATTAGAGGAGGAACCACAGCAGGAACGGGTAATTCCCAGTTCCAAAGAATGGAACTCGGAAGACATCAACAGAGTAATTAGGAGAATGTCTTTTTTTGTAGATTTTCACGAAAAAGACCCTAATTGCTTCCAGAGTTATCACAATACCCCTGCTACCTCTGCCCCTTCGGGATCCGAAGACCCTCAACCTCCTACTAAGAGACTCCGTACTGAGACTCCAGTTCAGGGGCTGATTTCAGACCCGTTCAGTGTTGAACCTTACCAGCAGTATGGTGAGGATTCAGAAGTACAAATACTAGACAACCAGGTCAGGATCGATTATTATGGAGATGATGAGGACCAGGAAGAGTAGGAGGAAGACGAGGCAGAGGCCTATAGTCTCGACTCCCCTATTCCCAAGGACCCCCCAGTGAATGACTCACCTGTTGACAATCAGCCCTTGCTTAACAAAGTTTTAGCCAAGGCTGCAGCCCATTTCCAAATTGACACTCAGGGGGCCCATGAAGAGAGAGATTTTGCAGAACAAACTCTAGGGGATAAAAGATCCATTGCCCAAGCTATCCCCATTCCAAAGTCTATTCAACACATAATCGATCCTTCTCTGCTCACCCCTAATTTTACCCGGGCAGTTAACCCACAAATAGAAAAATTATTCAGGGCCGCTCCCTCCGACCCACTTTACATAAGAGGTCAGCTAAAACCCAACTCATTAGTGGTTACAACCACCAGGAAGAGGGCGGGAACACCACTAGCATCTTCAGAAGCTCCCCGGACAAGGAGAGCAAGAGAATATATGGGCTAGGAAGAAAGGTGGCATCCACTTCGGCATACCAAGCACACATTGCCAACACCACCACTTTGCTGGCAAGCTACAACTGCCACCAATGGGAACAGGTAGCTGCCCTCATTGCTTCCGCACCAGAACCTCTAAAGAGCCAGTTGGCCCAGATGGCGTCGGAAGGAAGATCAGTGTCCGGATGCATTCTCAAGGCTAACTTCGATGCAGCAGACAATGCAGGGACACTGATAGCAGAAAGCAAAGTAATGAAAAGACAGGCTTGGCTGAGGCAGTCAGGGTTTAAACCCGAGACCCAAGCCACCCTCATTGACATGCCGGTGGAACCAAACGTCCTGTTTGGAAAAGCAGTGGAGGAAGCGCTAAAGACGGCTAAGGACAAATATGACACCTTTAAGTCCTTTGGCCAACTAACCAATAAACCCACAAACCAGCAGGGAAATAATAATTTTCGTCACTCTCGTGGCCAAAACTCCCAGAGAGGGTCTCATTACTTTCAGAACCAAGGAACATCGTGGGGCGGCAATCAACAAGCTAACCAGGGTTTCGCCAGAGGTCAAAAGAGGGGCTGTGGTAGGGGGAGAGGCAGCCCAAGTGGAGGCACTATGCCTCCCAACAAACAGTGACGTTCCGCTACGGGTCCTTTCTCATGCATCCCGAGTAGGGGGGCGCTTTTCCATTTTCACCCACGCATGGGAAGGGATCACTTCGGACAGATGGGTGCGGTCCACAGTGTCCGAGGGATACTGTATCGAACTATTGGAACGCCCCTGCGACCATCCTCCAAGACAGAAGATACACTACAGATATTAGAACACTGGCGGAACACCAAAAAGGATACTCAGGTATACAAAAAGGATACAAGTTGAGTTCCCGGAGGGCTTCTCACAATGACGTATTCCGGATGACTTCTAAGAGGAATTAGATGATTGAAAAAGTTCCAACTTATGTCACTCTCAGACTAGATAAAAACAGCCTGAGAGAGTAATTAGTGGAAAGGGCCAGATATGGAAAGGATATCACCAGTCTGCTGAAAAGCAGACAAGGAGTTTTAATCACTACTCTTCATGAACTAATTACTAGGTATGGGTTAGATTAGAAATACACTAACCTGCAGCTAGATGGACTGAGGACTGTAATCCAGGAATTCCAAATCCGAAAACAAAAACCAACAAAAGGAAAAGGGAAGTTAGTAAGGTGACTAACCCGAACGGAACGAGGGCCGCACTAGTGACGGGTTGGTGCACACCGGATAGCGTCCATAAGTTCAGTGCACTATCCTTGAAGCAATGAAGGCTGAAATGGATGGATATCCGGTTGGAAATAAGTCTAAGGAATTCCTAGAACAAGAAAGTCCAGGATAGGCAGGGACTGGCAGGGCCCTTTAAGGGAGGTTGAGGCTGGGATAGGAACTGATTGCAGGGTAACACAGGAGTCAGTTCTCACCTATATTCACCCCCTTGTGGAGACAGGATAACTGGAGAAGATGAAGGAGGAACGGAAAGGATCCGGTACCCTGGACGTGGAGAATAGAATAACCAGCTGAGCCACTATGAGTTGCTGCAAGGAGCCAGAGGTTAGCTTTGGGTTAGCTGGAGTTCCTGCCGTAGATTGCAGCGTGGGTCCGGCTGACAGCAAGAGGAAGAGCAGTCTGGAAACTGCTGGGAAGCGTGGTAGAATACCGAGCTCTGTAACGCTGACAAAAGAACAACGATCAGAAGCGCCATATCGCGGGAGGCTTCCGTTTAAGTACCAGTCAGCTGATGAGGGCACGTGAGTAGCGCGAGTCAGCTGATGAGGGAGTGTGAGTAGCGCAATGAGGTACCATCATGTGATACTCGCGCATACCTGTAGAATAATTGGTAAGCGGTATACGCGGTATGGAATGTCCTTTCGGGAAAGGCAGAAGGTAGGCAGCAGAGAAAAGCGCGATAGAAGTCTTACAGGGATTAGCGGGAATGAAGGCGTTTGCCAGAAAACTTCCCCCAGAGTTGCCACCGAGTATTAAACGGTCTGGCTGATCTCTGGGCTGTACGTGCAGGGTGCCGATCATGAGCATGAGAGGATCTGGCAGGCATGACACCTCCTCTTCCAATTGGGCTTCTCAATCAACGAGAAAAAATCAAACCTAGTGCCAAGCACCTCCAAACAGTTCCTAGGGGCTGCCCTAAACACCAAAGAGGCGTTAGCTTTTCCATCAGAGGAAAGAATTCGGAATCTGTTACTGCAAATTCCTCAATATCAGTCTGGTCGCCAGATAAGGGTGCGCAAAGCTATGTGTTACCTGGTTCCTGCCATGCAGGAATGCTTGGCGAAACAGTGGTCTCAGGCAAGTGGTCAGTGGGACGATCTAGAGGTCGTTTCGCCAACACTAGTACAGAGTCTTCGCTGGAGGACAAGAGAGAATCTTTCAAAGGGCAAACCCTTTTACGACTCAGAAATACAGGCTGTAGTCACAACAGACGCGTCCCTGTCAGGGTGGGGAGCACACCTCCTTCACCACAGAGCTCAAGGTATCTAGTCTCAGAATCGCATCAACCTGCTAGAACTTCTGGCAGTCTTCAGAACGCTTTGGGCGTTCGAGCCCCACCTATCCAACCTGTCGGTGCAGATCCTAACAGATAGCATGACGGCTATGTTTTACATAAACAAACAAGGGGGCACTTGTTCGCCAAATCTGTCCAGGCTTGCCCAGAAAATTTGGAGATGGGCACTCAGACGGAACAGTTACCTGTCGTCTCAACTTGTTCCAGGGGATCTCAATTCACTAGCGGATGCTTTGAGCAGAGATCCCCTCCCAGAAGAACATGAATGGCGTCTACACGAAGAAGTCATAGATCTCTTCTCTCAGTGGGGTTTCCCCACTATAGACCTATTCGCCACAAGCGAAAACAGACAATGCCCAGAATTTGCATCCAGGTTCCCCCAGCCAGGCTCCAAGGGGAACGCGCTATGGATGAACTGGTCAGGGATTTTTGCCTACGCTTTTCCACCAACTCCTCTGATGAGGAAGGTGCTCAACAAGATGCACAGGGAATTGATGACGCTCATCCTAGTTGCTCCTATGTGGGCGAGACAACCATGGTTCTCACACCTACGCAGACTGGCGGTGTACGACCCCATCAGACTCCCGTGCTGGTACAACCTACTCTCCCAGCACGAAGGACAAACAGTGCATCCTCAACCGAACTCGTTGAACTTGGCAGCATGGCTCCTGAAGTCATAGAGTTCGGCCATCTCAATTTACCCCAGAGATGTATGGATGTCTTAAAAGAATCAAGAACACCTAACACAAGGCACTGTTACTTTGATAAGTGGAAAAGATTTGTTATTTGGTGCCAAAATAAACAAATCAACCCAGTTCATTGCACTCCTTCCAATATTGTTACCTACATGCTCCACTTACTGGACGCAGGGTTGGTATTTAATTCATGCAAGGTACACCTGGCGGCACTGCCAGCCTACACCACCTCCTATAACAAGGTGTCATGGTGGAAGGTGCCTGTTGTCAAAGCCTTTATGGAAGGGGTGAAGAGACTCCACCCTCCAATTTCTAACCCACCACCAGGGTGGGACCTTAATGTGGTGCTTGCTAAACTCATGGGCCCTCCCTTTGAACCCATGCATAAAACTATTCTCAAACACCTGACTTATAAAACTGCCTTCTTAGTAGCCATTACATCCATAAGAAGGGTCAGTGAAATTCAAGCTCTGTCAGTGCAGGATCCTTTCTTTACTGTCCATAAGGATAAACTGGTTCTACGGACTCGCCCTAGGTTCTCACCTAAGTTTATTTCTAAATACCATGTTAACCAGTCCATTGAGCTACCGGTCTTCTTCCACGTAGACAAGACCAGACTGCTAAGAAAGACAGATCAACTGTTTGTCTCCGTAGCTACAGGCAGAGAAGGAGATTGTGTCTCTAAAGGTGCCATCTCTAAATGGATAGTCAAATGTATTCAGCTGTGTTACTTCCTTTCTGAAAAAAACACTGCTTTTTACGCCAAGGGCCCACTCTACAAGAGGTACTGGGGCCACTCTGGTTTTCATTGCAAATGTACCCCTTGACACCATTTACAAAGCAGCTACATGGAGCTCTATTGACACTTTTTACTCGGCACTACTGCATTGACACTCATTCCAAGACAGATACTCAAGTGGGACAAGTGGTTCTAAGACATTTGTTCTCTCATGACCCTTCTCACATCCACCTCCTTCTTTTAACACTGATCGCTAATCTATGCACAGCATGTGATCTAAGCAGATTCCACAAGCCTCAGAAGGGATACATTACTCACCGTAATCGTATTTCTGATGCTTGGATCTGCTTAGTCATATGCGCCTGCCCTTCCTCCCCTCTGAGAGAAGGTGCATGGATGTTTGTAGTCTTATCTATTTATCTGCTTGGATACTCTGTACTCGCGCTACTCCTCATGCTACCTCATATCATAAAAAATACATTCAAAGGGATTGTGTCCTCCGACGTATTCCTTATCTTTGATAATTCGTCTCCAGCTTGCTGGCCTCGGAAATGTTTTCAGTAGAGGGCGCTGCGCGTCGACGTCCGCCGAGTCGATGTCCCTCGACGGCCACTGTATCGGCGCCGACGTCACCATGCCCATAAATAGCCATGCGCGGCGTCCGTTGCTCAGTTCCGTTTTTCCGCGCTTCGTGGGGCCTTGGAACATCGTTGCTCATTTCAGTCAGAATAAACCTTCTATATCTACTCGAATATACCAACTCGTTCTCGGTGGCATCTTCATCGGAACCAACGACGCCGCGATCCGACTTCAAAAAATGTCGAGACTGCGGTAAAAAAATGACGATAACGGATCCACACAGGATCTGCTTGTGGTGCTTGGGAGGCGAGCACCATTGTTCGGAGTGTGAGGACTGCATGTCCATGACGGCGAAAGCCTTGAAGGAGCGCAAGGGGAAGCTTGAGAGAGGTAAGTCAGTCAAAACCTCCTCGAAAGTTTCTTCGGCTGAGTCGAGGCATTCGTCTCCTCGCCGTCAAAAACATTCCCATTGTAGATCTCGAAGGAGCTCCGACCATTCGTCGAGATCAAGACACTGAAAGAAGAGACGTTGAAGATCCCCTTCCTCGTCGTCTTCTGTTTCCCCAGAAAGGGTCTCCTGTCCCACAAAACACAGCTCTCAGGCTGAGTGGGAGGAATTCAGAAAGAAAATGTTAAGCGTCTTCGAGAAAGCGGCCTCGACCCCCTCGAAGACAGCTGAGGGTGATACCCCGGGTGAAAAACCCAAAAAAATCGAAACGCCGCGAGTCGCTGCACCCGGCGAAACATTCCACCTGAGAGCGCCACCAGCCATCGGGTAAGAAGGCACCGTCTTCGTCGCCGAAGATTCCTTTGACGCATGGATCGGCGCCATCGACGCCGTTGTCGAAGGGTTCTTCGACGCATCGGTCGATCGACTCGACGCCATCGTCGACGCCGACATCCACGCCGATGAAAGAGAAGACCACGGCTACTCCACAGCCAACGGTGATTCCAAGAGCCTACGGCACGACGCCGAGACCGTCGTCGACATCCTCGAGTAGGATCCCGATCCTCTCAAGTTCTTCGAGGCCTCTTCCAGTTTTCTCGACACCGTTCTCGGCGCCTTCGAAGCCTGTCACATCGGCGTCAATGACATCAATGTTTTCTCACCCAATAATGACGAGTTTGGCTCCTTCTGCCTTAGAGATGGGTTTTACACCATTTCAGAGGTCAGAGTACCCTGGATTATCTTCAATTTATGAAGAGGGGAGAAGATTCTGACCAGGAAACCTTTGGGTTGCAGAGGACCACACTACCTGTTTCAGAGGATTTTACCTCTGAGGAAAGAAGGTTGAAAGACCTACAAGAGTCATTACATGAGGCAAGTGGGCTGGACACTTCCCCAGAAGTGGAATTTGTTACGCCAGACCCAGGGGAACATGCCAAAACACCCTATAGAACCCTGATGACAAGGATTATTGAATGTATGGGTTGGTCTGCGCCTTCGCCTGTTTTTCAATAGGATGAACTGACAGACATATTAGACAAAGGTCCACAGGAGGATCCTGTGGTCCCCTTCCATGCAGCCTTACAAAGAAAGATTTCATCTAATTGGGAAACTCCTGAAGTTATCCCTGCTGTCAATAAAAGATTGTCAGCTAAGTATAGGGTAGCTGCAGCTGACCCTGAATACTTATCAAAACACCCGACTCCAGAGAGCCTGGTGGTCCAAGCGGCAACTTCATCAAGCAGCAGGACCGCTTACCCTACTGTCCCACAGGATAGAGATGACAAGAGGTACGATTCTATGGCAAAGAAAGTCTTCTCTGCTTGTAGAATGGCGTTGAAGTCCATCAACGCCACCTGTACGCTCGCCAGGTTCAGTCACACACTGTGGGAGTGTGCTTCATCAGCGGCTGACTGCATACCCGAAGGAGAGGAAAAGGAAGCCTTCCTTAACATTATTAAAAATAGCAAGGATGCTATGTGCGAATCACTTCAAACTGGCATTGATTCCGCTGACAGTATCAGCAGGGCCATGGCGGCAAGTACAACAATCCGCAGGCATGCGTGGTTGCGAAAGTCTGGCTTTGCTCCAGATGTACAGGCCAGACTTTTGAAT
This sequence comes from Ambystoma mexicanum, assembly GCF_040938575.1. NCBI lineage: Eukaryota > Metazoa > Chordata > Amphibia > Caudata > Ambystomatidae > Ambystoma > Ambystoma mexicanum. The sequence goes on along the minus strand of NC_090929.1, from coordinate 1,469,829,194 downwards.
ATGCCCTTTGACGGCTCCTCATTATTCGGAAAAAAGGCTGATGACAGTCTGGAAAAGCTGCAGACATCTAAAGCAGCGGCAAAATCGTTAGGAGCTGCAATCCGCCAAACTCCTTTTCACCCCCCAGGAACCTCTGGAAGAGGAAAGTCCTTTCGCTATTATTCCGCATTTGGGAAAAGGCAGAGGACAGCCGGCTCAAAGAGGCCAAAGGAGATCCACCCTAGGTGGACGGGTCAAAAGTACTAAAGCCGCAGCAGCAGCAGGTGCCTCTTTACCCTCGGCATCTGCATCAGCTGCCCCCAAACCACTCTGAGGTCTTTCCACACAAAACACCTGTATGGGGCAGGTTAACTCACCATCTGACGGAATGGCAGGCTATAACGTCAGATGCTTGGGCATTGGAGACAGTTGCCCAGGGTTACTGCCTACCCTTTCTACACATCCCTCAGAGTCATCCACCGGGGCACAGCTCTCTAAAAGTTCCAGATCCGCTCCTCTTGCAGGAAATTATAGACCTGCTAGAGAAAGTTGCCATAGAACCGGTACCTGTAGCGGACAGGAACAAGGGCAGGTACTCCCCCTACTTTCTCATACCAAAGAAGGACGGAGGACTGAGACCCATCTTGGACTTACGAGAATTGAACAAGTTCCTCAGGAAGGACAAGTTCAAGATGGTAACTCTCTCTCAGATCCTTCAGGCCCTCCAGCTCCAGGACTGGCTGGTATCCCTGGACCTTCAGGATGCTTATTTCCATGTGCCAATCCATCTCAAACACAGGAAATACCTGAGGTTCGCAATTGGCGACTCTCATTATCAATTTCGAGTTCTGCCATTTGGGCTGACCTCCGCCCCGCGGGTCTTCACCAAGCTAATGTCGGTAGTGGCTGCGAGTCTAAGAAGGGACAGGATCCACGTCTACCCCTAGCTGGACGATTGGCTGATCAGGGCTGTATCTTCGGAACAAGCTCAGATCCAGCTAGATTATGTCTGCCACTTCCTTCACAAACTGGGCTTCTCCCTCAATTTAAAGAAGTCACAGATGATACCATCAGAGAGAGTCCAGTTCATGGAGCGGTCCTGGACACTTCCCTGGGAAAAGCCTCGCCACCAGAGGTGAGGGCTCAAGATATTCTGCAGATGGTCAACAAGTTTCAAAATGCCCAACGTCTCCCAGCCTTCGACTTTTTGAGGTTGCTAGGCCTCATGGCATCCTGCATCTTCCTTGTGAAAGAGGCTCGCCTGAGAATGAGATCTCTTCAGTGGGCACTGAGAACTCAGTGGTCGCAATTCTCAGGGAGAATGACAGATCTCCTCCGGATTCCGGACAAGGTAGCCCGCGGCCTTCAATGGTGGGCCTATCCAGAGAACATCTTGAAATTAGAACTGTTTTGGCAACCATGGCCGGAGATAACAGTAGTCACAGAAGCCTCACTTACGGGTTGGGGAGCCCATGCCAACGACTTGACCATCAGCAGTCGTTGGTCTCCATCGGAGTCCAGACTACACATCAACCTATTGGAGCTGAGAGCGATCAGACTAGCGCTGAAAGCTTTCCTGCCATCAGTACAGGGGAAAAATGTCCTGATAATGATGGACAACACGGTGGCCATGCACTACCTCAACAAAAGAGGAGGCGTAGGATCACTGCCACTGTGCAGAGAGGCAATGCAGCTCTGGTTTTGGGCAATTCGGGAAGGAATCTCTCTATCGGCAGTCCACCTAGCCGGAGAGAAGAACTTGACAAACGGACGCTCTGAGCAGGCAGAGCACAGTGTCCCACGAGTGGGAGCTAGCTGAGGAAGTCCTTCAAGAGATCTTCGCCCTTTGGGGAACCCCTCAGGTGGATCTGTTCACAACAAGCACCAACAGGAAGTGCGATCTGTTCTGTTTAAGGGAATTTCCCCCGAGAGGAGCTCTAGGAGACGCGTTCGTAGTGGACTGGGAGTTTCCACTCTACGCATTTCCACCAGTCCCTGTTATTCCTCAAATGATCAGGAGTTTGAGAAGATTCTGGAAAACCATGATCCTAATTGCCCCGGACTGGATCAGGAGAACGTGGTACCCGGACCTTCTAGATATGTCCATCTGCCCTCCAATCCGTCTTCCACTCAAAGAGAATCTTCTCTCGCAGAAGGGAGGTCAGGTTCTCCATCCAGACATCAGAACCCTCAACCTTCACGCTTAGCTTCTGAAAGGGTGAGGTACAAGGATTGGGACCTCCCTGATGACGTCATGGAGGTGTTGCTTTCGGCCAGAAGGCCAGCAACAAAGTCTTTATACAGCTGCCGTTGGAACAAATTTTGCAGCTGGTGTAGAGAAGGAAATATCAACCCTTTTTCATGTGGTACACCAACGGTGTTATCGTTTCTACTCTAATTGGCAAACTCAGTCCTTCAAGTTGGCACTGTAAAAGGCTATCTCGCAGCGCTTTCAATCTTCAAGCGCACTGTGGAGGAACCATCGTATTTCAAACTACCTCTAGTGATACAATTTCTCAAGGGATTGACTAATGTTTATCCTCCAAAACCATTCCAAGTTCCCTTATGGGACTTAAATTTAGTCTTAAACTTCCTAATGGGCACTCCATTCGAACCACTTCACTCTTGTTCGCTGAGATTTCTCACGCTTAAAACTGTCCTATTGGTAGCACTAACATCTGCTAGGAGGTTGAGCGAGCTACAAGCTCTCTCCTGTAAAACCCCACATACAATTTTCCACAAGGACAAAGTTGTCCTGCAGGTGAAGCCTAATTTCCTCCCAAAGGTGGTTTCTGAATTTCATATTACTCAGAAGATTACCTTACCTTCGTTCTACCCTCCTCCCCATCCGGGGAAAGAGGAAGAAAGACTACATAGGCTGGACCCAAGGCGAGCTCTAAGCTTTTACATCAGCAGAATGGCTAGGATCAGGCAAGCAGACCAACTGTTTGTAGGATACTCAGGTCACAAGTTGGGATTACCCATAACAAAACAAACCATTTCCAGGTGGATTATCTTGGCCATTCTGGAATGTTTGAAACTGGCAGGGAACGAGCCACCCCAAAATCTTAGGGCTCATTCAACCAGGGGTATCGCAGCCTCTTCGGCCCTCCAAAGAGGGTCCCAGTCAGAGACATATGTGCGGCTGCCACATGGTCATCCACACATACATTCACAAAATTTTAGAAACTGGATTCCTCCACTGGTCAAGAGACCAGATTTGGCAAAGCCGTATTACATTCGGTTCATCCATAAGGGATGCATGACATTCTTACTCCCACCTCCAATTACATGCCACTGCTATGGGAGTCTATCAAAGATAAGGAATACGTCGGAGGACACAATCCCTTCAAAGAACAAGTTACTTCTTACCTTGTAACGTTCTTTCGATGGGATGTTCCTCCGACGTATTCCTTATCGCCCCTCCCATCCATCCCCGCAGTAATACTTCCCTTGCGGTTGCAGCTTACGCTCCTTCAAAGTCAATAACCAATTCAGGCATGACTTTTCTTATACTACAAAACGTAACTGAGCAACGGACGCCGCGCGTGGCTATTTATGGGCATGACGGCGCCGATACGGTGGCCGTCGAGGGACATAGACTCGGCGGACGTCGACGCGCAGCGCCCTCTACTGAAACAATTTCCGAGGCCAGCAAGCTGGAGACGAATTATCAAAGATAAGGAATACGTCGGAGGAACATCCCATCGAAAGAACGTTACAAGGTAAGAAGTAACTTGTTCATCTGAGGGTCCTACAAGCGTGAGGAATCATGGGTACAGTGGACATCACACTAGGGATAGTATGACTGGCACGCCCTAGTAGTTCGAAGCCCCTTTTCGCGTTTCAAAAACCAAACTGTAATACTCTGCAGCTTACACAATATGTCGGCCTATGCACAGCATGTGAATCCAAGCAGATGCAAGCATCTGAAATACGATTACGGTGAGTAATGTATTATATATATATATATATATATATATATATATACAAAGAGAGTTTATAAAAAATAAGAACAAAAATAATTGAAAGATTTAGACAGTGAGACATTTGAAAAAAGAAGTAGAGAATAATAGAATATGTTGAAATGGATAGAAAGATATAGAGATGGACAGAGGCAAACGTATAAAGAAAATAACAAAGAAAATAAACAAATTCATAATGTATGGGAGACAGTAAATGGACAAAATATAACAATCCTAATGCAAATCTGCAAACAGATTTTAGATTTTTTTGTTGTTAAATAAGACATGTCATTTTATGATAAACAAATAATGAATGAAAATGTGAACAATTGGAAGATTTTCTTCGACCACACCACTTCATTTGAATCTTGTTGTTCATTTTCCCACAATGTCGGACTTTGGCGGATGCTCCACATGTGCAATTTTCTTTGGCATAGACTGTGCCCTAGAAACATATTCAGTTGATGAGGCTGTGCATATCCATTGCCAACACAGTTGAAGTGAGATTTTTAATGAGGCCAAAGTGCATCTGCTCAAATGCTGGCCTAGCCACTGATTCTGTTTTTTTTTTGTTGGTAAAAACCATGTTGTAACACAGCATATCAAAAGCACCACCAGTTCTCGCTTGTTCCCTAGCAGCATTCTCATTGTGAGGAAGTAAAACCAGTCTTGTATGGGCCTCCATACCATCTATGCTAAAATGTAACATTTTAGGCCTGTACATTAGATGCATATTATAGAAAACCTCCAAAACCCCAGTATGGCAAAACTCAGTGAGGCCTTCAAATCTTCGGTCAGCACTTTCACACACTATCTTTTTAAGGGCTTTGCAAAAAGAGGACCGGGGCATCAGCCACGTTTTCCTACACTCCAGCTTGATACTCAAAGGTACATGTTGGCATGCTTGATAATGCTTGATACAATCCCATGAGTGTTTGTTTGACGAATGTGGAATCTGTTTCTGCCAATTTTCAAATTAAAGCTCAAATGAACCCTCACAGGTTTTCAAACACCACCATAGATGGTTGCAGATGGAATGGGACAATTTCAGAATTTATTCACATCCTTTTTTTTCCCCAGCAGCATTCACTTTTTTGGTTATTGATTTAGACATGTGCCATACATCAAATTAATGCTTTGTGAGGCACCTGCTCTTGCATGACCTTTGCAGTGTCCACATGACTGTCTGTGGCGAGCAATTCTATTTGTAATTCCCTTAAATGCAGATGTTCAATGGATTTAATGAAACCATATTTCTCCATGGCAACATAAAATGTACATTCTGACACTTGTACGATGATAGAGCTCACTATTCTTTGTGTGTCTGTGTCCTGGAAGTTGTAAGTACAGTACTTAGCAGAAAATTCAGGACTATCACACTGTCCACTTCCAGCAAGCCTGAGCCTTTTGCCTGCAAGGGCATTGTCAATTGCTTGAGATTTCAGACATGACTTATAGCGGAGAACAAGTAATGTTGAGGTGGCGCTGTGGAGCAGCCCAAGATGGCTGCTTAGCCTTTGAGCTCCGTGTGGGCTTGGCGGACATCTGCTTCCATCTGCGACCAACGGTGTACGATCTGTCTGCATCTCGGCTGGGCTGCTGCCCATCATTGCCGTGCTGCAGCCTGCGAAATTCCGGCTTGTTTCCGAGCCGGGAAGCCTCCGGACGGGCCCCCTGCTGCAGCGGCCCGCCGCCTCGCGGAAGCCGCGGCGTCGGCCTGACTCCTGTCCCCTCCCCTTGGCGGCCCACCGTGCTTTGTGGCGCGGGACGAGGCGCAGCCCCTGTGTGCCCCGCTCGCTTATCTGTGTGCCCCGCTGGGCTTGCGGAGGCCCGATCGGGGCCGTGAGGCTGTGAGGCGAGCTGTGGCTGCCCCCCTGGGCGAAACATTCCGTCGGCGACCCGCTGCTGGGGCTGTCGCCGGAGCGCGCCCGGGGCCCCATTATCCATCCGGCTGTGGGCCTCTGCCGCCAGCCCGTGTGGAGTGGACGTGCCGTGGCTGGGCTGGTGCGGCGGGCCCTGGGCAGGTGCTGATTGCCGCCGAGGCGGGGGGAGACAACTCCTGAGTGCCCCACTCACCCTTCCGGGTGCCCTGCTGGACTGTCTTAGGCCCGATCGGGGCCGTGCGGCTGTGCGGCCGGCTGCGGTTGCCCCCCCTGGGCGAATCACCTCATCTGCAACTTGCTGCTGGGGCCGTCGCTGGAGCGCGCCCCAGCCCACATTCTCCATCCGGCTGTGGGCCCCCGCCGCTGGCCCGTGTGGATTGGTCGTGCCGCGGCTGGGCTGATTGCTGCTACATCGAGGTGAGGTGCGGGGGGGGAGAGTCCCGCTCTGGGCGGCTGTGACACCCACATGCTTTTTACCACGCTGCTGGCCTGCTGCCCTCCAGAGACCCCGGGGGCTGTTACGCTCCCCAGATTTACCCCGTGGGACCTGCCCTGCGCCTCCTAGAGTACGCATCACGAGGATACATACCAAGCCTGTGTCCCCAGTGGCGGGTGCACAGTCGGCGGCGCACATTCCTTTTTCTCGGCTACATAACATCCTGCATGCTGGGCGCCTGGCCCCCGCTTTGATACCATTGCGCAGTGACTGGGCTGATTGTGGGGCGGCTGCTCCCCTCACCTGTACTGGGTGCCCCCCCCTGTAGTGCAACCCCTGCGGCAACCCTCATCTTTACTGGAACTTGCCTCCCTCACTGCTGGGGATATACCGACATCTCTACCCTGCCCCATTGGCCTAGAGACCACGCTTTCTCCCTCGGTGACCGCATCTTCGTTTTGCGTCACTCCTGAAACTGAATCAACAATGCCTAACAAGACCAAGGGGACTTCCAAGGGGGGAGCCATGGATAGATTCGCCAGGGCTGTCCCGAGGGGAGAGGAGGATCATGACTCGCCCATACAGGAGGAACGGGAAGTGGACCACCATCCCACTGCCTCACCCCCTGATCTGACTACACTCATGGAATCGATGGCCAAAAACTTTGCTTCTTTCCACGAGAAACTGGACGACATCAACGCCAATGTCGCCTCATTAAAAACGCGGGTGGATCAGGCGGGGACCAGAATTACTGACGCTGAGAATCGGATATCTGCAAATGAGGACGAAATACATGTGCTGCAGAACACTGTTGCCTCCCTGTCGCGTGACATGCGTAGTGTGAGAGCGAAGTGCGACGACCTCGAATCGCGCTCTCGCAGAAATAATCTACGAATTATCGGAGTCCCTGAAAATGCACTTAAGGGGCGCATGGAAGATTCTGTGGAAACCCTACTCAAGGATCTGCTGGGTAACCCGGCCCTGTCACCGTACTTCACTGTTGAGCGTGCCCATCGTGCTCTATCACCAAGGCCCAAACCGGGCGACATTCCTAGGCCCATAATAGCCAGAATTCTCAACTATCGGGACAGAGACCTCATCCTCCGCCTGTCCCGGGAGAAGGGAGACCTGCGTCTTGACACACACACTATAAGGATTTTTCCAGATTTCTCAATAGCAGTACAGCAGGAGAGGCGCCAGTTCATCGGAGTCAAGAAGCTTCTTAGAGAGCGAAATGTTCCTTATGCCATCCTTTTCCCGGCACGCCTCAAGATTACCCATAATGGCAAACTATATTTCTTCACTGTCCCGGAGGAGGCGGTGAAATTCATTGAGGTACACCTGCCACTTCCCAATCCAGCAGGGGCCCTTGCCGATGACGGGTGATCCAGGGAGACACTACCCGGAACCCATTTATCAATCCAGTGAATCTGAGACTCGGAACGTGTATATGGCAACAACGTACTGTACACTCAACGAACCAAGCTCCTCTGGCGTCTGATCGGGCAGAGACTAGACCTGACTGTGGTTGACAGCGCTCTCCTTGCCCCACGGGGCGCTGTACCGGCCATGTGCCCTAGATACTTCCTTGGTCTTGCCTCGCCCGCAACGTTCAGCTAGTTGTGGAGACCTATCTTGAGATCCGCCCGTAGCAGAACTTACATCCGGCAGCACTTGCTGTCCTACATGTTATTCTCAGAGCCGCCCACACGGCAACAGCACACCTAATTGCGATTGCAATGTTCATGTTTTGTTGGTTGTCACTGTTTACTTGCCCCTGTTGGGCTTTGAATGGGGCGTATTCTGGTTGGATTTCGCCCTCCGACCTCTACCTCTTGGGGAGAGTCGGGTTTATTGGTGACACCTGCACTGGGGTGTGGGGGATTTACACTGCAAGTTGGGGGTGGGCGGTGAGGGAGGGGGGTGGCACTGTTGGGGTTTGGAGAAATGTTATAGGAAAAGGCAGAGGCGGACTGACAGACTGCGTCACATCGGGTCATCTGCACCCGAGATGGCTTAGTTTCACATCTGAACTGCAACGACAGTGGTGGGAGGGACACCCTTGTGCGGGCTCTCTTCATTCATTGTGTGGGTTCCGACAGCGACTGTGGGATGTACCTTAGGCATCTGAAATGTCCACAACAGTGATGTCCTGGAATGTCCGGGGTTTAAGTAACTACACCAAGACGCGCAAAATCATGGCCCATGCCAACAGGCACGGCTGTAAGATTCTGCTTTTGCAGGAAACACACTGTAAAGGCCGGTTGGCTAGGTGCATGGCACCATCGTGGGGTCCCCATAGATATTCTACTGCTTACTCGACCCGCGCCAGAGGGGTATTAACAATGATCCATAGGTCACTCAAGTTTGTACCCCATAAGAGCTACATTGACCCGGAGGGGAGGTATGTCATCCTACACTGCGCAATAGCTAACAGGGAATATTTGCTAGTTAACACATATGGCCCTAATGTGGACTCTCCCGACTTTATCGACCAGGTGGCCTCCATTTTGCTGGGATACGTAGGGGTGCAAATCATTTGGGGGGGGACATGAATTTCATATTAGACACCACACTGGATAGAACAGGCACGGCCCCCAGACTCCTTTCCAATGCGGCGCGCAAGCTCCTTGCACATAGCACTACCCTTGACATTCAAGACCCATGGCGGGTAATGCACACGCAGACGCGTGAATATACTCACTATTCCTCTGTGCATGACAGCTCCTCCAGAATTGACATGTTCTTCCTGTCCAGTACCTTGCTGGGGAGGGTGGTGGAAACTCAAATATTGGCGCGTACCCTATCGGACCATTCACCGATCCGATTATCTCTGGAACTGGGTGGGCCCGCCCCCACAATTAACACATGGCGCTTCAAGTCCTTGGCTTTACAGGACATAGTCTTTAGGGCTGACATTTTGTCCGATATCCAGTCCTATTTCGAGCTTAATACGCCCCAGGCTACCTCTATGGGGGTCCGGTGGGAGGCTTTCAAAGTCTTCATCGGGGGAATGTCCATTTCTAGGGAGGCGGGAGTCCTCAAGGCCATTAGGGCTGCCCTTGCCCACTCTGAAGCCAAATTGCGTGAACTTGAGAGTGCCCATCCTACATCCGTTTACCCTGCTATCCTGTCCCGGATCAGTGAGGAACTCCAATTCTTTAACGAACAGGCCACTAGGGAAGTCCACTACTTTAGTCGTCCGCAGGCTGCCCGTAAATATGGAGAGGGAGACAGGCCTGGCAGGATGCCGGCAGCATTGGCCAGGGGTGAGTGGGGCCAAGCACAGATCTCTTGTGTCAAGGACCGCCTGGGGTCAGAACGGTGGTCTGACCAACATATTTTGGAGGTCTTCACGGACTTCTATTCAGAGCTGTATACTCAACCCCCCCGAGCACAGTGAGGTCCAAATGCGCAACCTCCTTGAGCAGATCCCCACGACTATTGTCTCCCCCGCAACCAGAGACCAATTGGATTCCCCCATCCTGCTGGATGAAATAGTTGAGGCTATATCTAAATTCCCTAAAGGAAAAGCACCTGGTCCGGACGGGCTGACAGCTGAGTTTTATCAGGAGCACGTGGCCATTTTGGCCCCCAAACTACTAGAAGTTTGGAACGAGTCACTCCGGCTGGGTGCCCTTCCCCCATCGTTGCGTGAGGCTGTCATCACTGTCCTGCTCAAACCCGGTAAACCCACTAATGAGTGCAGATCATATAGGCCCCTCTCACTAATGAACTTGGACACCAAAATCTTCGCCAAGGTGATTGCTAACCTCTTCCTCCCGGTCATGTCGTACATGGTCCATGATGATCAGTCAGGCTTTGTATCCGGGAGATCAACATCACACAACATTAGAAGGCTGCTTAATGTAATGTCACGCATTGACCAAGGGGTGAGTGCGGTTGCGGTCACACTGGATGCCCAGAAGGCGTTTGACATGGTGTCTTGGAAATATATTTGGTTGGTTTTGGAAAATATGGGTATAGGGCCTAACATGATAGCATACATTCGGTTACTGTACACTTCCCCCGGTGGCCAGGGTGCGAGTTAACTCCCAGACGTCCGGTCTGTTCCCTCTCTTCAGAGGCACTCGACAGGGTTGCCCGTTCTCCCCGATCCTATTTGCCTTGGCTATAGAGCCGATGGGCGATTATGTCAGGGAACGGCATGCGCGCAAAGGGCTGCGGCTGAAAGACTCCCCTGAGATTATTTCGCTTTATGAGGACGATGTATTGCTCTTTATAAGAGACCCAGCGGCTCATCTGGACCCAATTTTACGTGACATCACCCGCTTAGGTACATACTCTGGGTTCACTATAAATTATACTAAGTCTGAGATTTTCCCCCTCACTAGCTCCACGATACAGCCCACCACCGAGTACCCGCTCCGCTGGTCCCCGGATGGGATCAAGTACTTGGGAGTTCAGGTGTCCCTCTCCAAAGACTTGCTACTAGCAGACAATTACCGGGCTGTTGCAGAGCAGGCCGAGGCCAAGGTTACACGCTGGCGTGCCCTTCCACTATCATTGGCCGGAAGACTCTCGCTGGTAAAAATGATATTGCTGCCTAAGTTATATGTATTTAGTAATGTCCCCGTCTGGCCGGGTAGGAGATACTTCGTGAACCTGCACAAATTGTTCGCTCAATTCCTATGGCACTCTGGCGGCGTGCGTAAAAAGTGGTCGGATATGTCATTACCCTACGACAGAGGGGGCTTCACAGCCCCGGACCTGCTGCGATATTGGACTGCCTCACAGGCGCAGTTCGCATTTTACTGGTACCCTGGGCCCCCACCCCGTCCCCACGTCAAACTCGAGGTTCTGGCAGCAGCAGGCACTGATGTAATGTCCTTGATTCTAAACCGGCAGTATGTGCCAGACTCGCCCATTGACCCGGTCCGGACTACGGTGCAGGCTTGGGGCCAGATATTCAAAACTTGCGATGAGCAATATCCGTACTACAAATGGCTCCCCGCCTGGAGCTTTCCCGGGCTGGAACCCACACACGATATCGCCCTGGCGCGACACTGGGAGGCCCTGGGTTACCGTGCCCTCACTGATTTCTATCCGGAGGGACAGTTTATAACACCGTAAACGTGGAGGCCGGGGCACTCGGGTTCGGTCCTGGAGCTTCTGCAGTTCTACAGACTCCGCGCTGCCTTTCGAAGTGCCTGGCCTGTCTTCCCCATTGAGCCCCAGGCTCTCCTGGAATTGCTTACATTGCTAACTCGGGTGGTGCCCATGGGGTAGTTTCTTCATTGTACAAGCTCCTCCTGACCGCTGCCTCTCCCCCTCCATCCAGGGCTCGTGCTGGCTGGGCCTCCGTGCTGGAACTGGATCTCACTGATCAACAGTGGGAGAAGATGTGTTCCCATACTAGCAGGGTGTCCCTAAACATCCGCTACCGCACCATACAATATAAATTACTCAACAGGTTGGATTACACTCCATGTAGAATCTCGAAGTTTGCTCGCTCTGATCCTCGACTGTGCCCCCGCTGCGGTGCGGAGGGTGCTGACACCTGCACATGTTTTGGGACTGCCCGGAACTGGCCACGTTCTGGAGTAAAGTCAGAGACATTGTCCGCAATCACCGATACTGTTGTTGATCCCGATCCAATGGGGGTTCTGTTTGGGGTGTGGCAGACTGGAGGGGCTAAGGACGTTGTTAGGTTCTTAAATGTGAGCTGTGTCGTAGCCAAGAAATGTGTTTTACAAAGCTGGAACCTACTCCCCCTACATTCCAGAAATGGTTAAATCTACTTACGTGGTCCCGAAACTGCGAGGAGGAGTTCCTGGGTATGCTCCCAGTGCGTTCTCGACCTCAAAACATATGGTCGGCTTTCAACAGCTACTTGATTAACTTAAATGACACTTCTTCGATGGATGAGTCCTCCTAGCCCCTTAGTCAACAGCTTGGTGTTTTGGCTCCCTGCAGTATGTTGCTCCTCCACTGCTGTCGTCGTATCTCTGCCAATATGCTCTGTATGCGCATGTATATGCTACAAATTTGTCCTTATGCCGCAGATGTGTGTGTATGTTGTTTGCCTCTGCCAGCAAAAATAAAAGTTAAAAAAAAAAAAAGAACAAGTAATGTTTCTAATATCTGCAGCATGCAGTTTTATCAATGAACTAGAGTCCTAAAAATATACATAAACTTGAGATCTTACGAAATGTTGATCCACTGAATAATGGAGCCCATAAACTAATTACATTTCGTGCTGGTACTTTTCCAGTAATGGGTTAAGCTAACCATGAAAAAGGTGAAGATTTATGCACACAGCTCCCCTTGATCTTGAGGTTTGTTCCAATAACCTCATGAGTAAAATTAACCAATGGCTCGACACAAGTCCTCCCAGATTTTCCAAAGCTACATTTAATCATTTTTAAAACCTCAAACAGGCAGCTGGCAAAGACAATGGCACCCATTATGAGTATGGCAGAGTGGTAAAAAAAAGCATGGTGGTAACGGAATTACTGCTACTTTTACCGCTCTGCCATATTCCGAGTTTGGCCTTGGAGTGGAGGATTTACCTCCAGCAAGATGCTGGAGGTAAATCCTCAAAATGTCTGTCTAAAAATCGGCAGAGTTACCGCCAACAGTATAATTCCACCAAAATCCCTATGGAGTCCTATGGACTACCAGGGCATACATTCATTTTCAAAATTGATTAGGAGAGTTTGCCAGTTAACCTTTTCTTGATTAGCATACAAACCCATTTGATTAGCCATGTTTTACCAATATTTTTAATGTCACCAGAAGTTCTCTGTTCCCAAGACATAGAATCGGCACCAATACAGCATTTTTGTGTACTGCTGAAGTAAGACATTGGTGAAATGAGTCAGGCCTTGTACACTCTTTATAATTCTGCTAGACCTGCAGGTCGAATAACTTAGTTCACCCACTTCAACCTTAGAGAAATGCACTGTACCCATGGCAATGGAGGACAAAAATTGTAAATACTTTTTATGTAAAATGGGGCATGCCACCACAAACACACTTTGCTGCCACCCAGAGGCCAACAAGGAACAGTAAAAGCTTGGACATTTATTGAAGATGAAGTAAATGTATCATATCCCACTTAAGATGATAGTGTGGCAATGAATACATTCAGATTCTCAGTAGCGCTCTGGACTACTCTATCTTTCGGTTTTATTCCTCCTGCACTGAAGTGTGCTATAGTTTCTCACCTCTTGAAGAAACCTACCCTGGACCCCGCTGTGCCAGCTAATTTGCAACCAATCTCCCTGTTAGATTCATCATGGAAGTATTGGAAGCAATAGCTATTCCTCAATTGAGAGACTTTATAAAACATTATACTATTGTTGCTGTCTTCCAGTCAGGCTTTCGACCTGCAATGGGAACAGAGTCAGTGCTAGTATTTGTTATCAATGACCTGTCTCTGATCCTTGAGCAGGGTGGCATAGGACTTCTTATATTGGTGGACCTCTCAGCAGCGTTTGACACAATTGACCACGCCACATTGTGTCAACTCCTAGAAGATATTGGTATTGATGGGGCAGTACTTGATTGGTTTAGGTCTTTTCTTGCAGACCGGACACAAATGCTTTCCCTCCCACCTTTTTGTTTGTATGCTTACGCAGATGACACACAGTTGATCCTCCAAATCGTTTGTGAACATGATCTGGTGGCTTCTCGTCTGAGTAAGTGCTTGGCTGACATATACAGTTGGATGAATGCCAAATGGCTAAAGCTAAACTCTGAGAAAACAGAAGACTTGGTCCTTGGGAGATCTCCAGTTGTACAATCTATGTGGGCAACTGAATTGTGTCCTGCATCTTGGGGTACCTTGCCCACTCCAATTTCTATTGTGAAGAATTTGGGAGTGAAGATCACCATCACTCTCTGTGCTAGCTCTGGCCATTTTAAACTTAGAACTTTCAGGACAATTATTCCCTGTATCCCAGAGAATATGAGAAGCTTGGTGTTCTCTGCTACCATTTCAGGAACCTTGGATTATTGTAACACCTTGTTACTCTCACAACCCAAATTCTTGATTCAACGCATGCAAGTCTAACTAAATTATGCATCTCATTTGCCCGTGGCCCTGCCTAAATTCGCCCATACATCTCAGGTGCTACGGGACCTTCATTTGTTAACAGTAGAGGCTAGAGTTAAATATAAGTCACCCTAGCTCTGTATCTTCAGGAGACTTTTGTCAAATACGTCCCCTTGTGCAACATTCGTTCATCTGATCTTCTACTTCACTGTGTACAACGGGTGTCTAAAAGTAGAGTTGGATGTCAGGTTTTTCAGTGGCCGCTTCAGTTCTCTGGAACTGTATTCCATACTCTTCGTGGGCTCTCTCGGACTATCTGGCCATTCGAAAAAAAGTTCAAGACATTTCTTTGTCTAAATAATTAAGAGCAGGTCTGCCTTCCTTTTATTGCAGCTGTCTGCTAGTTGACTGGCTCCTTAGTGCCAAGATACCCTCAGGTCATAGCATTGCTTAATAAATTCCTTTAACATAACATAACAGAAAGCACACTGTGGACTGGCAGAGAAAAGGGCAGCTGTTCATTTCAAATGCAAAACCATGAAAACTCTGGTTCATTTGCTAAAATAGGGAGACCAAGGAAATATGTGCATTCTGCGGCTTGGAACAAGGAGCATTTTAAATATGAAACTATACTGCAGAAGGGAATTCAAAAGCACACAGTAACAAAACTGTTGGATGTGATAAAACCGTGTTAAATAGGCTGCAAGATGGAAGTGTAACGTATCGGATGGGATACAAGACATTGAAGCAGGCACCATGTAATGGAAATAAACATGCATTGGGAAATCACCAGTTTCTGTTCATAAGAATTGGATTCAGCCTGTGCTTAACACCGAAATTTCAACCTTGCCCCGATTACGTGGAAATGTGTTTGAAGCTGCAGCAGTGGCTGGTTAGTAATTTATTGGTTTGAGGTGCTAACAACTGTGTAAACAGAGAGGCATCACTTAATGGGTTGAACTTTGAAAAATAGTTGGAATTGAAAACTCAATTCGTGGGCGCTTTCCCAGAGCTAATGACACTGACAAGTTACAGGAGACAGCCACATGAGTGAGGGGGCAGAGTTATACCCTCTGCTTAAGGAAGATAAGGAAAGATTTGCATTAGCACTTGAAGAAAGAAATGTTTTTATTGCAAACGTGGGTCGATAAAGGCCAGAGGCCAGGCCTGCATACAGATCTTGGGAACAAAAATATGCCAGTTAATTAAAGGAAAAATATTCATGTCATTATTTTTACATTGGATTGTTGGAGGATAATACTTTGGCCATTGCATCAGGAATCATAATTTGCACAATAATAGTTCAAATATCATTACAAATCTTAAGAGAACACCTATCTATGGAGATGTTAATAGAAATTTGACCTAGGGAAATAGTTATAAGCTGAAATGTGATGATGGCTTCCCAGAAAATGTCATGAAGCGGAGATTCAGGGAGATGATAGCTTGTTGAATTAGATATCTGTATAGAACATTGTGTGTTGATAACTGTCATCTTGAATAAAATACAAAAATCTGCCATTCAAACCTGCAACATCGTGACAAAATGCAACACATTTAATTAAGACCAGCATGATTATACCATTTCAGAAACATATAGTTTGTGACTCTTATTTGTAAATTAAAATGTTGCCATGGAGATTATAAGGATATAACTGAAGTGGTCATGAATGCAATTTCTAATGGGTTGAGTTATAACAAACTGGGATGATGCCAAGTAACTAAAGGAACCAACCATTGCAATGGGGTTGACAATAGAGGTCCAACCAGAATTGTTCATGAATCAGCCACTACATCCGAATTTAGATAATTTGATTTTGGGAGTGGTTAAAGAGTTATAAGGAGACACACAGTGGGAAAGGGGAGATCTGTCTGAAATGACTTGAGTGGGAAATAGAAAACTTGCTGGAGAACCAACATTGCCTTGGAGGTGGATTATACCAGGAGGAAGTCTAAATTCTGCAGGGAACCTGGAGAGGCAAATAAACAGATGGTTTCTGGAGGTTCCATGACTGAACCTGGAGAGGCCATCTAACCAAGTCCCTATGTGGCCATGAGATGCGGCACACGGAGCCGTGATGACTTTTCCTGAGCACAAAACCTAGAGATATTCTATGTAAGTAATCTGTCCAACCAAACCATGTCTATTTTGGATCTGTTTGATTTAATATTGTTGATTGGGTGGGCAGACCAAGTAGATCCTTAGTATTTTTACTAAATAATCATGTAATTCACTCCCATGTAGACCAAGAACGCTGGGGGAGTTTGTAACCTTCGATCTCTCCTAGAACTGGTTAAAGGTACAGTCATTTAAAATGGGGACTGTCCCTTATCTCGTGTCCAACTCCAAAATCCCCTAAAGGGAAGGGGGTGTGTAAAAACAAAATTCCCAACTGCTCCCTATTCCCCAGATCCTGCCTTAACGCAGAGGGGTTTCATTAGTAAACTTAATATCTGGGTTTGTGCTGGGGCAGAAAAGTGTCTTGCTAACTTAAATAGAGTGATTTCAAGGCATACCCTCTACAGAGAGTCGGAAAGTGACTCCTGATAGAAGAGAGGGTCTTCATTGCATAGTGGTGGAGGAAAAGGGGTTCCATAAATATAAAAGGGTTTTGTTTTTGAAAGTCTGTTGTGCTCCAACGCTGCTAGTGTTGTCAAGTATGCAAGGAGATTAAAAATAAAGAGTACTGTGTGTGTGAAATTGCTTTTGTCAATAGAATAATGTTGCATGTTTAAATTAAATACGGTCTTGTTTGAAGGTGCTACATGCTATAAAGTAAACCCCATGCAAAGTATATTGTTAAGTTAAATTGTTCCGTTATGTCCATGGTGCTGCGCAATTCTGTACTTCATGAGTATTTGTGAGTGACTCCGGTATCAGAAATATTCTATAGACCTGTGTTTCTATATAACCAGGATCCCAAAAGAACCCAAGAAGGAAAAATGTACATGTTGTTGAGTCTGTGATCTGAGTAATCTTAAACCAACTGGTGTTTTCAATTTGGGTGAAAAGTGCATTGTTGGGAAAGAAAAGCATTTGGGCCATGGAGTGAGGTGGCGTGACTTGTGATTTTGTACAAATATACATTTTCCTATTCATTAATGGATGTATATTTTTTCTACACACAAGCCTGGTTCTTGGCTCATCTATGACACATGAGTGAGGGATCTATGCGCCATTATATGGTTCATAGACAGGACTAGGTTGAATTAGATAAACTGGTATATTGGTGTTGTGCTTTTGATTGGGGTCGGGGGAACACACTCCCTGCATTAATTATTTTAAAAATGTTCTATTTTATACATCATAAACAAGAGCTTCATCAAAGGGTACATAACATTGAATTCTGAACAATCAATGCAGAATTACAGATAAACAATCAAACAAAAACTCACCAAAGTTAAATAGAAAATAAAATCAAGGAAAAAGAAAAAGGATAAAGATAAGGGAACGAGGAGAGGAAAAAAAGCGCACAAATAATAAAATTGGTACATAGTTGACACATTATCCATGTGTCTCAAGAAATGATCCCCACATGTCTTTAAACGTGTCAGCCTTTCCAGACTGTTTGTAAATGGCCTTCCCATATGTGGATATAGTTAACCGTTCATCTACCCAGTCATCAATACAAAAGGAGGCGGCTGACTTCCATGCCCTTAGGATCATTCTTTTTGCCACCATGCAAGCCTGGAGAAGCCACACTTTTTTGCATCTCCAAGAATCATAATAGAAGCACACATCGTAATTGAGCAGATTAAAACCAGGACCTGTCTCTCGCAAACGCCTTTCCAAAAGTCTGTTTTCGGGTAGGTCCAGAGTAAATGACTCAAAGAGCCCCTTGCCAGTTTGCCTGCATTAATTGTTACGCTATATATAAATATACTCCACATACTTAATCTTCTGTGCCTCTGCTCCTTGCTTCTTCCTGGCCAACTGCATACATGTTTAAATCTTTGTGAATTACATCACACAAATGAATTATATGAAAAATGTTTAATAATTGTAATGGTCTGTTTCATTCCATGTGAAATATATTACATTGGGAAAATTTCCCATTAAATAGCTGTAAAATTATTGGTCTATATATACTAACCATTGATAAGGACACACAAATATTAAGTCTAACCATTTACCCTGTTTGCTATTAATTAATATGTAAACATTACTTGACTTGGCGTCATGCTGCAGCACAAGAAGGGAGGGCAGCAGATGCAAATTAAAATAATTATAAAGGCATAATGTTAGAAATAATTTACTATAAATCAAGATTAGACCACCATTTTAACTAGAAAGATACTTATTAATTCACCTTTCAATTGTGTTACTATAGATATTAACATGTTAATAAGATAGGTTTCAAAGAAATACCTGTTGAACATTACCGGTGTCACAGAGAATAGAGCAAACTGTTTGCACAACTGTATCCTCCTGCAAATCATGGATACAAAGTCACTTGAAGACAACAGCTAATCAATTGAAAAATATTCTTGTTTGCATGTGCTGCATGTACCGAGTATTGAAAAAAGCTGAATCATCGTTGCTAAGAAACAGCAAGTAAATTCAACAATTCATATGCACTTCATGCACCAACGTTGTGAAAATGGACGTAGCATAGCACTCTGACGTGCTGATGTCACATAGAGGGGCTTGTGTTAGTATGTATTGCCACCAGGGCATTTGAACGTGCTGCAATCCATCGACTGATTAGATTATCAAAAGGTGGCAGATTAATAATCGTGCAGTTCACATGTGTAAATGTCTGGAAAATCTATGGTAACATGCGTTGAAAGAATAAATGTAATTGATCGATGTATGCTCTAAAATACATGTTTTGTCAATTGGTCGATTAAAACTCCTGAGAGAACCTCTCCTTTAACTCTTTTCTCCCTGCTGGTGTAGACCCATTACCAGACATAAACAGCATTATAAGGGCAATGGAGACAACGGTACAAAGGGCATACTCCTACGTCCCATCCCCTTTCCTCCATACTTATGGGGGACATTCCTCCGTCCTGCGGGACAGGACCCGGAGCACTTTGTAAAAGCATCAATTTTTCAAAAATGTATCCTTCCCCTCTTTTTTCGCAGGGAACCGCACGTGGCCATAACCCTGCCCTCCTTAGCTCTGCCCAGCGCATCGCCCACCAGTCCTTTACTCTGCACGTTCGGGACTGGACGCACTTGCATTTTCAGAAGATTTTTTCCTTCCAGTGTCCCTTTCTCCTGCTCCGTTTTAGCAGAGGAGGTGTTTCAGCGCGTTCCACCCCCGCATTTTCAGAGTTTCATCGATGCGAAGAAGAAACGCCCGGTAAATTCTTTAGTTTTTAGGGCACCCCGACCGGGGGACTCCTTCCCGGTCTGGGAGGGGCTTCAAAAGCTCAGTAACCAGGGTTTCTACTGAGGTGCCTTTCAGGCCTAAAAAAGGTACCAGAGTTTTCTCCAAGGGCTTCCGTAAGGGGCCTGCCTACACTGGACTATAATCCAAGGCACCTCCTGTGGGGGCTATTCTACGGCCCAGTCATACGGAGGCTGGGGGTACTGTAGCTTGCTTCGAGGTCTCCTTGTCTGGAGCTTCGCATACAGACACCGGGGCGCGCCCTGAGGCCTCGGTAGAGGCTTTCTGTACCGAACCAAGGTTCGAGGCCCCTCGTGAGGGAGCTGTTACCGGACTCCGGTCCGAGGTTCCTCTGTCTGAGGCTAAGGTGACCGACAGAACTGCGAGGCCAGTTAAGGTCTTGTTGGTGAGGTGAAGTCCTCATCGTTCTCGCCCTGATGGTGATACCGGTTCTGTTGAGGGGGCACATGGTGAGGTCGCTGACCGTAATTCCTCTGTTACCGGCGTGGCTGAAGTTCCTCTTTTAGAGTTTAATTTGGCTGATAGTATGTCTCAGAAACATCCTAGGCCACACAGTACCGGCTCTGCCGAGGTTCCTTGTGTCAAGGCTAAAGTCAAGACCCCTGACCCGTCTGTGGAGACCCCTGCCTCACTCATACATGTGACAGAGTTCTCCTCAGGCGCTGACAAAATGGTGCCCGTTCCTGTGCAAACTAGGCGGCTATTTTGGACTCTTCCCTTAGACTTACGCCATCGGCGTCGGGTGCTGGGAGCATTTTATGAGGTGAACATCGATTGCCTTGTGCGTTGTTTCGTTTCCGTCCAGTTTATGACTGGAACGCTCGGATGCCATTACTGCACACGGTCCTGCGGCGTCTGTGTCATTGATCTATGTTAATCCGGCTGGAGAGGGCCCTTCTTGACAGGCCTCTCCCTTACGGCCCTGGAGCTACTCCTCTCATGAGAGGACTCTGCCCGCCCCAGTGTCTAAGCCTTTGGCAGAGGATGCCTTTTTCGGAATATTTCAGAAGCTCATGCACTCTGACCCCATGAAGGAGTATTTCAGAGGTCTTTTTAAGCAAATCTGTCCTCCAGTGCTGAATTCTGTGCCGACAGTCCCTGTCGTAGCACCTGTTGTTCCGTCAGCTGTTCCACCTCTACCAGTTGGCCCACCTCCAGCCCATCCGCCCCTGCCTCCCTTGTCTCCATTAGACAAGTATTTGGCAGAGCCAGATGTGACGCAGATCGATCCGGATGCGTTGGATGACATGCAAGGGGATAGGGATGGCGATGATCAGCCCCGCTCTGTTAGGGCATTCCATGACCGGTACTGGGCATGATGGCTCTTCTGGATGTTCCAGTACCTGAGGCACCCCCTCCCGAAGAAGAGATGCTTTCTGGGGTGTTCACCTTGTCTCCTCAGGAGCGCACCGGCTTGTTCTTCCAGAAGGACGTTTTGGCCGAGGTCTGCAAGGTCTGGGATAAACCACACTCTGGACTGCACGTTAACAAAAAGATTGACGCTTGTTATAGGCTTCATACTTTGGAGCAGGTAACCTTAGTGTCTTGCCCGCTCCCTTCCTCCACAGTGGTGGCGGCTGCCACACTACAATCCAGACTGGCTTCAGCGTCATCTACAGCGGTAACTCGGGTTCTGGCCAAAGAGGACAAGTTTCTTGACTCTTTGCGGAGGAAGATCTTTGCTAATTCGGCCCTGCAGTTGCGCCAGGCGAACGCAGAGCTCATATTAGCAGGGGAGAATATGAAAATGTGGAAATGTCTGTTGGAATTTGAGGAGCTGGACGATTTTAAGGCTGGCTTGTCAGATGCCAGAGTCCTGGTGCATGATGTGCTTGAGGCTGCGGTGCATCATGTTGGCACCCCGGCTCGGGCCTCATGCTTGGCGTGGACACCTCTCATCAAGCTTGGTTTCATGCCATGAAGTTTTCCAAGGAGGTTCAGGATAAAGTTCTGGACCTGCCCTTTGACGGCAAATAACTGTTCCATTCATCAACGGATGTAGAGCTGACTAAGACTAAGGACAGCACCCAGACAGCCAAGTCCCTGTTTGTCCTGGTGAAACTTCCTGTCCGGGCTCCGAGAACGCCCTTGCAGTCTCAGTCCTCCTCTGGTTTTGAGGGGTTTCTGGATCGAAAGACACGTAGAGTCTATCCTCCAGCTGGAAACTCCCATCGGCATCAATAACAAGGCTGATTTTTCTCTTGGTCCTCTGCCTCCTCCTCAGGATCTTGGGGTCTCGCCACCGAGAAACCTGCTAAATTAGGTTTCTCGGCTCTCGCACGAGACCCTGGTGGTAGGTCACATTGCGTCTCACTGGGAGGCGTGGCAGACCATCACAGAAGATCGGTGGGTCTTGTCTGTTGCTCCGGCGGGCTTCTGCTTGCCCCTTCTCCCTACTCCACCCATCAATCCTCCCTTCCAGCAGTCGGGGACGCCCTCCCTGAGAGCCGAGGTCCAGAAGCTTCTAGATATGCATATAAGCATCCATTGTGGTGGACCTTCAGGATGCTTATATGCATATCCTCATTTGGAGCCCGCATCGGAAATACCTGTAGTTTTCCATGGGGGAGGAGCATTTCCAGTTTTGTGTGCTCCTGTTTGGTCTCAGCTCGGCACTGCGTGTCTTTACAAAGATGTCGTCGGTCATTGCAGCTTATCTTCGGCTACAGGGTATCCATGTGTACTCGTATTTGGAAGATTGGCTGCTGCGCAGTCCTTCTCCACTGAAAGTCTCGAGCAACCTTCGGTCTCTCCTCCAGGCCCTGTTCCACCTTGGGCTGTCGGTGAACTGGCAGAAATCCTCCATGACGGTCTCTCAGGACTTGATTTTCCTGGGTTTTCTTGGAACACGATTGATTGCAGAGTGTACCTGACTCGGGACAGAATGGCAGATCGGTTGGCCACGTGTCAGGTCTTTATGCAGTCGGAGAGCATGTTGGCCTGGTGGTTCCAGAGGCTTCTGGGACTCGTGGCTTTGTGTGTGCTGGCTCTTCCTCTTGTTCGTCTCAAGATGAGGCGGGCGCAGATGGATCTTAGGAGCTCATGTCTTCAAGCAGTGGACCCAGATTCCAAAATGATACTGATTCCACCTTTCATGAGAGCAGCCTCTTGTGGTTGTCGTCTCTCAGCATTCTGTCGGTGGGCGCTCCCTTCCAGGACCCTTGCCCTCCATTGACAGTCGCAACGGATTCCTCCCTTCTGGGTTGGGGTGTGACGCTGGATCATCTTCAGGTTTTCGATCTTTGGTTGCCACAGGACAGACGGCTTCATATAAATTATCTGGAGCTCCTGCCGATATTCCTGGCGCTGAAAGCGTTCAAACCAAGCATTGTCAACAAGGTGATCCGGGTCCGCACGGACGATGCAGTGTCCATGTTCTACATCAACAAGCAGGGGAGTACCAGGTCTCCTCCTCTTGTGGATCTTGCCATTCAGATTTGGGAATGGGCCATTCAGCATGGTATCTGGCTGGTAGCAGTAGACATCCCGGGCCAGCTGAATGTCACTGCAGATGCCCTCTGCCAACGAGCAATTGTCAGCTACAAGTGGGAACTGAACACGGAGATCCTCTCTGATATTTTTCGCTATTGGGGCACTCCAGAAGTGGACCTCTTTGCAACGTTTACAAACAGGAAGCTTCCCCTGTATGCCTCCAGGAACGGGCTCTGAGCCTCCTCACTGGGGGATGCTCTCGAAATTCCATGGCACAACATGAAGACCTATGCTTTTCTGCCCCTGCCTCTGATCCATCGGGCGCTTTGCAAGCTAAGGAACACAGTGAATTGCTCCCTCCTGTTCATAGCCCCTTGGTGGCCGGCCAGGTTTTGCTTTTCGGAGCTTCAGCATCTATCGGGGTGTGCACCGCTCAAGCTTCCGCTGATCCCTGATCTGCTTCATCAGAGCGATCAGCGGCTGTGGCACCCCTCCCCACAATCATTCAGATTGGCGGCCTGGTGCCTGAGTTCAGATCTTTAGAGCGTCTCAATTTGTCTGCGGATAACTAGGAAACCCTCTACAAGATCTCAGTATAGAAGTAAGTGGCTACGGTTCTGGCACTGGTGTTTGGCTAAGCAGCTGGACCCCAGGGAGGCTACTATCGACATGGTCCTGTCTTTTGTCTCACATCTGGCAGAGTCTGGCATTCATGTCTTGTCCTGCAGGACTTATTTATCGGCTATTGTCGCTTATTTGTCCACTGACCAGTGTGGTTTTCACTGTTTAATCCAGTCATTAAAAGACACTTTGCAGGCCTGATGTATCTCTATCCTCCTGTTCGCAACCTGCATCCAAGGTGGGATTTGAATGTGGTCCTCACGGCCTTGTGTCATAACCCTTTTGAGCCCATGGCTAAAGTCGATTTTAAGTACCTTTTGTGGAAAGTGTCCTTTTTGGTTGCTGTGACTTCGGCAAGGCGTGTAAGTGAGTTTCAGGCCTTGTCGGTAGAGCATCCATTCCTTACTTTCTATAAGGATAAGGTTGTCCTGGGTACAAATTCCTCCTTTCTTCCGAAGGTGGACCCTGATTTTCATTTGAATCAGTCAATTTCATTGCTTGTTTTCTTTCCAGACCCGGCCTCAGAGGCTGAAAGGGTTCTACACTGCCTGGACGTTGGAAGAGCCCTTGAGTTCTATCTGGACAGAACATCTGATCTTAGGAACTCTTCACAACTTTTTGTGACCTTCTGAAATCTGCAAGGAAAGCCGGCCTCCAAAGCAACCATCTCCTGATGGATCGCTGACTGTATTTCTGAGGCGTATACTATTCAGGGTCTTCGAGCCCCAAAGAGAATTCATGCTTATCTTGTGCGGGGCAAGGCGGCTGACGTTGCTTTCCAAAAATATGTTCCCAGGGAGACAATCGCAAAAAACGGCTACGTGTGCCTCCCCATTGGCTTTTTGTAATCATTACTGTCTGGACTTGAGGTCCAGGGCTGATGCTCTGTTCAGTCAATCTGTGCTTAGGAACCTGTTTCAGTAAGGAGTTTCCATCCACCCGTAATTCCTGTGAGGAGTGCTTGGGAATCTCCCATAAGTATGGAGGAAAGGGGACAGGACGTAGGAGTATAATAAAGTTGCTCAAGGTGATGACTACGTTATTCCTAGTACATAGTCCCCTTTCCTCCATACGCCCGCCCGCCCGCCGTCCCCTCTAGAAAGATTCCTCTGTTATTGCTTAAAGGTCTTAGACCTGCTGATAGAAAAGGACTGATGGGCGATGCGCTGGGCGGAGCTAAGGAGGGCGGGGTTACGGCCGCGTGTGGTACCCCGCGTAAAATGAGAGGAAGGACACATTTTTGAAAAATGTAATGCTTTTTACACAGTGCTCCGGTCCCGTCCCACAGGATGGAGGAATGCCCCCCATAAGTATGGAGGAAAGGGGACTATGGACTAGGAGTAAGGTAGTCACTATGGTGAATAACTTTATTATAACCAGCCAGAACAAGAGAGGCTATTTGCACAGGGTGTCTATATCCTGGCGTGTATTATTCCCCAGGCTCTTCCAGTGGTTTCTGTTGCTTTTGACCTTTCACTTAATCAAAGGTCCCTTCTCTGTGCACTTCTTTTGAGTCAGAGTATCAAAAATGCAGACAATGAACACCACGCTATGTACTTAATGTATTTCACATCTAAGGTGTTAAGGGATGCATGTAGATGGGCTGATAAAAAGAATGGAGTTGTGGGTAATGTAGCAGGATTTTTTGTGTAGATGTCAAAAACAGCAAGACGGGGACAAACTTTAAGAGGTAAGTATTGAGGTGGATGTCTGTAATCTCTGAAAATAGCAACTAAACCATGGATGCCTCGTGTCATCAAACCTTGACATTTAATCATGTTATATTTGATTCTGTTTAAAATGCAAAAACGGAAATATTACTCGAGAGTCTAATGTGTTAGACAAGTGCTTGTGTAATGTTTAAAAGTCCCACGCTTATTAAGGCACCGTTTTACATGACCGGCATAAGTACTGAAACATTTTCCATGAAAGGATTCCATGCTCTCTACATCTCTAAATTCCAGTTGCTGGGGATTTTGAACATCTGCTTTAGAGGTATTGTGGAGCTCCACAAGGCACTAATTGAATTAGACTTTTTCTGGAGCCGCAGACTGCACTAATTGAATTAAAACCAACAGTGTGATGCGAGTGTGATGATGCTGGAATCGTTAAAATCTTCTGAGAGTTGCGGGACACAAGACAGATTGAGTGTACTGTGCTGCTCCCTGGTGTCCAAGCTTGGTACTGCATTGTCTCCAGGGAAGTGCACTGGGAAATGTTATGCCAGTTGTGTTTACCATTTTAAACTTTGCATGTTTTCTCTCAAATATTCTTGCCACTTCATGTCTTGAAGTGTATTATACTTAACATTTTATTTTAGATTTGTAAAACATGGCATAGCAAGGGTGTCAATATAAAGATTGCCAATTAGTGTAAACTGACAAGTAGCGAAAAGATCTCCCGAGTTATTCCATGACATTCAAGGATTGCGAGTGAGTTTTCTACGCGCATCTAGTGCTGAGTTACATTTGTAAACGTTTTGTGGGTTTCTGAATTGTCATATCTTCTTGTTTGTTTCGTGCAGCATTTAGAAATGGTCGACGTACTAAATGCCTCAGGGTATGGTGTGATTCCAGACTCGTCCTCCACCAAAGCCTCTCACTTCCGCTCGTCTTAAACTCTTACCAAAGACATTGTTATCACTCACAGGGCGATAAACACAGATGCTGATGTGTCGGAGGATGCCTTATTGTAGTTGTGCAGGTTTCATTCAGTACAAATAAAGTGAAGCTGTGTAGCCCAGTAATTTCCTCATTAGACAGTAATCGTGTTAAAAATAAACACGTCAGTTTCGTGTGATGACAGCAAATGTTAACGAGTCACAGTTTGACGTATTTTCGGTGGGGGCCAGGTTGATGGTATGAAGTTCGTACTGCGAATGAGTAAATGGCGATGATGTCGCTGTTTTACCTAAAAACATCAGTTGACTCAAACAACCCCACACCCTTCGGGCGAAATTGTGAATGGCGAAATAATCTCAAACAATGGAACCGCTAACTCGACGGGTCCTATAAACCATACAGTATATATCTAAAACAAATACGCGGACACTTGTTTTGTGTGGCAATAAAAAGGCTGTGGCTTTTTATTCAACAAAATTCTAATAAAACAAAATTAGTATTATGGGTATTTCCCAACAAAAAGGTGTGCAGTGTTATCATAGTTCTGTACTTTTGGGCACTTGGGCCAGAAACTCAGTTGCCCTTCTTTGCTCACAAGGTGCCCCCAAGCGTGGGCTCCCAGGTCTGTGTGTTTGGGACCTGTACATTGTCTGTGAGCACTCCTGTGCCTGCTGGCAGATTCCTTGCAGTCGCATGCCGCCACACCTGAGTGGGGTCCACGACCACTCGGGTTCCCTCAAAAGACCCTTGCTATATTTGCATCCCCTTGTTGCTAACATGTTCAGGATCCCTGTGTGGAATAATTCCATCCCTTTTACCGACACGCGGGTTCCGTCTTTGTGGAATAGGACCGGGTCAGAAAAATCTATACTCCCGTGCCTGATAAAATTCAGTCCCCTGCTTATGCAGACTTTTTCTACGCTTCTGTTTACTTTCTCCTAGCCATGTCAATGGCTCTTTTTGATTATGCCCCTTTCCATATTTGTCTGGGCAATATTTCAGACATAAAATATTTCTTTACAATTCCTTGCTATCCATGTAAGGGATGCACATATGTTCTGTGTTAATTTGTGCCTTCCTATATTTACTAGATCTGTGCCCACAGGTGTATTAGCAGGAATTCTGGGGGGAGGTCCCTGAAACCCACCAGGTCTGCCAGTCTCATGTATGTCCTCCCATTTCATGTCCCTGGTGCCCCACCAGTACAAGATAGTGTTTTTAAAAGTTAGTTTGTCTCTGGTTTCCTTGGTCCACCTTCCTGTCCCACCCACAAAAGAATGTCCCACGATCAAGGCCGATTGTAGGGGGCTTCTTCATCTGTTGAGAAATTAGTTCTGGCCTTATGTACCTTTAAACACCCTGATGGTCCAGCCCCCTATTTTGTAGACCCCTTTCAGTCCTATATCCCACCCCATGGTGATGTAGCGTCTCCTTTTCTGAAAGAGTGAATTCCATATTCTGTGCTGTCCCAGCCAGTCATGGTGATGGCTTTTTTCAGGATGGCCTCAAACTGAAAACGGCTGAGGGCCTTGCCGTCCCTGTGTATCAAGAACTGTCCTCCTAGATGGGGGCTGTTTGTAAGAAAATAATTTGTGATGCATATCAGGCAGTTGGCTCCATCTTCGATGCAGTACAGGTTGATCAACCTACCTTTCCATGTTTTTGTTATTTCTAATGTCATGCAGTCCCGACCCATGCACGCATCTAACATGGCCAAACCACCATTGGCCCTTGTATTAGAAGCCATCAGTTCACTGACCCTTAGGGCCCCAAATTAGGCCAGCTCGAAAGTTGCCCTGAATAACTTGGTCTCATATATGTATGAACATATTTCTCCCAGTTTTATCATTAATGTTTTTAGTTTTTCAAAATTCAAAGGCCGTCTTATGTCCTTTGCTACTGGCCCCTCTCGTTTGCCCCACCCCTTGAAAGCATAATCTCAGTGCACTGTGGGTTGGGTCTTTTCCCCTGGCTATTTTTACAAAATATGCTATAGCTGATAGGTGCATCCTAGCCCACACTTTCTTTCTTTTTATTGTGGCTTTAAACCCATGCAACAAATGTGTTGATCTCTATCTCATTTATGTTTTCTGTGGTTTGTGACATTTGCAATTTTTTTTACCATGGTCAGGCACTTACTGTATTGTTTGACTGTCTTCTCTGCCAATGCCTTGTTGGCCAGCCCTATCAAGACCGCTGACCTCTGGGTGTCTGACAGGGAGTGGTCCTCGGTAGGTCTTCTCCTGGCTTCAGCCGTTTGACATGTACTAGCTGTTTTTGAGTTCCCTGTCGGAACCTCCCAAACTTTGGCACTTCTGTCATCTTGTTTGCATCTGGTTGGAGGTGATGGAATGTATCCCACTGTAAGCAAGATAAAGTGGCAGCCACATTATTCTCTGCTCCTGCAATGTGTTTTGCCCTTATCTCTATGTTGTTGTGCAGGGAAATTGTGGTCATAGCCCTTAGCACTGTAAAATCCCATTGGCATGATGTTTTTATTTTATTGATGATGCTGACCACCGCCATATTATCCAACCAGACTAACAGCTCTGTGTTGCTTACATCTGCGACCCATAGCTTTAAGGCAATCCGTTTGGGGGAGATTTCCAGAAGCGTTATGTTCCTGGTCAACCCCTGTGTGTGCTTTGGCCAAGGGCCCCCAGACCAACTTTTCCCCAAAATTGCACCAAAGCCTCTGCGGCCGGCAGCATCGGTAAATAACACTCTTCTAATTTCCATATGACGGCCCCATTGAAATTCTTCAGGAAATGTTCCCTTGTAGTGCTTTTTTTCTGACCTCTTCTCCCAGTCTTGTGTAGGTGTGTTTTTTTATTTTTTTTTAAACCTCTGGTTTTCACCTTTAGGCTTCTGTAAAAAAAAATCCCTGCGGTATTAACCTTGCTGCAAAGTTGAGACTGCCGCTAATGATTGTAATTCTCTCACCGTTCCTTTTGGTTTTGGGTTTTAACACCCTGATTGTCTTCAGTCGGCTTTCTGTTTTTTCTTTGGGGATTCTGCATTCCCCTAATACTGTATCTATCTCAATGCCTAAAAAGTATATTGTAGATGTCAGTCCTGCTGTTTTTTCATGTGCTAAAGGAATGCCCTATGCTTCTTTGAATTTTATAGATTTATCTAGAGCCTGCTTATAGGTGTCTGAAGCCCAGTTGCCTATGACTTAGAAATCGTCCAGGTAATGGACCATGGGTGCCTCCAGCATGTGCCTTTGGAATGCCCATTGGAGGAAACCACTACATTTCTCAAAAAATGCGCATGAGCTGGCACACCCCATGGGCAGGCATTTGTCTGTGTATATTTCGTTGTCAAATTGAAAGCATAGCCATGGTTGTGATCTGGGTGTGATGCTGGAAATGCATCAGAGGGACAGGGCCTTTGAATCCCTGTCCTTTATTGCTTTTTATCATGTGTTCTGTATTGTTTTCTGCGCAGGAGTTCATGTGGGACTCCTGGCGATGCGGCTCTTCCTGTATTTGGTTTGGCGAACAGACCTTTGAGATTCCCTTATGGCACCCATGGGTGGGAGTACGACACTGTACTCCTAGTGTATGTTTTTGGGCACCTGTGTGTGGCCCACAGAGCAGAGTACGGGCTGGTGGCAGCTCTGTGCTGAATTGACAGGTGCCCTGAGCATCCTCCATTTTGGGATGCCTAGGCCCTGTCATTGGAATCAGTGGATTCCTGATAGGAAACAAGATGGCCCCTATGGCCTCTTGCTTTCTATCGCCTGTTACCTTACTTTCCCGAAGTCCTGGAAAGCCCTGACTCTGTCCCTTCCCCCTGACTGGCTGTTGGGTGGAAGTTCCATCTATGGTGTTGTGGGGAAGTCCAGGCCAGACTGGCTGGAGCCTTCCCAATGACTGTACGTTGTGGGTACACCCGTGGGGTGGAACCTAGGTGAATGGAGTGTGTGACAAATACGCATTGTCTGTTATGGGTTTCTAGTATCTGGTGCTTGACACAATGACTGAGACAGCCCTACCCGAAACTGGTATGAATGCAGTGTGTAGTGCTGAATTGCAGAGTGCTCGTCTGAATCCACATTCTGTGTTGTGAGTGTCTGGAAGGAGAAGAATGGCCTGAATGCACTGTGTGCCTAATTGGCTGCCTCACTGCCCTTCTGAGTGATTGGTTGCCTGAGTGTGACCCAGCAGAGTGAATGGGAGATCAACAGTATATCTGGGGGCGCCTCTCTGCTAGGAATCGTTCAAAAGCTAAAGTTGAAACTGATGCTTAACTTTGAAGCCTACTGGAAGAAGAACAACTGTTGCTGCTGTCCTTCGCTAATGTGAAAGCTGCTGTGCCTTCAAGGAACTGATCCAAAAGAGGACCTGGCTAGGAGACCTCTTCCCAAGCTATGAGGGACTATCGTGCACCAGCTGATCTTTGCCAAAGCTCCCTGGCAGACAGACCTACGAAAGGCTGTCGACCGGAGAAGGGGACCGGCGAGGAGACTGAAGAGAAGCATCGGACAGCCATCGACGACCGTCGTTGCCGACCGGAGCCCCAGTGCTCCTTTGCCTAAGACATTTGATCCAAGGACTCCCTTGTTCATACTCGCCGACCGCTTTCGTCCTGCCAGAGAAAGTCAAGGCTGCTGACGACCGAGGAGAATCCGCTGATGGGTTTCCCGCCACCCAAAGACCTCAGAGACACCGACAAAGCTACTGAAGCCAGCTATGGTCACGTCCTGCTCGCGGATGCCTGACGCCGACGACTCGGCCCCCTTGCTGGGCCAAAGTTCATTGACTCTTTGCGGCAACGAACACTCGTCGTCGAGGTGCACCGCACGCCTCTTCTTCACAGGACGTTCACAAGCCTTTGTCAACTAGCACCGCGACAACGTTCGCCTCTTTCTTCACCGAATCTCGACGACCCGCGGCTCCTGCCTGAAAGGGAGTGCGCTTAAGAAGGGCCTGTCGACGACTCACCAAAGAACTCTACAAAACCAGGTACTTTGGGGCAGTAAAACTTTTATAGAAGGAAATAAGACTCTAATAGACAATACATGGACTGGGCGTGTAGTGCATCTTCATTTACAGGTTGCCCAGGTTGGGGGATCCTCATACAGAACTGTGCCTGACGGTAGGGGCTCAGTATTCTGCCAATTGTCTAACCAACTTGTTTTCCTCCTAAATCTATGGTTGATATTGTTTAACTTTGTTGATTCGAATGCTATTTGAATTGAGTACAGCTGATGCATTTTAATGGAATCAGAATAATAGTGGTACCACCTAGAACTGTATATGTTTACCATTTTAGAATTGTCGGCGCACAGTGTGTTATTGTGTATGGTAACGTGAACCTTATTTATATAAAGAGCTGTGTTTTAATTAATAGTGTGTGGACATTCCTTTGTGGGTGCTTGGGGACTACACTGTACTTAAGAACCAGCCTGCATCACCTCCTGAGAAGCTAGGCCTTGATTGCTCGCCACATTTACCAATATAGAGAATCTTGGCTGGGGTCCTCATAGCCTCTCCTCTACCATACAGAGAGCAGGAGTACAGACACCCCCCTCCAGTCTTTACACTGGGGTGTACTGGTAAGAGCCTGAAAGTGGCTTCTGTGTCCACCTTGGCTAGGGGTGCGCCTTCCCCTGCTTTTTTGACAAATGTAATTGCTTCTTAGAAACTGGTGTAAGACACAGCTGTGTGCAGCTCTGCCAGGCTGTCATTTACTGACTTGCCTGGGGGGAATGACAGGTGGCTTATGAGGTGACCTTTTCCTTGCTCGTTTTTGGGAACCAGTCCCAACGGAGAGCAGATGAACTTGACTTCATTCCAGTCTAGTTCTGGGTACTTCTCCATGTACTGCATGAATTCCCAATCATAATTAAGCCAGGCTCCCCCCCAAAGGTGAGATTCACCTCTTGGATCTTATCCAGCTATGCCATCCGCGCTACCCCTTCCTCTGGGAATTTTTCTATTATGGTGGTTGCCAATATGTTAAATGACCATGGCCAGTGTTTGAAGCTAAGCTCCACCTGCATTCTCTTAGTTGTGTTTTTGTCGTCCTCGTTCTCCTCTGTTACCACATCATATCCTCTCTGTTTGAATTCTAGCAGTGTAAATATTTCAATTAACTGTTTTTCTCCACATTTTCCTTTACTTTCAGAGCTATAGCCATGCTAGTGTCCTTCTAAACTTTCTCTGTGTTTCATGCTCTGCTGTGGGCCTACCTCACTTCGTGATGTATGCCCAATTTCTTGCTGGGCCTGTTATGTTGTTTAAATTACTATTTATACCCACAGCTGCATTTACCGACGCGCGTGTGTATGCCAGCCTGTGTGCTGCTGCCATTGTTCGTGTGCTCTGGGTTAAAGCTCAATCCCCTATGATGTTTACTTGCGCATTAGAGACTGCAGTGGAAGTGCTCTGTGTGAGCTCTCCCCTCCTCCCCCCGTTGTTTGGTTACCTTGCCTATTTGCATTAATGATTTGTGTACTAGTAATATGTATGGCCTTACGGTTTAGTAGGAGGTCTTTGTGTACTTGTATCATGGGTGCCCACTTATCCCCAGGCTCTCAGGTGGTCCCTATCTGAAACCTTACTGGCTATGGTATCCTTGCCTGCCTTTGTAATATTGTCCCCCTCACCCTTAGTTGCGCTTAAATCCGATATTTTTTACATTCTCTCTATTTTACTCAGTAATTCAACATATTGCATTGATTTGTGCTCACAAAG
The DNA here is from genome assembly GCF_040938575.1 of Ambystoma mexicanum. Classification (NCBI taxonomy): domain Eukaryota; kingdom Metazoa; phylum Chordata; class Amphibia; order Caudata; family Ambystomatidae; genus Ambystoma; species Ambystoma mexicanum. The sequence goes on along the minus strand of NC_090929.1, from coordinate 1,469,796,176 downwards.
CATTTATTTAAAAATGTTCCCTATTTTCCTTGTATTGTTAACCTTTATTGTTCGTTTCCATAAGCTTCCTTCTCCAGAAAGCCTGTGTTGTTCCTGTGGCCGTTTCAGCATCTTTGTTCTTCTCTTCCCTCCTATTTTTGATAGCTGGCATATCTTCTTTCAAATTGTCGCTGTTCTCGTGAATTGATTCGTCCCCAAGCCTCTTTCTGACACATGCTCAGTCTTATTTTTCTCTGCTGCTGCTGCCCATTCCAGTAACTTGGCGCTCCGTCTTGTCTGTTCTCCTTTTGGGGAACTAGCAATTGTGTTTATTGGCTGGTTTTCTTTCCAATTTACCCAACTGTTGTGATTTGCCCTTATTTCCGTTTCTTTTCTTTGAAGGTAACCGCTGCAACGTGATTTGCATTGTTTCTTAAATGTTGCAAGTAATTATTACTATATTATTGCTCTGATAGTTTTGCTCTAGAATCTGCTGTTGCCCCTTTTCTCTTGCAATGTTGAAAGCATTGCTAATAATTTGCCCGGTAACAGGCTTCCAAAATCTTCAGCAAATCTTTTCTTGCTTGCTGCTGTCTTTGCCGTTATTATTATTATAACTGCTAAATCTGCTGCTGGCCTCTCTCAAAATCTTCCTTGCTTCAGCAGCCTCTGAGGAAAGCTCGGTTTCCTCTGCCGTGCTGCATTGCTACGTCAACGTTCCCGAAGTTGCTACTTTATCCCTGGACTTGCTTTTGTTTTTTGTTTCCACTCGACATGAGAGCACGCCCATCGATCGATCGGAGCTTGTCGGTTGCCTTCTCTCCTTGTGTCTCCTTACCACTGTGTTCCATGCAGTAAGTCCTGTGGGCCCGGTGGTCGGTTTGCTGTTCTTTTCGGGCCCCTTTTGTCACCCGTGTTGCCTGCCACACTTCTGCACTGCTGTGTTTCTGGTACTGCCTCCCGCGTTATGGCTTTTCTTCCTGCTGTGTGGCGCAGCAGTCGGCAGGTCCAAGGACTTCCTGGCTTCCTTGACGGTGCCACCGACCCTGAATGTACTAATGAGCCCTCGGCCCCCCGAGCCAAGTTGGCTACTATATTTTGCAGTTGGTGGTATTGTAATACTGTGTGTTGCCATCCCCAAACGGGGTGTAAAGACACTTCCGACGCAGAACCAAACAAAACCACGCTTCGCTGTGATGACCTGTTTTTCCATTCGCTCTCACACCCAAGCAGGTTGAAAGCAACTTTCAAAGCATATCGAAACACAAACGAGAAGCTGGGTCTGTGAACGCAGTCAGATACACTCAGGTCAGAGTGTTTATTATGATGGGCTGCTTCAGCAGCCCTGCCTATGTAGGGTAAATATGCCCTGGGGCCATGTCATATCTATGGCTCCTGGCCACCCAAACGGCGGCATGTGCCGACAGTCACTTAGCACCTATGTGCGTGCCTTCCTTCCTCTTCCCTCACCTTTTGTTATATTGTTCTCTTCCCTTTTGAAGAGGGGGAGAGACACTGGGGTTTCTGGTGCTGGCGCCTGCTACCGGTTAGCACCTTTTTGTTTTGTGTGCTATGTTCTGGTCGGGTCACCACCCTGTCAGGCTCTTCTCATGATACCTGCATCAGGAGAGAGGATGGGGGTTAGGAGGGTCGGTGTGACGCACCTTAAAGCCGCCTTTCTCACCCCCTTCCCTCCTCTGTAACCCTGTGGGCAGCTTACCAAGCTTAAGGGCCCCCTCATTCCACGGCACTGGACAATCGTGCCCTCTATGTCAGCAGATGTGCTCTTGCCAAAACAGGATCGGCATGCACTGTTGAAGCATGTGGTGCTGTTGCCATTACCCCCAAGTTCCCTCTTCCTCAACCCAGCCCCAACTAAATAAAGGCTGTCAGCCTTCCCACAGGACCTTTTTCTAAACTTTTAACAAACAAGCATTGGCAATGCCAGGCACCGTAAATGCATTTTCCAGGCACTGCTTTAGTGATATTAAAGGAAAAGTGCGCTCAGAAATATTATTGTCCCGAGGGTTCGGGCATGTGTTTTTAAGCATACGTTGATTGATCTCACAAACATTTCCAATGCACCTTACCTTAGTTTTCCTCTTTTGTACACATGCAAAATCAGGCAGCAGGGTGCGGCCATCTTGTGATAATCTTATCCGTTGCTGCGTCGCCCAAGCAGGACTGCCCTTGCAGCACTAAATCATATCCCCCGCCCCTGAGCCTGACATCACTAAACCTAGTGATATTCTTTGCCTTTCTCCGTGACGTTACTGGGCAGTGTAGCCAAACGCGCCCAGTCATCACCTACATGACGTGACGCAGAACCCGGAAATCAACACACATCGTCTCACAACACAGCGCATCACAATTCAGAATATAAAACTGTACTTTAAAAGGAAACCGCAAGACTGTACAATTTGTAAAGTACTTTTATTTCACAATAAACGCTCTGAGAACATCCGGCTATTGCCATATGCAATCAAAATGGATTTTTTTTTCTTTGCTCTCGATCCGAATATGTTTATCGTGAGTCACGCTATGTTCGTTTTGGGTAAAAGAAGCGCTTTGGTCACACAGTGAATTGCAGGTCTTGTGCATCTACTTGGGGCTAGACCACCGTAAAGGATGTTATGTTGCTCCTAATGGCTGGTTCCGCGTAAGGGCATATCGGCCCTTGGCGATCGTACCAAAAAAGAATCAAATATATCCAGTTATTCACATGTAACTGCAGCTGCCGGTTGAAGAAACTATCAGTTGGTATCAGGAATCGATGACAATCGCAGAATGGCAGGATGTACTTATTTGGACAACATAATAGAAATGTGTTGCAGTAGCCGATCTTTATTACAATTTATCATTTTACTTATTAATTCGGCACCGAGTGAAAATTAACGATTAGCATAGACGTGAAACAATGTGAACTCAGAGAAAACAACGTGGAAAGTACTACACAATTCGCTTCCGAGGATAGTGCTATGGAGTATGTTCAGCTCTAAACGGGATAGGGAAGCTGACGGTACAATTCGAGGTGCTCATAGATGGCTTTTTAATGAAATATTAGCGTTGAACCTGGGGGAACCGAGTGGTGGTCTACATGCATCTCTATGCTGCACTGTCCATGTGCCCGGTAGAAAGACCAGTACACACAAAGGTTGGACATGCGTTTTATTGCAATATGCCACACAGAACATACGAGTACAATGTAACTCAGCAATAACGGTCAGCTAAATGATAAGTTGATGCTCATTTGGGTATAAAATTGTCGAAAGTCAAAAGTACATTGTATTTAGCATTTCCATTCTCTTGGCGTAACTCAGACCATAACGCAGACTCCGTTCACATCAACGATTTTTCATAAACTGAACTTACATGTTCCTTAGTCCAGTTTTGGAATGGAGAACCCTATCATATCTTACATTATAACACCCCACCTTTGATTCAATTCCTTTTGGAATGGTCCCTTTCTCTCAAGGTCAAAAAACAATTGAACCTTATACTGTGTGTGCGATGTGTGGGCTTCCTCAGCTCGCAAGCAAACATTCAAAGCTGGTGACCTTCACTCAGAATGAAGATACATTTAGTTTGCAACATCTTGGCTCACCGCATCCATGAGAACTGGAATTGTGATGCACGGGCACAGGAGGAAAAATGTGGGGGCTGTCCTATCTCGATGATCGTGGCGCTGCTGAGGGGTAGGGGAAACTTGGCAATGACAGAATGCGCCCTACTCCAAAATTGGAGTCGAGGGTACACAAAAAGGAGTCAAAGTGTGTCTAGCAATAGCCCCACCTCTGCTTGTGTCATGGACTCCTTCCCTTATGTAGCCTAGGTCTCATCCCTTTTGTGAGACGAGCAGTTATCAGCTATTTGGGCAACTGTATGGTAATGCAACTTCCGAACCGCAAAGTTTCTTTCACACTATTATCCATCTGGCCCTCCCACGATCAGTGAAGGTCCCACAGTAGCTTGACGAAACTGAACTGTGAAAGCACAGTGTTACATTGTAAGGCAATTGTAAAAACTGAACTAGTTGAAAAAAAAAATTAATAAAGAGGATACATTTTAACAGACAAATTAGATGCTTTATTTGGACACTTCATAAAAACATTGTTGATCAAAAAAACAGATGGTAATCATTTGTACCTGGATTTGAACTGTTCCACAAGCTCTGCTTTAGGTTGACAGGGCACGTTGGCAATGTTTTGTTGCAATGTATGTGTACTCGGAACAAAATCACATGCAATTCCATGATTATGCATCTCCAAAACATTAAGATCTTTCACAAAATCAAATTCCATTTCCTCATATACTGGCTTGACCACCCATTTTTTGCTTCTTTTTGTAAAGGCCATAGTGTAGCGAAGCATCCCAAGGATTCCTACAGTTCTTGATTTTTCACAGCCTACATTCTCGTTATGCGCTAATACCGCTAGTAATGTCCTAGATTTCAACCCTCAATTTCAATGCCAAAATGCAATCTCTTTGGCCTGTACTTTAGGCACATATTGTGGAACACCTCTAAATCTCCCGTGTGACAGAATGATGCGAGTCCCTTCAGATCTCTTGATAGTTTTATCAAACACAATCTTCTCAAGGGCTTTGTGTGGAGGCGAAGATGGAATCAACCACTTCTTCTTCCGTTCCTGCTCCGGTGACAAAGGGCCATGTTCACATTGGTGGAAATTTTGGTTTTCGGTCCAAGGGTGAATGTTGGAACAGTGGTGCATCAGTGACCGCCATTTTTCTAGTAGAATTTCCACAGACCCATCACAAGTTTTGGAGCGCCACCAAAGATGGTTGCTGAAAGACTGGGACCACTGTAAAATACTTTCGGAATCTTTTTTTTTTCCCTGCAGCTGAGATTTTTTTATTGATGGATTTGGCAATGTGCCATACATCAAATTGATGGCGAATATTTGGAAACTGCTCTCTTTGTTTTGGCAATTGAAACGTGTCTATCCGTGGCTATGAGGTCGATTTGCATTCCCCTTGATTGTAGATCTTCCAGTGATTTCTGAAAACCAAGTTTCTCCATGGCCACTGAGGATTTACATTCAGACACCTGCACCACCACCAAACTCACAATTGTTTTACTTTCCATGTCCTGAAAGTGGTATGTGCAGTAATTTGCTGAAAATCCGGGGCTGTCACACTGTCCATCGGCAGCTAGCCTGAACCGTTTTTTGGAGAATGTACTTTGAATAGACAATTGTTCAATTTCCAAGCTTCACTAATGGCAGGGAATAGATATTGACGTTGATATTTGTAGTACTGCGTTTTAGAAATTAAATGGAGTCCCACAAATTAACAGAAACTGCACAACTTAATGAAACTATGGCCACTGAAAAGTAAAGCTGCTGCACATAGTAGATTACCAGCTGGCAGTTTCCCCAGTATTGGTTGAGCGGTCCATGAAAAATGTCCATGGTACATTTCACAGGTGGCATGTATTTTGAGGATGCTGCCTTGTGATACACGAGTCACATTCACCAATGGCTTCCCACATATTTCCCCTCACTGAATGTACACATTACAGCGTCTTTATAATCTCCATCAAGCTGCTGTCGAATACTATGTATTTGGCCTCCTTTATTAGACTGTCATCCGGCATTAAGGTTGTTTCTGACTGAATTGTGGTTGACATACCAGCCAAACTGGACATACTGTAGTCGAGATCTTTGTCTAGTTCCTCGGTCAATTGTATTGATGCTTCAGTCTCTGTCATTTCAGCGTCTGTTGCTTGAACCTGAATCTGAGAAAACATCAATGTCGACTGGTTTTTGGGTGGCCCTTTTTTGGTGGGTGTGGATTTTGTCAAGTGGTCTGCGACTAATTCAAAAGCATCTTCAATACATTCAGTTTCATCTTCATCTGGTGGAGCAGACGCATTGTAGCAATGGTCCAAAAACACTTTGCTGGCTTCACCGGTCACATTAAATTTATTTTCTGACCATTGGGCTAATGCATCTCGAGTCTGAACATGCCGCACCTCATTTAATAGTTGCTACATGGTGAAATCAGTTTGGCAAGCGGCATCTCTCATTTGTGTCGCTGTCTGTGTCTGCATAGTCCGTACACCATCGGGCAACTAGAAGACAGGTTGGAAAAAGATGTTCAATGTAAAACCAACATACAGTATTGGACAGTTTACATTTTAAAAAAAGCATATTATGAAGGCCCCAGCACAAAACACTGGTTAAAAATTGAAATTGTTAATAAAGTACCTTATTTTTCTTGATTTTCTTTGAAACCTTCTTTACTGCAACAGCAAGCTCTTCCACCGACTCATCTCCACGTGCCTCCTCTTCTGTATCTGGATCTTGTATACATCCCTAGAAAAGGGTATCCATTTAAAATAAGTCATTTAAGTCATTTGTATTCAAAATCAAATTATTCCTTTGCACACATGGTTTACAGAGATAAACTCATACGTCGTGTATGTCATTTAGTCAAAATATACATTTGGGATTTCACCTTCTTGATGGCTGGTTTACTCAATCAAAGTTGACTGTCCGAAGCACACTCTTCGAAATGTTGCACTCAAGCAATTTGCAAAATAATACTAATACTGTCACTGTCTAATAATATCAGATCTAGGACTGACTTTCTATCATTCGAGGGAAATGTCAGTACGCATACCTCTGGCTCTGGATCAACTACAAGGGATGATGTAATTGTAGTCGAAGCGTCATCATCTACCTGTAACACAGTACTTGTATTAGAATGGTTGAAGAAATTAGAATTTTAACACACACAATGTGACAGAGACAATGGTACATATCTATAAAAGAAATTATTGAAACTTTGAGTAAACGAATGACACGATATGTAAATATGATGAGATTATCTCATTTGATGGAACTGTCAGTATGCATACATCTTGCTCTGGATCAACTGCAAGAGATGATGTAATTGTAGTTGAAGCTTCAGCATCTCAATGAAACACGGTACTTGTATTAGTATGGATGAAACAATTGAAATTGAATACACACATTGTGACGCAGACATTGGTACATATCTATAGCAATCCACAAATGAAACATTGTGTAAGCGAATGACACAGTACATAAATATGATCAGATTATCTCAAATTCCATGCATAAAACAGTTCCGGAACTGAATAGTTAAGTAAGACTACCTGATACACGCTCGAAGTGGTTGTTGACTCCAGGCAAGGATGCTGAATGTTGCTCCTTCATATTCAGTGCATAGTCATGGAGTTGTAAAGGGAAAATAGTATTTGATTTAGAAATGCTAATCTTAAAAATTGGCATGTAAGTAGACAGATTACGAAAACATTATACTTATTTCAAAGGACACTATAGCATAGTTATCTGTGCCCATAAATCAATTTTCTATGAGGCTTCTAAAACCAAGGACAGATGTTTAGCAAAATGGTCTTTAAAAAGCAATACAATCTTACTAATATGAAAAGTATTATAAAGGACAAAAACACCTAAAACACCAATCCTTCCATTTAGTTACCTGTTCATGATCCCAAGGGCTACAGCTAAATCCGGAACTGTGACGGCATGTAAACGAAGAGAGTCGGTATTGCATTTGGGAGCAATTTTCGAGTCGTTCCGAGTTGATTCTTCTTTGTGTACATGGATGGGTCGTACATATTGTGGGTAAAGTGCAGGCTGCAGATGCGGAATCGATCACCCCGCTTGTCCTCCAAGACATCTTTGACTCTACTTTCAAGCTCTTCCAGCGCATATCCACAATAGCTAACCCATTCTCTTATTTGATCTACAGTCTTTGGGAATACATGCATTGCAGTGCCTGCACATTTCTCATGGGTCTTAGAAGGGCAACTGAAAATCGCACATGCAGGCATTGTAAATTCTTCAAAAACAAAGTCAACATTATTCGAAAATCACTTTGCATAAAAACGTGAGAAAGAAGGATAATACCATACATTCTTCTATGCAAGGTATGTTTTGGTCACCACAGCAAAACCAGTGTAGCGTTGGCGGCTGTATTATAGGATAACTTTCATAAACACTTCTTTGATGTGACGAAAATCAGAACATGTTACTCGTCCTTGAATGTACTATCGTGCATCAAAAGGAAACATGCTTATAATATTGACACGGTCCGCTAAGGATGCGATTCGATGCCAATTAACAATGATGACAATTGATATATCGATAACATAACAAATTAAACTCAAGACAATGGCAATGAGATGAAAAAACATAGCACTACTGGGTACGTTTGCTCGAAATAGATAGAAATTTAGAGATCGAGGAGATATGATTAGGAGACATGCCCTTACCTTGACCAAAAAACAGTTAGATTCAGCAAGCAGGGTAGTTAGTGGCAGGAGAACAGGGAGATGTTCACAGGTTGCAAGACGACGAGTAGAGTCGCAGTGGTCACCGAGGTTCTCAGGTAGCACATTCACAAGTTGACTTGCAGTGCTGAAAGATGCTCTCATGATAAATATCAAGTGGTTTATAAAGAATTAGAAAAGAGGGTGTGTATGTGAATGAATGACATGTATATGTCGTGGTCTTATGTGGATTGCAGGGGCGCGGCCTGCTTCAGGGGTTCCTGCCTGGAGACACGGGTCTGTATAGGCCACGTGTAGAATGGCCCCTGTGCGGAAGATACCTTTGAAGTGTACATGGTGTTTGGCACCTTGGCCGTTCCCGCCCCTGCCAGCCCCCTTTGGCAGCGCACATCCACTGGTGCCAACTGCCTTTGATAATGGAAGGGGGATGGATGGCCTGAGGCATGCAGACCAGCGCCGGAACACTGCTGAATGGAGACACACTTGATTCACTGAAAAACTGAAACAACCATTGATAAAAATTCTGTAGTGCTTTACTTTGTTGCTTAATTTTATGGCACAAATGTACTACACATTATAAAGTTCAGGTTGCAGCACAGTGAGGGAAAATCCCCTGTATTCACCGCTGCCACTGGGGAATGTCTCTAATGGCACAGGCAGGTATTACTCGTCGAACACAGTGTCCAAGCCTCCCATGAAGCCACCATGTGTATGAACGATAGGCCACCAGCCTGTACCACCTGTAAAAGAGAAAGATATAAACTGTTTTTAAATGACCAAGATAAGTGTATTAAACCTTAGTTGCCAATGACAATTCTTGTATCCAATGGCATTGTTGCCAAGCAAATGCTACCTAGACACTGTACAATATTGAAAGACTATCATACGAATATTACTAGAGTATTGTAAGACTAAATTGGTTTGACAATGATATATTGAAGTTACGACAATATAGGAGACAACCTTGAAATAGTAGTGGCCTAAGTGACATCACAACTAGAGTATACTTACTCGTTACTTGGATTCAGAGGGCGAACTGTTGCGCGAAGTTCGTGCATAAGCACCATCAAAATCCTCAACGCTGAACGTGTGAGGCAGGCTGTCCTGAAGTCTGGCAGCTCGGTAACGCATTGCGGCCGTGGCTTGCCTTGTGATATGTAGGACAAGCATCCAGTGTTTTCTCGGCAGCAGCAGTTCTCCTCCTCGGTTGGCATTAGCGCGCACCGATTGCAGGTACACCAGGTGGAAACGCCGTCTATGCGACTAGGACCAGGCTCTTCATCTGTTGAATCGTCTTCCCAACTGTCGTCCGAAGCCCCATCGTTTCCGCATCTTTCTCTTTAGAGTAATTCCACCCCCAAATACTCTGGCTCGTACTGGCAGGGCTGTATTGTTGCCATTGCAGGGGAAACGAACGAAAATAATTGATAGTAATGGTACTGGTATCTGTTTGCACGGGCTACAAGCAACGAAGACAGCTGACCAGAGCACAGAAACGAGGCACAGAATACTCAAAGAAATACAGTGAGAGGAATGGAAAAGAAAATCTGATGTTGTCTGTTGTGAAGCGATCTGTTTATACTTATTGAGGAAAGAGGCGTCCTGCCATTTCCATGGCGACATGTCATTAGCTGAGGTGCAGAGCATGTTCAGACGTGCTATGGCGTTGTGAAATGGGCGGTACGCAACTAGTGATGTTAGGCTCAGGGGCACTATGATTTAGTGCCGCCAGGGCAGTCCACCCTGGGCGATACGGCAACTGATAAGATTATCACAAGATGGCCATGCCCTGCTGCCTGATTTTGCATGTGTACAAAAGAGGAAAACTACGGTAAGGTGCATTGGAAATGTTTGTGCGATCGATCAACGTATGCTAAAAAACACATGCCCGAACCCTCGGGACAATAATATTTCTGAGCACACTATTCCATTAAATGGCCATCGATGGTAGCAGTGGAAAGTAGTGCAAGTACCTGGGCATATATAAGCTGTTCCTGGCAAATGGCTAATACTTTCACACAAGCCAAAACAGTTGGCTTTGATAGTGCTTGCTTTTAACAGGACTTTGAAGGACATGCATAGTGCTTACAAATAAAGTGGCTGAAGGCTGAGCAGGTTAACATATTTTATTACACCAGTAGCACATGTCCAGCTCCAATTAAGTCATTATTTATTTATTTGCATTTGTATAGCGCACTTACAGCCCAGAAGCAAAAACCCTGGCAGGCACTTTGAGCACAAAGTTTTATACGGCTTAATAAAGCTACCTCAGAGATCCCATGATGATGTGATTTGGGCAGGGAGGGCCTGGGAGGGGCAGGGAGTGGCCATAGGGAATAGCATGGCCATGGGCAGGCAATGGGTGGATAAATAACCAAACACCCGACCTGCCCACTTTGTTCATAAAGATTTCCCTGACGGGCTGCTTTCAATAAACATCAGCTTTTCGGGGAGTAACACATGCGCATACTGCACAACCCAAAAGCGGGTCAGACAGCGGCAGCGTAGACAAAGGTAAAAGGGGGGGGTTTGGGGACAGGTAGGGTTTGTGTGTGTGTGTGTATGTGTGTGTGGTCAGGAACGGGGGGTGGGTTGGGAGCCTAAGGGTGGTTGGGCTATACCCACTGAACAAGCAAAATACCATGGAGGGGGAGGGAACGGGAGGGCGCCCCTTCCATTGGGGGTGGCGAGGGAAAAAAATAGCAAGGGAATTATGTTTCTCTGCAGCGCAGAAACGGTACCCAGGGAACCAGGTTTTGGTGAAAATGCGTTGAATCATCATAGACCACAACACCTACTAGCTTTGTGTCCCTGCTCATAGGCCATTTCTTCCCAGCTGTACTATAATGCAATAGTTTCGGCTTCTAGGTGGTGCTTCAGTGCCATCTATTAGCCAAAACTAAAAAAACATGCTTTTTAGACCGCGTCACAAGCTACTCTGGGAGCTCCCCATTCCCTTAGGAGGGTATAAAATGGCCTCCAGTGCTCCTTTTGTCCGGTTAATTTTTCTGCCCCTTTGACATCTGTTTCACATTTCAGTGGCCGTGCTGGGCTTTTCTTTCTCACCTCTTCAGATCATTGTGGCTGATTCCACCTCCCCTGCCCGGCTTGGGGGGTGGAGGAGCTCGGGATATCCAGCAAACCACTGTTGAACTGCGAGTTGTATTTTGGGTCTACGTTTCCCTAGGGGTATGCTGGAGTGCCCTGGCTCAGTTCACTGGGGGGGTTCAGCCTGCTGGTTGCAGCAGGACGCCATGCTCGCGTAGTGTCGGTGGGGAAGACGACAGTCGCATGGGCCGCTCCCTCAGCTCAGCATTCCGACCTACTTGTGAAGGACCTCCAGAACCAGCGGCTGTGCACTGAGATGCAGAGCACACCCTGAAACAGAGCTGAATTAAATAATTCCATATATAAAAAGTAGATTATCAGGGAATGTTTCCATCTGTGCCGCAGGAGCATGATCTTCCTAACATTGTATAAGGATTTGTAGACCGAGGGTTTGGTGTTCATCAGCATGGGGCCTCTCAAACAATTACCTAAACAATATTCAGTCTCTCAACTTACCCTGGCCTGGTGTATTTTCTTCAGGATGGTTTTGAGCTGGGCCTCTTGGTTTCCTCAGAGCTCAGTGGGTAGCTCTTCATGACTTCTGGGCCACTTGAGTGGATGTCATCTCCAGGCTCCTGGGGAAATGTACCCACTCGCCCCAGGATTAAATCCCTGTTGCATCCTTGGGGCTTCCCTCTGAGTCCTTGGGTCCTGCAGGGTCCTCCTTTTGAGCATATTCATTCGTCAAACCTGAAGCATTTCACTCTTAATACTGACTTCCTGGTAGCCATCACCTTGGCCCACAAGATGGGCGCACTCTTGGGGGGGGGGCTACTGTGTTCTCCTCCATACGTCTCCATCATGATGGAGGCAGACACCTTTACAATGTGATCTCATGTACAGTACAGTACCAAGGTGGTTTTCAATTTTCACCTTTCTGGGAATTGAGCGCTCTGACGTTTCCCAGACACTTGACTCTGGGAGTGAGGGAGCAGTTGCCATCCTTGGATGTTAAGGGTGTAATGATTACCTACCTGGACCAGAACCTCGCCCATCCATGCCTTCAACAGTCTTTGTGCTTTTGGAGGCCCCATCAAGGGGCTCAAAGCCTCTTCCTCCTATCCATTAGCTATTGAATTAAGGACAGTCTCCCTGGATTACTCTATCACAGGCTCCCCTGTGGCAGGCATGCTAGTGGAACATTCTACCAGAGGAATGGCCACGGCTTGTGGTGCGGCTATGGGGCCTCTCTGCTAGACATCAACATCAACACTTAGGAACGCACGCTTAGGATCACACACTCACGCTAAGACCTGCCGCCCGCCATACACTATTACCCACAAGCGCCTAAACAGGGTTATGACGCTCTCTCCTCCCAGACATCACATGACCAATAAGCCTACTCACACTACCAAAAAGCTCATTCCAATTACCGACCTCAAGCTGCCACAATCAAAAAAGCTCTAACACCTTAAATGTGCTCTATTAAATGTTCGCTCACTCAACGCCCACGCTTTAGAAGTCAATGATATTATTACCAGCCAAGACTTGGATATGTTAGCCATGACAGAAACATGGTTGCATTCTGCCTCTGGCCCTACTATCAGCCTAGCTGTACCGTCAGGTTACTCGATCTTAAAACAGGACAGATTAGCTAAAACGGGAGGTGCGGTCACACTCATTTTTAAAGACACCTTAGCCTTAAAACAGACTCCCACCACCGGGGAAGACACCACCGACATCCTCTCAGCCAAACTTACCCTCTCCCCTACAGATACAGTAAACATTCATGTCATATATAGACCCCCAGGCCCTGTCAATAACTTCACAGGAATAGTCAACCATCTCCTTGGAAAAAACATCAAACAAACTTCCAAAACACTGCTTCTAGGAGACCTAAACCTTGGATACAATGACAAACTTGACAAAGCAGCCACCACTCTCGCCAGAAACCTCACAGATCTAGGATTCACACAGATAGTTACTGCCCCGACCCATAATCAAGGCCGTATCTCAGATTGGGTGGTAGATCACAACTGTGGCTCCACCCTCAGCTCTAACACAGCCCTTCCATGGTCTGATCACAACTGCCTTCAATTCTGCATCCCCATATCTTTATACTCCAAACCACTAATACCCGCACCGGCAAAGCTAGCCAGAAGTGCCAAAAAACTTACAGCAGACAATATAAGTCCCTTTCTCAACAACCCCTCCCTAGCACCTCCTTTCTCCTTTGACCCCAACATTCTAGCAGAGATCTTCAAAGACACCCTCACCCATGCCATCAACGCTGCAGCTCCTCTTGAAAACAAAAAAGAAAAAAAATAGTTTCACTCCAACTCATGGTTCACGGAGGACTTATTAAATCTACGCCAATGCAAGCACCAAGCCCTCAAAACATGGCAGGCCAATCCCTGTGATGCCACCAAAGTAGACTTTCTTTGTATTTCTAAAAAATACAAAAGTGCCATATTTAAGGCAAAGTCAGAAACCTACAATAAACGTATCATGGAAGCCAACTCCCACTCAAAAGAGCTTTTCACCATCTTTAAAGAGCTCACCGTTCCCCCAATCTGTACAGACGCGATTGTTAAGGATGAAGCCTGGTGCAATAGCATCCAAACAGCGATGTTAAAGAAAATAGACCTTCTTCAAAACAAAATAGCAGAACACTTCAAGGCTCTGCACCCCCAACAGACACTCTCCCTCAATACCTCTAAAGATAAGTACACCTCCAAATTTAATTTTTCTCCAATCACCGAATCAGATGCTCTCTACATCCTCAAACAGCTCAAACCATCTCAATGCAAAGGCGATATATGCCCCCCCAACATCATTAAAGAGTGTGCGGCACCCCTCACACCGATCATCAGAGCATTCATTAACGCCTCATTCAAGATGGGCAAAGTCCCTGACAGCCTTAAACAGGCGTGGGTGCGCCCGCTCTTAAAGAAACCAACCCTTGACCCTGCCCAACCTAACAACTACCGGCCCATTACAACAGTTCCATTTCTTCTAAAAATCTTAGATAAAGCTGCACACATGCAGATACAGTCCTACCTGGAAAACAACTCTGTCCTAGGTAAAAGGCAGTCCGGATTCCGCAAAGGTCATAGCACTGAAACCGCTTTAGTAGATCTGAAAAACCAAATGACCCTAATTCTAAATAAAGGCAAGCCGGCCCTTCTGCTCCTCTTAGACCTTTCGACGGCATTTGATTTATTCGATCATGCCATCCTCACAAACCATCTCACTCAGGCCGCACATTTCTCCAAACAAGCCACAAACTGGATCACCTCCTTCCTCAAAGGAAGAGTGATGAAAGTGTTTTCCAATAAAGCAAACGCAGAGCCTACCACCATCAGGTATGGAGTCCCTCAGGGCTCATGTACGGCTCCTACCCTCGATAATCTTTTTACCAAACCTCTCTTTGATAAACTGGACGCACTTGGGATCACATACACCAACTACGCTGACGATACCCAAGTGCTCCTCCCGCTCACAGGACTATACCATCAGGACACAGCCACCCTCCAGAATATATACGCCACCATCCAAGCGTGGATGGCCGCGAACGCCCTATGTTTTAACGGAGATAAGACCGAAATTCTCATCCTTGGTCAAAAATCCACTCTCACGAACCTCGACCCACTCTACAGCAACTTCTGCATAGACAATTGTGTCATCCCAGTTCTACCTTCTGTTAAAAAACTAGGAGTCCACATTGACGCCTCATTCTCCATGGACAAGCAAGTCAACTCCATTGTTTCTGTCTCCGCCCTGAGCACTAAGCTCATTAATGCCATCAAACCTTTCCTAACCAAAGATAACTGCCTTTCTATTGCCAGAGCCACCATTGGAGCCAAACTAGATTATTGTAATGCGCTATTGGCTGGCACCTCCAACTCTAATCTCAATAAACTCGAAACAACACAGAATAATGCACTAAGAGCAGCTCTCAATATACCAAAAAGGGACCACATCGCGCAAGCCAGAAAGGCAGCACACTGGCTACCTGTCAAAGAGTGCATTACATTCAAAATACTTACCACCGCACAAAAATGTATCAACCTGTCTGCACCCTCATACCTGTCTGATACGCTAGCCAGATCTCACTCCACCAGACCAACAAGGCAATGCCACACCAACCAACTTAGGGTCCCACGCATCAAACGAGTTAGAGCAGGTGGAATAAGCTTCCCCTACATTGCCCCTTAACTTTGGAACGCACTACCTAGCACGCTCAGAGCAGAAACCTCTCTCACTGCCTTCCGAAAAAAACTGAAAACCACCTTGTTTAACTAATTCCTCTTCCTTCATGTCGTCTACTCTTCCTCCTCCTCTCCTGTATCTACTACTCTTCTCTTGCAACTAAGTAATGACTTCACTGTATGTACAACAAGTAATTTTCATATCTGTAACCAGCGCCACGATGCCCGCTGGGCTGCCTGTGCGCTAAACAAATGCGAATAAATAAATAATAAATAAATCTCGAGAACTGCCACCGAGGCTGCACCTAACACATTTGCCTATCACTACCGGTTGTTGTGATGTCAATTGTTAATATGTCATAGTTAGAATATTCATGTCACAAGCTGAGGGAATGTGTTGGACGTTAGAAAATGGAAGTGGTTGTAAAGTCAGTTATGATTAGACATTAAAATATGTTGGTGTGAACACCATTGGTCTCCCGTTTCAATACAAAGATATACTAGTAAATCCACAACAATGGCGACGAGGATGAAGCAAAATAAAGGGAACAATTAGCGTGGAAACGGAGAAAGCTGATAAGAAGAATTCTAAAGGTGAAGCCAAGGAGAAGTTAAGAAACATATGCAGGACTGAAATTACGGAGCGTCAAGAAACGGATTGATGGTAGGATGCGTGCTTTATACTTCATTAACACTGCAATGGTTCACGTATGGAAATGCTATCATAAAAAAAAAACTAACATTACGGCGCTGCGCTTTTTGAATAAACAAAGCTAACGTACCTGGAGCGGGCTCGGAATGAACAGAGCGCAAGCTCCAGATCGGCTCCCCTGTGACGTGAGCTCGTTGCCCACGCATTAGAGGAAGCACCCAAAAAGGTGCTGGGACGTGTGGCCATTTCGGAAAGTGCAGAGGGAGCAACGCTACGTTGATATGACAACGTAATACCAGAGTTTTACATTGTGTACATAAACACCATTAAAACATCCTGGAACACTCTACGCGACAAAGATGAATTACATTAGTTGCAGAAATGAGAAGTATCACTGATATTGATATAAATGATTATATTTGAAGCATTAGCAAGCAAACAAAATAAAAAGGGGGCATTAAATGCTCATTGAGATAAAACAGCTATATACTATTGTGGATGCTAATAAGACGAGGGTGTTCTGAACTCCCATTGCAGTAACAATAAAAATAAACAATATTGCACACTTTATTATTGAAGTAGAAAACAATTAAATTGCTATAAAGAAAGAAAAGTGATTATAAAAGGAAAGCATGTCTTCTGACAACGGTAATGCAAGTGGAGACATACATGTCTCATCACAAGTAACATCAGGTGTATCAGTTATATCAACTACTCCAACAATTTTTTTAAGAAAACCCCCTCCTTTCAATCTAGAACCTCAAGACAACCAAGGACAGAGATGGCAGGAATGGCTAGATGACTTTGAGGAGTTTTTGAGAGCAGTGGGGAACCAAAATGCTGTAAATAAATTAGATATTTTTATGAACTTAGTAGGAAGAGAAATGAAAAATGTCATTAAAACAATACCACAAGAGGAATAAATGACATACCCACTATTGATAACAGCAATAAATGCAAGGATCATTGTCCCACCAAACCCGGACTATGAGAGATATATCTTTAATCAGGGCTCTCAAAAGTCCAAATGAGACAATTGCGCAATTTGCATTACGCCTGCAACAGAAAGCCATATATTGTGACTTCTCACATTTCAATGACGACGAAGCAATCAGTTTAAGAATAATTGAAGGCTGTGTCGTCACAATTCAGAAAACATTTACTAAAAAATCACTTCCTCTAAATCTAAAAGAAGTACTTGAGTTAGCACGAGTCTATGAAAGGGTGGACACCCAGGCAGCTAACATAGAAAAACCTAAAGGATTAGATATCATAGCTGTCATGGGTCAAAGACAAAACATGCAATGGTAGAAAAGAAATCCAGGTGAGGTCCAATGGTACAATAATCGTAGGAGCTATGGAGAAAGACAATGTTACAGAAGTGGGTTTGAGTTCCCACACAGGGGTCAATGTCCAGCTTTAGGGCACATGTGTTCATGTTGTGGTCAAGAAAACCATTTTCAGAATATGTGCCGAGAAGGGCTGCCCTGGACACCTGCACAGAAGTTAAGTGGACAGGCGACACAAAATTGAAGATGTGGGGATCACAGACAACTTATTGTAAGAACAAATGCAGAAAGAATGGATGAAGTGAAACCAAGGTTGAATCAACCACGCTTACGGTTAGGGCAATCAAATTTGCGGCCTGAACAGATAAGATGCAATGAACCTTATGAGAATCCTCCGACAGAAGGTAGTGGGAACACGAACGTAAAAGGGAGGAATGAAGATATGGATTATGATATGTATGGCAAAGATTATGTAAGATTAATATATGGGACATCGGATGAAAATAGAGCCATAATGGTAACCATAAGATTGGGTGATCGGAACATACCCTTCTTAGTGGACACTGGAGCTACAGTGAATGTGATGAGTAACAAAGTACATGAGGAAATAGCACATTCATAGCCACTGAGATCATCGAGAGCTAATATATTTCAATGGGGTGCAATCCGTCCATTGTCTGTAAAAGGGAAATGTATATGTGATTTAATACACAAGAACACTCACATGCTCTCTGAGATATTTGTCATTGACAGCCCAGTGGAAGGAAGATGTCTCATTAGCTGCAAGACTGCAACTGATTTGGAAATAATTAATGTGAACTACAATAATAATGAGATGATAAAAGGAGTTCCATATCAAAGACAAGATATACAAAATATAATAAAGAAGGATGTAAGCATTAATGTGATCAAAGAGAAAGTTCCTGATTTATTCAAGGGAGTGGGGAAACTAAAAGGAGATGCAATACATCTTCATATCGACCCACAGATTAGACCAACGCCACAACATCCGAGAAAAATAGGATTTCATCTCCAGGAAAAGGCGTCTAAGGAACTGAGACAATTGATTGACAACGATATAATTGAAAGAGTAGAAAGTGGTCCAACGACCTTGGTGTCGCCGCTAATGGGGGTTCAGAAAGTGGATGGACGTATCCGTTTGTGTAGATTTGAGGATTCCTAATGTGGCAATACAAAGAGAAAGACATCCAGGACCTAGTATTAAGGATATGATTATCGGGCTGAATCGAGCAACGAGGTTCACAAAGCTTGATCTGAATCAAGGGTACCATCAACTAGAAATTGATCCTGAATCCAGATCTATTACAAAGTTTGCAACTCATGAAGGCTTATACAGATATAAGAGGCTGAGTTTTGGAATATCATCAGCAGCAGAGGGATTTCAAGAAGCAATTAGAAAAGTCATTTCTCCTGTAAAAAACACATTTAATTACAGTGATGATATATTGGTGTATGGCGTTACTCAAAAGGAACATGAGGCACTGGATGAAGTATGTCAGGATTTGCAAAATAGTGGATTGACTCTGAATGGATGCAAATGTGAAGTGAATAAAGAGTCTATGGTTCTTTGGACACATATTTTCTGAACGTGGAATAAGAGCGGATTACAGCAAAGTGAACACAATTCTTGATCTTAAACCAACAAGAAATGTAACAGAAGTGAGGTCGTTATTGGGAATGACATGGTATTGTGCCCGTTATGTACCCAACTTTGCAATATTAACGGACCCTTTACGACAATTATTAAAAAAGGAAATCATGTTCATATGGGATGAGAAGTGCATGACTAGCTTTGAGTTGATAAAGAAGGAACTTGTTAATGGTAGACAATTGGCTTATTATAATTCAGAATGGGAAAAGAAGTTATTGTAGATGCCAGTCCTGTAGGGCTAGGAGCGATTCTAGCACAAGTTGAACCGACGAATCTGTAAAGGCATGTTATAATGTATGCTAGTCGAGCTTTGAACAGAATTGAACAGGGATACTCACAAGCAGAGAAAGAAAGTTTGCCTGCTGTGTGGGCTTGTGAGAAATGTCGTCATTTCATAGTTGGAAGACCATTTGTACTTATTACAGATCACCAGGCATTGATATCCTTTTTTGGAAATCCAAGAGTAAGAATTCCACCACGAATAGAGAGGTGGGGAATACGCCTACAAGAGTATGATTATATTATTGTACACAAACCAGGTAAAGAGGCGAATCCCGCTGATTATTTATCTAGACACCCAACAACAGAGGAAGAAGATAAGATGTAGATTGAGGTGGAAAACTATGTATTGTATTTATCTGCTAATGCCTTACCACCAACAATATCAAGGGCATTGTTTGCTGAGAAGAGTAAAGATGATCTGACAATTCAAGAAGCAATACATTCAACAATGACTGGTCAATGGAAGAAAATGGCAACAGGACAAGAGATTGACAAGATTGACAAAAAAATAGATATAAAAGAATTACAAAGATTGGCGAAGATCAGTGGAGAATTAGTATCAACGGATGATGGCATGCTCTTGAGAGGAAATAGGCTGGTGGCACCTAAAAGCTTAAAGACGCTAGTGATGTTGGCACATGAAGGCCATAGAGGTGTAACGAATACAAAAACAATGTTGAGAAATCATGTATGGTTCCCGTGGATGGATACAATGGTTGAAGAGACTGTAAAAAAATGCTTTGCATGTCAAGTATCTATGTCGGATAATACATGTCCTCTTCAAATTGTGCCTTTGCCTGATGCACCGTGGAATAGCGTATCCATGGATTTCTATGGTCCTTTGAAAGAAGGGGGATACTTACTGGTAATAATAGATGAATATTCACGATTTCCACTGGTGAAATATGTCATATCAACTACGTTCCATCATGTGGTTGGAGTGTTGGATGAAGCTTTCAGTGAATGGAGAATTCCCATAACAGTCCAGACAGATAATGGGGCTCCTTTTCAAGGGCATCAATTTGAAAGTTTTGCAGCATACTTGGGATTTAGACATCAGAAAATGACTCTTTTGTGGCCGCAGGCAAATGGGATGGTTGAAAAATGTATGCTCAATTTAAAGAAAACAAGACAGAGAGCTATAATGGATGATATGGCAGTGAATCAAGCAGTGTCGCAAATGCTTAGGAATTATCGAAATACTCTCAATTAAATATCAGGGCGTATACCGGCTGAATTGATGATTCGCTATAGACCTCAAACTCGAATGCTTCAGTTAAATGACTATACTTTGGAAGAGGATGGAGAGATAAGACAAAGTGATGAAGAAAAGAGAAGGAAGATAAAAGACTGGACTGATCGTAAAAGGAGAGCCAAGGAAAATGTCATTGGGGTGGGTGAAAATATACTAGTTTGTCAGAGAGTACGATCTAAGTTAGACCCAAGATATAAACCAGTGATTTGGAAGGTGAAGGAAATAAAGGGACCCATGATCACTGCTGTGGATGAGGACAGTCATGAGATTACACGGAATGCATCGTTTTTTAAGAGGATGTTTCAAGAAGACTTTGTAAATGATGATACGGATGTGTAGGAATGTGGCCATGATGAACTGGGTGATGGTTCAATGTGGGACGATATTTCTGTGGGGAGTCGGAGCAATGAGGAAATGACTGAACACATGGAAGGTAGTAAGGTTCAAAGTGGTTTAAGTTATTTAACTAGCGGTGAAGTGTTACATCCATGGTCTGAAGAAGATAGTGGTGAAGATTTTGATGATAATGTCAGAGATAAAGTGGTAAGAAGTAGACCTCATCGGGTAGTCCGCAAGCCGGATCGGCTTATTGAACAAATATAAGTTCATGTCAACAAACTAAGTTATTTCATTTATGTAAATATGTTGGAATGTTAAAATCGTAATAGAACAATGGTATGATAAATGAGATGTTTAATAAGTAAGGGGGGATTGTTGTGATGTCAATTGTTAATATGTCACAGTTAGAATACTTATGTC
Organism: Ambystoma mexicanum; assembly: GCF_040938575.1. Lineage (NCBI taxonomy): Eukaryota > Metazoa > Chordata > Amphibia > Caudata > Ambystomatidae > Ambystoma > Ambystoma mexicanum. The sequence continues at coordinate 1,469,774,727 of NC_090929.1, read as the reverse complement.
ACAAGCTGAGGGACTGTGGAACGTTAGAACGTGGAAGTGGTTGTAAAGTCAGTTATGATTAGACATTAAAATATGTTGGTGTGAACACCATTGGTCTCCCATTTCAATACAAAGATATACTAGTAAATCCACAACTCTATCACAGGCTCCCCTGTGGCAGGCATGCTAGTGGGACATTCTACCAGAGGAATGGCCACATCTTGGGCGGTGGCCATGGGGCCTCTCTACTAGACATCTCGAGAACTGCCACCTAGGCTGCACCTAATACATTTGCCTATCACTACCGGTTAACTTATTTTCTTTTGCTAACTTTTTTTTTATTGATACCATACAGTGGAACACTTTACTCTTGCATCTTTTCTGTTGTTTCTTCCTTTATTTGTGCTTCGCCTTGCCGACTTGGCTTTACGCACCAAGATCTTTTTGCAATCTTTGTCCAACTTTAGTCAGGTGATTACAACCTTGATGGTGTGAATACCAACGTGGACAGTTATTCAATTGGCTTTCTCACGCTGTACACGCTCAATGTAAATGACATACTTTGTTTCTGTAAACCTGGACTACTTTGCCAATCTGCTGACCTTTGCAGTGCCCTCGGATGACCCGGACCTCATCGTCCTTGCGGATTGAAATAGAGCGGGACAATATCTTTCTCCACACATGGGAAGGCAAATTGAAGTGCCTCTTGCGGTTCTTGCTGTGATCACAGGCTACAAATGGACTGAGCTTCACGATGGCCAGTTGCTCAAACTGGAATGGCTGCCTTAAAAGAGCATCACTAAAGGTTTTCTATTTCTGGGCCGGTGGATCATGTATTTTCCTATGCATTTCTTCCATCTGTTCTTCAATAAAGGCCATGTTTTTGTATTTTATGGCATTTAAAGGTACTTCATATTTTTTATTTGAGGTTCGGTGAAAGGGTCTGGGGTAAGGCGGGCAGTCTGCATTGGGATGAAGGAGTGTGAGATGAGGAGTAATCAAGAGTACCAGTAAGTAATCTTCACATTACTGGATGTTACGTTTGCATAGAAGGAAGACTTACGTTTACTGTGCTCTTATGTTTGCTCTCAAAATCCCAAAGAGGAAAGTGTCCTGCTGACAAATATAGTTAAAAAAACATGTATTCCCATTGTGTACTTCACTAACAAACCAAACATCTTTTCTTGGCACTTCTGTACCTCTTGGAAATGAGCCGATTGAAATTGGGTGCATCCACCCAAAATCAATAATGCCCAACCTTCCAGAATCAGTGGTGCCCCATTACAGAAATAGCAGGCCCCATCTTCCAAGTCAGTAGTACAAAATGAGTAGTCACCAAAACCTTTCATAATCAGTAGTTCACTTCCTTACAAAGTCCAATGTGACCGGTCTTCACACCTTTCAAAATCAGGATTGCTCACCCTTCCAAAACCAATAGTGTCCAGTCGTCCAAAATCAGTAGTGCCCAGCCTTCTGAAATCAGTAGTGCATATCCTTACAAAGTTATTGGTGCCTAACCTTCAAACCTTTCAAAATCAGTAGTGTATAGCCTTCCAGAAATATGGTTGACCTTCCAAAATCAATATGTCAACCCACAATCAATACTTTCTTTCTTGTATCGTTATTCTGCTGTAGGCCCTGTTTTAAAGTTCATGCACAGCCAATAAAAAGAAGTCACAAAGCCCACAAGGCTAGCAAAATTGCACTAAACAACTCATGGTCCTTCATTTTACAGGTCTGGATGGTATTCCAGCGTAAAGCAAAAGAGGTGATGGCTGGAAGGTTTGGAATTCATTGTAACCTTTGGCATTGCCCCGGGCAATTCCCCAGAACCTCATTCTTCAGCCTGCCAAGCCATTACAGAAGCTAAATGACCACATGCAAGTCAGGCTTTATCCCACCCCAAAGGGGTCTTTCCAGCTCGATCTGCTTGGTCACATCCCTTCTGCACGAGAGCACAAGCATCCCCAGACATGTTTCAGCCTTATTGGGCATCATCTGGGAGGAGTAGCCTGGGTCTCTAGGCACAGCATTCTCAGGACCCATGTCTGGGCATACCCGTCCCTCTCGGGTTAATTTATACAAAACAAAAAAGGTGATGGCTGGAAGGTTTGGAATTCATCCTAACCTCTGGCGTTGCTCTGGGCAACCCTCCAGCCCATCATCCTTCAGCCTACCAGCCATCACCTCCTTTTGTCCCTGAGTGGGACAGGTATGCCCAGATGTGGTTCCCATGCCTGCTGGGCCTAGAGACTCGAGCTACTCCTCACTGATGATGCAGACACATGTCTGGGGATGCTTGTGGTCTTGTGCAGATGGGGTGTGACCTAGCAGTGAGGGCTGCACTGCCACTTTGGGGTGGGACCAAGCCTGATCTGCATATGGTCTTTCCCCCTTTGGAATTGCTTGGCAGGCGAAGAACGATGGGCTGGAGGGTTGCGCAGAGCAATGCCAGAGGTTACGATTTATTCTGAACCTTCCAGCCATCACCTCTTTTGTTTCGCTGGCATTCCTGTGTACCTTGACTGGAGAAGGGGTAGCTTGCTTCCTAGTTTGTAGAGTAGTGTCAACCTAACATGAGATCCCGACCCGATACTGAGGTGTGTAAATGTTTTTTTAGTGGCCAGACTGGAAAACCTGTTACCACCAATTGTGTATTTAGTTTCCTGTCAGTATATGATATGGCTTTTATAATTCGCCTACACACACGTGTTTCAAGCCGCGATTATAAAATGTGATACAAATTGTGCATTTTAAAGAATATTTATCCACAACACTGGTCAAAAATACGAACCGTATAGTGATTAACTCATCAAAATGGCCCACTTTGACCAAAAAAAACGGGCCCACGCCAGCCTTTTCTGTTTTTGGTTCGGCCATGGGGCTATTGCCCTATAGGCCAGTCCGAGCCTGCTCGTCAGGTCAACATTGATTTGACCAGTTCTCTGAATTGACATTTATGATTTGGATTATTTTGTTGTAATTGGCAGGTTAAAACTACACTTCAGGGTCATTTCTGTTAAAGGGCAGAGTCACACAAACGAAAAAGCGTGTGTCCAGTGTTTTTAGGAGATTTTTGCACAGGGCAATATCGCACATGGTGGCGGTAAATTGTACCGGGTGAGACGTTCAATTTGTTGCGTGCATTTGTTTTAGTTTTTTGCTTGTTTCATATAGTCGATATGACCACTCAGGATAAAAACAGAAAGGAAAAAAAGTATTGAAACGCAATGTACCACAACCGTGTGTAATAGCATTCTTGGCGCAACATGACACAGAAATGCGGTTTAACACCACCTCCCGAGTTGGCATGCCAAGTGCCCTGTCTGTGTGTCCCAGCCTCTGTCGTTATTTACCAAAAAGAAAATACAAAACCGATAAACCAAGAGTGAGCATAAACTTCAAATGCTTAATAACGCTTTATTTGAAACTGGTTTTTGTGGTGCTCTCGTAACGGCCAGTGGAAACGCCGTGAAAATTTGGTGGGTCTCGCTGCGGAACTGTACCAAAACCGTTGCGATCGATCGTACGTGACCTATGAAGCACCCCGCCCGCCCCATCTCCAGGAAAACACGCACGCCATTTACAAACTTGGTTATTTCCGGTAGTGTTTTTTTAAAGTTGCTTTCACATTATTTTAGTAATGCTTTTTATTTTGTTAGAATTCAGCCGTCATTGTTTTCTAAACAATTATTTTATATATATATATATATATATATATCTAATCATATTTAAGAATGCCAACCTTCCACGTTGCACCTCTACAAAAGGCATTGTTTTAATTAAAATGTGGGTCTATAGCTCCCCCCTTCCCCTCTATTACTGGCTATGGATTTTAATTTGGATCATTGCCATCACTCTAAAACGAGAACGGTTGGTACCTTTTAATATAAAAAGCAGAGCTTTATTTTTACATCTAAAGGGTTTATATTCTTGTTTCATGGAGATGTGCCTGCATAATATTTCAGAAATGTGTTGTATTCCACTGTAGGCATGCTATGCTATATACTTTTTTAAAAAAATGCATATTCCCTTTTAGAACTGATTAATACTGGTGTCCGGTGCCCCACATTTTAAAGTTCTAGTTATTTCCGACCCACGGGAACGCCATGAAACAGTCCGACTCCAAGCCCGTATTGTGGAGGGCAGTGCGCTCTAAACCGTCTTCCCGGGTGAGAAGTCTCAGCTGCTATGCTGGACTTAAGCTGGCAATACATGTATCATGTGGCCAGCTCCCGTGTATGCAGTGATACTGCTGCCCACCAGTGGTCATCGGCCGGAATGGCATTGCCAGCCAGCAGGGATGAACCACACGTCCACACCATTTATCTTTAAGTGCCTTTATAAACAATCTATTTCTGGAATCGAAATTATCCTGGGATCGGTTACTAAAATAACAATTCATAGAGCCTGTTCCTCGCGCAGCACGGAGACTCTCTGCCATAGTGCTGTACTGTTAAAATGCACACTGGCCAGGTTGTTCTGTAAATTAAACACTGACAGCTGCCCCGAGGGGAAGAGCCAATGTATTTATGATGAGGTGCTGATTACACAAAATACACTGCAAGCAGAAAACAGCTGCAGAGAACAAAGCTCTTAAAACGAATACAATTACAAATAGCACCCTCCGTGTTTCTAGTGCCACGAGTGACGCATGGTTCGCAATCTGCTTCAAGAACAGCGGGGGAATCGTGATAATTGAATGTGTGGAACACAGTCCACGTTTTACATTTCTGTGGCACGCTGGTTACTAAGCACCTCTGATGGTGCTCTTTGCATTTGCAAGTCTTTGTTAAAATACACAGACCACATATTTCATATATCACGTGACCGTTTTAAAAAATGGAAAGCAGATACTAAGTGCTCTATTGAAATATTTGAAGGGGCACTGAACCCGATATTTCCTTGATGCTTCCACCAGGCCCCCACATTGCTTAGTTTTTGGAGTCTTAAGCGCCCAAACAGACGAGGGTCATTCAATTGCTGAAACACTGCACCTGAGCCCCACACTGCTGCTGTGCCTCTTCGACGTTTGTAGGGGCGGAACAGCTTCTACTTATGAGGCTGAGCGCATGGCAGAGGGCCAATCCCTGCTGCGGCTCTGCTGCTTCATATAACCCATCCCTGCCGGAGGGAGGCGCCCCATCTGCTTATGGTTCGTAGAAATAGTTCACTTTTACAAGGGCCAGTCTTCTGTGCTTGGTGCATTGAGACTGTACAGTTAACAAACCAATGCCCAGTGTCTCCTAAGGCACTTCATCCACATGTCTTAGTCCGGTGGTGACCAGAAGCCGGAATTTTATACCGTCGTGGTGCCATCATCACCCATCCATACCCAGTGCACTGTACTTGCCATGCATCAAATCTCTACATCGTTTTAAACTGATTATTTTTGTTCACTATCCTTGCCATCCTTGTGTAACTTACTCACTTCTGAATGAAAAAACTTCTTGTTTGTTTGGCCAACCAATGCATTTTTAATAATTTTTTAAAACAATTTGTTTAGTTTATTAAAAACTTTTCATAATCTACATTTTTCTTCCAATTAATCGATTACATCAAAATTAAAACTGACGACCAATACTATCCACTTTACAACCTCAGATCCAACCAACTCAATACTTATTGCCATGTCAAAACCTGATTTAAAAATGTCATTCCTGCAAAAATCATATGAAAGTTATCCCCACTTAAAAACACATACCACCAATTTTCTACTGTCACATACTCCTACGTCCCGTCCCCTTTCCTCCATACTTGTGTGGGAAATTCCGTCCTTCGGGACGGGGCCGGAGCACTTTTGATAAAGCATCAAAATGGAATTTATTTTGTCCTTCTCTTTTTACGTGGGGTACCGCACGCGGCCGTAACCCCGCCCTCCTGAGCTCTGCCCCACGCATCGTACTTTAGTCCTTTTCTCTGCGTGGTGGGGACTGGATGCACTTGCATTACTGGGAATAATTTTTTCGTGTTCCCATTGTGCTTCTCTCCTGCTCTGCAGTCGCTTAGTCCTCCGTCTATGGGGAGCATCTGGGGATTTGTGTCCTGTTCTTCATGCAAACTTCGCTTCACTAGGGCGGATCCCCTTTCTCTCTGCTTGGAGTGTCTCGGGCCAGACCACCACTGGAATTTGTCCTTCTACTGCGATTCCCTTTCAGCCCGGGCACTCCAACATGTCTTCTTCGGTGGGAGAACGTCTTGTAGCGTGTTCCTCCACCTCATCTTCAGCTTTTCATCGATGAAAAGGAGACGCCCGGTAACTTCCTTACTTTTTAGGGTGCCCCGGCCACGGACTGCTTCCCGGTCCAGGAGGGGCTTGAGCAGCTCTACCACCAGGGTTTCTCCTGAGGTGCCTCACAGGCCTAATAGGCGTACCAGAGTTTGCTTCTAGGGTCCCCATGATGGACCTGTCAAGACCGGAACACGTTCCAAGGTTCAGCTGTCAGGTGCTAAACATCAGCCCAGTGCATCTGTGGCTTTGGACACCAGGGTTCACTCTGAGGTCTCCGTTTCTGGAGCTTTCCATACAGACACCGGATCACGCCCTGAGGCCTCCTTTTCTGGAGCTTTCTGTACCAAGCCACGGCTTGAGGGTCCTCACGAGGGAGCTACACATACCGGGACGAAACCAAGGTTCCTCTTTTTGAGACTATGGTCTGTACCGAAAAAACGGAGAGACCTGTTCCTAAGGTCTTGTCTTTAAGGGTGATTCCTCACCTTTCCCGCGCTTACAGTCACAGCAATATTGGTTCTGTCGAGGGGGTAAAGATGGTGGTCATGCACCGTAACTCCTCTGTTACCCGCTCTGCTGAGGTTCCTCTTCTGGAGGATAATTTTGGGGCCACCTCCAAGATGTCAAGTAAACATCCGAGACCCCCCAGTACCGGCTCTACCGAGAATCCTTGTGTCAAGGCTGAGATGTTACTTAAGTCCCCTGACCAGCTAGAGGAGACGATTGCCTCATCTACACATGTGACGCAGTTCGCTTCAGGCATCGACAAAATGGTGGCCCAAACCTCATGGTTCACAGCAGCCATTTTGGATTCTTCCCTTACACCTACATTCTCGACGGTGGGTGGTGGGAATCTTAATTTTGGGCTCCGCAGCCTTTTTCACCTCAGGTGGCATGTACAAATCTGTTTTGCCTTTCTTATGACTGGCATGCTAGGGTGCCGCTGCCACATACTGTCTCACTTCCGCCTACTTTTGCTCCGCTGGTCTATGCGGACCCGATTGGTGGTGGGCCTTCCTGGCAACCATCCTCATTGCGTTCGTGGGTGTATGCCCCATATTGGAGGCATTTGCCTACCCCAGCGCCTAAACCTTCATCAGAGGATGTATTTCTCAGGAAATTTCAGAGGCTCATGCATTCTGACCCTATGAAAGAGTACTTTAAGGGTCTTTTCAAGGAAATCTACCCTGAACCTCTGGCTCCAACGTCCACCCCAGTGGCTCCAGGGGTGGTACCACCTCTTCCTATCGATCCGCCTCCAGCGCTTCTTCCCCTACTCCCGCTGTCTCCCATAGAGAAGACGCTGGTAGAACGGGATAGCACTTTAAAACCTGTGCGGCCCAGCCGTCTGCTCCCGATTCGCTGGATGACCCTCAAGCAGATCAAGATAGCGATGAGCAGCCCCGCTCTGTCAGAGCATTCCATGACCAGGTTCTGGATATGATGGCCCTCCTCGACATTCCTTTACCTGTGGCCCCCGCTCTGCAGGAAGGGGTGCTTTCGGGAGTGTTCACCTTGTCACCACAAGAGCGTACCGGCCTGTTCCTCCAGAAGAACGTTTTGGCTGAGGCCCGTAAGGTCTGGGATGAGCCCCACACTGTGCTGCATATCAATTAGAGAATCAATGCCTGTTACAGGCTTCACACCTCTGAGGAGATAGCCTTGGCATCTTGTCCGCTCCCTTCCTCAACGTTGATAGCTGCGGCTGTGACTCAGATTCTCTTCAAGGAAGACAAAATTCTGAAAGTCTTTGCCAACTCAGCACTGCAACTTCGCCAAGCAAATATGGAGCTGAACAAAAGGTGGTAGCGATCCTAACGTACGGAGCTGAGGCACTCCTAAATCTCTCTTGGGGAAATATGGGGAGTTTGTGAAGCCTTTTTTGCGAAAGATCCTTAGACTACCAAATTCTTTGTCTGTATTCACAATAAGACACAAACTAAGACTCCAATCACTCGCATCAACAGTAATGTGGAAAACCATCTCCTTCTTTCAAAAATGTGTTTTAGATTCACTGCCTGCACCTTTCAAGATCCTAATGAACTCTGGGACAACAAAGGAAAAAAATCTCCAGCTTTGGAAAACAAGATGTAAAAACTTCCTAGAGACTTGCAGTATTACGATTGAAACATTTAAGGAAATCCAAACAAGGCAAAGAGGATCCTCCAAGAAAAGGACTGGGAAGAAACCCTAGAAATGAAAAGACACAACAATCTCTGCCCTAATGTTATATGGGAACGAAAAACATTAAACGATCCATTGCCGTATATGAGAGAATTCCCTTCTTCCCACTACAGGGATCTGCTGATGTGCTGCAGATTAAACATTCTGCCCTCGAGAGAGGTGCAGCTAATCAGAAAATAGATTAAAATACAAGATGCAAGCTGTTGTTTCTGCAAAGATCTGGATTCCCTAGAAACTATCAGACATTTGATGCTAATTGTCCTTATCCGAGGGAACGAAGAGAAAAGGCTATGGGGGGCTATGTTGTGTTGTGTGACTTGACCCGGGAAGAAGAATACTGGTAGAGACTATTAACAGTGGACAAAATTGGGCGGACCATTGACGCATTAACATTTTTAGAATCCCTGTCGATGGACATACAGGTCTGAAGTCTGCAGTCGAAGGCCCTAATGGTGGAGAGACTAATAGCCTAATTGACTAAAGACTAAAGTTAAACAGGCTTAATTTGGTATATGTTAAAGGTTGAAAACGTGATTAACCAATAAAACATTTAAAAAAAATACCGAGCTGATCATGGTGGCAGCTAATAGGAAACTGTGCAAGGAGTTGGCTGATTTCCAGGAATGCTTTCCTGCGGATAGGCTAGACGACTTCAAGGCTGGTTTGTCGGACGCCATGGTGTTGGCACAAGATCTCCTGGAAGCTGCGGCACACCATGTGGATACCTCAGCCCGAGGCCTGATGGTAGGAATTGACACCTCCTGCCAAGCGTGGCTCCATGCGACAAAGTTTTTGAAGCAGGTGCAAGATAAAGTTTTGGGCCTTCCCTTTGATGGCAAGGAATTGTGCCATTCCTCTATGGATGACGAGCTTACAAAGACTAAGGCGAGCACCCAAACAGCCAAATCTTTGTCGGTCCAGGCAAAGGTTCTAGCTTAGGCTCCTTATACACAGAGGTCAGGGTTTCAGACTCGATCCGCATCTGGCTTTAAGGGGTTCCAGAAAATCTCGAAAGGCGGAAAGTAATCTAGCATTACAAATTTGCAATAAAATGCTAGAGATTTACGAATGACAATGAACTAGAGGAATTGCAAACCCAGTTTGAATCTAATCGAAGGTATAGGGATGCTTGTGGGAGATGGAATACCTTTTTCCAAAAGTCACCTTCCAGGAGATCCCAGAATTGCCATGAAAGATTCAAGCCCGCTTCTGTTCCATAAGTTAGAATAGGCGTCACCTTCTGCTTGTAAAATTGCTGCTCCTCCCCTTCAACGTCAAAGCTAGTAAAGTCAGGGTTTTAACTTTAGATCTTAAGACTGCCCTCCACCCATTCACGTTGATGTTATTAATGCAGACCACCAGGTAGGTGAAAGAATAAAGTGTCCAATTTCTGCTTGCCCATGTGCCATGTATATTTTGGGCGTTTACTACCTTGGGCACTGGCTAACACCATGAGTTTTGTTTTCTTTATGGTGACTCTAAAGACATTCTCCTCCATATAGCCTTCGAGAATCTTTAGTCTCTGGTGTAATCCTATTACTGTCTTATCCATCATAACAGGTCATCAGCATATAGGATCCACGGGATCGAGATGCCATGTATTTTTGGAGGAAAGGCTTTTGCCATTTTCTGACTCTCTCCCATGTCAGACAGATACATGTTGAACAGAGCAGGGGCCAGGGGACACCCTTGCTTTCATCCCCTAAAAATCTGAATTTTCCCAGAGAAAACTCATTCCTTAGATAATCTCACCTGGATTGATGTTGAGGTGTATAAAGCTTTTATTGCATCAACCAGGTCCTCCTGGCATCCTGCGGGGTGCATTTAAAGGCCCGAAACAGAAATCCCTCTCACCTGAAAAACCGCATTAAACCCTGCCACCAAAAATGGTTTCCCTGTCGCATGAGCGGCAAGCAGTTGAACGCTGCATCCAAAAGCGGCCCTGCGTTGCTTTTGTTTCACTTAAATGACATGGAGTTATGCACTGCATCCAAAAACAGCCTTGTTTTAATTCACATGAGGGGCAAGGATTTCAACATTACAACCCAACACAGCTTTTGCTTTCCATTTCACTTGAACAGCAGCCCTTGAAACGCTGCAAATGAAAAATGGCTTGGCTTTTTCTTTTGTTCATGTCAAATCCGAGAACCATGTGGAAGGGGGCCTACCCTTATTGTCAATGGGCCAACAGCAAATGCAAACCCACTCCCAAAAGAAGAAATTAAAGAATCCCGTGACATACAAGACAGTATTTCAAACATTAGGCGCAGAAATGGCTTGCACACGGGTGAAAAAGAAAAATTACTTTTAAAAAGCCACAGTGAAAAGATAGCACTGCTCGCACAAGAAAAATGTCAGCGAAATATGCTGTGGGGGTTGACTAAAGTAATGTACATTGTTTCCACCCAAAATACTTCAATTGCCTTTGAAGAGGCTCATGACACCGGAAAAACCAGTTTGGGCTAAGGAAGAAAACTTCACAAGTAAAAGCCCCGCTTTCCACTGGAAGTCGCACCTACCAGTGAACCATCCAACAGTGAAATGTGAGGTTACTAAGGGTGTCTTCCCTGCTCTGCCAGACTTGAAGACGGGCTCAGGGATTTCAAAGAAAGCAAGTGTTGTCGAAGTTTGACTAGGGGGTGTGAGCTCCTTCCTGCACACACTACAAAGAACAAACAAACCACTTCAAATGGGGTCATAAAAATCTTTGCTCACTGGCTGAGCCAGGGGAAGACAATTAGTTGGCTGTGAGCGATCAAGCGCCCCTCCCACAGAGGGGGACAAATCCATTAAAGGACTGATTTCATTTTTAGGCATTTTCGCAGCAATTGGAATGAGAAATAATTTTGTTTTATTATATTTTTTCATGTAATTTCCGGGTGGTTTTAAAGGGACTAATTGCATTTCCCTAGGACTTTGGGAAATTAAATGGCCACTTAGGACGATTTTCTGGCTGCTCTAAAAATGGAACAAATATGACAATTGGTGGAAAGATGGAGAATGAAATTATGAACATGCTTGATCATTTGCAGAGTTGTAACTAGTACATGTGTTGTGAAAAGGAAATGGGCCACCGGGCCATGCTACATCATACAAAGTTGACGATTGGTTTACCTAATTCCCTATGACCAACTAAAACCACATATCTAGTTCATGTGTCGGGGGTTAGTAGAATTATGAAGTTAACTGATTTTTGTCAAAAAGTGGCCAAGAGAACAGAGGGGTAATACATGCAAATAGACAGATGGTGCTCTCTTCCCTTGAACAAATCATGTCAAGGGGTGGAGACAGGAAAGGTAAACTGTCCTATCCGAGCGGTAGGGGTAATTACAGAGTACTCCCCCTAGATTGTGAAGTGAGTGAGGTCATTTGTGCTATACAAGGGGGACTGTACTAGGTCAGGAGATGCACAAAAAATCCGGGGAGACAGGAGGAGGAGGATGGAGAGAAAGGCGGCTGAACCAAACCAAGGCAGAGTGCATTGACCAGACCCCTTGCCTAGCTGTCCACAGTGTCCTGAGATCCAGCTGGCTTTCCAGAATCCCAAACCAAGGCTTACTTTGTAAGTAAATTAATACCCCAGCCCTAAATTGCATACGCCCTTCCTTTTTGTAGCATTATTGCCGAATGAAAACCTCCAGTTGCCAGGGCAATTCAGTCACTTTCCCATAGAAGAATCTGTGTTTATCCTGTATCTGTTAGCATATTCCCTTTGGTAAATCGCTGTGTCTGTGTAAATCCTTAGCATATTTTTAAGTAAATAAATTAATTCCCCTATTTGAAATTCACAGTTCAAGAGTTTTGAAATTTGAAATTAACCCTCTTGCCCCATGCGTCTTTCTTTAATTATTATAGTCATTAGAGTATTGTCTCAAAAGAATTAGTCTCCTTGTAACTGAAAACCAAATTTGTCAGTAAATTGTGTGCATTAACCCAGAAAATTCCTATTTGCATCTGTCCTATTAAAACCCCAAATTGTAGTCCCATTGAGAGCAATCCCTTTTGCCTACAAGTCTATCTGTTATGTGCCTCTGTCCTTGTAATTGAAAACCGATTTTCCTATTCTAAGCAAAACACCTTCCCTGAGCTGCCTGTCATTGTAAATCCAGTGTAAAACGAATTTCCATTCACCACTTTATTTCCCCTTTTGCATTTGATTTCTCCCAAAACCGATTTTTCCTTTTAATTCTTACTTTGCCCTGGTGTGCTGATTAGTATTATCGAAGCTTCCCTATCTCCTCAAGTGTAAGCAACACAAATTTCTTTTCAATCTGTCCCCTATCCGTTGTGAGTAATAATCAAAATTCGATTCTGCTGTTTTGCTCCAAACACAGGGTTTCACTTTCTTTGCTGGCCTCCCATCTTGGGGTGGTGGGCGTTACCCAAATCCGTTTTTCTCTCCATCTCTACTCCTTGCCACTGCCTTCCATTCAAAGGAATCAAGCTAGCTTATGTTTGCGGTTGAGTGTTGCAGGGGGGAATGCTAAACCGTTGATGTTATCTTTCTAAAATTGCTCTTTTTCTGTATTGACATTAAAGATTGTGTGAATTGTAATAGGATATCTTAATATAATTGTTTTGTAGAGATGAGTACAATTGTACAATTGTGTTACCACAACATTAGTGGCTGTGAAATTGTTTGATTTTCCTTTTTCATTAAACATTAAGTTAAAAAATATCTTATTGATAGACACCGGCCTGATTCCTGGTCCATTGTGACACGGGGTGTTTGTGGAGGTTGGGTGCGAGATGGGTTGGAGGCCTACTCAAAGAAAATAACCTGTGGTTTATTAAAAATAAAACATGCTTTATTGTACGCCACATTAATTGTCAGGGAAGGAGTCCCTGGTTGGTGTGTGCCGTGTAATAAAACAGTGACAGTCCCCAATATTGCACCTTCCCCCACAGCCTCACACTGTCAAAAGCTTGTTTTAAGTCAATAAAGGACATATATATTGTGTACTTTGATCTAATGGCTCTTGGTTTCAGCAGGTTTAACATGAAGAGGTTGTTTGTTGTGCCCTCTCCCTTCACAAAGCCAGCCTGTCTGGGGTCAAATCGCTTGATTCATTTACCCAACCAAGACAATGCAGCAACAGTGTGGCAAAAATGTTCCCAAAGATTTTCAGCAGTGCAATTGGGCGATAGTTGTGTGGGTCATCCCTGTCCCCTTTTTTGAATACAGGGATAATTAATGCTGTCTTCCACAAGGCCGGGACTTCTCGTGCAGCTGAGATCTCATTAAACAGGAGAACACAGAAGTCTGCCCACGCCTCCAGGTTTAGCTTCAGAATTGTATTTGTGAAACCATCAGGACCCAGAGCATGCAAAAGGCTCCACTTTCTTTTAATTAAGGCTACAATGTCATCCCTTTCGAACCCAAATGACCACGGTCTGCGTGCTACAGCCTCTTCAAATAGTTTCCCCATTTTAGGTTGTGCAAAAAGAGTTGAAAAATGAGTGATCCAGAGCTTCTCTGGGACCGAATTAGATAGAGCCGCTAATTGATGGGCTGTATTATTATTCAATAGGGCCCATAGGTTTTGCGTGTTCTTACTACAACTCGTTCTTAAAATGTGCTCCGCATCATGTTGTACTCTCTGGGCCTCAGAAGAGAACCGTCAGTTTTTGTATTGCTGTCGTCTTTGTTTACGTAATCGAACAGTTTGTTCATCGTGACGCCCGAATAATGTCCTCATGTTGGCTCGATATCTTTTCTGCCACGAGACTCGAACAGTCCAGGTTCCCCTTCCCCAGAGCCACCTTCATTCCGTAGTTCTCAGTAATAGATCTAACCTCCGTGGAGTTGATTCTTAGTCTGTTCCCTCCATTGGAGTCTTGGCGCAAGAGTGTATTTCTGGCCTCTGGAGCAGCAAAGTTCCCCTTCCAAGTAACCGTTGGGAAACGGTGATCACTGTGTTCCCTTAACGTTACTATCAAAGTGTCAATTAGATCAATCATATTTCTAGACATCAACCAATAATCAAGATGTGCTATCTGCTCCCCACGTGGCCATGTGAATTTCCCCAGAATATCTCCCTTTTTTTGCCCATTTAGCATAAGAAAATCCCTAGTTCCCAATTCACACAACCATAGGTTTTGTCTATTTTTTAAATCTGGAGTCTGGATTACCTCCCCCACCCACCTTTGTCTAAACAGTCATTATTTTAAGTATCTGCAGATCATCATGCGGGGGGAGGCTTTTAATTTAATATAGCACTTATCACTCAAAGTTGTTATAATTGAGGAAAGCTTCATTGCCAATCTTAGCCAAGTTCCAATACAGATTTAGCAGTACTAGTGTTTTCACCATCGAGGACTCCCTCTTTTGCCATTTCAAGATCACCATTTGCATGAATGGGTTAGAATTTCTCTCTTCCGATGCTGTTAAGCGCAACCCGACTTTCTCCATTGTCATTAGGTCAGAGTAGGATTGGCCTGCCACACCTTTTGGGGCTGGATTCAAGAAAAAGTTAAAACCTTCACACACAGGTTTAGTCCGAATCCAAGTTTCTTGCAAACAAAGAAAATCATAAGCTGCCAGGCCCAGATCTTCCTTGGTAAACAGATGGGCAAAGCATCTGGTGTTCCAGGATCTCATTTGAAAAGGCTGTCCTCCTTTGTTTGATGTTATTGCGCACTAGATGTTAACAATGCTGCTGCAAGCCATGACCAGTCTTGTTGCTTATTTACGGATATGCTGTTATCAGTCTCTGTCACTTTCCTCCCGTCGCCATCAGCCACGTTGA
The DNA here is from genome assembly GCF_040938575.1 of Ambystoma mexicanum. NCBI lineage: Eukaryota > Metazoa > Chordata > Amphibia > Caudata > Ambystomatidae > Ambystoma > Ambystoma mexicanum. The sequence goes on along the minus strand of NC_090929.1, from coordinate 1,469,759,583 downwards.
AAGACACTTTTATTATGGTCTGCATTATTTCCGGAGACCCCAACTTTACTGTGAGACTTGCAGACTTAGGCAATGGTAGGTCCAAAATCTCCTTTTTATTTTCTCACTGCTGCGCCACTCATTATTATTATTTTATTTTATGGATGGCTGTGCATCCTCATCGACTTTTCTATGCTGTAACTTAGATTCCTCACTTAGTTCAGAGCCGCAGGGAAGGGTCCTGGGTCACATCCAGCCAGGACGTTTCACCAGCAACGAGTTCAAGTGCAATGTGGCCCAATCAAAACGGGAACAAATTGCACTATTTTTATGTCATCCGAGACGATTTTGAGCAATTTAGGAGAGCAGTGTAAGAGTTTTAACACATTGGCTCAGTTTAGAATTAGGCCGTCACTAGAAGCTACTCTCTACATCTCTCTACTACTACAGTTATTCCCCCTGCACCTGAGCGACTACGCTTGGATATAGCTTTCACCTTTAGGGGAGCCCATAAGTCAGATAGTAGCTCTTGTTCGTAAGTTGTAGGTGGATGCACTTTCCTCAAAAGTGCTTGCCTCTTTTCTTTCAGAGTTTGAAAATGTACTGATCTTTTATCATTTGAATTCACGCTCAAGGGTTTTTTGGTGATTTGTGGATGAAAGGCCTATTTTCCCCCACGTTGTGGGCCTCCTTAAAACTGTTTCCTCCTGGTGTGGTCTTGCGGTAGCTTCTTTCTGCGTCTTCATCTGAATAAGTAGTGAGATCCAACAGCGCCAACATTCCAGAGTCTTCTTTTCTCACTCCTGTTAAATTGCAGAGAATCTATACTTTCGAATGGATTGTGTCCTCCCACGTATTCCTCATCTTTGATATATTCGTATCTTCTGCTATGCTGCTTCGGTAAAAAATGTTCCACATCAGAGGGCACTGTGCTTAATGTCATGGCGTCAATGACCCTCGAGGGCCGCCGTAGCGCGTTGACGTTATCAGCAGTACAAATAGCTTGATCCACGCCTGTTGGCTTCAGTTCCGTTTTTCCAAAAGCTTTTGCTTCGAGTATTGAACGGCACGCTTCAGTTTTCGTCAAATAATGTTTTCTTCAAACCCTTCAAACCCAAAGTCTGGCTTAAAATGTTATGATTGCGGGAAGAAAATGTCCATCACTGATCCCCCACCAAGTCTGCCTGTGGTGCCTGGGTTGCGAACATCGGACCGATGACTGCGGGTCCTGTCAGGCCATGACAGGAACAACTCTCGGGGAGCACCGAGGTAAACTGTCAGCGGGGAGGGAAACTTTGAAGACTTCTTCGAAGAGGTATAAGAAGTCTGGGGAGTCTAGGTAATCGTCCCGGTGCAAAAAGTCGATCGAGACAATCTTCGTCTTCGTCGAATAAGGGGAAGAAAAGATGTCATAGGTCTCCCTCTACTTCTTCTTCCTCCGATACCTCTACAGGCGTTATCAGATGCCCAACTAAAGAGGATTCCCCCAGAAAATGGGAGGCTTTTCAAAAATTCTATGATGCGTATCTCAAGAATGCAGCCCCGACCCCCTCGAAGGAGTCACGCGAGGACCATGCCCATCTCAAATGCTTTAAATCCAGCGAGAAATTGTCGAGGGTATCGTCTAGAGAACCTTCTCCGATACCTCAGAAAAAGAGCAAATCGACGAGCCTTTCTGAGCATAAATCGAAGGCAACGCTGGACAAAACAGCTTTAGAGTCCGAACCTTCATCAACACCATTGTCGAAGGTTTTGTCGAAGACGGCATCGACGACTTTGTCGAAGCCAGCGTTGACTACATCAACGCCATCTGCGCCATTGTCGAAGACAAGTTAGATTCCATTAGCATCATAGACGCCAGTGTTGTTACCTTCATGGCCGCTTCCCACTCGGGGTAAAATGTATACATATTTGTCAAAGAATTTTTTTTTTCAAGTTGATGTCCTCAATTTATGAAGAGGAGCAAGCCTCTGAAGAGGATTCTCCCACTTTTGGATTGAGATAAGGTACAAAAAATGCTCCAGAGGAGCTTATTGACCCGGCTTCTAAGATTTCTGATCTTTGATTGCCTTCAATCAGCTAGTGGCATAGACACTTCGCCAGAGCTGGAGTTTGATAGGTCTGATCCAACTGAACATGCAGATTCAGCATACAGGACTATCATGTACAGAGTTATCGAATTCATGAGCTGGAGCAGAAATTCTTCTGCCTATGAACACAATGACATGACGGATATCCTGAGCCAAGGCCCTCAGATGGACCTAGTATTGCTGTTTCATACAGCCCTTCAAAGGAAGGTCATGGCAAATTGGGAAACTCCAGAATCCGGACCAGCTCTTTGCCAGAAAACATAGAACTTTGATCCAGACTATTTGACTAAGCACACTACACCTGAAAGCTTAGTGGTCCAAGCAGCTACATCGACTAGACAGTCCGCTTACCCCTCTATTCCCCTGGATAGGGATGACAAGAGGGTTGATGCCTGGGCTCGCAAGATTTTTTCTTCGGGTAGCATGGCCTTGAAGTCAACAAATGTTAATTGTACCCTTTCACGGTTTACTTACACCCTGTGGGACTGTTAGCATGGCAGCTCAACACATTCCGGAAGGTGAGGAAAGAGGCGGCTTCCTGGCTCTAGTGAAATACAAAAACATAAACATGGAAAGGAGGCAATGTGGGAGTGTCTCCAGTCAGGACTGGACACTGCTGACAGTATCAGCAGGTCCATGGCTTCTAGCGCCGTACTGCGCAGGTTTGCGTGGTTGAGAAAGTTAGGCTTTGCACCGGATGAGCAGGGTAGACTACTCAATATGCCCTTTGACGGCTTGAGGTTGTCCGGCAGCAAAGCAGATGAGTCTGGAGAAGCTGCACACCTCTAAATCGACAGCTAAATCACTTAGCGCCTCCATATGCCAACCTCAGCAACAAACCTATTCAGGCTCACCTTCCTGGAGAGGTCGTCCTTTTTGTTTCTATTCCTCATTTGGGAAGGGAAGAGGACAGGCTGGACAAAGGAGACAAAAAGGATTCCCTCATGGTGGACGAGGAAGAGGTGCTAGATCAGCCCCAGCAGTGGCAACTGTAGCCTCAGCCACTGCTGCAGCCGCCTCGAAGTCACTCTGAGGCCTTGACCCACAAGACCTCAGTGGGAGGCAGAATCTCTCAGTATCTGAATGAATGGCGGGGGCATTACTTCAGATGCCTGCGCACTGGAACAGTAGCCCATGGTTACTACCTTCCTTTCCAGAAAAGACCTCAGGATCATCCATCGGGATACAACTCTGTCAAAGTTTCGGACCCGCTCCTGTTGCAGGAAATTTTAACCCTGCTAGAGAAAGGTGCAATAGAACATGTACCTCTAGCGGAGAGGAACAAGGGTTGGTCGTCCCCCTACTTTCTCATTCCCAAAAAGGACTGAGGATTGAGACCCATCTTGGATTTAAGAAATTTTAACAAATTCCTCAGGAAGGACAAGTTCTAGATGGTAACCCTTTCTCAGATCCTTCATGCTCTCCAACTCCAAGACCGGTTGGTATCATTGGACCTTCAGGATGCTTACTTTCATGTGCCAATCCATCTCAAGCACAGAAAGTACCTGAGTTTTGCAGTTGGCGGTTCTCATTATCAGTCTCGAGTTCTTCCATTTGGGCTGACCTCCGCCCGAGGGTTTTCACCAAGCTGATGGCGGTAGTGGCAGCAAGTCTCAGAAGAGGGGGGATTCTCGTCTACCCCTACTTGGACGACTGGTTGATCAGGGCTTGTTCACCCGATCAAGCCCAGGAACATCTCAGTATCACGTGCCACTCTCTATACAGAGTGGGCTTCTCCCTCAATTACAAGAAGTCCCATATGAAACCATCCCAAAGACTCCAGTTCATCAGCACGGTCTTGGATACTTCCTTGGGCAATGCCTTGCCTCCCGAGGTGAGAGCTCAATACATTCAGCAGATGGTAACAAAATTCCGGAATGGCCAACATCTTCCAGCCTTCGATTTTCTGAGGTTACTCGTTCTCATGGCATCTTGCATTTTCCTGGTGCCCAAGGCCGATTGAGAATGAGATTCCTTTAATGGGCTCTCAGGACTTATTGGTCCCAATTTTCAGGAATATGTCGGATGACCTGCAAGTACCGAGCACAGTTGTTCAAGGCCTAATTTGGTGGGCTTGCAAGGACAACATTCTCAAGGAAGAATCCTTTATCAACCATGCCCGGAGATAACGGTAGTGACGGACACCTCACTCACGGGGTGGGGAGCCCACACCAACAATCTGACAATCAGCGGACGTTGGTCTCCATCAGAGTCATAACTACACATCAACCTTTTGGAGCTGAGGGCAATCAGACTAGCGCTGAAGGTCTTTCTGCCCTCTATATGGGGAAAGAATGTCCTGATAATGAAGGACAACACAGTGGCCACGTACTACCTGTACAAGAGAGGAGGTGTAGGATCACTACCACTGTGCAGAGAGGCAATGCATCTCTGGTTCTGGGCAATACAAGAAGGAATCGCTCTATCAGCAGTTCACCTAGCCGGAGAGAAGAACACAGCGACAAACGCTCTGAGCAGGCAGAGCACAGTATCCCATGAGTGGGAACTAGCTCAGGAAGTCTTTCAAGAGATCTTCACCTGTTGGGGAAACCTCTCAGGTGGATCTGTTCGCGACTGGTGTCAACCGGAAGTGCGATCAGTACTGCTCAAGGGAATTTCACCATGAGGTGCTCTAGGAGACACGTTCGTAGTGGACTGGGAATTCCACTCCTGTACGTGTATCCTCCAGTCCCTGTGATTCCTCACGTAATCAGGAGGTTGAGAAAGTTCAGGAAAATCATGATCCTAATTGCTCCGGATTGGGCCAGGAGGACGTGGTACCAGGACCTTCTGGACATGTCTATCTGCCGTCCAATATGTCTTCCACAAAGAGAGGATCTTCTCTTGTAAGAGGAAGGTCAGGTTCTCCATCCAGAGGTCAAGACACTCGGCCATCACGCATGGTTTCTAAGAGGCTGAGATATAAGGATTGGGACCTCCCTGAAGACGTAATGAGATTTTTCTTTCAGCCTTTGCAATGTAATCCTTGTACCAGTGTTGTTGGAATAAGTACAGTAACTGGCGCAAGGACAAGAATGTGGACCCTTTTCAATGTGGCACTCCTATGGTGGTTTCTTTCCTTTTGCATCTGGCTAATCTAGGGCTCCAGATTGGAACCATAAAAGGATACCTGGCGGCACTTTCTATTTTTAAGCGCTCCTCGGTAGAGGTCTCCTGTTTCAAAATTCCTTTAATTGTTCCATTTTTTTGAAGGGACTCACTAATGTGTACCCTTCAGTCCCATTTCATGTCCCTGCTTGGGATTTAAACCTAGTGTTAAAGTTTCTAACTTGTAGACCCTTTGAGCCTTTACATTCCTGCCCGTTAAGGCTCTTAACTCTGAAAACTGTTCTTCTTGTGGAATTAACATCAGCCTGCAGGGTAAGTGAGTTGCAGGCTCTTTCATGCAAGCCTCCTTATACTACGTTTCATAAGGATAAAGGGGTTAAACCATCATTTATGCCAAAGGTAGTCTCTGACTTCATCTGTCGCAAAAGAGAACACTCCCAACTTTCTACCCTTCTCATTTGGGCAGAGAGGAAGAGAGGCTGCATAGGCTGGACCCAAAAAAGGGCTCTGAGTTTTTATATTTTATATTGCAAGAAAGGAAAAACCATATCCCGGTGGATTACACTGGCTATTGGAGAGGGCTACAGACTTGCTGCAAAGGACCCGCCGGAAGGGATTCAAGCTCATTCCACATGGGGCATGGCAACTTCTGCCGCTCTTCAAAGGGGTGTCCCTATAATTAAAATTTGCTCAGCGGCAAATTGGGCATCAATTCATATCATTGTTAAGCATTATTGCTTACACTCCTTCTTCTCAAGAAGGTATTTTTGTTAAGGCAGTCCTTCATTCCATTCATGATAAATCTAAGTAGTACTTGCTCCTCCAAATTGTCACTGCTTTGGGAGTCTATCAAAGATGAGGACTACGTGGGAGGACAAAATCCATTTGAAGAACAAGTTACTTACCAACTGGTAACGTTCTTTTGACTGGCTGTTCCTCCCACATATTCCTCATTGCCTCTCCCAGCCTACCTCACCTTACAGTTTGTGATTTACACTCTGCGTTTTCTGAGAGCTTACTGTCTTGGGGTACGCCTGATTAATCCCTCGATTAGTGGGAATGAAAAAATGGAACTGAAGCCAACGGGCGCGGCTTGAACTATTTGTACTGCTGATGACATGACACTCTACTCCGGCCCTCGAGGGACATCGACGCCATGACATCGAGCACAGCGCCCTCTGGTGTGGAAATTTTATTTTCGAAGCAGCAAAGCTGAAGATATGAATATATCAAAGATGAGGAATACGTGGGTGGAACATCAGTCGAAAATAACGTTACCAGTTGGTAACTAACTTGTTCATCTCTTGGCGCAGTGCCCAAATTCCTCAAATGCTTGAGAGCCGTTGGACTTTGATTTGTTTGGCTTTTTGGGTTTTGTATTTTCTTTTTTCTTTGTTGAGCCCCTCCTGGCCCTCTTGGTCTCTCAGGCAACCCTTGCTTCTTTTTTTAGATTTTCAAAAATTGGGAATAGATTTCCACTGAACTGTTTCTTCGTCCATAGGCTAGAAGAATCCTTCCCCTGCATCACGGGGGAGTTTGTATGGAAAAATAAAATAGTAGGTGGTTTTTCCGGTCCTTATTCCTGTCTATTACTGCCATGCAATGGATGAGTTCCCTGCTCAACGAGGAGTTCCTGGAGCTCCCCCACATCCTCCTCACCCGCTCGGGTTGTAACATTAGGTGATCAGGTCTGGGGATGACTCTGAGATTTTGTTGGTTTTTGGGTCATCAGCAGTTCTGGGACAGTAGAAGGCCGTACAGTTGAGGTCTGAGTGTTCATTGTACCTCAGTTGTGAAAGATTCCAAGAATATCAGCTTGGTATGGGTCATGGCCAATAGAGTAGCTTGGTCTTTTATAGTTTCATTCATCCCTTTGAACAATTTTGGAAAAAGGGTTTAGAGCAATTGTCAGTGCAGACATTATGTTGGACTGAATCTCAGCTGTTGCTGCTTCTGACAATTGATGATTGCATTCCAAGTGAGTGTTGCGAGGCATGTTAATTGCAGGGGATTCTGAAGATAATGAAGAGGAGGAACTGATCTCATGTCTACCGCTTCCGCTAGGCACAGAAAGATCTGATTGAGTGCTGACGTCCATAGGTATGGGCTGGTGTCGACAGAGACGTCCTACCCCCGGCTGTCCATGAGATCCTATTAACACCTTGGAGCTTGTCACTCCTTCCCCACAACCCTCTTGTTTCCGTGGGTTGGGTACTGGCAAGTTCCATTCACCAGGACACTGAGTCTTCGCTTCCAGGCAATTGTTGTTTTGATCTCTGCAATGTCATGTGAAAGTTGCGCTGCCAAGTTTGAATGTTGGCTTGTCAGTGCATCAATCGCCACCAAGTCTTCAAGCGGGGTACAGGCACTATTAATAGAGGGGTCCCTCCCCTCTCACAAAGCGCTCATATTCAGGCGATTCTGGACGGGTGAACATTTAGTCCAAGAATACAGAGTCATCATCTGCATTAAACCATGTGTTGTGCAAGCAGGCCAGCAGCTGGTTTGCACTCTCTAGCGCGCCCGGACCCCCGCTATTAAAACTAGAGGAAACCAAAACCATTTTAGTCAAGAGACCAGGGCTCTGTGTCACTGGCTCAGAGTTGGTGTGGGATAGTGACACTCGCTCAAAGGCAGTGTGATCAGTCTGTGCAGTCGCTAAAGGATTAGGCGTGTTAAAGTCAAGGTCCCCCACCCTATCAAGCCTCACTCCCTCCTGCATAGGTATAATATGTAATCTTTGTTGGCAGACAAGGTTCCAGTTTCTTGAAGTGTGTCTGCGGGAGTGGGAAAAAGGAAAGACCGAGCTCCCAGCATCTCTATCGACTCCGCTAGCACAATCCAACTATTAGCAACAGGGGGTGGATGACTCACCTCACCCATACTCGTAGACACTGGGCAAAGTCCTTCCCACGGCAACGGGTACAGGGACCACTCAGCTGCCTGCTTCTGATAATTCAGTTTGGTTCTGCATAGTAACTACTGGATTCCTGAGCTTTCCCTGGGGCAAGCTGGAAGGCAAGATAGGAATTCAGCCTCATTCAGTCATGCCCACTCACCTCTCCATTACTAGCCTTAATACCACTTACCCCTCTCACCAATCCTCCATCATTCAGATGCCCACAAATCCAACTCCCTATTTCTTCCTTTTATGCTAACTCTTTTTGCCATTGATCTTCTTTCACTGGCTAATCTGGCCCTGCATTCCCTGCCTGGTATGTGTATGAAGTAGCAACTGTTTGAAATGGGGAGAGGGATGGGCACGTGTGTGCATCACCGTACCACTCCGCCACAATCTCTCCACTGTGCTTGCTCACCATGTGCTGGTGAATGGGTCATGGCCTACTTGTGGCTGGCGTATGGTGCATCATCTCCGCTTCCATATCTCATCTGGCTCTCTTGTTGTGGGGCTAAGATGGATTTAGGCAAAACAAGGCTTGAAAGTATCTTCTGGTGTAGGCATGGTATGTGATAAAGGTGTACTGTACCAAATTACATTGACACAAGGGACAGGGGCAGGAACTGAAGCCCTCTTAAGTCTTTGTCCCCATAGGACTGTAGAGATGGTGCTAAAGATGCTATACCCCCCACCCCCTCAAACTGAATGCAGATAACTTGTCAGGATGATCAATAGTTCCAAGTGTTGCAGATATCAGATTTGTAGTCCCTGGAAGGCCAAAACAAGCACATTTAAGAGCAATGTATATTTCTGGGGTCAGAATGCCTTGCGCAGCGAAGGGCATGTTGGGTAGCATACATTTATCATAGTTAGCACTGAATAGGGAATAAGTTCTGATTAAAAATAAGATTGTTCAGCCATTTTGGTTGAGACAAAATCAAGCAAACTCTAAGATAGATACTGAAAACTCAAAATAGTGGAGTCTTGCAAGTCATGATGATATAATTAAATAATTCCCTCAAAGCAGTTCATTAAAGGTTCACTGAACTAGGACATGGCTGGGAAATAATGTCTGGACTTCTTGGCAGTCATTTTGACATTTGATGAGCCTGGGGCCGCCATGTAGTGTTCTAGGGAAGGTAGCAATTAGTACAGACAGCTAGTCAGCTAGCAAAAGTTGTTGGGTTCATGGGCAGTGCACACAGCTGATGCCTGTATTTGGACTCCTTTGACAGGAAGACATGGTGCTGCCTGCCAAAAAGACCCCGAGAAGCCTGCCAAGATTGGCCATTCTCAAAGCATCAAAGGATATAATAAAGGTCAGGACAAAACGAATTAGTTTGCATGTGTAGGTGTGACATAGGGACCTGTTGAGTTGCAGTTAAGGCATCCAACCCTGGACTGGAGGAAGGGGTTGTCTTTAGTTGCCAAAGCCAATTAGAATGTTTTCTATTAATTATTACATTACATTATCTTTGAAATTGTATAAAAGGTAATGAAGTTAGGAGAGAGGAGGGAGTTGCTGATTTTTCTGTTGTATGCTGTCTGCTGTATCCTGAGAAGAATTAAAGAGATGTCTTTGAAATTTAGCCTGAATGTCTTGATGCCTTCCAGTTTAGTCTCCAGCCTTCCAGTCCTGAACCAGGGGTGCCAAAAAAGCAGGCCAATGTAACAGTGAATGTTATTGACCTAGTCACAGTGAATATCAATGGGGAATGACAAAAATAAATAAGAAAAAGCGCTGTTTTGAAAACAATTTGGAATGCATATAGGAAATGAAAAAATGTATTCAGCTTAAGGAAGCATTGAAGGAAGTGCTTTCAAGCCATACCGACATGGGTAGGCATTCACGTAGATGCACTGACATGAGAGAGAATGCACACGTGATTGTATGGAAGTGTAGGCGATCAGTACACCACAGACAATGCATTTAAGAACGCACACACACAGGCACACACCGGATGTTTTTGTTTTACATGTAGCATGATAGCGGATACAGAAAATAAGAGTGGCTGATCCTTTTTGACAGAAATAGAAAGGACAGAGATTGCATGTTTATATTTAAGAATACTGACTTTATTGCAGTACGCAAACAAGAATGAAAAGCAGGGGCAGTATTCCACCACAGTTTATAGCAGCGACTGTTTGAAGTGGGTGTAGAGATATTTAGGAAGCTAGTGGGAGTAGAATGCAAGGTCATGAGAAATGATATAGCAACTACCATGCATTCTTTGCAGGCAGATTGCAAGTGGATAAAAATAAGAAAAGCTTGAGGAAGCTGAGACAGTTCAAAGGGCAAATATTAAGGAAAGCCGTAGGAAGGACAATTTTGACAAGTAAAGAATAAAGTTGGGAATGTGGCAATCAGTGGGCACTTCACAAGGCAAATAATTAAGCACCAAACTGATTAAGGAGGGAATGGGTGCATGCCAAGAGGCAAGGGAACAGATTTTGGAGGAAGAGATGGCTTGTTGAAACCCAAGGTAGATTTTAGAAATATGCAGTATGGTGAATGTGCAAAGAGGGCTAATCAGAAGAACTCCTCCTGTGCATTAAATGTATGACATAACAGCACACAATGTAAACACATATAAAAGCCAAGGATATGCAGATTGGACAAATCTCAAGAGAGAGGCCTGTTCGGCCTCAAGCATTAGAGCATTGTCTTTGGACAGTCTGATGTTAAACAGAGATTAGAAAGGTAATAGTAGTTAGAGACCAGATATGTCAGACCAAAAGGGGGGAACCTTTCAAGGGGAACAGGGCGCTGGTGCGTGTGGTCCCAAGAGGTGTTCTCAGACAGACAAAGAAGTGGGACGGTCATACCTGGACCAACCTAAACCAAGGACGCGTGGCCAGATCGACCTAAAAGATGACCTTCTAGTAACAGTGGGGACCGCACACCCCCTAATGTATAATTCACAAGTTAAGGGTTTGCCCAGGATCAGACGGTGTATTAGACATGAGTGCTGAGAAGTGCAACAGGTGCAAAAGCCAGAAAAGGTGCAAAACGGATTCACTACAGGGGGCCATCGTACTGATCCTCATGCAGAGGTAGGTAGTGACACAGAGGATAGGCGGTACCACTCTGGAAGAAAGAGATCCTTTTATAGGAATAGGGGTATGCATGCACCCACAATAGGGCAGCTCACAAGGTGACTTGATCTGCTCAGAATTATTAGTAGCACTAGGCCCCAAAAGGTGTCAAGAATCAATATGGCAGGGGAGAAGAAAAATCTTTGTTTTATTAATGGACACTGGGACTGCATGTTTATGCAGCAAAGGCAGAAAGGTGTTGGGTGATGGGAATTAATCAGAAGATTGAGGGTTCTTTTGAAGATTATAATTGGAGTTTTCTTGTGTATTGATGAACTTTCAGTCTCTGAAGGAGTATGTGTATGACAGATTTGTGTCTTATTTGTGATAGGCACTTGTCAATGTTGTGAGAAGGGATTAGATGACAAAGCTTAACATGATACTATTTAGGTGATTAAGGGATATTCTGTTCCACTTCTGGAATGCACCATTTAAGCACAAATGAATTCATAGTGGTGTGCACAGGGCAAGAGGCCCTGCAAGGTGTTTCTGGTAAAACCAGAGATTTTTATTGGTGTGAGGTAAGCATAGTGTTACACATGACTATGTGGCCTAGTGGAGAAAAGTTGTTAGAATATTTGATGAATTCAGTTTTAGACCACAGCTACCTATGCATTAAGAGGGGGGCAGATAAACCCCATAATATTAAAAGCAGCCATGGTATGAGAAAAAATGGCAATGATCAAGGGAATGGACAATAAGAGCGGATCATGGAGGACAGTAATGGTTCTCATGAAAGGATCTAGGGGGATTGACGTCACTGATGATGACATATCTAGATGGGGTTTAACAAAGGATGGAGTGGTGTTTCTTTAGGAGCATCACACACTGAAAAAAGAGAAAAGGGAACATTCTTATTGCATATAGCCATAATATAAAGATGCTCAGTATACTTTCGGGAAGGTTTGGAGAGAGAGACAAATGTCTGGTGGACTACGGGCCCTTATGGCATGGGTCTAGAAAAATGAATTGGGGAGGATGAAAATAAATGATTGACTTTAAACAGTATAGGAATAAGAAGCTCAGGTCAAAAAATGGACATCAATTCTGTGAACTAAATAACTAAATAAATAATGAATGAATGGAAAAATGAATGAATGATTGGATATTAGAGCAGCGGGAAGCATAAATAATCAAAACATTTGGAAATTGAAAAAATAAATAGCATCATTGAAGATTACTGGCTGTAACTGAAAATAGTGTGTATTCCAATAAAAAAGGATGTTGGGATTAATAAAGGACCAACCAAAGGGATATGGTTGACCCAAATTGAGTTAACCATACAAGAAAATGTTTGTACAAGACTGATTCAAAGAACATTTGAGAGTAAGTCAAATTATATTATTTGAATGTATATAACGGTGTTGGTTTATATTTTATAGATGCATATTTTTGATCTTTTCTTGAACACGGGAGAAATGTCTGCATGCCCTTAAATAGGGGAAGAGACATTATACCACGACAAAGGTGAGTACTAGTTAATTCGGGAGAGAAGAAAGATGTGAGTACTAGTTCACACCACAGTTTGTGGACACACTGTTGATCATTATTAGGAGTAATATGACCCAGGTGAGTACAGAAAAAAGGTAGTGAGGGATACAGTGTTTCAATTATGTAGCTTTTTTCCCGAGATAGGTACAAACAGGTGTGAGCATATAGTAGCATATATAGATGCAAGCATGGCCTCTTCTGACAAAGCAGGACATAGAAGACGTCAAATAAAAGGTGGGAACATTTTTAAATTTTGATAATTGGCAAGATGCCAAAAAAGTGAGATTTGGCAGAAGTATAGGAAATGTTTAGAATAGCCATACAACGTGTTTTCGTATGTTAGAACTTGTAGGCTCTTATTAGAAGCAGTGCCAGATTCCAGGAAAACAGGGGTGGGGTAGATTAGTGTAGGGCGACTAGCGAGTGGCTAGCATTAAGCGATAAACCAGCGTGCGACGCACTGCGAAATATGTCTATTATATTTTAATGTGATCAAGGCACAGAGAAAGGAAATGACCACAGTCCTATGCGATCGTAAGGAAGATGGCGAAGGAAAGGAGAATAGCATTCACCTAAGCAGGCGGAGAACGTTCAGCCAAGCAGGAAAAACAGAGTACAGGCCTGAGTGTGACACAATGTTGTGAAATTGTTCTTTAATGTGCACCAACAACCCACAAAAAAGGCTAGCCTATAGACCGATAGCTAATACAACTGGAAGAAATGATTTTAGTAAACATATTTTTATCAACGGAAGGGAGCAAGGGTTTATGTTAGAAAGAAACCTCACCCCTTTGCCAGTCCCCAAATGACTTTTGCCTCCATTTTGGTTTTCTGCAGAAAGCAAGGCCCTGCACCAGTTTTTTCCTCTCCAGTTACGGATGCGCCAAGAAGAAAGGAGAGCAGTACGCAAAGAAGATATGCCCCTTATTTAATGTTTTTTTTAATTTGTCTTGTTTGTTTGTTTGTTATTTTTCAGACTCCCTAGTCTGAGAATGTCGACTTTAAGGGAAAACGTGTCCTTTGAAAGGATATCATTTTATGATCAGAAACAAAGCCCATAGAAGAGAAGGGCAAATGCTAGACACACGCGAATGTGTTCATTGAATACAAACCAGGTCCTGGTACCAGACAGCATAATTTGAGAAAAAGGAAAAAGGTATGCGAAAAAGGAGAGGATCAGAAGCTTTGATGTATTAGGAACCAAAGGAAAAATATGATCTAAATTGTTTAGAAGGCAGGAATATTTAAAGTAAAGACACAAGTGGGTTTTTAGTGGTTGATTTGAAGAGGAAGTATTGATTATAGAGACATACTTATTTTTCAAAGGAAACTCATTCCGTTTTTTATTACAGGTGGACAGGAGAGATGAAGTATACATCGGGAGATTGATGGCACTCGACCCTATGAGCAGAGAGAACGGTCGAGGGAACCAGCCAAATGCCCACTCACAGACACTTCCGGCAACACTCCCCCATCCTGGTGTCCCCAGTTCAAATCTGAGTGCCCTCCTTGCTTAAATGGTTCTTTATGCTCTGCGATAAGAGACCCCAAAGAAAAGACCATGGACTCTTGGCCTATGTATCGAAGGGGCCTGGGAGACTTGCTGCAGGGCAGCCTAAAAAAGGACAAATACAACTGGACAAAGACGGTCCATGGATACCAAACCAAGACGATTCGGGTGGAAGATGTTGCGATAAACAATGAATGAAGAAGAATAGGAAAATGAACTTGCAAAAATGCAAATGGGGAACCAGGAAATGTTGTGGAATGGGAGTGATGGAAACATTTTGGAGTATAAGCCACATGTGAACGATGTGTGAAGACGGGCTGGTGGTTTCCCTCAAAGCATAACTGTCTCTCGATTCTCATAGTGGCCATAATGACCTGATGTATAATTAGTAGACATTTAAACTGGGTAATGGAGGTGGGACTCGCATAAAAGTGAACATAGGTGTTCTTTAGGGATACATACATGCTTAGATTAGGAGAAGGATATGTTAGTACTGACGTTGTAGAAATGTTTGTAGGATGCCTCCCATATTGAAACATATCGCCTCATAGATGGGGTGATTGGGACAGAGATGTGTAGGTACACTGAATATGGAGAGGGTGGACATTGGGTGTAGTGGTATGTATTACATAGGGGTCTAATACAGACCAGAGAGGGGAGGGGGGAGGGGGGGGGGGGGGGGGGGGGGGGGGGGGGGTGTGTGTGTGTGTGTGTGTGTGTGTGTGTGTGTGTGTGTGTGTGTGTGTGTGTGTGTGTGTGTGTGTGTGTGTGTGTGTGTGTGTGTGTGTGTGTGTGTGTGTGTGTGTGTGTGTGTGTGTGTGTGTGTGTGTGTGTGTGTGTGTGTGTGTGTGTACATGCGAGTGTGTGTACATGCGAGTGTGTGTACATGCGAGTGTGTGTACATGCGAGTGTGTGTACATGCACACGCTGTGGGGACCTAAACCCAAGTCCCCACATGGTAATGACTTAAAAGACATCTGTGCCAATTTTTAGAACTTTTAAAAAAATGGCTTCGTGGGGACCTGTGTTTATTTTGGTGTGTTCATTTTTTACTCAGCTCTGCCCCCGCAGGCTGGGTGTGGTATTGCAGTCATCAACACACGGACAGGAATTTAAACACACTTGATAAATCAGATGCCCTACATGCTTAGGCAGCAGACAGCAGATTCATGGGAACCATTTATACACGAATTCAATTGTGTTTTAAATGGCCTGAACTCTGCGTTTAAATGAAAAAGAATGAAATTAAGCTGTTTTTTGTGTATTTTGTATGTTTGCAGAAATTAATATAATTGATACGCAACATAAGTCTTCCCTCATTGCACAACACACTTCCAGATTCATTTTAAGCATTGGCTACTTTGTAACAAACCAATCACAATGTGACTTACTTTAGTTCCTTATTTTTCTGTGATTTTGTTGAAGTCCCCATAGGGGTGGTGTGTGATGATATTGAATTCCACACTGTGAAGACAACACATTATGTGCACTGATGTCATCTTGTCCACACCGTGAAGACAACACATTATGTACACTGATGTCATCTTGTCTATAGTCTAATATGTGAATTAATTGAATGTTGGCATCACATTTTGTCTGATTACACAAACATATTCACAGGGTTAATGTTTAATTGATACTAATTTGGTTTCATTACAAGTTCATCTCTAAGGGTCAAAGTGGCAGTAGTGGAATTGCCGCCACTTTGATCAGTCTGCTGATATACGGGTTATTGAAAATGGACGCTAATTCCTCTGGTGGAATTAACCCTGAAGAAATTAGCACTGGAGGAATAAGCAATGAAAACCAGTGATAATTCCCCCGGGGATACATCCTCCAGTGGAATTAGAGCTGGAAATAAAAATGCTAATTCTATCCTATCTTCAGGTTAAAATACTGAACGAAACACAGCCAAAAATAGTGGCCGATTTTAACCAAAAATACCCAAAAGGCGAAGGAAAATACATTCAGGTGATGCAAATGAAGCAACAGATGCACCCAATTGGCCATACAAGGGTATGTGAATACGAATAGTATGGCATGATGCTGAAGTCCCCATAGAGCTGATATGATGGTACTGAGTCCACCAAAAGGATGGTGCGTGGTCATGTTCAGGTCCCCACTGGGATGTTGTTTGATGACAAAGAGGTCCTCACAGGGATGGTGTGTCATGGCATATTAGGCCCCATAAGAATAGTTTGTAATTATGCTCAAGGTCCCATAGAGATGGAATGCAATGATATTGAATCCTCCAACTGGATGGTGTGTGCTGATGTTGAGGTCCCCACAGGGTTGATATGTGATCATATTTAAGTCCTCAAATGGATGGTGTGTGCTAATGTTGAGGTTCTCACAGGGTTGATATGTGATGATATTTAAGTCCTCACATGGATGGTGTGTGCTGATGGTGAGGTCCCCACAGGGTTGATATGTGATGATATTTAAGTCCTCACATGGATGGTGTGTGCTGATGTTGAGGTCCCCACAGCATTGATATGTGATGATATTTAAGTCCTCACATGGATGGTGTGTGTTGTTGTTGAGGTCCCCACAGGGTTTATATGTGATGATATTTAAGTCCTCGCGTGGATGGTGTGTGCTGATGTTGAGGTCCCCACAGGGTTGATATGTGATGATATTGAAGTCCTCACATGGATAGTGTGTGATGATGTTGAAGTCTCCTTAATGAAGATGTATAATGATATTAAAGTTTTCATACGTGGGCTCTTTGACATTACATGCCTTACAGATATATTATGCTTCAAGGAAGAAAAAGAGAGGTTTTGTGAAGATTTTGAATAATTTAAGAAAGTATTTATAGGCCCGAGTGTGTTTTATGTTAATTTGAACTCATGTAATGGTAACGTTACATCAAGCTCTGCTTAGTACATGACCAAATCAGCATCCGAACGAAATCTCACCTGACAATGGGGGTCATTACAAGTTGGGCGGTATTCTGTCTGTAAATACACTGGACTTTCGGTTACTTCCACTTGGTCTGGCAGATTTACTGCTGGATTAGACGTGGTGGTGGCGGAGTATGTTTCCATTTTTTCACATTGGACTATATGGGGCATTTTTGGCAGAATTACTGCAGAAGTAATTCTGCCGCAGTAATTTCACTGAAAATGGGTAGAAAGTCAGCAGAGTTAGCTCCAGTTCATAGCTGGAGGTGAATCCTTTACATTTCTGCCAAACGTCTGCCACATTTCACCTACTTCACTGTGCCCATTTATTTAACATGAAATTCACGACTGTCCTTCTTTACCGGCGAAGGAAAATGCATTCAGGTGATGCAAATGAAGCCACAGATGCACCCAATTGGCCATACAAGGGTATGTGAATACGAATAGTATGGCATGATGCTGAAGTCCCCATAGAGCTGATATGGTACTGAGTCCACCAAAAGGATGGTGCGTGGTCATGTTCAGGTCCCCACTGGGATGTTGTTTGATGACATAGAGGTCCTCACAGGGATGGTGTGTCATGGCAAAGAAGGCCCCATAAGAATTGAATAAGAATTTGCATGGCATGGCAAAGAAGAATTGGCATATTCATAAGAATTGAATAAGAATTTGTATTGTCATGGCAAAGAAGGCCCCATAAGAATCTTTGCAGAGCTGAGCGGGTGCGAGCGGTCGCCGCTAGCCCAGACTGCCGTTTCCAGCCCAGCACGGGCCCCGGGCCTCCAGTGAGTGTTTTTTGACTATTTATTTATTTTTATATATTTTTTCAAGGCCCACGCTCTTAGCGCGTTGTTTCTCCACCCCCCCTCCCCCCTGCAGCCACTTACTGGTCCTCCCTCCCTCCCGCCTACTGGCCCGCCCCCCCCACTCTGATTGGTGGCTTGTTGTGTCCATCCTGGACTAGTCTACGGCTGCTCTCCCCGCTCGCTTCTTTGCAGATCTGTGCAGGTGTGAGCGGTTGCCGCTAGCCCAGACTGCTGTTTCCAGCCCAGCACGGGCCCCGGGCCTCCAGTGAGTGTTTTTTGACTATTTATTTATTTTTATATATTTTTTCAAGGCCCGCGCTATGAGCGCGCTGTCTCTCCACCCCCCTCCCCCCTGCACCCACTTCCTGGTCCTCCCTCCCTCCAGCCTACCTGCCCGCCCACCCCCCCTCCCCTCCCTCCCCTCCTTCCCCTCCTATTGGGTGCTTCTCTGGTTTAAACTGTCCCTCCTGGGCAGCCCCCCTGCCCGACAGCCCCCTCGGCAAAGGGTGGCTCCCTGACAGGCGGCTCCTGGTGGTGTCTGCAGGTGTCCGCAGGGGACGCCTGTTGCCTGTTGTCACCCTGCTCATTGGTCTGGTGCCCCCTGTCCACTGTGTCCACCTGGTTTGACCAACTAAGTCAGCTGTGCTCTTACTGTTTCAACTATGCACTGTCACCGTATTTAAAGTTGCTCTGTGAAACCTAGGCCTTTTTCGCCCTCTTTAGGATTCTCTAATTTAGGTGGGATTTTCTACCTGTTATAACATGCACTGTCACCGTATTTAAAGTTGCTCTGTGAAACCTAGGCCTTTTTCTCCCTCTTTAGGATTCTCAAATTTAGGTCTGTCTTCTTTCCTGTCTTAGAATGTCCTGTGCCTCTCTTGCGCTCGCCGCGTAAGTACCGTCGTCCTGTGCCACTCTCCTGCTCACTTGCCTCTCGCTGTCTTGTCTGCCTACTCCTTGGACCCCCTCCTCTCCCACCTACTCTATGGTGCTCTCTGTCTCCCCCATCTTTTCAAACTGTTTCACTATTGACTATCCTGCTCTTTTCTGTCTGGTAGGAAAAAGTTTAAAAAGGACATCCTGGTCTCCAACCCAGGCCTCCCTATCGCTGACACCTACATCAGTGCCTCCTCCAAGGAAACTCTCACCAACATCCTCTTTGTCGTTCCTTCTCCAGATCTATGGACCCCACATATGGTCTCTGTTCTCTCGCCTTTCTCCTCTTCTCCCATTAATGGTGGTACCCGTTGGGATGCCCTTCTGGCCTCCTTCCTTTCCTCTAAGGTCATCATTAATGTCTACTCTAATGGAACCATCTTGGTCCAAGGCCCTCAGGCCAACCTTCATCTCTTTGATAGATGCTTTCCGCGCCTCATCAACTTCCTTTCTTCTCCTGCTGTCCCCTCCCCCCTTTCCTTGGCTACCTTGCCTTCCCCACTCTCTCAATGCCCCCTCTCGGGAGCTTTCTACACCACCGCAGGGCGTACCTCTGATCTGTACCCCTCCCCGGAAATCCTTCAAGGAGGGCAACCTTCTCCACATTGCCACTCTTAACTCCTGCTCCGCTGTCAAACACTCCTCTGATATCTGCCGCCTTCTTGAAGAACTTGACCTCGATGTCCTCGGTCTCACTGAGACATGGTTTACGGCCAGCTCTGTCACCAGCTTTGACACGCTCCTACCTGATGGCTACAAGATCCTCTCCGTGCCCAGGCCCAACCAATCTGGTGGGGGCGTAGCCCTTATCTTCCCTGAGTGGATTCCTGCCTCTATCATTCCTACGCAGGCCTACTCCTCTTTTGAATGCCTCGTCTGTAGGCTCTCTCTCTCGCCTAGCCATTCCCTTACTGTGGCTACTATCTATCGGCCACCTGGTCAGGTTTCTTCCTTCCTCTCTGAGTGGGCAGACCTCTCCTCCTCACTCCTGGCCTCAACCACTCAACTCCTCCTTCTCGGAGACTTCAACATCCACCTGGATGCCTCCTGTCCCCCTTCTGAACTCTTTTGTGACCTCTGCGACTCTCTCTCACTCACTATTCTCCCCTCTTGCCTGACTCACTCTGCAGGGCACACTCTCGATGATCTGATCTTTTCAGACCTTCCCCTCTCCATCCCTCTCTCCACTCCTCTCTCCTGGAGTGACCACTTTCTCCTATCCTCCCACCTCACCCTCCCTAACCCGCAGGCCAAGCCACCTCCGTCACTGCCACCCACCTTCTCGGTCACCCGACCCATGAAGCGCGTGTCAGTTGAGGCTTTCGCTGCCACCTTCTCACCTCCTCCTCCCCCCCTGGCTGACTCTCACCCTGACACAGCCCTCTCCACTCTGCTATATCTGATACTCTTGACATCCTTGCCCCTGTCATGAGAATCCGCCTGAAGCCCAAAGCCAAGTGCAACTCCTGGTATGACTCAGACCTCGTCAGCCTAAAACGCAAGTGCAGGGTTGCTGAGTGGAAATGCTGTGCTTCAAGTTCATCCTCTGACAAACTGGCCTGCCGCCTGCTGCAAAGGCAATACCGGCTCTCCGTCCTCACCAAGAAGAGAGCTCATATCCAAGCCTGCGTCTCTGCGGCATCTAACAACTCGGCTGAACTCTTTAAAATCTCCAAGGAACTGGCCAATCCTGCCGCAGTCTCTACCTCTCCTGTCCCTTCCCAGGTCCTCTGCACGGCATTGGCCTCTTACTTCATTTCTAAAACTCAGGACATCCTGTCCTCACTCTCCTCCTCTCATCCCCCTCCCGCTATTCCCTGCTCTTCCTCTGGCCCTTCTGCTGCCACCCCTCTTCCCTCCTTCCCTACCTTTCCCCTTTTCTCTCCAGACAAGGTTTCTAGACAAGTCCGATCTATGAAAGTCTCGTCGAAACAGGTTCACCCCTGTTCCTCCAAAACTATCAAGGATCACATTGACTCCCTGGCTCCTGCCCTGGCGGATTTCTGCAATCACTCCTCCGCCACTGGAGTCTTCCCTTCCCCCCTGAAGCACTCCCTTGTGCACCCTCTTCTTAAGAAACCCTCTGCCGACCCCTCCTGCCCGGCTAACTATCGCCCAATCTCCATAACTCCCTTCCTGGGCAAGCTCCTGGAGAAACTGGCCATCTCCCAACTGAATCTCTACACTGAATCTGTTGGTTGCCTTCATGACAATCAGTCTGGCCTCAGAGCTGCCAGAAGTACGGAAACTGCTCTCCTGAACATCCGTGAAGACCTGCTCTCCAACCTCGACTCTAACACCCCTTGCGTTCTTATCCTGCTTGATCTCTCTTCTGCCTTTGACACTGTCAACCATGCCATCCTGCTCAACCGTCTCCGTGACAACCTGGGTATCACTGGTCAGGCTCTGGCATGGCTGACTTCTTTCCTCTGCGACCGACCCTGCCCGGTCAAACTTGGGTCCTTCCTCTCTGACATCTTTTTCTCTACCTGTGGTGTCCCCCAGGGATCTAACCTCTCTCCCTGGCTGTTCAACCAATACCTGGCACTCCTTGCACACCGCATCACCGCTCTCTGTCCCAACTTTCAGTGCTATGCGGATGATACCCAGCTCATTTTCAGGCTACCCTCGGCCTCCTCCTCTCCTTCCCTCATCTCTGATTGTCTGTCTGCCATCCAGGATTGGTGTGCCGCCAACGACCTCTGCCTTAATGCCAGTAAGACTGAGATTCTACTCATCGGCACACCCACTCCCTCCTTCCCTGCAGCTCTCTGGCCGGCCTCTCTTGGCCCTCCTCCCTCTCCCACCTGCAAGGCAAAAAACCTTGGGGTCATCTTCGACTCTGCACTCTCCTTCTCCCCTCACATCTCTGACGTCTCGAAGAGGTCACACTACCAGCTGCACCTCCTTAGAGGTATTCTTCCTTTGCTATCCTGCCCCCAGAAGCTCACTGTCTCCAAAGCCCTGGTCCTCTCCAAGCTGGACTACTGTAAAAGCCTCTATCTAAATCTTCCTGCCTCCACTCTCCGCCCTCTGCAACTTATCCAGAACAGGACTGCGAGACTTGTCCTTGGCCTCAAGCCCAGGGATCGTATCTCTCCAGGACTGAAATCTCTGCACTGGCTCCCAGTGGCTGCGAGGATTAAATTTAAAACCCTCTGCATTGTACACAAGGCCTTCTGGGGTCTGGGGCCGCAATACCTTCAACTCGCTCTTCCTAAATATCTTCCTTCTCGAGCTCTTCGCTCATCTGCCTCCAACTCCTTCAGGGTCAGTCGCTTCCCCAAGCAACGAGTTGGTGGCAGATCACTCTCTTCGGCAGGGGCCTCTCTGGAACAGCCTTCGTGCCTCCCTGAAACTCGAGGAGAACCACCTCCGGTTCCGGAAACACCTCAAAACCTTCCTCTTTGCTTCTGCTTTCTCTCCTCCCCTCCCTTGCTGAATTCCTGATTGAAATTGCACTGGTTACCTGGCCACCCTTTCTGATCTCTGGCCCAGGCCCTGTCAACTGCCCACCTGAACTGCCTCCCTGGCAACCTCTGCACGTGGGGACCGTTTTCTGTATCCCTTCAGTCCCCTTTCCAGCACTTTGTCTGCACTTCCTTGCACTTGCCTGTTTTATGTGTTTTATTTATTTATCTTATTTATTCCACTTCCCATGTACTGCACTTTCCCCTCTCCCTTCCTCCCTCGCACTTTTCCTTTCCCCCCTTCCCATGCACTTGCGCGATCTGAATGACACCTGGCCTAGTAGGATCGTTGTCTGTCCTCCCTTTGTTCCCCCCCTTGCCTCGTCGCGCCTTGAAACACTTGTGTATAGGCGCGTTATAAATGCCATATCATATTATATCAATAGTATGTAATTATGCTCAAGGTCCCATAGAGAAGGAATGCAATGATATTGAATCCTCCAACTGGATGGCGTGTGCTGATGTTGAGGTCTCCACAGGGTTGATATGTGATGATATTGAAGTCCTCACATGGATGGTGTGTGCTGATGGTGAGGTCCCCACAGGGATGATATGTGATGATATTGAAGTCCTCACATGGATGGTGTGTGCTGATGGTGAGGACCCCACAGTGATGATATGTGATGATATTGAAGTCCTCACATGGATGGTGTGTGCTGATGATGAGGTCCCCACAGGGATGATATGTGATGATATTGAAGTCCTCACATGGATAGTGTGTGCTGATGGTGAGGTCCCCACAGGGATGATATGTGATGATATTGAAGTCCTCAACTGGATGGTGTATGCTGATGGTGAGGTCCCCACAGGGATGATATGTGATGATATTGAAGTCCTCACATGGATGGTGTATGCTGATGGTGAGGTCCCCATAGGGATGATATATGATGATATTGAAGTCCTCACATGGATAGTGTGTATTGATGTTGAAGTCTCCTTAATGAAGATGTATAATGATATTAACATGTTCATATGTGGGCTCTTTGACATTACATGTCTTACAGATATATAATGCTTCAGGGAAGTAAAAGAGAATTTTTGTGAAGATGTTGAAATAATTTAAGAAAGTATTTATAGGCCCGAGTGTGTTTTATGTTAACTTGAACTCATGTAATGGTAATGTTACATCAAGCTCTGCTTAGTACATGACCAAATCAGAAATCGAACGAAATCCCACCTGACAATGGGGGTCATTACGAGTTGGGTGGTATTCTGTCTGTAAATCCATTGGACTTACCATTACTGCCACTTGGTCTGACAGATTTACCGCTGGATTACACGTGGTGGTGGCAGAGTATGTTCCCATTTTTTCAGAGTTCATTGGAATCTATGGGGCATTTTTGGCAGAATTACTGCAACAGTAACTCTGCTGCAGTAGTTTTGTGGAAAATGGGTAGAAAGTCAGCAGATTTACCTCCAGTTCATAGCTGGAGGTGAATCCTTTACATTTCTGCCCAACGTCTGTCACATTTCACCTACTTCACCGTGCCCATTTATTTAGCATGAAATTAACAACTGTCCTTCTTTACCGGCATGTTGAAGCTGTCCCTTACCTCTCCATTTAGGAGATTTGTTGTTGCTTCAGAGACCACAGCCCAAAATTCAAAAGATAACTTGGCCAAGGTGCAGGATGTATTTAGTGCTTTCAGAGCAAGGATGCCCGTAGTTAATATCTTGTTCCCGTAAGCATCCAGTCCCTTGCTCCCCCTGTCAGGAGACAAAAGGGGGAAAATTTGGTTTGGAAGCTAGCCATCATGACCATCACCACCAAACATTATGGGGATGCATGGGTGGAGCGCGGCAAGACCAACCCCCTTACATTTCTTGGAGGCACTGCTGAGCTCACCTCTGGTGTGCCTATACCTATCCTACCCTACCTACTGACCTAGCCATGCATACCCTTTCTCTTCTCGGGGTTAGTGTACATATTTCTAGTGTAAGTCCCCACAGGGATGATATGTGATGATATTGAATTCCTCACATGGATAGTGTGTGATGATGTTGAAGTCTCCTTAATGAAGATGTATAATTATATTAAAGTTTTCATATGTGGACTCTTTGACATTACATGCCTTACAGATATATAATGCTTCAAGGAAGTAAAAGAGAGGTTTTGTGAAGTTGTTGAAATAATTTTAAAAAATATTTATATGCCCGAGTGTGTTTTATGTTAACTTGAACTCATGTAATGGTAACGTTACACCAAAAAAAAGTCAAACTTCCTACTGCACCTCCTCAGAGGTACTTTGCCTTTCCTCTCCTTCCCTCAGAAGCTCACTGTCTCTCAAGCTCTGGTTCTCTCTTAGTTGGACTTTTGTAACAGCCTCTTTCTAAATCTACCTGCCTCTACTCTCCGCCCTCTGCAACTTATCCAGAACAGGACTGCGAGACTTGTCCTTGGCCTCAAGCCCTGGGATCGTATCTCTCCAGCTCTGAAATCTCTCCATTGGCTCCCGGTGGATGCAAGGATTAAATTCAAAACCCTCTCCATTGTCCACAATGCTTTCTGGGGCCTGGGTCCAAAATATCTTCAGCTATCCCTCCGCAAATACCTCCCCTCTCAAGCTCTTTGCTCCTCTACCTCTAACTCCCTCCGGGTTAATGGTTTTTCACAGAAACAAGCTGGGGGTAGATCTCTATCTTTGGCTGGGGCCTCCCTCTGGAACAGCCTCCCTGCCACTCTAAAACTTGAGGAGAACCATCTCCGGTTCCGGAAGCACCTAAAGACCTACCTCTTTGTTTCTGCCTTCTCTCCCCCTCTCCCCTGCTGACCCGCTCTCTCTTGGCACTGTGCACCTGGCCATCCTCTTTCCTCTGGGTCCAGGTACCTGCTCACCCTGCCGCCCTCCTGCACTGCCTCCCGGCCACCCCTTGCACTGGATGGACTGTATCTGTACCCATACAGCCCCCCCACCCCATTTTCTTCTTTTCTGCACTTATCAGACTTACCCAGTCTTTCGCCATAAACACAGCACTTGCCACATGCTGGCTCACTGTTTATTGCCTCCTTTCTATTTTTTTTTTAAATTAATTATTTATTTATCTACTCTCCTCTGCTGTGCACTTTCCACTCCCCCCCCCTTCCATGCACTTTCTCCCTTTTCCCATCCCATGCACTTGCGCGTTCTCAATGTCACTGGGCCTCGTAAGATCGCTGTTGTTTTTGTGTTCTCCCTTGTTTCCCGTCCCTTGCCTAGTCGCGCTCTGAAACACCCGTGTAAGAGCGCGATACAAATAAAATAAATCATATCATATCAAGCTCTGCTTAGTACATGACCAAATCAGAAATCAAACGAAATCTCACCTGACAATGGGGGTCATTACGAGTTGGGCGGTATTCTGTCTGTAAATCCACTGGACTTACCGTTACTGCCACTTGGTCTGGCAGATTTACCACTGGATTACAAGTGGTGGTGGCGGAGTATGTTCCCATTTTTTCAGAGTCCATTGCACTCTATGGGGCATTTTTGGCAGAATTACTGCATCAGTAATTCCGCCGCAGTAATTTCACTGAAAATGGGTAGAAAGTCAGCAGATTTACCTCCAGTTGTTAGCTAGAGGTGAATCCTTTACATTTATGCCAAACTTCTGCCACATTTCACCTACTTCTTGTGCCCATATATTTAGCATGAAATTCACGACTGTCCTTTACCGGCATGTTGAAGCTGTCCCTTACCTCTCCATTTAGGAGATTTGTTGTTGCTTCAGAGACCACAGCCTAAAATTCAAAATATAACTTGGCCAAGGTGCAGGATGTATTTAGTGCTTTCAGGGCAAGGATGCCCGTAGTTAATATCTTGTGCCCCTAAGCATCCAGTCCCTTGCTCCCCCTATCAGGAGACAAAAGCTGGAAAATTTGGTTTGGAAGCTAGCCATTACGACCTTCACCACCAAACCTTATAGGGATACATGGGTGGAGCGCGGCAAGATCACCCCCCTTACATTTCTTGGAGGCACTGCTGAGGTCACCTCTGGTGTGCCTATACCTATCCTACCCTACCTACTGACGTAGGCATACCTACCCTTTCTCTTCTCGGGGTTAGTGTACATATTTCTAGTGTACGTTTCCATTTTTCTTTCGTGCATATAGTTTTTTTGTGCACATTTGTGGATAGGGGTTTGTTTATATTGTTGTAATAATTGTGATTCACCACCACAGCAGGTAGACAGGCACTATCTTCAGAAATCAGGTTCCACTAGCCAGCTGGGCTGAGCGTGAGGGGTTTAAGACTGACCATTAATTCATTATAGGTGATGTCGCATGCAGCACACCCCAACAACAGGTGCTCAAAATTACGGTGTCCCTAGAGTCCCTTGAGTCCCTCACAGGCTAGGTCAAGTGCCTGGGTAAAGACCTTGGCCTAGCAGGGACCAGCATCCTGGTCTGCCATGGCCCTAAGAAATTTGACCCTGAGACATTGCCCCTTACCTTCCACAGGTGTGACTCAATAGTGTCCTATCCTCTTTGGGCATTAAACATCTGGCCAGTGTTAAAGGCTAGCCTATCATCCACACCAGCTATGCCTAGCTCAAGCCCTGCCCTGCCTTGACCAACACTGCATGCATTCACCCTGCAGTGACCACTGTAGGTGCCATCATAGCTGCACCCACAAGCAACCCTAGAACACCTGGGTGTAGCATGCACCAGTTCTACACCAGAGGATAGAGGCACTATACTGAACGCTTCCTCCATGGCGAATGTTTTCAAGCATATGTTGAATGAGGTTATCATGATACCAGCAGAACATGGACACTATATCTGTCTGAGACCCTTCTCAGGTGAGAAACTGACCCAGAGATGTGAAGAGGAATATCGGTTAAGGGTGAACCAGACCAACCAGATAATCCATGACTAGTGAGCTCGTGACAGGGAGACAAGGCATTGCGCTCTTGAGAGTCTCTGATGTCTTGCCACACACCCAAACCCCACATCAAAGGACATTTTACATGCTGGATGGAGTCTTTGGAGCAACTGAGTCCGATGCAGAGCTGACATTTAAGTATTATACCAACCACCTCCAACACAGTGAGAGTCTTTCAGAATATCTGGCCAGAACTGAACCGATTCTGCGGCTGGCTTTCAAGCAGAAGGAGGTTGAGCCAAACAACCTGAAACTGGTCAGGCTGCAACACGTAATGTGTGTAGCAAGATCAGTGCTGCTGCTGCTTCTGCAGCTATGACTCTGAGAACGGATCCCGAAACCACCTTTCTTTGATGAACTGGCCCGGAAGGAGAGATCAAGGACACAGTGTATAGTCTACCTAGTCAACTAGTGTCTCCTTACACAGCCCCAGGATATGACCGGAGACATCAAGTGGTGAAATTGCATCAGATCCTCTTGGTGATGCAGCTGCAGAGGGCACCAGCCAGGATACTGCCTTTAGGGTCACCCATGCTACCAGAGCTTGGAAGAGACTCTACACTATCCTGCCAGGAGAGGAAATGCCAGCTCTTCAAGCTCAAGAGCCACGGCTGCCCCAAAAGTACCAACAGTGAACAGCACCGCTGCAGTCCGGGCAGTTCTGCCAAAGGTGCGGACAGCAGAGCAGCACTTTCTGTATGTGCACAAACCCACCAGATCACATCCGAGTTGCAGAGAAGTTCCAGGCCTTGAACATTCCAACATGTGCAATGGTGGGAAACGCCAGTGAAGACCAGAAGGGGGAGCAACTGAATCCTCACAATTATTATGCACTGACAGTGTAAAGACAGATAACTGCAAGACTGTGCCACCAGACAGGTCCAAAGCTGCAGTGGCACCACTGGTGGGCAGGCCATCTGAGAACCAGCATCCACCCAGACTGGCTAGCCCACCTGAGAGGTAGATCACCTGTAATCTAACTACCATCAAAAGCAGCACTGGAACACTTTGGGGAGTACCTAAAGGGCTCACATGACCACCAGCCACTGTGACAGTTACCAGCAGGCACAAACGCTACTGCAAAGTGGCTCACATATGACCATTGTGTATGCATGGTTCTATAGAAAACCCCTAACTGATATCCCATTGGATCCCTTGACTGGACTGATCCTCCTCTGCAAGAGAGACCACTCCTGCAAATATCTGGCGAACCTCTGATGCAGGCTGCAATGTCCATGCAATGTAGCTGGAGTCAGCACCTCCATCGTCTCCATGGTTTTGTTGTACAGCAACCAGAGTGAGGAACCCACTCACTGGTGCTGATTAGAACCAATTCCTCGATGTTCAATGCATTGGCTGCACTATGCCGGGAGATGGCTGAACCACGACATGTCAGCACATTGTCCATGCACCCTATGTGCCAGTAGGCATGCTTGCAGATAGATATTCAGTCTAGAACTCTACCTGATGGACCCGTTGGAGATGTTGGCAACAACTGGTTCGGGTAGATCACAATCCTGGCACACATCACAGTGTGGGGTTCCTGCCAGAGTGTGACTCAGTGGGAAGAAACGCCCAAGATGTCGGCTGATGGAGGCACTGGAATGTGGGGAGATCCCAGTGGGTTTACTAGTACAGGAGACCCTGGTGACAATGGATAGCATGGACCTGTAGACCATCAAGGTATTGGTCATTAATGTGGCCAATAGGACCATTTGATTACCAGGGTGCACCATCATCATACAGTTACACCTGACCCCTTCCGTAGCCCCAGAAGGTGTTGCTACCAGCCCATCTGACACGGTACTGGATTTGAATACCTTGGACTTTAGATACTCCCTGATCTCAGAAAAGGACCAGGATCACCTGAGAGAACAGCTTGCCATGAGCTTCAAGGCTTTCTCCACCAAGGGACATCGGCAAGGTCCAAACAGTGGAACACCGGATGAGTGTGAGCGACGAGACACCGTTCAGGGAGCGATCGTGATGCCTGGCACCAGGAGATGTGGAGGATGTACCTCACCACCTGGACGATCGTCTGAAGGCAGGGATCATCCCACAAGTAGAGCACAGTATTATAATACAAAAGACAAGAGTGTAGATACAGAGCATGGAGATAGCATTTCAATTGGGGTTTTGCCGATTCTGGGTCTGAGTCAGGTTTGGAAATATTTAGCCTTTTGGCTACAATCCTTTTTTGGAGGGTGTCTATTTTGTTTGACAGAGCATTTTGAATGTCGGTGCACCATATTTTATCTTTGGTACAAGGATCTTCAGTGGCTATGGGGTATTCCAGTTCCCTTAGGTTCGTGAAAAGATCCTTGGTGTTGAAACTGGCTTTGCTGGTCCGGTTGTTGTTAGTTTCTCTTTTAGTTTGAAAGATTTCAGTTTTGTATTTACTTGCTGATTCGTTTAAATTGAGTTTATTTTCTTTGGATGGGAGATTTCTCCATAAAACTTCGAGTTTTCTTTTTTCTGTGTGTATGATTTTTAACTGGGGGGTGGACCAGGTGTTGGTTTGGGTTTGCTTTTTCGCAGTTTGAGAGGCGCGATGGCGTCTAGCGCAGAGGTCCTGGTGGCGTTGTACATTTCAACTAGTTCGGCTGGGTCTGCTGATTCTGAAGTATCCTTCACTACTTTTATTTTATTTATTTATTTTATTGCATTTGTTGTATGCCCAAACCCTAGGGTATCCCAGCGTAGTTACAGACATCTTTCAGTTGATTCGGAGGCATTCGCAGTACATGCATAAACAAGGTAATGAAGCAGAAGATTACATAATGTTGAATATTGGTATTAGTTACTTAAGTCCTATCTACTTATTTACATGGTTATCGTTAAAACAGGACATATTTACTTATTTATATCAAAGGGTAATGGTCTTCATTACGTTGGCATCTATATAGAGGGGAGGCCGGAGGAATTGTGTTGGCTACGTATCCGCAGGCTAATATTCGTTAAATAGCCACGTTTTTAGTGACTTTTTGAAACACTGCAAGTAATCTTCATTTTTAATGTATGACAGGAGTGTGTTCGAGTGTTTAGGGGCCATAACTGGGAAGCTGCTTCCCACTGCTCTGGAGCTTTTGTAACACGGGACCTGAAGGAGCGAGTTTTGGTTGGATCTAAGCGTTCTATTAGATTCTTTAACTGTTGAATTATTGATGTATATGGGTGCTTTGTTTGCAAGGCATTTATGTGTAACACACAGTGCTTTGAAAATTATTCTAGCCTTGATGGGTAGCCAGTGGTTCTCTCTCCTGATGTTGGTAGGTGTGGTCTGACTTGTTTAGTCCTAAAGCTGCACGTAATGTTTTGTTTTGCATTAGTTGCAGTTTGGCCAGATTGGAGTTGGAGGTACCTAGTAAAGGCACATTACAGTAATCTAGCTTGGAAAATATCAGTGCCCTGGCTAAAGTAGTGCAGTTTTTGGGTGTGAGGAACTGGAGACTTAGTGCAATTAGTTTGGAGGTGTATGAGGTCGCTGAGGATAAGGCACTTACATGTTTCATCATAGTTAGACTGGTGTCTAAACACCTGGGGTTTTTACCTGTTTAAGTACTGGAATAGAAGTACCATCAATGTTGATTGATGTGTAATCCGAGTGGAGGGTGTTCATTTTGGTTGGGGAGCCCACGATGAGGATCTCAGTTTTCCCATCGCTGAGGCATAGGCTGTTTATAGCCATCCAATTTTGTATTATTGCATACATTTTATTGATGAATAAGGTGTCCTGGTCGTAGTTCCCTGAGATCGGGATGAGGCTCTGGGTGCCAACCGCAAAGTTAGTGTAGATGACACCCATGCCATCTAGTGCTGCAAAT
Source organism: Ambystoma mexicanum (assembly GCF_040938575.1). NCBI lineage: Eukaryota > Metazoa > Chordata > Amphibia > Caudata > Ambystomatidae > Ambystoma > Ambystoma mexicanum. The sequence goes on along the minus strand of NC_090929.1, from coordinate 1,469,728,645 downwards.
AGGAGCTTGGTATAAGCATTGTAGAAGGTAGGCGAGAGACCAGACCGGTGAGGTACCCCTGTAGGGACTGAAATGGGGTCTGCAGTCTCCTTACCAATGGATACTCTGGAGGGGCGCTCAGCTAAGAAGGATTTCACCGAGAGGGTGGCTTCCCTTGAGAATCTGAAATCATTCACTAGTGTAGCACAGAGTTTGTCATGATCCACTAAATCGAATGTGGCAAATAGATTAAGTCAAGGAGTGCTGTTTCGGTACTGTGGTTGGGCCAAAAACCCGATTGTCTAGCTCCCAGGAGCTGGTTTTGTTTGAGATGGTACTGAATTTGGGTGTAGGCTATTTTGTCTATAATCTTCAGTAAGAATGGGACCGTTGTTATAGGTCGGTAGTTTGTAGGTACTGTCGCGTCCAGGGATGGTTTTTTTTTAGAAGTGGGGTCACCCAAGCTTCTTTTATACTGACTGGGACCGTATTTGTGTTGAATGAGACATTAACAAAGTAAGTAAAGTTAGTAATGATGGGAGTGAGTGTGGGGGCACATCATTTAACTAGGTGTGCTGGGCATTTGTCACCTTTGCAATTAGAGGCAATTAGAGGCTTTTAGTTTTGCTATGGTGGCTAACACTAGATCTTGGGTCACCAGAGTAAAATGGAATAGCACTTTGGTAATGTCGTTGGTTGTGTTGAAGGTGGAGGATGGAGTGTTTTTGTCAGCTAATATCTTTCTTTTTGTGATAATCATTTTTTGTAATAGTTCAATTTTGGAGGCTAGCGTGTTTTGGATGGTGGAACACCATGCTTTACTAGGATTAGTCGGAGTGGATGCTGGGATTGGATTTTCCAATTCTCTAAGAATGGTAAAGAGCTCCTTGGAGTTCGAAGCGTTGTTGCTAATGCAAGAGTTAAATGCTTTTGCTTATTGAGGTATGATGGCTGCTTTGTAAATTTTGTTGGCAGCTATGAATGCATTGGCTAAGTCTATTGTAAGGGTTTTCTTGTGGATATTTTTAAGGGATCTTTTAATACGTCTGAGTGATACTAATTCTTCGCTGTAACCAGAAACTCGTACGTTTGTCAGCATGTCATGTTTTATTTATGATGGGTACAACAGAGTCAATAGAAGTTGTGAGACACTTATGGTAGACATCTGCGAGGTAACTGGGGTTGTCACTTGTTAAAGTGTTGGTTGAGAGGGCTTCACTTAGGATGGGGGAGAGGTTGTCTGCTGTTAGCTTCCGGATGTTTCTTGCTTCATATGTGTCCACTATCTTAGACATGGGAGGGCATTTCTCATTGCTGATTAGTGTAAAATTGACAACGTGGTGATCAAATATTCTACACTTATTGTGGGTGGGAGCATTCACTAGTTGTGTGAAGTTCATATCTTTAAGTGCAGCATGGAGGGCGTCTGTTTTATGATATAGTTTATCATTGAATCCTAAATTAATGTCACCAATGATAATGAATCTGGTGTTAGGTTTGATGTGGGGGTTAGTAGGAGAGGGATATCTAGATCCGGTTGGGTGTTATTATTGGGTGACCAAAATGTTGGTGGTAGTTTTTAGGTTAGATGAGATTTTGGCTATAAGAAGTTTGTATCCTTCTATTCCTTCGAGGCGGCAAGACCTAATTTGCACATTGGTTTTGGCTATTATAGCCACGCCACCTCCCTGTGCATTAGATCTATCAGTCCTGAGGATATTAAAACCTGGTGGGATGGCAAGAGATAGTAGTGGGCCAGATGCTTGGTGCAGCCAAGTTTCTGTGAGGACTAAAAGGTCCAGTTGTCGGTCAATGATGAGATCATGCATCTTGATGGCATGGGCTCCAAGTGACTGTGCATTAATGAGCATGCCTTTAAAGTTAGGTAAGAGTTCTGGTGGAGGCAGGAGAAGTAGGGTTGTGGTCTGTGCTACTTTAGTACTGAAGGGTTGTTTGGCCGCAGCTCGAGGTGGTAACTTATTTTGTTGGGTGTCAATGAGAGGGTTGGGTCTGTACTGTTTTTGCATGGCCGGAGGAAGGTTAAACCTTAGATGGAGGTATTCGGTACGTGACCTTAATCTACTCCATCTAACATTCCCCTGAATGGGATTAGTGGCACAGGTGTCCATGTTGGTAGGTTTCTGATCTCGTGTCGTCATCATAGTAGTGGTGATTGGCTCTAGATTATTGATGATCTCTATAGATTTTGAATGCTTTTAAGGTCCTGGATGGGCGGGAAGGGTGGGGTAGAGGGTAGGAATGGGGGGGAAACATGGGATGGTGGCAGTAACAACCCATTCTGGCGAGGCCGTTTGCTTGGGTAATAAAGGAGCTACCTGTGCAGAGTAAGGAGTCTGTTACTATGCAGAATGGAAACATGATGGCAATAAGAAAACCTAGCATGATAATATAGTAGGAAGGAGTGGAGGTGTACCAAGGTGGGTCGCGTAAGTCAGAGAGGGCCTCTGGTTAAGGTGTACAATACACATGCATCATTATATCAGGCTAACACTGGGAATTTCATGTTGAGGAATAGGATGAGAAATTAGTACAGTACATAGCAAGTTGAAAATAAAATCAGGCTAGCACAATGCTTTCACTATTGATGAGTAGAATACAATTATTTTTTAATTTTCTATGACTTGGCCTATTTCCTCCCTGGTGCTGATGATTTAAGTCATGTACATTTCTTTTTAAGTTTGGTTTCTAGTTCCGTGTGACCCTTCCCTTCCTGGGTTGTTCTTTTTGACTGTTTTCTTCCCCGGGTCCACGTTGTAGGGGTTGCCCATTCTTGGTTACTTAAAATCATCACAACACATTTCTCGTTAGTATAAAGATCAGATTGATGTTGGATAATATGTGTCCACAGCTTGGGTCTGTATATTGATCCAGTGGTCTGTACACCACAAGGTTTCAGCTTAGAATAAATCACATTGAGTGATTAATGGGATAGGTGCTGGAGACTGAGCAAAGCTCTGAGTAAGGCACTGGTAGGATCCTAGATAGCGATCCAGCCGACTATGCTGGGCACACTAATTACACTATCCAGGTGATGCAAATGGTACAATGGGTTGCGCACTACAGCGTGTTAGGGAGAGTGACTGGAATCATACAATCTCTCTAAATATAATACATCATGAGAGTAAGGAATGCGTTATTTGGTTTGGACAGTTTCAGCCGACGGGCAACACGCTAGTGAAGCGGTACAATGGTGCAACAAAGCTAATACCATTGGCCATAATGCCCTTCACTTAATCAAAGGCAGCGACATACATAGCCAAGTCATGTAAGCAGGCAGTGTGAATAGTGCAAGCTACGACGTACAAAATGGCAGAGCGAAGTACCATGGGCAGCGTGGCACTCTGCTTACGTCACAGCAATACAGATATGAATCGATCCAAGCACGAAAGACTGTGTGCTATGTTAAACAGCTATGCTCGTTATTGACGCATGCATTATAGGGTGCTGTTCAATACAGAATAGGGCTGAACAAAGAGACGTGTGATTCGACAAAGTTCAGTAGATCATGGCGATGCATTCGGTGGCTGGGTTGGCTTCGGAACTATTGGTCTTTTCGTAGCGCACTAGTGTAAATTAGAATAGTATGGGGGTGTGAGCTAATACAGTGGACTGGGTGCAGGTCCGCACGGTCGGGGGCAATGTACTCACAGTTTATAGAAGCAAGAGGAACATGGCAGCATGTCTGGCCGACGGCCAACGGACCATCACGGACAGGCACAGAACGAAAGGGGCCTTGGGCTCTGTGGGCCGTAGTCAAGGGGGGGCCAGCTTCCGCCTCTGGCTCACCCTATGGCCTTAAGGCTTGTTGAGGGATAGGTTGCTAGACAACCAGAATACATAAAAACAGCTGTGCATGGTGGCGGCCATCTTAGGGATTGGATCCCCAGAGCAACAGCTCCACAAGGAGGGAATTGGGGCTGGGTGCACGGTGCTGCCTTATAGACAGGGCAGGGGGCCTTATCAGGAATGCTGGCTGTGCGGGTTGCAGTCAGGCACTGGATCCGCTGGATCGTGCCGCTCGCTGCTGCTACAGCTGGTTGAACCAAAGTCTAGCTGCTCCTGCAGCATGCGGACTTCGCTGGCGAGCAGCTAGGCAGCTACTTGGTGTTGCAGCTCCTGCCCTGGTGTGCGGAGGGCACATACAGGAAGGGGCCTTGGGCTCTGTGGGCATTAGGCAAGGGGGGCATGCTTCCGCCTCCGGCTCGCTCTATGGCCTTAAGGCTCATTGATGGAGAGGTTGCTAGGCAACCAGAATACACATAATCTGCTGTGCACAGCAGCAGTCATTTTAGGGATCAGCTCCCAGAGCAACAGTTCCACGAGGAGGGGATTGGGGCAGGGTGCACAGTGCTGCCTTATAGACAGGGCAGGGGGCCTTATCAGGAATGCTGGCAGTGTGGGTTGCAGTCAGGTGCTGGATCTGCTGGATCGTTGCCTCTCAGTGCTGCTACGGCTGGTTGAACCAAGGTCAAGCAAACATGAGTATATTCCTAAATGCCAATATTGGCATGTATAGGTGCAGCCAGCATGGAAATGTATGGGCGCAGCAAGTGTGAACATGCTTTTTGTGGCGACATATATTGTGGGGACAGGCATCATGAAAATGCATTGGAAAATCCTCTTGTGTACTGTTCGTGACTTGCATCTATTGGATTTTTTCATGTGTTGGCCTATAAAAAACGATTGCAAACTGGCTTTTCACACAATTATTTACAGAAAGTGTGCTGTTTAATGCACCACTTTAAACTATTATTCAAAAAAAGATTCTCAGGGGAGGGCCTCCCCACCAAACTCTATTGCTTGATTTGGGCTTCCTCCCAATGCTCGGTGGCTCATGCTTATTTGTGAAAAATATGTACACCCCTCAAAATAAAAAAATCACTAGCAGCAACTGGCCATAATTAGTATTATGTTCAGTTGCTCTGAAATAGAATGTAACTACCATTTTGTGCAATTCACTTCCTTTGTTACTACATAATCAGACCAATCATATGGCGTTCAACAGGAGCTTACAAATGCGGAGTGCCAAATATTTTAAAAATCACAAAGCAACCTGCCCAGTTCTGTGATTCAATACGCATAGTAAAACATTTTTTCAAAATAACCTAACAGAATATGGTTGACTTTCAATAGGACTGTATGAATTTTGAGATTGTGTTGAGCAAGCTGTCCACTTAGTTGCTTACATTTAACCACCATCATGTCACAAAAAGATGTCTAGATTTTGCTTTCAAAATAAATCCTGACTTGACCTTGCCTTTTCCTTCTAACTTGACTTAGTTTGGCTCGAAATAGGTTTGCCTTAGCACGCCCCTGGTCTGAGCAGATCTGTTCAGTGAAAAAGAAACTCCTGCACTAATAAGATGCAAACACACTTTCCTCTTTCATTTTCTCTACAAATTGCTTAGGTTGCTAAGCACACACATTTGTCAGCATAAAACAGCGTTCTTTTAAGCTAACACATGTGTGTATTTTGCGCTCTGTAAGAGTCATCCAAAGAATTATTAGTCCACTGGAAATAGCACATATTTATATAGCAAAATGAAAAGGTTTGTAATTTAAAAAAATATCACCACGTCTCTTAAGTCCATCCTAATACTGTGTTCGTTTGCATTTTGAAGCTGAAACTATGTGCTTGCTTAAAATTTTAAAACATTCTACATTCAAGATTACCCTTTTTGAAGTGTTCAGTTTGTAAGCTAACGCATGAAAGTAGCTGAAGGCTTGGGCTCTGTGCTCACATTCCAGCAAGGTCACGGCTTTTGTTATGCATCCTCATTCGCCCTGAAGTGTTTAACACCTTGCCACGGGCAGCGCTCTGTTTCCCTGGTGATATAGGTGGAGGAGGGGAGATGCAACAGAGGCCTCTGGACTACAAAGTTAAACACATTATCCTGTTCTGAAATACACATTTGTTGTCTTCAAACACACATGCAAACTCGCTGTGTGCCATTTGACTTTCTATTTAAAGCTGGTCTTCCTTATTTTAGATCCGCACTGGATTAGAAAAGTATTGTTAAACTTGTTTTAAGGATAAGACATTGATTCTGCAGCAGAGCTACATTAATATGTGGCCTCTTAAAGCAGATTGTTGCTTATCACCCAAAAACTTCATGTTGTTTGACGTGATGTTTTAAATAATTATCTGTATGGGCTCTGAATCTGCGTGTCCTCAATAAATAAAGAAACAGTGCTGTAAGTGATTAAATAGCCCCATTGCTGCAGGAGTGCTCATGGGGAGAGAGTTTCGCCTAAGATCTAGGTGACACAAGCCGAGAGCATCAAGTCCTGGTAGGGGTGGATTCGCCCTTGTGCCTGCACTGTGAAAACTCAACTTTTCCATAGATGCCAACTTTTCACAGTGAGCTTGGTGGACATGTTTGTTACACCCTAACGACCCTCTGCACCCTACCAAAAATGTGCATTTTGGGAAACTTTGCATAACTCGGTCCACCAACCTAAAAGGGCATATTAAGAAACATCCCTCTCGCAAAACAATAGCAGAATCATGTCAAGATAAACTTTACACTTGACAGAAAACACAATATGAAAGCTGTTTATTTTTCCCCAAATCAAGACATCTGCATCAAGGACCCACCAGCATATTTCACCTTCATTGATCTTTTTTAAATTGTGTAAATACAAAATAGAATTTACTTTACTTACTTGAAATTTCACATGCTGAAGGCCTAGAGAATTGTACACACTGATGTACACACACAGCTGAATTACTGTATCAAGCATTCTGATTTACAATGGTAGGTCAGAGGCGCACTGCAGGAAAATGTTATTTCATCTTTTAAGCTTCAGCATGTAGCAACTGCTAGGTGGGGTGATACAGAATAGCATGCAGGTTAAGTGTTGGCTATAGCAGCAGCACAACATTCACAAACAAGCACTGGCAAAGCCAACAGTGTTGACTTTAATGTTGGCATGGGAAAGGCATTTTGCAGACCCTGCCATAATGGTGCTATTGGGCCATAGAATGACAACAGATGGCAAATGGTGTTGGCAATTTGGTATGGGAGGGCTGGCCTGAGTAACAACGGCGATAGAATTGTAGAGACAGACTAGCATGAAATATGGACAGAGAGGCTTGGGACAGCTTTGTGTCATCCCGAAAACAAGATCACTGTAAGGAAGACATTTATCTAAACCTTGGAAGACACACAAAACGAGTGTGCCTCTTTTCAGACAACAATGCTAATAACCAACCCTACTAAAACCTCACCCCTCTGCATACACATCTCAAACTCTAACTACACACAACCATACCTCTTAAACAACAGCATCCCACACGCACTTCACTACAACAACAAACAAACCACACATAGCTACACAACAGCACACAACGGATACCGACGGGATACCACACCAAAAAGCTCAGCGAACAGTGTTAACCGAACTGAACCTGCCAACAGCACATCAAAGCTCCCTGCTCTTTCTCCTAACTTTGTCCTACTAACGTACCCCAACTGACCCCCTTTTATCTTTTAGATCCTCCAGAGTGCCAGAGGACCATTCCGGTGGTGATAGTGCGCGGTATAAATATCCTTTAACATATTATGACAGTGCCTGGTCAATGTCTATTTAATGCCCATACAAGAGCCAAAACGTTTGGCTTCACCAATGCTGGCCATCAACAGGACTTCAGTGTAAGGAACAGATGCAAGTAAACACATATTGATTATGAAGGCACACTAGTTTAAGACATTTTTAATGATATCATGAGCTGCAGAATTTACTGAACATTTTATAATTTCTCTATGTTGCTAAATTTCCTTTTGTAACCAACACAGAATGTAGGTAAATAAAAATAATTTATTAAAATAAGGATGAGGTTTGAAGATATCAAAGTCACCTAGGTGCTGGGGAGCGGTGATGATATTGGTGTCTTCAAAACACTAATGACTGATGATGTCAAGGTCTGATGATTTTGAAGTCCACACAGGGGTTGTTTGAATGATACGGAATTCCTTGAATATTGGTGCTTTTATTTAAGCTCTGTGTGAGAGGGTTGGCAATGTTACAGTCATTTTCATGTGGCTTCTGTGGTATGATATTTAGGTTCACCAAGGGCTGAAGGTGTGATTTGAATTAGAACCTTCCACATGGATTCTGGGATTATATAAAGAGATTATGTGATGGCCGAGAAAGTATGGTTTATGATGATAAGACAATAATGAAGCCCCTACAGGATGATCTTTGATGATTTCAAAGTCCGTAAAGGGATGGCGTGAGATACGTTGTCCAAGATGGTGTGTGGAACATTTAAATCTTCACAAGTATGCTTTATGATGACATTGAAGACTTGATGGAATGGCGTTATGTAATAATGAAATTCCCATGAGAAGTGTAATGATATTGAAGTCACCAGATATGGGTTGTTTGACCGAGATCAATATATTCACGGTGGAATTGACCATAGTCGATTTTGCTGCAAATCTATTTGACCTTTGGCCAAACAAGCCAATCCCTGGCCTGCCAGCAGCCCTTTATCCACCCCCCCTTCCCTACTTACCTTAGTGCCATCTGCCAGAGCTCCTCTTACTCCCCTGCAACGTCAGTTCTGTCCCTGCAACGCGGGTCGGAACTGATGCTGCATGGTCCCTTACAATGTCCAAGAAGAGGGGGACACCCCCGCAACCCCATTCCCATTATAGTTAGCAAGGAGAGCGGGGGATGCCCCTGCAACCCCCATTCTCCTTGTTTGCTATAATGGAACCGTATGGCCTAGTTGACCGAATTTCTGATTGTACGATCATTTCGTACAGCCTAAATTTGGTCAACTAGGCCATACAGTAATTTCTTTCGGTCAAATTGGGCTATTCCAAATCACCACAAGGATGGTATTAGTCATTAGATGAAAATGAAGCCCTAAAAGGGTAATGCTAAAGTCTGCGAAAATATGGTGTCTGCTGACTATCTGTGATGATATTGAAGTTTGTACAGGAAAGTTGTGTGATAATAATGAAGAGAGGGATGATGTTGAAACCCCAACAGCAGATGCTGTATGATCATTGTGTAGTGCTCACAGAGATGGTGTGTGATGACTCTGAAGTCCTGATAGAGTTGTAAATCATGATATTGGTTTTAATGTTGTGATGATGATAAAGTCCTCGCAGGGAACATCTGTGCTGATAATGAAGTCCCAAAGGAATTGTTTGTGATGATACTGATAAAGGATGGTGAACGCTAAGATCCTCTAGGATGGTTTTCAATTTGTCACAGATCGATAAGAAAGACTCAGTGTCTCTCTGATGTGTCAAGTTTTTTTAAAGGTTTCTTGTGGCCCTGAGGCTGTCCCTCTCTTTCTCATGTAGAAAAGCACCTCCTCCGTAACGAGGGCATACCTAACCCCAGTTTAGTAGATATGGATTATTGGCACTTGCTATCTAGGTTCTGTCTTGTACTAGAGATGAAGACTGTGACGAACCTATGGATGTCGTCCCTATGCCCCTAGAGGGGGACCTTTCCCACAGGGTAAGGGTGGCACATCCACAATACAATAGTCCCCCTGATGGTGGAGTACCGGGGGAGGAGCACATGGGAGGGGAAACCCCTTATGGGATTAGGGACGACCATTCCCAGCGAATGTGGTATTCCTCTGCTGCATTAGACTTTCCCTCCTTCCCCAAGCCAAACTCTCCTTCCCTGTTCGTATTCCATGCCAATATTTTCTATTGTGAAGTCAAACAACCTAGTAGGTCAGACCCAAATAAGGCCTCTGATAATACATCACCATCCCACACACACTCCTCTCCTGGTCACTTCACTTCTGTACCAATCTTCCCTCGTTTGTCGGAAGGATTGACAACTAAGTCCCCTTCAAAAGTACTGGGATGAGGAAGAACAGCAACTACCTAGATAGAGCCTCATTACCAAGTACTGAGATGAAGAAGATCCTATTCTACCCTATGGAGAGTTCAAAGATAGATAATGAGATGAGGCGGAATAACAAAACCATGAAGATTACTCTTAAGGGCCATAATGAGTGGTCTAGTGGTTGCCGGCTACTTATTGGTTCAAACAGAGTAGAAAAGGATGAAAGAATCAGGAAGCAGTCCTTCAGCCCTCCCTGTAGGAGTCCTGTGCAGTAGCCGAAGTGGCTGTGGACCACTGCACCACCCACAGAGAGGGAGGAATCGAGAGCAGTCGTTGAGCAAGTAAGCTGGGCAGACGCTGACCCAGCGTACCTGGATCTGAAGTAAGAGACCCAGTGCACAGAGTTGAGAGGGAGCGAGAAAACAGGCAGAGAAGAAGAAGCTCCTTTGTGCGCTACCCAAACAAACCTCTGGGTGTCCCGAAGCTTCAGAAGCTGTCTGGAAGTGAAGCCCTGTCCCACGCAGATGGAAGGGACTGGCAGAGTGGCCACCATCAAGAAACCAAAAAGAAACTGACCTGCAGACATGCTGCTGACCGAGGCAAGTGACCAAATTCTACCAGAGCCCCAAACAGAAACGCCACTGCCTGGAAGACACACACCAGAGAAACAGGTGTCGGAGAGCAACAGGAACAAGAGTGTGAGAGGGTCTGGGACCCTGAAAGAAGCAGAGAAAGCACAGAAGGGAGCAATTACTTGGCAGGAGAGTGAACCAAGCTATTGCAACTATAGGAGTCTGGGACATGCACCCATAGGAAGACAGAGTCTGGAACCCTGAGAGAAAACGGGAAAGTGCAGAAGGGAGCGTAAACTTGGCATGATAGTAACCCAAGCAGTTACAACTGCACTTAGTGAGTCTGGGACTCACAGCCACATAAGAATAAGAGCGAAAGAGGGTCTGGGTCCCTGAATAACACAGACACACTACAGAAAGGAGCACAAGTTTGGCAGGATAGTAAACCAAGTAATTTCAAGAGAACATTGTGAGTCTGGGACCCACACCCATATGAAAGTTAAAGAGGGTCTGGGACCCTGAGAGTTAGCAGCCAGACTGATCTTTCTTCTGTTCGGCTTTGCACTTATTAGCTCTACCACTCCTTGGTCCTCATTACGAGTTGGGCGGTATTCTGGTGGTAAATCTGCTGTAATACCACCCAATGGAATTATTGTTAACACCACTTGGTCTGGTGGATTTACTACCGGATTACAAGGAATGGTAGCAGTGTTAATCCCCATGGATTTTGGCGTAATTACTGCTGGCAGAATTACTGCCATGGTAAGTCTGCTGAGTTTGCTGTTTTGTGGTGGAAAGTGGGAGGATTTACTTCCAGCACGATGCTGGAGGTAAATCCTCCACTGCAGGGTCAAACTCGTAGTATGGCGGAATCGGAAAAGAGGCAGTAATTCCGTTACCACCACTTTTTTGCTGCACCGCCATACTTGTAATGAGATTCTTGTCTTTAAATCCATCAATGGCCAACCTGCTCCCTCCCCATTGCCTGATTGAATCCCAATCCCATTTCTTTTGTGCTCAAATGTTCTATGCTCTAACCCTATACAAGCATTCTAGTCACATTCCCCTCCATCTGTGCTATCTCCCACGACTGCTCATTTCCTGTAGTGGCCCCTTAATAGCATGCACTCCCCCCATCGACATCTAAGCTGTTAAGTCTGTGTAAGTATTTAAGATGGAAATCTCGAGTCATCTGCTCGCCAGTAAAGGGAAATCCCTAACCACCTCTAAGCCTTGTCAGACCTCTCTGCCCACGCAGAAAATAAGCTAAACAACTGTAGGTATGGAGTTATGTAACCAATGATGCAATGCCTAAATGTGCATTATATTTATTAATGTAAATCTGTTATGAATATCATTTTCATATATTTACCCCATACTCTGACTCACCATTATCCACATAGTCATTGAGCTAGGTGAAGACACCCTTACATGGGATTGCCTCAATGTCCTGTTTGCTTCCTTGTCAAAGTGCAAATCTTGCCAACCATTAACATAATTTAAATAATGACACAAAGGATATCTGCTCCAAAGGATTGGAACTTGAAAATCATATGTACCCTGCTTGGCAAAGCACAAAGTCGTCTGTGACCTAGTCAGTGGCCTTCTGTCTTTAGAGCAACCAAGGATAGCTGCATAGGTTGCTAATGAAGAGGAAGATGGTTTGCTTCCATTGGATGCTCTAGTGACTCAAGGCTGACAAGGTGAACAACAGGAGCTTCATTACAAGTTAAGGTAATGGAGTCTTAAATATGTTTGTCTGACATTGTTTTCTGGTTAGTGTGATTAGTGTGATAAGATTTGGTGCGCACCATGCTCAGAGTGAGAGCAGGATACATGTGTCTGCATACTCAGACTTTGGGGACGTTACGGGGAGAAGAAAAGAAGCAGAGATGTATGAGAAAGGCACTTTTGTAAAAGTTTAGGAAGGCTCTGAATAATCACAAATAGTTCCTTCTCCCAATGAACAGCAAACCACAGAAGTTGCACACTGGAGGCAGGTGACTCTCCTGAACTTACTGTTGGTGCTTCCTCTCTAGCTGCCCTTGTCCGCACACCTCAGAGTGAGGAAAATATTGGATAAATTTGCTCTTCACTTTTATTTTCTGATAGTATCCAGGTAGAGATTCACAGCAAGACTTCTCAGATTGTTTAGTTATATGGCAAGTGCAGGTGGCACTGCCAGTACTATGAGAGCCCTTTGAGAGTGTATGGATTAACATCAGTGATCCTTTGATCTGCCAACTACCTCTATGAACCACTTCATATTGGTCGTTATGGGCATGGAGCCAGGTACTTTGCAGCGAGCCCATGAGAATCATTCTTGGCTTTGCAGTAGCAAACACACCACACAGGTTGGCACTTACTCTGATGTTTTTAGATGCCTGTTTTTGTCTAATCTGACTCAAAGCCTAATTTCTCAAAATCAAAACGCAACATCTGTTCATACTAGGAGCTGACGTGCAGCCTGAGATATCCTATCCAACTCTCAATGCCCAATGTTTTTCAGCTGGTGGAAATATGATTTGAGATGTTTTCTAATAGTATACTGGAGCTAGATGCTCACATTATTTTTTATAACTCTTCTGAACAGCTATCAGAAAAGCTCCAGGTGTCAGTTTATTATATTAGTTGAATTTACATTGCGGCTTCTGCTACAACTGGATCCAGTAGAAAAACACCTCTTAGATATCACATGGAATAGAGTGAGTTATTCAGAGTTGAAATAATAGCACATAGGTTATCCTAGCCCTCCCCTAACTAGACTCTGCTGTCTCATTTTTTAAATTGAATACTGGGTGAATTGGTGGAAATTCTACTTTACTTTTCCAAATGTTTCCTACTGGATCCAGCTATTGAGATATAATAATGATAATTTGATATTTATATAGTACTTTTATCCAAAGCGCCTTACATATCTACATACATTTATGTAGATATGATTCTTAGGCTATCTCCTGAAATGCTGTGTGTTAAGTTTTAAAATGTATTTCTGTCAGTTCATTGGCACCTTCCCACTCTATATTTGTATATCTGCAGACCGAATCCTGTGAGCTCCACTTTTTCACTTCCTCCTCGACCCTTTTTCTTGCTGCTCATTTTTCCTCTTTTAGTTGCCCCTCATTGCCCGTTTTCCCTCACTGACAATCTTTTGCTTGCTTTTCACTACTCCTTTTTCCCTCTATAGCCCTCTTTCAATCACTTTTACAGACCATCCCATTAATGCCTATTCCAAAACCAGAACTATTGGCTTTGCCAATGTTTTCTTTGTTTCATATGGGCACTCTGGGTTCCCTACTCCTGCATTCAGATCAACTTAAGGAGCAATCAGAGTTAATGCGCTTGATCTGCTGTAGCGTTTCACGTGAACATGTGTGCAAGACAAGCCTTTTGCGAGGTCAAGTAATGCCACCTATCCCAGTGCAGCAATATACAAACTGATTCCCTAAAAGAGCAAAGGTAAAAACACCCAGTAAAGAAAAGCTTTAATTTTCCTTCTAGTGTGTTTGCTTTCGTCTTCAGTTAGCATACTGGAGAGTAGAAAATGCACATGTAAAAATTAAACAATACATTCATTAACTATTATGCCTAGGTCTATGGTTTTGGCATAGCATAGCCGGCCAAGTATGTGTGTGTGCGCACTATAAGCACTCGCACATGTGCTGATGGAGTTCACAGCACAGATCGCAGGCTTGATACAAAATAACGCACATGCGTTTCATGTTTTGAATGCACTCACGGGACAAATAGCCAAAATAAAAATAGCAAATTCCATCCAAACCGTCAGCTACCAAGCTCCTATTCAGAAGTTGGAGGTCAACAATCATGAGGAGGTGGGGGCAGGGCAGAGGAGGTTACCTTGGAAGCAGAGTAAACTGCAAGGCAGAGCCTTTTGTCATGCAGAATCGGGCGGGCTGCTATTCGCACCTTGCCCAGCTTCCCAGACGCATTACAAAGGGCGTTTCTCTGCCATGGAAAAGAGGTTACCCAGCACACTAACAGACAGCTGGGGGTGGGGGCTGCTTTATAGAATGTGTGTCAGCACTTGGCTTGAGTAAAAACAGTTTCATTGAAAATGTTGATAAGCCCATATTGACTTGTGGTACATGATTAAATGGTTGCAACATTTGCATTTTTTATTGTTCACCCATACGGTTTAAACATCTTTTTTTTTTTTTAAGTTTTCAAAAGTGTGTACTATTATAAGCACAGTATTAGCTTCTTGACAGATGGTGGTTCTTCCCCATAAGTGCAGGCATGCAATACAGTAGCACAAAACATCTGAGAGCTGCTGCTAAGAAGTGCTAGTATTCACTTTAAAAATTAGAGCAGGTCACCAAAAAAACGAGCAATGGTTTCTTTCTGGTTGATTTTGTTTTAAGCAATGGCCGTGCAGCTGAACTTGGAATATATCAATCCTTAGATAACTCTGATTGCTTTACAAAAATAATGTAAATGCCTATTTCCCTTGGTTATTGGTCAACCTGAATTCACCAACTAAAGCACATCACAAACTTTCTCAGTGACAGAGCCTGCCAAATGCTATATTAATGAAAACAACCTTAATTGGAATAAAACAATTCAATAGCATAGGTTAAAGTTTGATGAAATGCTGTAAGTGCTTAATTTAAACTAGCAAATGCATTGTTTTTGATGGGTTACTAAAATGTTTAATATTTTTCATGTATAGAGTTCTTGGTATTTTTTAACATTTATTTATAACATTTTTGTAACATCCAAACCGAAGGGGATCACTGCGTTTGTACAGAATAAGCAAGATTGTTGCACAACGAAAGGTATGTTACGTGCTGTGATTGTTTGTACAGAAGCAGAGTGTCAGTAATCGTATTTATTGAAGAACTAGGTTTTCAAAGGTTCCTTGAAGGTAGTGTTGGAAGTTTCATCTCTGATGTTTGAGGGAGGAGAGTTACTGATTGAGGGGGCAGTGCTAACTCCTCCAGACCTAGCCTTTTTGAATCGTGGAATGGCAGTAGTGGTGTTATTGACTGAGCGAAGAGCATGAAGGTGGTGTTTCTGAGAGATGCTCTTGTTTAGGTACTTAGCGGCAAGATTGTAAATGCAGCGATGTGTCAGTGGTAGAGTTTTGAACTCTATGCATGCTATTATGGGTAGCCAGTGGGCTTCGCGCCTAGAGGCAGAGATGTGGTTGGATTGGCACAATCCCAGGGCAGCCTGAAGAGCTTTGTTCTGGAAGTTACAGCTTGGCTAGGTTGGCCATCGAAGTGCCTATGAGAACATTTCAATGGTCAAGCTTGCTGACAATTGCACTGGCAAGCGCGAGGCAGTTGGTTGGCAACAGGAATTACCTAGTTATGGAAATTAATTTTGCAGTGTAGGCTGTAGAGGATGCAAGGGTGTTAATGTGTTTAGTTCAGCGTCCAAATAAACTCCCAGCATTTTGAATTGTCTGAGGACAGGGATGGAGGTGCCATCAATGGAGAAAGAGGAGAAGGTGGAGGCAAGCTTGCTGAGACGACAAGGGAAAACCACAATTAGTAGTTTGATTTTATCGTTGTGTAAGTGGCCCCATCCAGTTTTGGGTGGTGGCGTAGATCTTGTTCATGCTCAAACAGTCCTCAGAGTGGTTGCCCCTGATCGTGATGAGGATTTACATATCCTCAGCAAAATTGGTGTATTTGATATCAAGAGGGTCAATGATGTAGAACAGAGACTTTGTGTAGGTGTTGTAGTGGGTGGGGCCAGGCAAGACCATGAGGAACGTCCAGAGGATCTGGAATGGAGTCACCAGCAAAATTCCAAATCATATTCTAGACGTGCGATATCCCAGAAAGGATTTAACCTAGGCAATTGCATCTGAAGAGAAGAGGAAGTAAGAGCTGAGGTGTCAGCAGAGCGTATGGTGATCAACCAATTCAAAGGCAGAGTGAGCCAGTGGTGGAGCGACAGGGGGCAGGGAGGGAACAGGAGGGGCTTCGTGCAGAAGGGGAGCCTAGAGTTTCTGGCTGATCCCAATGGATATGTGGGTCCAGGCGAGGTCGTAGGAGATAGTAGGATTCTGGCGCATAGCTCATGGAGGCGGTCTGTGCCCATAAATGGTTAGGAGTCAATGGCTGGGCTTTTTATATGTTGCCGAGTGGTCTGGAGATAGTAGGTTTTGGCGTGCCTGGTTCTGGAGCTGTTGTCAGGGAGAGGCTGGTGGGTGGAGGCTGGTCTGAGTCTAACTGACAAGGGAAAAACTGGGCTGGTTTTGTCACTGCTTGGGTTCAGCAGTGTAACTAGGGTGAACTCTCCGTCAGAAGTGAGCATGGGGGAATTAGGTATTGCGGACACCCTGAGTGTGGTTCTGGCCTGAATTGGGAGGGCAGGAGGGAGGGAGGGAGGGAGGGAGTGGGAGGAGGGGCAAGCAAGGCAGTGAATAGGAGGCAAGGCCCGGATTGTGTCTCGAAGAGCAGACTTGACTAGGGAGATTTTGCGTGGAGGCCCTAAGTTTGCAGACAAGAGGGAGATGAGGGGAGATGGGAAGGTGCGTACAGCAGGCAGGGGGTAGGAAACAAGATGGGGAGGAAGGTGGATAATGCTAGTGGATGTCAGGTGAAGACAACACCACTTATGGGGAGTAGATTGGCATGTAGCTGCAACAGTGGCTGTGCTGAAAGCACTGCAGCAGGGGTTGAAGCGTGTAGCAGGGCAGCTAAACTGTCATCAGGGGTGATAAGGTGAGCAGCATTCCGGCATAAGGCAGACGGTATGCATAAAGTAATATAAGAGCAGCTCTTACCTGAAGTGGTGTGTGTTAACTAGCCAGGCTCCATGAGAGGCGAAATCGCAACGTGTGAGTAGGTCTAGAGGAGAGGGGGAGGGCTCAGGCGGGGCAGCAAGGCAGGTACAGCTGATTGGCCAGACAGGAGATTATGATACTGGCCTTATAGTGGGGCCGGCTTTGCCTGCTGGCTCCCATGGGCACCAGAAGAAACGGCATCAGGCAACCAATCCGACGGAAGCAAGGTGGGCTCGTGGGGGACACGGCCTGCAGGGCAGAACACTTGCAATGGTGGTAGACATTTTAGAAGGGTTTTGGTCATCCGAGCACAATGTTAGGAATTCAGGTGAACTTGAATCAAGCCCAGCAAGGCTTACCTTCGATGTAACCACAGGTGCGTCAATGAAGGTGGTAGCATGGCACTGCTGCTCCTCGATTATCACAGGCAGCATGGGCCAGACAGGAGATGATGCTGTCATCATGAATTATGGGACTGTTTCTGTGGCTACGGTTTTCTTTTTTTAAATTCTTTCATCATCTCTATCTGCTGTTTGTTTCTTCTATTATAAACAGCCCCATTGTCTAGGTTGCTATAGCTTGTCACACAGCAAAGAATGCTGAAGATGAGTATTCAATTGCAAAAGACACTGCAAGCAGTAGTACTGCAGAGAGAACAGTGCATTTTATAAAACATGTATGTTTTATTGAAATTCATTTATGACTCCAATTGTCTATGTTTGGGCTGATTTTAACCGTACTGTATACTTTTAGTTGGTAACATACTGGTAACGAAGCACTGCTTCAAAAAAGGGATGACTTGTTGATTTTCTTTTGCAGTTGTGCATCTTACTAACACGGTTATCAAATGGCTCTACTATGATGTAACCAGAGTGGACGAGTGTTTTGTTGAATAACAGGAGATAGAAAATTCAAATGTTTTACAATTCAGTTTGATCCAATGCAAATGTATCCAAGGTAAAAATATTGTGCCTCATTACGTGTTCAGTGGTAATTGTGTTTGGCAGTATTTCAATTATTTTCAAAATTAGTTGCAATTACCACCTCTTTTAACTGTTCTGAATCTGCCAGATTACTAGTGGCAAAATGGTAGTGTTACTCGCCATTTCCAGGGCTCAAGGTGCTGCTTGAAACAGCCGGAGATGAAAGCGCTGCAGCTTAACACAGTGTACCTTGAGGAACCACGAGGGAAGCCGCAACTGTTCCTGCACGGCATCAACACTTAACTAGTCCCATCAGCAGCGTGAAGTGGACTGCTCCTGCTGTTCCCCACTGACACAATGCAGAGCCCCAACGTGCTCAATTGATCATCTGGTCTCAATCGTGGATCAAGGTACTTATGTTTGGAGGCTATTGTATGCTGCCAAGCCTGTGCATTTGGTAGGTGCGGTAATGGTCACCATCTGAATTGAGTTCAGCCGCTGTGGTATCTCAAGTATGACTGCGGAGTTTAACTGTGAGGCAAGTTGTTGGTGAATCCATTGCTGGACTAGTGCACAGATAATAAGTATTGGGTGTCTGCTAGGCAGTGCTCCCATTGAGAGGCCTAACAGGAACTGCCTTTGTTAGGCAGAAACCTGTGCAGTTCCCTTAGGGACCACTGCAAAAGATTTAAGACTACAGGTGTTGGCAGTAAACCCACTTGGTAGCAGTCTGTACTACCCAGATTTACCTGGTAGCTGTGGCTGAGCAGTCAGACTTCCCTCAAGAAGAGTTAGGCAGTATGCAAAGTATACACAATAGGCACTCAGATACAATAATACAAGCAAACACTGACCAGAGCTTTGGTATCAAAGTATATAATTATTTATTTAAAAACACACAGTTTGAAACACTCCAGCACTCTTATTGTAAAATATTCTAAACACAGTTACTATTGTAATATATACACCCCTTTTCCCTTATCGGATAAGTCACAGTAAAACACCACTTATTTTCATACAGAGGTGAGCGCTTAACTAGATTGCACTCCAATAAGTTTGTGAAAAAGGGAGGGAAAAAGACAGAATATGGAAAGGTATACCACTCTAAGATTCAGGAACACTATTAGCAAGGCAGAAGAGCAAAAAGTCACTGGTGAGCCAAAGTCCAAAGGCTGGGCCCCCTCTTAGAGAGAGCAGAGCACAAATGCGCCCAAGATCACACAGTTACACTAGGCTTAGAAAGTCTTGCAGAGGGTTCAAAAAGAGTTTAGAGAGGCTTAGGAAAGTTTAGACAGGGTGTCTCAGGCTAACCCAGGTTCGAAAGCCGGGGGCTAAATCTACCCCGTACAGTAGGTAGCAAGGGAAGCCAGGCGGGACACGGTACCTTAAGTGGGAAGGATCCTCCAGCGGTGGCAGTTGTTCCTGGTAGTGGGTGCAAGGTGCGTCGTCGTCCAGGGGAAGAGAAGATCTCGACTTGGAGGAAAGATGAAGGTCGTTGCACTATCAGGGAAGAAACCAGCCGTGGAGTTTTCCGGTTAAAGGTGGTACCTTTGTTTCGCGGTCGTGGTAAAACGTGGTATCCCGGTTGCCGGGGTGCTTGGCACAGGCAAGGCGGCCACGAGGTACGTCGGGAAGGCGAAAAGACAGTGAAACTGGTTATCCCCACCAGTCAAAGGAAGTAGACTCTCCGGCGGGAGATCTTATCTGTCGTTGGGAAAAGTGGTGAGGCAGTCCAGCAGGGCTCCACCGGTGGTGGTGTCGTGGCAGGTCGGCTCAGCTTCTCCCTCGTCGGATTCTTAGGTCCTGTGGCGACTTCTGAAGTTCTAGTCCCCAAAGCCCTGCTTTTATGCAGCAAACCCCCATTCACTCAGCCTAGCTGTCACTCAAACATGCTAAGTGGTGAGCCGGCCGGCTCACCACTTGGGCCAATCAGGATGGAGTGCGACTTGAGTTGCCTAGGCAACTCAGTCCAGGGTGCCTAAATTCCCCTCCACCCCTCCTAAGTACCCCAGACAGAGTGGCACCACTTTGGAGGGCTTCTGTGGAGAAGCCCGCCAAAAAGTGGAACAAAGGGCTCGACTTGGGTTGGAGTCACAGAAGAGAACACAAACGCCATTTTAGAATCAAGTTTTGGCAAAAAATACCAACCAGAGAATTAATATCAATTAAATAAACCGGCGGTATGTTCGAGGCTACCGTAAATAATTAAATAAAGATAGTAGCCTAAAACAATGGGAAATCCCATAGGAAAATATACGCGGTTGAATATAAAAAGTAGTATCCACTGCCACCAGCCAAAACTCGATCAGGGGGGACGGAGACGTGCCCCCTCGACTAACAGATCCTGGGCAATCGAATTGCCCCAGCCAGTACGTCCACAATATGATGGTTTGTACTGGTTCTGTTCAGAATTTAAGACTAGTAAAGTCAATGGTGACTTTACATGCCCTGGGAGACAGTAGTCAGTCCCAGGGTATGGAGTCTATACTGGGGGTCACTATGACACCCCTGTGTCACTGCACGGAGGGTACTGTGTAACATAGTTTTGGATTTTCTCCCTTCATTTGCATTAACCATCTCAAGGGTTGGTGGTCAGTCTGAATGACAAAAGTAGAACCATACAAGTATGGCCTAAACTTCTTCAGTGCCCACACAATAGCAAAGCATTCTCTTTCTATTGTTGCCCACCTTGTCTCAGGATCCTTCAGCTTACGGCTGATGAAGCAAATGGGGTGCTCCCTACCCTTCTCATCCAGTTGGCTCAGAACTGCACCTATACCTATATTGGAAGCATCAGTTTGTACAATGAAAGTTTGGGGGTAGTCCGGAGCTCTCAATACTGGAGCTTGGCACATAGCTTTCTTCAGTTTTTTAAAGGCCTGATTTCACTCCTCATTCCATTTGACCTTTTTAGGGAATTTTGGAGAGGAGATTACATTCAGTGGAGAAGCTATGGTCCCATAGTTCTCAATGAAACTCCTGTAATACCCAGTGAGGCCTAGGAAGGCTCTCACTTGGGTTGGAGTAGTAGGTGTTGTCCAATTTTGCACAGCTTCAATCTTGCTGAGCAAAGGCCTTATTTCTCCACCTCCTACCTCATGCCCAAGGTAGACCACCTTACTTTGACCTATCTGGCATTTACTTGCATTGATAGTCAAATTGGCCTGTCCAAGAGCCTGCAAAACATGTCCTAGGTGGTTCACATGATCTTCCCAGGAGTGGCTGAAGACTGCAATGTCATCCAAGTATGCCATGCAGAAGTCCTCCATCCCAGCCAGAATTTGGTTTACCATCCTTTGGAATGTAGCAGGTGCATTCTTTAATCCAAAAGGCATGACCTTAAACTGGTACAAGCCAACTGGGGTGGAAAATGCAGTTTTCTCCTTGGCATGGTCTGTCAAGGTTATTTGCTAATAGCCCGACGTAAGGTCAAATGTGCTGAGGTACTTGGCTGCACCCAGTTTATCCACCAACTCATCTGTCCTTGGTAAAGGGTGGGCATCAGTCTTGGTGACTGCATTAAGAGCTCTATAGTCCACACAGAATCTCAAGTCTTTGGATCATGCCTTTGGTACTAACACCACTGGGCTAGACCATGGACTAGTAGAGGGTTCTATTACCCCGAGATCAAGCATCTTCTTGACCTCCCCCTTGATATGGGTTCTCACATTTTCTGACATTCGGTATCCTCTGCTTTTGACTGGCAGACAGTCACCAGTGAGTATCTCGTGCTGTCCCCAAGGGGTCAAGCCTGGTGAGAGTGAGAACAGGGAGGCAAACTGATTTAACATAGATTTGCACTCCTCTTGTTGCTCAGGTGTCAGATTTGAAGAGAGATTGACTCCTTCAATTTTTTCATCCAAAGGTACACCTCTGAGGAGATCAGGGAGAGACTCACTCTCTTCTTCCTCTGCTGCTGAAGCTAGAAGCAAGGCTCCTACTTCAGGTCTGGAGACGTACGCTTTCAGTCGGTTGGTGTGGAAGACTCTAGGAGCTTCCCTGGGTCTGCCCAGATCCACCAGATAGTTGACCTCTCCAAGTTTTCCCACAACTTTGAAGGGTCCATTCCATTTGTCTTGCAAGGCCCTCTGCCTTGTTGGGAGCATAACGAGAACTAGCTGGTCTTGAGTGAACTCAACCATGTTAGTCTTTTGATCATGCCAATGCTTGACCAAAGCTTGTACAGCTTTCAGGTTATCACTAGCTTCTGCCATCATGTGTGACATTCTCCTCCGGAGACCTATCACATAGTCAGTCACTCTGACTGGCTTGAGGGGAGGAGCGCCTTCCAACCCCTCCTTAATCAGGGCCAATGGACCTCTAACCGGATGGCCATAGAGAAGTTCAAAGGGAGAATAACCTACTCCCTCCTGAGGGACTTCTCTATAAGCAAAGAGAAGGCATGGCAGTAGAAGGTCCCACTTTCTTTTCAGAGGTTCCTCTAAAGCACCTATCATGCTCTTCATGGTTCTGTTAAATCTTTCTACCAACCCATTGGTTTAGGGTGGTAGGCGGTTGAGAACTTGTAAGTAACTCCACAGGTTTTCCACATGGCTTTCATGTAGTGGGACATAAGGTTTGACCCCCTGTCGGATATTACTTCCTTAGGAAACCCAACCCTGGTAAAAATACCAAGGTGGGCCTTAGCCACAGCCGGAGCTGTAACAGTCCTCATAGGAATTGCCTCAGGGTATCTAGTAGCATGGTCTACTACAACAAGGATAAACCTGTTGCTTGAGGAGGTAGGGGGATCAAGGGGACCAACAATGTCAATCCCTACCCTCTCAAATGGGACTCCCACAACTGGGAGAGGCACTAAGGGTGCCACATTCTTGGCGCCAACCTTACCAGAAGTTTGGCAGGTATGGCAGCTCTTGCAAAACTTATCTACTTCGGCCCCCATTTTTGGCCAATAGAAGTAGAGTGAGAGCCTTTCCTTGGTGGTCTTGAAGCTCAGGTGACCAGCCAAAGGAATCCCGTGGGCTAAGTGCAAGAACTGTTGTCTGTTTTCTTGAGGTACTACAAGGCGTTTGTAGTCTCCAGGTTCAGACTCAGTTGGTTCACTGTAGAAGAGGCCATCTTCCCAGTGCAACCTATACTTCCCAAGCCCTTGCCCATCAACCTGAGCAGCTGCCTGTTGACGGAGACCCTCCAGAGTTGGACATTCTCTTTGACCCTTACGGAAAGCTGCCCTGCTGGGCCCACCTTCTGCCAGTAAAGACTGCAGCTCAGGATGGTCCTCAGGGTCTAGATCTCCAATAAGTTCTTGGCCTCCCACTAGCTCTTCTTCAGAGTCTAGTTCAACCATACAGGGTTGTACCTCCCTCTCAGCCTCAGCTGGAGGTGGAGTTACAGGTGTAACTGTTGGAAGCACTGGAGTGCTTGCTGCTGACTTTTTCCTAGGAGTCTTGGGTTGCCCCTTTGCTCCTGATCTGGTAGTTACTGCAGTGAGTTGCTCCAGTGGTAAAGGAGTGATCTCTGTCATCATCTCCTGAGATAACCCTCTCAGGGTTTTATCTCTTGCAGGTTTTGTGAGCTCCTGTAACCTTTACTAGGTGGTCTGGGGGTATGTGACACAACTCCAAGAGCTTTTAGGTCATTACCCAACAGAACCCTACCTGGCACTTCACATTGTACACTGACAGGTATTTTTACAGCCATGTCATTACACTGGATGAGAACTGGTAACTGGGGACACATCTGCACAGGCCCTCCAGCTAACTTGGTGAGGCATTTGGGTGCCTTAGCAACATCCTCTGCCTTGAAAAATGATTCATCCACCACAGTTATGCTGGCCCCAGTGTCTCTAATGGCAGGAGTCTCCTGACCATTCACCTGGACACTGTCTTTATAATACTCTTTAGTATTATCTGGGATAGAATTATACACATCTAAATTCTGTTGTTCCCACAACCCCAGAGAGTCTAAAGAAACACTGGCTGAGACACCAATGGGTTCATCAGCCAGCAGTAGAATGTTTCCACTTGCCATGGGGACTTCCTCTTCTGGAGTGAAGGCTAAGGAGGCAAGTTGGATCCCTGAAGGTTTACCCTTGCATCTGGGATCTCCTTTCACATGGTCAGTAGAGCCACAAACAAAGCATTTACCAAATGCCTTCTGGAATGGAGGCTTGTTCTGACCTCCCTCTGGTTTGGCACCAGAGGAGACACTATTCTGTTGTGGTTTCCCTGGTGGCTTACCCTTCTGGCTTTGTTTGGGGCCCTCTTTGGAATTTGCAGTATTAGAATTCTCTTTGGAGTCCTTTTTAGGCTGTTTCCCCTCATCCTTTTTCTGAGTTACCCCAGAATCCTTGTGAGTGGCCCTGTTGGCAACCCACAAGTCAGCAGCCTTAGCTAGTTTTCGGGAATCTAATTCCTTTGAATCAGCCAAGTGCTGTCTGAGCTCAGGAGAGCAGGCATCATAAATTGACTCCAACATAAAAAGATTCTTCATACCTTCATAAGTGTTCACTTTGTAACCCTTAATCCATCCCTCTAAGTTTTTCAACCCTTCACTCACCCAGGTAGCCCAAGGGGTACCATCATGCTTTTTGAGGGTTCTAAACCTCTTAAAATACTGGGAAGGGGTCTTCCCAAACCTAGCTATCAGAGCTAGTTTCACACATTCATACTCTTTCCTATCCTCCTCCCCCAACTCCATTACCACATCAGTTGCAACAGGGGGAAGCCTAGAGAACAACCAGGTGAGTAAGTCATTTCCTGTGATGTTCTGGAGCCCATGATTATATTCAAACAAAGACAACCAATCCAACACATCCAACTTAGGCTCATACATACCAACCAATTCTTTAGGCATCCGGGGTCTTTTAGGACTGGAACTTCTAGAGGAGCCAGAGAGAGAAGCATTTTCGACAGATAATTTCTTCATTTCTAGCTCATGCTTGAGCTCCATTTCCCTTAGCCTTAGTTCTTGATTCATTTCCTGATGTCTCTGTTCAGCCAGAGTATTCAGTCTCTTGAACTCTAGTTCAAGTTTCATTTTCTCTAATTCGAGATATTGAGGACTAAGTGTGGGACTTGGCAAAGGCACAGTAGGTACAGCAGGTAGAGCAGACAGAGGCCTAGGGGGGACAGTCACAGCAGCCTCACCCTCCTCTTCTGACTCTTCCTCAAGATTATCAACATTGTGATCAATATCAATTTCTATAATGTTGTCTACATTTTCTGTCATGGTAGGTTCCTCAGAACCATCATCCAGACTTTGGTTAGCTAACAACCTTTCTATTAATTCCATTTTCTTGCCTTTAGTCAGGAGGTTCTTATGCCTACATAATACTCTTAAACAATCAGCAGTTTATGTAGCAAGGGACTCTTGACTATAGGTTTCCATAGTTGACATGTTAGAAAATTTACTTTTTCAGTGCTAAGCTTTGTGGTTAGTTGTACTAAGGTATCCTCAAGCACTCTAAAGTGTATACTCAATACAAATCCCACCGCTGTACACCAGTGTTAGGCAGAAACCTGTGCAGTTCCCTTAGGGACCACTGCAAAATATTTAAGACTACAGGTGTTGGCAGTAAACCCACTTGGTAGCAGTCTGTACTACCCAGATTTACCTGGTAGCTGTGGCTGAGCAGTCAGACTTCCCTCAAGAAGAGTTAGGCCGTATGCAAAGTATACACAATAGGCACTCAGATACAATAATACAAGCAAACACTGACCAGAGCTTTGGTATCAAAGTATATAATTATTTATTTAAAAACACACAGTTTGAAACACTCCAGCACTCTTATTGTAAAATATTCTAAACACAGTTACTATTGTAATATATACACCCCTTTTCCCTTATCGGATAAGTCACAGTAAAACACCACTTATTTTCATACAGAGGTGAGCGCTTAACTAGATTGCACTCCAATAAGTTTGTGAAAAAGGGAGGGAAAAAGACAGAATATGGAAAGGTATACCACTCTAAGATTCAGGAACACTATTAGCAAGGCAGAAGAGCAAAAAGTCACTGGTGAGCCAAAGTCCAAAGGCTGGGCCCCCTCTTAGAGAGAGCAGAGCACAAATGCGCCCAAGATCACACAGTTACACTAGGCTTAGAAAGTCTTGCAGAGGGTTCAAAAAGAGTTTAGAGAGGCTTAGGAAAGTTTAGCCAGGGTGTCCCAGGCTAACCCAGGTTCGAAAGCCGGGGGCTAAATCTACCCCGTACAGTCGGTAGCAAGGGAAGCCAGGCGGGACACGGTACCTTAAGTGGGAAGGATCCTCCAGCGGTGGCAGTTGTTCCTGGTAGTGGGTGCAAGTTGCGTCGTCGTCCAGGGGAAGAGAAGATCTCGACTTGGAGGAAAGATGAAGGTCGTTGCACTACCAGGGAAGAAACCAGCCGTGGAGTTTTCCGGTTAAAGGTGGTACCTTTGTTTCGCTGTCGTGGTAAAATGTGGTATCCCGGTTGCCGGGGTGCTTGGCACGGGCAAGGCGGCCACAAGGTACGTCGGGAAGGCGAAAAGACAGTGAAACTGGTTATCCCCACCTATCAAAGGAAGAAGACTCTCTGGCGGGAGATCTTCTCTGTCGTTGGGAAAAGTGGTGAGGCAGTCCAGCAGGGCTCCACCGGTGGTGGTGTCGTGGCAGGTCGGCTCAGCTTCTCCCTCGTCGGATTCTTAGGTCCTGTGGCGACTTCTGAAGTTCCAGTCCCCAAAGCCCTGCTTTTATGCAGCAAACCCCCATTCACTCAGCCTAGCTGTCACTCAAACATGCTAAGTGGTGAGCCGGCCGGCTCACCACTTGGGCCAATCAGGATGGAGTGCGACTTGAGTTGCCTAGGCAACTCAGTCCAGGGTGCCTAAATTCCCCTCCACCCCTCCTAAGTACCCCAGACAGAGTGGCACCACTTTGGAGGGCTTCTGTGGAGAAGCCCGCCAAAAAGTGGAACAAAGGGCTCGACTTGGGTTGGAGTCACAGAAGAGAACACAAACGCCATTTTAGAATCAAGTTTTGGTAAAAAATACCAACCGGAGAATTAATATTAATTAAATAAACCGGCGGTATGTTCGAGGCTACCGTAAATAATTAAAGATAGTAGCCTAAAACAATGGGAAATCCCATAGGAAAATATTCGCAGTTGAATATAAAAAGTAGAATCCACTGCCACCAGCCAAAACTCGATCAGGGGGGACGGAGACGTGCCCCCTCGACTAACAGATCCTGGGGCAATCGAATTGCCCCAGCTAGTACGTCCACAATATGATGGTTTGTACTGGTTCTGTTCAGAATTTAAGACTAGTAAAGTTAATGGTGACTTTACATGCCCTGGGAGACAGTAGTCAGTCCCAGGGTATGGAGTCTATACTGGGGGGTCACTATGACACCCCTGTGTCACTGCACGGAGGGTGCTGTGTAACACACATCACAAAAACACATGAAGCCCTATGGGGTAAAAGACCCCATAGCCCATTAAACACATTTAGATCCAAAGAAACACACTCAAATCATGTCCAAGAGTGAGGGTAAAAGAGTCTCACTCTTGGCAGGAGAAAAAAATAAACCCCAAAAATCCAGCAAAGCTGCTGGGGGACTCACTAGGTTAGGAAATTCAGCCTAAACAGAGAATTCTCCCTAACAGCCTTTTTTTGGAACTGGAAGGATTGAAGCTTGGGGGAGCCCCAAGAGTCCCAGAGATATTGTGAACTTTATTGACTTGCTGCAAGAGCACTACGTGGAAGGTTCCGAGGTCAACCTTTTTTCAGTTTAACTATTTTTGAAACTGGCGCAGAACAACATCTATGTCTAAGACTACCTGAAACCAGCTGTGGTTTACATTTCTTTTTGAGCCACCATTTTACCTTAAGAAGACCCCATATCATCTTTTGTCTAAGAGTGAGGGCAAGCATAGGTTTTGACACAGGCAGAACTTTGGTTTTAGACTTTCGGACATCGACAGCCCTTAGAAGCATCATTTGAGGGAACAACTCCCTTAGAGTTAGAGCCAGTTAGGCATTACACCAACCCAACAAAGTTTCACAATAAAGGTTTTCAAACTGTTATTTTTGAGAGTATGTGTCTCTCCTGATACCATGCCTGTCTCACGATAGTTGGATGAAGGTGAGGGATAGATAAGATGTCCAGGAAGGCATGCAAAGGAAAAGGTAGAGGAGCTATGTGTACAATTGGACCAAATGAATGTGGGACTCAACTGTATTCTATGGGGCGCAGCACCAAGAGGAGAGATGGCTAGAGAGGAGGTGTCCAATGCGCAAGGGGGGGGGGTTATGTCTGGAATGTACTCCCTGAACGTGGGAGCATGGGCATGTTATTATTTATTTATTTGTTTTCATTTGTATAGTGCACTTGCAGCCCGGAGGCATCGAGGCGCTGTTACAGGCATTTTTTAAGACATTTTGATTCATAGATTAAATTGTGACCCAAAGGTCTCTTAGTTACAGGTATAAACTACATGGCAAACAGGTGTGATTGGAGTTACACAAGGTGATCAGAGTTACACACAGATAATTAATACATTGGGGTCATTGATTGCTTTGCGGAATGCTTGGTGGGACTCGACTCGACTCGGGTGGCTGCCAAGGTAGGAAAACTGGAGCCCCCAGCGCGGACTTTTTGCGTCTTGGGAATGAGAATCATGTTGTAGTATCCCTTCCTCAGAGATCTTATAGCGGTGTGCTTGGTGATTCTTTGAGCCAGGTACAGGGGGTGCAAGTGTGTGAGGGACAAGGTTTTGAAGACAATTCTCTCTTTGACAGGGAGCCAGTGAGCCTGCCTTCTCACTTCAGAAATGTGGTCTTTTCTTGAGGTTCCTGTGGCCACCCTGAGGGCGTTGTTTTGAACCAGTTGGAGTTTGGCCAGATTTTTGCACGAGGTCGGCGTTACAATGATTAAGCCTAGATCCAATTATTGCCATAGCAATGGTGAGGCAGTTCTGGCGTGATAAGAAGGGTCTGGCTGCATTAAGGACTTTGGAATAATAGGCTAACGAGGAGGCGATGGCCTTAACCTGTCTATCCATGGTCAGATCCGAGCCTAGGTAGACTCCCAGTGTCTTAACGTTGTTGGAGACCTTAATGGGAATATTGTCAATGGTGAAGGAAGTGTACTGCTGATCGAGGTTGCCCAAGGTGGTGGGTGACCCTATGATCAGCAGTTCAGTTTTTTCACTGTTAAGGCATAGCCAGTTGTCTGCCATCCAAGATTGGATGGTGGAGTAGATGGTGGTGAGGGTGTTCGTGTCTGCTTCATAGTCACCAGAGAGTGGGCGAAGCACCTGTGTGTCATCCGTATAATTAGTATACGATACGCCCAGGGAGTCGAGGATGCTGAATAAAGATCTTCTGAAGAGGTTGTAAAGCGTGGGTGCGATACAAGAGCCCTGTTGAACTCCACATTTGATGTGGCTGGGGGTGGCACATGCTGAGTCGGAAAAGACTTTCATGTTGACGCCATGCTCATGAAAACACAGATGGCAAAGCCAATATGCTTACTTCCTTACGTCCCCAACAACATTTTGGAGAGGTTGTATGTTAGAAATTTGAATTTCCAAATAAAAGGGTAATGGATTGGAGAATATTCTGAATAATGTGTTTGCCTTAATCAATACAGTACTAGCTAAAGTACCATTATTGAGACAGCCTTTAAACAGTATATAAAAATGAAATCTTATATTACTTTTTCTGAGTTCCTGCAAAGCCCAACAATAAAAGCATTCAGGGGAACCCTTCATTTATCAGTCATATGTCTGTAGGGTGAGCAGGCATCCCGGTTTTGCTGGGACTGTCCCAAAGTTAAGCACTATGTCCCCTGATCTGAGAGTTTTTCATTTGAAAACCCCAACAGAGAGGAGATATATGATGCTATAGAGTAAATCTCACCAGAGTCTCTCTGAACCACACAAACACTTCATATTAAATGCATTTTGTCATAGTTAAAACACTCCAACAAATTCTATTGCAAATCATCCCCCACACATGATTGGTCAAACCTATACAAAAGAAATCCAATCTTCTCTAATTCCCACGTTCTCATTGGTCACATTTATGTAACTACCATTAGCAGTTTCTATTCATAGCACACCCTTTTTCCAGAGTCCACTGTGGTAGGTCTTGGCATCAACACATAGTTACACATTTAAACACAAACATAAATCATTACATGTTTCAGCTGGCCTGGCACCTTCTAACCCCAGTCGTGATTGCAGATGGTTTACAAGAAAAGCTCAAACAATTGGGGAACGGGAGAATAAACAGGCTTCCTTTGAACTGGTGATAACTATCTAACCTGACCAGAGTTACGGGCATATTGTTTCACTATAATCTAAATGACTACTTATTCAACGCGCATGACCTCAGGACACAACCTGAGAAAATAATCAAACCCCATAAAGTGTTGGTCAATAATGACCTTATGTACCTCTTTATCCCAGCTTTATTACTCAACCACAGAAAGATGGCTGGACCTATATGGACAATGAATAACAGGCTCTCATGTACTTCAAAATATTTCATCTCTTATCTGCAATACATCTGATAATGTTGCAGCTACTCATTGCCTTCCCTCGGCCTCTAACCCTGCAAAAACTGTTTCCGAGTCACACAGCGTTCACCCCGTACACCCCGACTGCAGAGCCTGTCCAAACTGAAAAACACACGACATACAGATCTGTACATTTGAATGTATTTATTTATTGCATAATTTATAAAGCGCTTATACAACAAGAAATTGTGTTTCTAAGTGCTCACAGGGCAAGGGGGAGGGAACATGGAAACAGGCAGGTAGAAATAAAACTGATGGACAGGAAAGATGCGGTCCTACCAGGCCTTGTGAGAATTCAGAACATCGAAGTGCAGAGAGAGAGAGAGAGAGAGAGAGAGAGGGAGAAGGGAAGGGGTAAGTGTTAGGATAATCCACAGAGTAAGACAGTTGCAGGCAACAGGTAGGTACATGGCCGAGATCACTTGGTAATTAGTGATCACTTGCTTAAAGTAAGTGCAGGCCTGTGTGTCAGCACAGGCCAATGGGTGCCCAAGGGCAAGTGCTGGGAGTGGGCTGAAGGTGATTGGGAGGGATGCCAGAACCCGGAGGGACACAAAGGTCCTGGCCACCAATCTCAACAACAGTGGGGTTTAGCATGGGAGGAAGAGAGGAAAGGCGGAGGTGAAGAGGAAAGTCTTAAGGAGCTTCCGAAATTTGAGGAGATCTGGCTCAAGATGGGGAGGGCAGGTGGAGGCTGTTCCAGAGAAGGGAACCAGTAGAAGAAAGAGAACGGTCTCCAGCTCGCTGCTTGGATAAATGCTTTACACACAAAGAGTTGGAGTCGGAAGAGTGTAGAGATCTGGAGGGAGAGTATTTAGTGAGATTAAGTTGTAGATAGCATGGTCCCTGGCCCCAGACAGCCTTATGGATGATACAGAGGGATCTGAATTTAATCCCTGCAGCAACCAGGAGCCAGTGAAGAGATGTTAGGGCTGGAGAAATACGATCCTTTGGCTTGAGGCCAAGGATAAGTTTCACATCCCTATTCTGGATAAGCTGGAGTGGGCGGAGAGAGGAAGAGGGAAGATTAAGGAAGAGGCTTTTGCAGTAGTCCAACCTTGAGAGTACCAAAGCTCTAGTGACAATGAACCTCTGGGGAAAAGTGAGGAACGGAAGGATACCTCTAAGGAGGTGGAGTTGAAAGTGGGCCTTCTTTGCAAGGTCCAGGATATGAGGGAGGAATGCGAGGGAGAAGTCATAGATGTCTCCAAGGTTTCTGGCTTCAGATGAGGGAGAAGGGGGAGAGCCCATTGCCCATAGCCCTGTTGCAAAATGTTTGAAAGTGCATGATTTTTGCACTAGGAACATTTTATATACCATGAAAAACGGCAATTGCCAAGTTGGAAATGTTTTCCTATATGGACACAATGTTTTTTTTCTCTAGGGTAAACAGGGTGGGTGAAGACGAGTGTGGGGATCACTTTTGCCCAAGACTGTGAATAAAGAGAATTTGATTTGTCATAATGTTCTTTCATTCATCTTTAAGTTGTGTAGTTATACTTGGTTCCACAGATGTTCTGCATACTGTCTCTGTTACCCTTGGATACTTGACGATCAGAATTCATAGGCCAATGAACTAGGGTTAAAAATGAACTCCTGTAACACCTTTGCTATTACTTTCCTTCTTAACTTTTATTTGAGCAATAATAATGATGATTTAAACACCTTAATGCATAACACACAAACCTTTTTATTTGCCTAGTTTCTGCTTTAATACTGATCAATTAAACCAATATTTCCAAATGACAACAACATTAAGGTCCAAATGTTTTGCACTCGGATACCATCCTAACAAATCTTGATTGTCCAGCACACCAGATATTTTGTACTACTGAGCATGTTTTCAAAGCTTCAAAAACGCACATATTACATAATTATACAGACCAAAGGGGAAAACAAACACAGTTAAGGCATCACTATTAACTGACTGAGTTTACATTAGATTATTAACAAATGTCAGCATTATGAGCGATCTTATTTATTTTTTAAATAAAAGACATTCCTGGCGCTAAGTGTTTAACGGCGCCGTAAAAGGCTGCGGCGCCGTTAAACACTTAGCGCCTTACTACGAGGTCCCTTTGCGGGACCCGCCCTTAACGGCTGACCTACACCAGCCGTTAAAGTTGGGACCCGCAAAGGGACCTTGGTGCTAAGCAATTTGCGGTACCGTACTTAGCGCCTTCCCCATTCCCATAGAGCCCTATGGGGCAAAAATGGGTATGGGGAAGGGCCATGGTTCAATGGGGAATTACCGCCCCGCCAACCTTGCAATGGGGTGGTAATTCCCCATTGAACCATGGCGGACCCGCTAATAGCGCCATGGTTTAGCGCCGGTGTTGTAATGAGGGCCATTGATTGAAAATTAGACAGTCCATTACCACTTAACAAAATGTCTTTACTACCCACTTTATATATAGATATCTTTCTAACTCAAGAATGTAAAAGGCACGTGTACCTTTACATTCTACATTATTATACATCACCATTGTCACACAGCAGTGTGCGAGAACTTTAACATCATTAAAATCACACACACCACCTCTATGAAGACCTAATTATTATCACACACCATCTCTATGGGGACTTTAACTTAATTATCACACACCACCTGTGAGAACCTGAACATCCACATCATGGCGCACAATCTCATTTGGGGCTTAAACACTATACATCTAATCTGTGTGAGGGTTTTAATAACCTGATAATCACACGCCATCGCTGTGGAGATGTCAACATTGGTATTTCCATACAACATAATTATTTATCATCATCTTCATACCACACCATGTCCATCATTATTAATGCAAACTATCCCTGTGAGAGACATTTACATCACCATTATCACACACCATCTCTATGAGGACTTGGAATATTTGTGAACACACACCATCCATATGGGTACTTAAAAATAGTATTAACACACCATCTTTGTGGGGACTTTCCATTTGCAATAATCATACACCTCCCCATAGGGATATTAACTTCACTATTATCATGCACAGTCCCAAAGTGGACCGTAACATCTTTATAAAGCCAATCCTCAAGAAAATGTCTTTTAAATCATTGTAATTGCACACCTCCTCTGTGAGGACTTCACTTGTATCACACACCATCTCTGTGGGGTCATAAACCTAATTATCACACACCACCTCTGTGAGGAAATGAACATCTATATCATGACGCACAGTCTCTATTGGGACTTCAACACAATACATCATCTGTATGGGGACTTTAATATCCTGATAATCATACGCCATCTCTGTGCGGACTTCAACATCATATTACCATACATCGCTGTGGATTCTTTATCATCATCACGCACCATCTCCATCAGGGATTTAACATCATATGAACACGCAATCTTTGTGGGGACTTTCCATTTACATTTTGTGGGGACTTCAACACTGGTATTACCATACAACATGTGTGTTTATCATCATCATCATCACACACCATCACCATCATTATTATCACAGACTATCCCTGTGAGGAAAATGTACATCACTGTTATCACACACCATTGATATGAGAACTTAACATCATTATGATCACACGCCAACCCTATGGGTACTTCAGAAACGTATTAACACACAATCTTTGTGGGGACTTTCCATTTACAGTAATCATGCACCCACCCCATTGGGTAATTAACTTCACTAATTTCACACACAGTTCAAAAATAGATCATACCATCTTTATAAAGCCAATCCTCGAGAGGATATGTGCTTAAAATCATTATACCCACACACCACCACTGTGAGGACTTCATTCTTATCACACACCATCTCTGTGGGGACATTAACTTAATTATCACATACTACCTCTGTGAGGACCTGAACTTCTGTATCATGACACAACATTTCAATTGGGCTACAGCACAATACACCATATTTATGGGATCTTTAATATCCTGATAATCGCAAGGATTGGGGACTTCAACATAGGTCCTGATAATTACAATATTGGGGACCTCAACATTGGTATTACTATATAACATGTCTGTTTATCATCATCATCACACACCATCGGCATCATTTTTATCACAGACTATCCCTGTTAGGAAAATGTACATCACCATTATCACACACCATCTCTATGAGGTCTTAGCATCATTATGAACACACACCAACCCTATGGGTACTTCAGAAAAAGTATTAACACACAATCTTTGTGGGGACTTTCCATTTACAATAATCATTCACCCTCCCCATAGGGAAATTAACTTTAATATTATCACAAGCAGTCCCAAAGTGGACCGTAACATCTTCATAAAAAATAATCCTTGAGATAACATTTGTTTCAGTGGGCAAGATGGTGACTGTTAAACAAAAAATCCTGAATATAAATCATGCTCCTCCCTTGCCCACAGTGTGTGATCCTGGGTCGGTTGTGTCATCTTTATGATCCCCAGTTCTCTTTGCAAACACATTTTGGAGTATTCACTTAGAGGCTCTTCATTTTGTCACTATGCCCTATTGAGCCTAATGACAGAATGAAGAGCATTTAAGTGAATAACTTATGGGGAAAAAAATACCATCACTATCCATCTCTTGTGCATCCCTGTGATGCGGGCAGGTACTCATGTACAGAAGTAGAATTTTATAATGTACAAAGAGTATTGTGAACACTATTTAGGCATTTGTATATGAATGCATTCAGTTTCAAATAAAAATAATAAGTCCCCACAAGGATGGTAACACATGTTCAAGTCCCCGCAATGATGGTACCAAACACGTCATAAAAATAAGCATTTTTGCAAATTTGAAGCAGGATCGTGAATTGTGAATTTTTTCTGTATATATTTCTGCTATTAGCATGTTTTTAAAACATTGGGAAAGGATAGTCCCCACAAGGTAGGTACCCACACATAGTCCCCACAAGGTAGGTAAAACGTGTATGTGTGTGTGTGGTGCTAAAATTGCTAGCCCCCCCTTAAACTAAATGTAGATAACTTGTCTGGATGATCAATAGTTCAAATCGGATTTGTTGTGACTTGAAGGTCAAAACAAGCACATTTAAGAGGAGTGTATATTTTTGGGGCATGAATGCCTTTCACAGCGAAGGGCATGTTGGGTAGCATACATTTATCATAGTTACCAAAAATGTATGCTGAACAGGGAATAGGTTCTGATTAAAAAAAAAAAGATTGGTCGGCCATTTTGGTTGAGACAAAGTCAGGCAAACTCTAAGATGGATACTGAAAACACAAAATGGTGTAATCTTGCAAGTCATGATGATATAATTAAATAATTCCCTCATAGCAGTTCATTAAAAGTTCAATGAACTAGGACATGGCTGGGACATAATGTCTGGACTTCTTGGCAGCAATTTTGACATTTGATGAGCCGGGGGCCGCCATGTAGTGTTCAAGGGAAGGTAGCAATTAGTACAGACAGCTAGTCCTCTAGCAACAGTTGGTGGGTTCATGGGCAGTGTACACAGCTGATGCCCATATTTGGACTCCTTAGACAGGAAGACACGGTTGTGCCTGCCAAAACGACCCTGAGAAGCCTGCCAAGATTGGCCATTCTAAAAGCTTCTAATGGTTTGATAAAGGTCAGGACAAAACTAATTAGTTTGCATGCGTAGTTATGACATAGGGACTTGTTGAATGGCAGTTATGGCAACCAACCCTGGACTGGAGAAAGGGTTGTCTTTAGTTGCCAAAGCCAATGAGAATGTTTTGTATAAATTATTAAATTACATCAGCTTTGAAAATGTATAAAAGGCAATGAAGTTAGGGGAGGGAGTTGCTGATTTTTCTGCTTTATGCTCTCTGCTCTATCCCGAGAAGAAGTAAAGAGATCTTTTTGAAATTTAGCCTCAGTGTCTAGATGCCTTCCTGTTTGGTCTCCAGCCTTCCAGTCCTGAACCAGGGGTGCCAAAGGCCCAGAGAGGGCCTTACTTACTTAAGGGCTATGGGGTCCTTTACTCCATAGGGCCTCATGTGTTTTTACTATGTGTTACACAGCACCCTCCGTGCAGTGATACCCCACCATAGACTCCATACCCTGGGACTGACTACTGTCTCCCAGGGCATGTAAAGTCACCTTTGGCTTTACTAGTCCCAAATTATTAACAGAACCGGTACAAACCATCATATTGTGGACGTATTGTCGGGGCAATTCGATTGCCCCGGGGTCTGTTAGTCGAGGGGGCACGTCTCCGTCCCCCCTGATCGAGTTTTGGCTGGTGGCAGTGGATACTACTTTTTATATTCGACCGCGAATATATCCCTATGGGATTTTCCCATTGTTCGAGGCTACCAACTTTAATTATTTAATTCTCATAGCCTCGAACATACTGCCGGTTTATTTATTTAATATTAATTCGCCGGTTGGTATTTTTTGCCAGGACTCGATTCTAAAATGGCGTTTGTGTTCTCTTCTGTGACTCCAACCCAAGTCGAGCCCTTTGTTCCACTTTTTGGCGGGCTTCTCCACAGAAGCCTCCAAAAGTGGTGCCACTATGTCTGGGTACCACAGGGGGTGTAGGAGGGTGTTTAGGCACCCTGGACTGAGTTACTTTGGTAACTCAAGTCGCACTCTTGTGTGATTGGCCCAAGTGGTGAGCGTTTGATTGACAGCTAGGCTGAGTGAATGGGGGTGTGCTGCATAAAAGCAGGGCTTTGGGGACTGGAACTTCAGAAGTCGCCACAGGACCTGAGAATCCGACGAGGGAGAAGATGAGCCGACCTACCACGACCTACCACGACGACACCACCGGTGGAGCCCTGCGGAACCGACTTACCACTTCCTGACGACAGAGAAGATCTCCCGGCTGGAGAGGCTTCTTCCCCTGACTGGTGGGCACAACCTGTTTACCTTCTTCTCTTCGCACCCCAGACCGGCTTGTGGTCGAATTGCCCATGCCAAGCACCCCGGCAACCGGATAGCCACTTACCACTGGACCGCGAACTAAAGGACCGTTCCTTTTAACTGAGAACTCTGCGGCTGGTTTCTTCCCTGGCAGTACAACGGACTCCTGTCTTCCTCCCCGACGAGATCCTCTCTTGCCCCGGACGAAGCACCGACTTGCATCCGCTGCCAGCAACAACTGCCCCCGCTGGAGTATTCTCACCACTTTAAGGTACCGTGTCCGCCATGCCTCCCTTTCGAAAGATTACTACAAGGTAATAATAACCCCTTAACCATCTGGACTGGGCTGGCTGCCTTGACCTTCTAACTGGTCCCTTTCTTTGGTCCAACTCCTTTTTGAACCGTTACAAGACTTTTGTGCACTGCAACCATGTGACCTTGGACACATTTCGTTTTGATCCTCTTAAAGTGGATCCGGCCTACTGAACTCTAACTACACGGTTTTACTTTGCCTTCCTCTTTTGTTGTGTTCTTGTAAAAGTGTTGGGACCTGTTTCAATGTATTCTCTGCTTTTCTCTCCATTTTAAAACAAATTATTAGAGTGCCATCTGCGTTAAGCGCTCACCGCTGTCTGAAAATAAGTGGGGCTTTACTTAAGACTTGTCTAATATTCTTCTAAGGGAGTGTATATCTTTTAGTGACCGTGTTCTTGAATTTCTTACTATTAGTGCCTGTGTGTGTTTCTAGATGTGGTTTTAAATAAATAATGTTATCTCTTTTACACCAAGCCCTGGTCAGTGTTTACTTGTTCTATTGCGTTCTTTTGACCTATTGTGAATACTCTGTATACTGCCCAACTCTTCTTGAGGGAAGTCTGACTGCTCAGCCTCAGCTACCAAGTGAATCGGTGTGGTACAGACTGCTACCAAGTGGGTTTACTGCCAAACACCTGTAGTCTTAAATCTTTTGCAGTGGTCCCAGAGGTAACTGCATAGGTTTCTGCCTAACAGAGGGCCATAATTGCAGTGCTACCTAAAGAAGGGAAAGATCCTGCGGAATGTTCCTCCTACCGCCCCATATCGTTGCTAAACATCGATGTTAAGATCCTGGCCATGGTGGTGGGGAAACGGATGGAGGGGATCATGCCGAAGCTAGTCCACGGGGACCAGGTGGGCTTCATCAGGGGGAGGCAGGGGTCGGATAACATTCGTAAAACTATAGACCTGTTCCCCTTCGCTCAGCGGACAGAGCTCGACGCGTGTGTCCTCTCCTTAGATTCGGAGAAAGCCTTCGACCGGGTTGAATGGAGATATATGGTACTCTTCCTCAAAAAGATGGGTTTTGGGGACCATATTATGAGCTGGGTAACTGCCCTCTATAGAGCACCTACGTCAAGGATACAGGTGAATGGGAAGCTGACCGACACATTGCCCCTCTCCCGAGGGACTAGGCAGGGGTGCCCACTCTCCCCTTTGATATACGTTCTCACGATAGAGGCATTAGCCATAGCGATCAGAGCAAATCCTGAAATTAAGGGGATCAGAAGAGGGGAGGTGGAGTTTAAGCTCTCCCTATTTGCAGACAAAACCCATCCTACCTGGTAGACCCTGGCAGTTCGCTCCCGCTTTGCTGGGCCTGATGGCTGAGTTTGGGCGCTTTTCGGGCCTGAAAGTCAATGCTTCAAAGTCAGTCCTGCTCCCGATGAGGTCCTGTGACCCAGTACTGGACCCCCTAGATAGATTTCACGGGATTGAAATAGGTAAGGTTGAAATACGATATTTGGGTGTTCTCCTCACAAGGGATCTAACAAAACTGGCCACCACCAACTATGACCCCATGGTGACAGGGATTACATTGGATTTGAGGAGGTGGGGTAAGAGGATCCTTTCATGGTATGGAAGGATGACTGCGGTTAAGATGAACATTCTGCCCCGGCTTCTATACCTTTTTACGGCACGCCCAATCAGCATCCCGGACCAGACTTTCAGAGTTCTACGGAACGCAACTGGGGATTTTATATGGCAGGGGAAAACCCCAAGGACTGGGAGGGCTACCCTGACGTTGCCAAGGGAGGAGGGAGGATTTGGGTTGCCGGACATTCACTTGTATTTCCATGCCGCCCAACTACGTGTCCTCCTGGAACACATGAAAGAGGGACTAGGGATGTATTGGTCGTACGTGGATGATATGGACGCTCACCCTCTGAAGGTCCGCGACCTCCTGTGGGCTCCACGTAATGCAATCCCGAGTCATCTGAAAACCCACCCGACACTGGGGGTCCTCTGGGATATTTGGAAAGAAGGGACCCAGTCGGCGCACCTCACTACATGGCCGTCCCCTTAATCTGGGCAGTAAAGGGTTCCGGCACTCCCAAACCTGGTCGGACAAGGGATTGGAGTGGGCAGGGCAGATGTTCAAGGAGGGTGAATTTCTACCATATGAGGAACTAAGGAACGCTCTCGGCCAGGGCTCCCTATCCATTTTTT
Source organism: Ambystoma mexicanum (assembly GCF_040938575.1). Taxonomy (NCBI): domain Eukaryota; kingdom Metazoa; phylum Chordata; class Amphibia; order Caudata; family Ambystomatidae; genus Ambystoma; species Ambystoma mexicanum. The sequence continues at coordinate 1,469,688,757 of NC_090929.1, read as the reverse complement.
AATATCTCTGCCTAAAGGGTATCTTATGCGACCAATCATGGGGCTCTAATCTGAGTAGACAGTTAACTCCCTTTGAGAAATTCATAGAGATGGCAACCTCGAGGAAGGGATCAGTTTCCAGCATGTACAGTATCCTCAACACATGACCTCCAGGGCAGGAGGAGCTTCTGTGGGTTCTGGAACGTTCTGGCGAGAGAAGAGATTTCAGAAGACTCCTGGTCAAGAATATTCAAAATTGCCTTTCACAGGAACCTATTCACCGCGGACATGGAACACAACTTTAAGATTTTGGAGGGGTGGCATAGAGACCCAGTCAAACTGTCTAAGATGTTCCCGGGTGTGTCCCCTGTGTGCCCGAGGGGGTGTGGGCAGGTCGGTTCGCGGAGCCATATGTGGTGGCATTGCCCAAAAGCCCAAGAATTCTGGGAGTCAGTGAGGGGCTGGATGGCGGAAGTGATACAGGAACTCATCCCTCTAAACCCTCTGACGATGTTACTGGGCCTCCCCCCGGAGGAAATGGAAGTTCATCGATACCCGAGGATGTGGGAGACAATGCTGTGGGCAGGTAGAGTAGCCCTCGCACAGAAATTGAAAAGCCTGGAGCCCCCTTCCAAGACAGATTGGATGAAGAAGGTGAAAAACATGTTTCTGATGGACAAACTGACTGCCATGGTAAACAATGACACTGGCGCATTCCTCACAAATTGGTATGGTGTGCAACAATCCTGGGGATGGGAGGTTCATTGAATGCTTGGGGGGGGGCCACTGTCCAGGGTGGGACGGGTCAGGCTAGACGAGTGGCAACCGACTGGGGGACCCACGACTTGGGGCAAGGCGGCTTCAAGCCTACCGGAGTCATGGCCACTAGCCGCATCACATCCTACGCACAGGAGACAAAGAGAAAGTTATGTTTCCCGAGACTACAGATTTGGACTGGACACGGGGTTGGGGGGGTGGTTACTAAGTTGGGGTGGTGGGGTAGGGGGGTGGCGGGGGTTTGGGATTGTTCAGAATTTTTGTTTCATTGTAAAATGCGAATAAAAAATGTAAGTTACAAAAAAAAGAATTAAGCCTTTCACAAACATGCTTTAAATAGGCGCATTTTGAAATCTCTTCAGGAAAGAGAAACACTTTTAAACTAGGTTTGACAGCTAATTTTCTTATGCAGCTATCAGTCAGTGAGGTCTGGATTCCTCTGACTGCACTGGAGAATCTATGATTTCAGCACAATTTTCCTTTCAATAATTAACTGGGAAAATGGCTGAATTTAGCACCAAAACAGGACTTTGAAGGTTGCCGTTGATTGGGAAGCTGTATTTAAAGGCATTTTCGGATTTTAGCCAACTTTTGTGGCATTTGACATCATGTGACAGGTAACGGCACCCACTGGCATCCTCCTGCAGGGAGTTCTTGTTTTGACATCAACTTTGCCTGTGTTTGGCATGGTGTGCAGCTCTTTTGTGGTTTATGAACCATGCACAGTTTTGAAGATTTGGCGCACACAGGGGTTAGTGCATCAATTTTTGCCAGCTTTCTTTCCCCATTGGCAAAGTGGTGTAATAGGGCGTATTGGCATGAGTTGAAATATCCCACAGACCAGTGTTAACCAGAAGTGCGAACTGTTTCGCTCCAGGGAATTTCCTCCAAAAGGAGCTCTAGGGGACGTGTTCGTAGTGGACTGGGAACTTCCACTCCTGTATGCATTTTCTCCAGTCACCGTCAATCCTTACGATCAGGAGGCTGAGAAAGTTTGGGAAATCCATGATCCCAATTGGCCCAGATTGGGCCAGGAGGACGTGGTACCCAGACCTTCTGGACATGTCCATCTGCTCTCCAATCGTCTTCCACAAAGAGAGGACCTTCTCTCGCGAGAGGATGGTCTGGTTCTCCATCCAGAGGTCAAGACACTCGGCCTTCACGCATGGTTTCTGAGAGGCTGAGGTACAAGGATTGGGACCTCCCGGATGACGTAATGGAGCTTTAGGACAGACGGCTGGCAACAAAATCCCTATACTGCTGCCGTTGGAACAAGTTCTGCAGCTGTTGTAGGGAAAAGGATGTCGGCTATTTTCAATGTGATATACCTACAGTGTTATCTTTTCTACTACATTTGGCAAATCTGGGGCTCTAGATTGGAACAACCCAGGGTTATCTAGCAGCGCTTTTCATATTCAGGCGCACCTCAGAAGAGGCATCCTATTTCAAAATACCCTTAATAATTCCATTTCTTAAAGGACTCACAAATGTGTTTCCTCCTACACCATTCCAAGTACCTACTTGGGACCATAACTTGTTTTAAAGGTTTTGCTGTGTGCTCCTTCCTTCCGGCTTTCTATCCTCCACCTCATGCTGGCAAGGAAGAGGAACGAATCCATAGACTTGGTCCGAGGAGAGCTCTAAGCTTTCATATTTCGAGGATGGCAAAGTTGCGACTGCACAACCAACTTCTTATTGAATATACAGGACACAAACTAGGTCTGTCTGTCACGAAACAGACCCTATCCAGATGGATCATACTGGCTATTTCTGAGTGCTACGGGCTAGCCGGGAAAGATCCCCCAGAAGGTTTAAGGGCTCAATCCACTAGGGGCATGGCAACCTCCTCTGTACTCCAGAGGCAAGTTACGATAAAGGACATCTGCGAGGCAGCTCTCTGGTCCATCTTGCACACATTCACAAAACATTACTGTTTGGACACTCCCAACAAGGAAGGAAGATTTGGGAAGGCAGTACTATGCTCCATTCTGGACATACAACAACTCTCAATTTTTACTCCCTCTTCCAAAAGAACCTAATACTGCTTTGGGAGTCTATCATAGATGAGGAATATGTGGGAGGACACAATCCATCCCAAGAACAAGTTACTTACCCCTGGTAACATTCTTTCGCATGGATGTTCCTCCGACATATTCGTCATCGCCCTCCCAACCTACCTCACTGCAGAATGTCCACTCTTTTAAGGTCTGATATTTTAAAGGCACTTAACAAGGCCGTTAATTCTGCATATGCTGGTGAAAAAACAGAACTGAAGCCAGTGGGTGCTGTGTGATGTATATGTACTAGACTATGACGTCATCCGAGATGGAAGCCCTCGAGGGACGTCGAGTCGACCATCTCGACACACAGTGCCCTCTGTCGAGAGAACATTTTGCAGAAGCAGCTAAAGCTGGAAATTAAGCTATCATAGATTATGTATACGTGAGAGGAACATTCAGTCGAAAGAACGTTACCAGGGGTAACTAGTTCTCATTCCTGGATCATGTGTTAGGATGCTGTGTTTGAGAGTGGGCTTCCTTCTTTCTATGAAGGTTTTAGCTAATTCCGACATGCATGTTCTGTTCTTTGCGGCCACTTAGGGCACTAGTCAGTTACTTTTCTATAAAGTGTTTTGGCTTACTGATCTCGTGCACCTGGACATCAATGGTTGTTTGTGCTTTTATTGAAATTAAGTGACTGGTAATCTACCACTTCTCCTCCTGGGATCTGTTATCTTTTGTCTGCATTTCATTCATCTATTACTGCCTTCCTAGTTCCTGACCTTGGCTGTCGCCGTGAGCTTACTGTCTGGACTCTGCACGAGTTTCTAGAACACATGTGTTTTTGTAAACTCAGCATCTTGGATTCTGAGGCCTTGCTAATTCTGACACCTGCTGCAGACTCTGCGTTAGAAAAATTACTGCACTTCTGTCTTCCTGTCTCCATATTGGCGACCTATAGCCGCGCCTATTCATTTGCTTGTCTTCCATACGATTGTGTCGAAGCCTGTGTATTCAGCATCTTATCTACCTATAATCCAACTGCCCTTTCGGTGTAGTGAGTCACTCTCTTGGTACACAGGAACCTCCTCTACTTTTATACTGTGTTGCACTATTTATAACGCACACCATGTGTGCATTCTACAAACTACTTTTATTCCTTGCTTGTATTGCAAAACCTAACTAATCCTTCATGGCAGATTGCATGTACATTCCCTTTAGTAAAGCATATTATTTCATGGCGCTCAGTTTAACTCCTATTGTCAACCACCCCTAGGTTCATGGGGTGGTAAGGCTGTCTCAGTTTGTAAAGTTTCACACCCTTGTTGCAAGGGTGCAGGGCCTGGACAGAAGTTGCTAATAACATATTCATCTGTGTCATCACATATACACTTCACTATAAGGCCAAAAAAGGAATAACTTTAGTTCTCTTTAATATCTATCACCTGGAATAATTTGATTCAGTGTTGACTACTTGGTGTATCTCGGATTACCAAAAAAGTGCAATGTAAATGTCTGGCATACACTTTCCCGAACCCTGCCTGCACACTCACAATTAGTGTGGACCGCAGGCCATACTCAACCTTAATAATTTTGCACACAGTATTTTTGTAAAAGCGATACTAATAACAATCACATTTTAATATGAACATACCCTTTCACATATTCATTGACTCATGTTTTACACAAAATTGATTAAAATCAATCAATAGATTAATGATCCAAGAACTCATAAAAGAACAGAAGTACAGAGATAATGATCCCTGTCAGTTCACCTTCTATTTGAACGCCCGACCCCCAGCTACCCAGGATATAGGCATAGAATGTTGTGAACCTCTATCTCTTTCACACATAACCTAACTAAAAAGTCAAAATATTTGAAGTCATTCCAGTCCATAAATGGGAGTTTATAGTGCCACAAATCCTACGCATTTCGGATCAGGTGCCATCATTAGGGAGAAACCCTCATATATCTGCAACATCAACAAAAAGAATAAGTTATTACCATGAATATATATATTTATCAATCTCTTAATATATGACATCTCCAAAGACAAAAATGTAGGTTGAATGAAAACAACCTCAAACCTTACATTAAAAGCCACTTTCTTTGTCTCTCCAACCCAAATTTTAACATTGCCCTAGACAAATACTGGCATGAAACGGTGAGAACCTCTGCAGAGAAATGGAAATATAAAAAAGAGAAAAAGAAAAAGCGATCAGTCCAAATAGGTCACCCCAATCAGATACCAAATTCCTATAACCTGTGCAGTGTAATACCCATCAAGTACCTCACACGCCTTTTATAGGCTGCTATCATCGGTAGAAGTAGAACTAGAATGTTGTATTCCTTCTGGACTCAAATTATGCTAAGAAGAAGGAAGAAGGAGAACTCCCATTTAAATAGCGCTTCACAATATAACACCACCACCATTTCCACCCTCTGCTGATACAATACCTGTCTGCATTGGAAGTCACTAGTATTAATGCCTCCAGGGACATCACCTTCAACCGCCCTAGAGTTCTGGCTGAGCTGCGATACAACGTTTCCCTTCGGGGAGGTATTGGCACACTGCCAGGGCTCCCTGGTGGGGGAAAACTGTAACACAGGCCATCCGGAAATCCAGGACGGTTGGAGGTGATGTCCCCGGCATTGGACATCCGTTTATCATGTGGGTGTACTGTCCCCAAGCACAGCGACAGCTCCAGGGAGTCCCGGCAGGGTCCCCTTCCCTCCCCCAAGGGAAATTCTGTAACACAGCCCAGCCAGCGCTTCAGGATGGTTGGGGGTGATGTCCCTGGCCTTGGGCGGCTGTCTCCCATGTGGCTTGACCATCCCCAAGCCCAGAAATGGGTCCAGGGTGCCCCGGCAGGGTCCCCGACCTTTCCCAGAGGGAGAAGCTGTAACGCAACCCAGCCAGAGCTCCAAGGTAGTAGGGGGGTCATATCCCTGGCCTTGGGCAGCTGACTCCCATGTGGGTTGAACGTCCCCAAGCCCAGCATTGGTTCCAGGGAGGCCCGGGACATTCCCTGTCCTTTCATGGAGGGAGAAGCTGTAATGCAGGCCAGCCAGAGGAAACTCAGGGGTAATGTCCCTGGCCTTGGGCAGCTGTCTCCCATGTGGGTTGACCATCTCCAAGTGCAGCGGCAGTCCCAGGAAGCCCCGGCAGGGTCCCCCCCCGCCAGACCTGCAGGATGGTCGGGGGTGGTGTCCCTGGCCTTGGGCACCCGTCTCCCATGTGGTTCGACAATCCCCAAGGCCAGCAGCGGTTCCAGGGAGCCTCAGCAGGGTCCCCAACCTTTCCTGGAGGGAGAAGCTGTAACTCAGCCCAGCCAGAGCTCCAGGCTGGGCTTGGGGATGGTCGACCCACATGGGGGATGGGTACCCAAGGCCTGGGACATCACCCTGACCATCTTTGCTCTCTCTGGGAAAGGACTGGGAGCCCGCTGATGCTCCCTGAAACCACCACTGGACTTTTGGACAGTCAACCCATATGAGGGACAACCACCCAAGGTCAGGGTCAACACCCCGACCATCCTGGAGTTCTGGCTAGGCAGCATTACAGTATTACCATCAGGGAATGGATGGGGACCCTCCCGGGGCTCCCTGGGACTGCCGTTGGACTTGTGGACAGACAACACTTTTCCTTTTCCGCACAGGTAGGTGCAACCACACATGTGAGGTAGTCTTTTCATCTGGACACCTGTGGCAACGCGGGAAGGTAGGACATGGGTTGTTGGCGGCGTGTTTCTTTGGGTGAGCAGAGGAAAATCTCTGAAAATTGTGTTTTTTATGCCAAATTCCGGACTTTTGTTAATCAATTCTGGGCCGATTTGTCAGACCTCTGTGGATTCCCACAGGTGTCTTCTTTTCGGAAATGCTTGAGATTCCCTGTTTTCCATGGTGGCTGTGACATCCCAGGCCCAAATCTGTAGATTGTCCACAAGAGCAAAATTCCTCAAAATCTGCTCTGCCAAAAGACTTGGGGTTACCAGTGGTTTATCCTTTTCCCTTTGCGCCCAGGTAGGTGCACCCACACATGTGAGGTACCGTGTTCGTCGGGAAACCTGTGGGAATGCAGGAAGGTAGGACATGTGGTGTTGGCGGCGTGTCTCGGTGGGTGGTCAGAGGGAAATGTCTGAAATTGGTGTTTTTTTTCGCCAAATTTCGGACTTTGCCGGAGATTTTGGGTAATACATTCTGGGGCAATTTGTGCAATTCAGACCGCTGTGGATTCCCACGGGTGTCTTCTTTTTGGAAATGCATGGGGTTCCCTGTTTTCCTTGGTTGCTGCGACACCCCATGCCCAAATCTGTAGGTTGACCACAAGAGCAAAATTCCTCAAAATCTGCTTTGCTGAAAGAGACTAGGGGTTAACAGTGGTTTAGCCTTTTCCCTTTGCGCCCAGGTAGGTGCACCCACACATGTGAGTTATCTTTTTCGGCGGGACACCTGTGGGAATGCGGGAAGGTAGGACATTTGTTGTGTTTGCGTGGTTATCATAAAATTTTCGAACATTTGCTGCTGCACTTTGTCTCACAACCCTTTCATCTCCCAAATGTGACCTACATTTAGTCGCTGCTTTAGGGACTATACACTTGTGTAAACCCCGCACAAGTCACTTACCCTTCAAAAGGTCTGCCTGTGCTCTTTCAGAAAATGTATGTGTGCCCTTCCTCACCATATTTGTTTTCTTTACTTACACATGCGAAGTACATCAGTTTAGGCCGTAAGCATAACAAACCTGTCTACCATGGCTCTGTTTTTGGCTTGCAGTAGTGTGTGTTTTGTGAAACATTATGAAAAATGTGTGATTTCCTAACTGGAAGAGTCGGGAATGTAGCGGGGAATTGCTTTTCTCAAAATTCACAGAAGCCATTGCCGTACCGGGCCAACCATGTGCACCACATACCTTTTTTTTCTGTCATTTTCCGGATTTTTCCCCAAACTGTGGAATTTTTCCCTACATAGTTGTTTCCTACCCTGCGCAAAGCACCCCTTCCTAAACTTGGAATGTTGTCTACTTTTCAGAAATGTATGCCTTTCTGTCTTCCCATTCAGCTTTCCTACCCTCCACTTGCATTCCGTCCACACATGTCCTATTAGGAAAAAAAGGGCAAAATCGTCTACCTGTCACAAAATGGCTGGTAACCATATCAAAATATGTTTTTTTGATTTCCACTCAATCTATTCCTGAAAGCCCGGAAAATGGCAAATTCAGCACAGCAAACCATTTGTTCCTACCTCTTACAAGGAAAAAAACCCAGGCTTCTTTGTACATCATTTTATTGGCATTTTCTGAAGAAAACCCAAATGTTCCCCCTTTTTGGTTATTTTCTCTCACCCCCCTACAGCAAACTAGGATGTGGGGGAAAAAAGGGGCCGAATTTGGCCGAGATATCTCTTGTAGCAAAACATACCGACATACCGAAATCACCAAAAAAGGGGGGGAAACCCTTGGCAGTTAAGGGGTTAAAGTTACAGATAACTGTGAAGTCAGTGATACGAAATGTTTGATGTCTTGTTATAAAGAGGCAAAGTGAACAAACTCTGAAATGCGCAATGGTCAAGATTAACCCTGACAAAAGGGGATGTTAAAAGGTGAATGCTTTAAGAGAAGGATTTCTTCGAACTTTTTTGTGATTGTGGTATGAAACTACCAAGACCAAGAGACACTGGGGCAAATAACATAAGGGAGAGCTGAAGTGAAAGTCAAAGTTGTCCTGCAGAGGTCTACGGTAAAAGCCTTGCACATTCGAATGTCTTCGACATAAGTGAAAGGTCCGAGCCTGACTGAGGAAGAACGGAAACATGAAATAAGTTATGGCAAGGGAACCCCTAACGAATGTGAATGAAGCTTGGAGAAGGGAACCCCTGTAAGTGCTCTGATTACGATGTCTGTGCCGACAGTTGCAGACCTACGTGAACCTCTGTTGAACTGTAGGTGACTTTAACATGGATGTCCAAGTGGGCCTCGACACACGTTTTGAACTGCCTTTGCTTTGATAACCTGAGCCATGTGTCATCCTGTTTACAGGGGCCACCTCACTTCGTGCTGTCCAACATGGGGATGAGAGCTGACTCAGCCACCTTGATCCTTTGTTATAACACTGACTTTCCTTTGCATATACATTCCCCTTTACACACTTATTGTCTACGAGATAGGGTAGGCATTAGGTTTCGTTAGTACAGGCCATTATGATTTGACAAAGACTGACTTGGACTAGGTTTTCTTTATTATTTGATGGTAGAAACTACTCCCATCATAGCTATAGGGCAAAGTGGGAGTTTTTCCAAACCCCAAGAATTTAATAAAGGTTTTGAAACTTGTAGCTCGTGTCAGTGTCATACTTGTGAAACCATGCCTCCCTTACACTACTCTACAGCCAAGCCAGATCTCAATGAATAAAACAATTTGTCAAATTCCATATTCATTCCTCTTGGGTGCGATGAGGCAAGGGTCTCGATCCACAAGATCTTGCATTGATGTAACCGCTTTACTGAATCACTGCCTCTCGTGCCAATCTTCACTTGCTAAGATGACAAATTACAATTACAATTGCCAATAGTATGTTTCTTTTCCATAAAATGTACCGCCACTGTGGATCGTTGATTCTGCGATCTTATTTTTTTAGACTTGTGTGCTGCTCATCTCTGTTTTGCTTTTCGTGTGGCGAGTCCAACATAATACACCCCACAGGGACATTTCAACCCATAAACAACATTCATGGAATCGCACGTACAGCATGATTTAATTTTAATCTCTTTACCTGAATATGGATGTTTAATTGTAGGTCCTTGTATAATATTGTGACGATGTTAGCATGCATGACATGATGTAGTACCGAGTTTTGTAATCCTTGACTCTATTTTAGCCTCATATTCTGCATGTACCAGCTTATTACTAAATTATGCTTTGTTATTACACGCAAAAAGGGGAGGTGTTGGAAAAAGGTCTGCAGTAATATCATGCTGTAGAATTTGCCAATGTTTAGCAATTGCTTGCGTCACTTGACTGCTTTGTCGACAGTATGTATAAACATACACTAAATCCCAGGGCTCAACTGTACGTCATTCTTGTAACAGATTGCACCTTTCCAGACTGGCTGCTTTGCTTTTAGCTGAGTCTCTTGCTCTAAACTTTTGAAGCATAATGTTGCATTGTCTTTCATAGTCTACTGGGTCAGAGATAATCCGTCGTAATCTAACCAATTGGCCAAAAGGTAACCCTTTTATTGTGCTTGATGGATGAATACTATCGTTTAGGGTACTGTTCTTGCCAGTTGGTTTTGTGTACAGGTTAGTTAAAAAAAATGAAATGGATCCGAGTATCCAACAAGTGAATCTCAATCTGGTCAGTACAAAACGTAAATTTAATTTGATCATGCAGTACATTAAGATTCTCCAAAAATCTTATCAGTCCAGAATGTGGGCCTTGCCACACTCCAAAAATGTAATCTATGCAACGCTTCTAGAAAACTAAATGTCTATGTGCATCTTCAGTTGTCAAAATCATTTGTTTTTCAAAGTGATACATAAATACATTTGTGTAGCATGGGGGCATACTGGCCCCCATAGATGGCCCTGTAATCTGTAGATAGAAGGCATCTCTGAACCTAAAGAAATTATTTTTCAACACTAGTTTGAGCAGTGTCAGCAGAAAGACTTTATAGGCCCCAATATCTACTTGTTGCAAGTTCACAACATTCTATGTCTATGTCATGGGTGGCGATCTAATAGAAGGTGAACTGACAGGGATCATTATCTCTGTACTTTTGTTCTTTTGTGAGTTCTTGGATCATGAATTAATTGATTGGTTTTGATCAATTTTGTATAAAACACGAGTCACTGAGTATGTGAAAGGGTATGTTTATATTAAAATATGTTTATTAGCACTTTTACAAAAATACTGTGTGCAACATTATTAAGGTTGCGTAGGACCAGTGGTCCACACTAGTCGTGAGTGTGCAGGCAGGATTCTGGACCGTACATGCCCAGACATTTACATTGTGTTGCATAGATAATGGCTTGGGAGCTAGCCTTTTTTTCTACCAACACTTCCATACAAACAGAACGTTGATTACAACACATTACAGTTGAGTCTTGAATCATTGAATTTGGAGTGCATTCCCCATCTGTTAGAATCACTATTACCAAAAAAGTGGTTGGTGGTTGGTAAGCTTCAACACATTAAAACTACTGGAATTCCCCTAAAATTGCCCAGAAGAGCTCCCACCACTCCCACCCTGTTCTATATTCACTGCCTTCTTGTGGTCCATTGTATAAAACCCAATGCATTTTGTATTGCACATAAGGTATTTCATTATGATGTGCATTACTGATGGGCACATCTGTTTAGTGCCAACCTCAATGTCACTCCTGTCAGAAGAAAAGAGATTCTTAACTGGGGTGGACACAACTCCTCTTTTCTTAAATCTCCCTTTTTCTTCAGTCCTTACATGCCCCGTTATCTCCTGGTGTGCTCATGGATCAGGACACCCTGATTTCGCGTAGGTGCAAGGCTGACCCTGATGTAGGTTTTCAGTGGGCACAGTCTGACCTCAGTACGAGATCTGCACTTTTGTAGGATTCCAGTGGGCACTCCTATTCCTTCCTGGGTCTTAAATTGTATCGGATTGCTCCCGGAATAGTATGATCCTCCAACAAGATGGGTGTCTGTATTGAAGACTTTATCTCAGATTTTGACAGACTCACAGGGGTGCAAGAATCCTTTATTTCAAATGAAAGAGTATGATGTTCATCAGAGGGTGAGGGCAAAGGAACCAATTTGATGTGAGCAGCGTGGATAGAGTGTCATTTCCCCTCTACTCAAACTGCATTTTGGGTGGCCAATAACACCTGATATGGTCTTAACCAACATGGTTCCATTGCAGTGCTCCACTAAAAGTTCTTGACCATCACCAGGTTTCCAGGCTTCACCGATGTCCTTCAAGCAAACATTTGACCGGTAAGCTACCTTTCACCTGCTGGTGGATAGAACGCTATTGTTCAGTCATTTGTTTACAATAATCAACAAGCAGTGGGTGTTCAATGTCTTTCAATGATCATGGTCTTGGAGCACCCCACACATTAGCTGGCCTGCTCATATGGGGATAGCCCTGATTTGGACGCATCTGTAGTCCTCATAGAGAGTAATGCTAGAGGCAAAGCACCTGGCCATTTAAGTTCTGTGTGTGCACATATTTTAGCGAACTTTATTCTTTAAAATTCCATTGTCGCGTTCAATTAACCCCACACTTTGAGGATGTTTAGCTGTGTGAAATTTCTTTTTGATCAGCAATCTATTACACATATTTCGTATTACTTCGGAAATAAAGTGAGGGCCATTATCAGACCAAATTACCCTGGGAAAATATTCTTTCAACATAACTTTCGCAGTGGAGATGGCAGTATTATCTTTCAAGTGAAAAGCTTCTACCCGTTTGCTGAAGGGACAGATTACTACTAACACATATTTCAAAATAATGCATCTTTCTAATTCGCTAAAGTCAAAATGCAACACTTAAAAGGCAAAGGTAGGAGGGTAAAAATGTCCCGCGGAGACTGTAGTCCCTCGAGCTACATTATGGCTTACACATATTGCACAATTCCTAAGTACATTCTCAGCTGTTGCGGTAATCAAGGAATTAGGCCAAACATTTTCCAACTGTTTACAAATAGCTTTAGCATGTATGTGGGCGGGTCCGTGGGTCGTATGCACAACTAGGGGCACATAAGTATTAGGTAGCATTCACTGTTTTTTAGACCCTGTGACCCAACACTCTTCTCATCCTGCATAGCAGAGCTGTCTGCCCACCCCCTAATTTCCTCTTAAGTGGCCATTGCTTGTATCTCTTTAATGCTGACAGAGGTTTCCTCCATGCATCCCAAGTCCTGTGCCCTTCTAATATTCTCAGCATTATACATTTCACTTGGGATTTCTCAGAATAGGACAGCCCTCAAATGAAAATGGAAACAATCCCCATCCCTGTGGATCAGTCAAGACCCTAGGTTCACATGAGAGTTGGGAGGCCGGAGCATAGATTTCTAGTAGACACCGGGCACAAAAGAGCTCCATAGATCTACTAAGGTTCTAGATATTCTTTTGAGTGGGCATACTAACATTTCAGTAGGGTTTGCTGGAACACATGTAGTTAGTAAAGTATCGGCCAGAGTACCTGTCCTTTTAGGATCAGCAGCTAGGAGATACCATTCTTATTAAAATACAAAAGACTTGCTTGGATTATCGAAAACATTGGAGTCGATAGGGTCTGTAGTAGTTGGCACAGAGACAATCGCTGGTCCAGGTGGTACCCATCCACCCCTACTTCCTACCTGTCCTCCCTGACGTCCTATTCCCCTTCTTTGATACATTCCACTTCTCCTATTCAATAAGGCTTGACACTGTGCCCTCCAGTGGCCCTCCTGTCTGCAATATGCACACTGATTAGGACCTGGCGGTAGAAATGGTACAAATGGACCAACACCTCTTGCTCTTGAGCCAACAAACGGCCCTCCCATAGTTCCCTGTTGTACTTGATGTATTAACACACTAGTCTTGAGATCCACACTCTTCTTTTCTGCTTACTCCTTCTCCACATTTATTCTATTCTCATAATATTGAGGCATATGCAAAATGTCTGACAGAATCTTAGTCTGCCAAGCACTCTCGGATTGCATTATAAGAATGCTAATTTCAGGTAACAATTGTCGGCCAAATTTATCTACAAATAATTGTTTTCCTGCTGGGGTAGTCATTTCTTGTCCTGAAAAATCAATAAATACATGCCCAAAGTTATTAAAATATTCTGTTACCCCTTCAGTTTTATTTTGGACAAATGCGGGCAGCTTATCCCAATTAATCTTTTTCTCTGGTACCACCCTTTTGAGTTGTGCAACTATCAAAGTGGGAAGGCTGAGTACTGCAGGAGCAAGCCTTTTGCCAGTTGTCCTGTCGGCGTCAAGCTGAAATAGTGTGACCCATGTCCTCCCCAAAGTTGCAGGGTCAGTGATCTTTCTAATTGGTCTCCAAATATCTGATGGCAAAATTACTTAGAACAAAGTTTCCAAATACCTAATAGTGACGATAGAGGTATTTAAAATGGCTTTGAATTCTTTATAAAAACCCTGTAGGATTTTTCCTAATACCAGGGATGGTCTGTTTTAATGCATTTAAATCTTGCCTAGAAAAGGGTACGTGAACAAATTGGGTATCATATTTAGGGGGCTCCATAACTGGCTTCCCTTGATTATCAAGGACGGGACTTCCTTGAGCATCAAGCGTAGCCTGCTGTGGTATATAAACAGGCGGCACCTCTCGCATAGGGAGCTGACAACTAGGTAGTTTTCGTAATTTTAAAAGTGCTGTTAAGTGAATGAGTTGCTCTGCGATACTCCTTATGGATGCATTATCTTTATAAGTTTCAAGTGTTGCAAATCTGCAGATTTCTCCAACGTTGCTGCATCATTTTGTTGTGTAATTGCATCCAACATTACGTTCATAGCATGTATCTGGGTAACATACTGACAAAGGGTACTGCAAATGACTGAAAGAGGGGTCAAAGTGGGGGCCCATCTAAGAGCGGTATGTGTAACTAACTGTAATTATTCATCCGACACACAAGATTCTTTATATGCTGTGTTAATTACAGGCTGTTGGACATTTTCAGAAGTATTAGTTTCAGTTTCTAAACCCAATCAAGCTTTCTCTAGTCCTTTCATTTCATCCAATATCTCCCAAAGTCCTTAGACGTGTGAAAAGGTACCCTTCTCCGTATGACAAGTGAAGGCAGCTACATTTAAATCTTGCAATTCCCTAGGAACTGCCGAAGGCAATTTCTGTGCCCAATGGATTTGAATCTCGTCACCCAAACATTCTAACAAAATCAGTCGCTCCGGACCTTGGGCTTCAAGTACTTCATCAACCACATTCTGTCTGACTCCGCTCAATACTAACTGAACAGCCTGCTCTCTCAATTTCCTTTGTTGGGTAGGCATTAAAGTGGCTCATGTATTCCTACTAAATGGTTCTAATTTCCTTGCCTTTTCTTTAGTCACTGGGCCATATATATACTCACTAGGCGGATTTATGCTGACATCCGATACATCATCTTATGATAGAGGGGGAAGATCTTGGGGATCTGCGAGAGTGGGAGGGAGTTGAGGGCCCGGGAGTATTAATACTAATGGACTCTGTGGTTGACCATACAGAGGAGGGGGTGCAGAGGGAACGAGATGTTGGCAAGGGTTATTAAGGATCTGTTCTATCACGGGATCTTGGATAGTAGTAGGTATAACAGGATACATTCCTGTTCTTTATAACTGACCATCTCTGCCTATCTCTCTATTATTTTGCTGATACTTTTGTTGATCGTGAACCAGAGCTTTATCAGCCTGTGAGATGTGTCTTCGAGCAAATTTCTGTTCACGTTTGTTCCTCTGCGTGGCTTCTTTGCACCAATCGCGGATAACATCAAAGGCAGAGGGTCCAGCCTTATTCTTTAATAAAACAGATTCCAAATGCTGAATTATAGATACATCAATAGAACCATTTTCTGGCCATTGTAAACTAGGCGTATCTTTAGTCTGTTTGTGCCATGAACTGCTAAATACAATTGCCCCTAACTCATAGTTGACATACATCTAGTATGCCAAAGTACCTTCTGGGGGTGCGGGCTGACCATATTGAACCCAGGGGTCCTTAAATTAGTAACATGCCATGCAAAGGATGGGATGCAGAATAACTCTTACAACAAATAATAAGACCGACTCAGGAAGTTGGCAAAGTCTCAGCCGACTGTTTTAATATCAATTATCTAAAACAGGGAGTTACAACGGACATGGACTGATGTTCGCTCAAGCTCTCAAACATTTTGCATTTATAGACTGAAAATTTGTCACACATGCCGGCATACTATGTGGCAAACAAAAAGAATATGGGATGTTGTGATACGCACAAGGGGAACTTCTAAGTATACTTTCTATAATGGAACAGGGTGTGATTGGGTCTCTATAGTCAGGTGGACAATTTATGCCCACCCAGTGCAAGTCATCTTCATTAGTTATTAGATAAACTGTATATCATTGGCTATCAAACTATAAGGCCCTTCATTATATCGCCCTCTACAATTGGTTGGCACACTTGTTCCCTTCTGGAACATTCGTCTCACTAGCAGCACGTAAGCCGATACCCCAGGTGTCAGTGGGTGGACTTGACCATGTCTACCCACCCAATTAGCCCAACATCTCATCACTAAAGTCTACTGCCATTCAGATTGTCTTTGAACTCGGCCTTGCAAAGTATCCTTGCTCCTGGGAATAAAAGGGAGTACAGGCACACGCTTATCACAGTTCTGGTCTGCATGCCCAACTCCTATTTGCATCCTTGGCTCACTTGACGGGAGACTGTATTTCGTCCTATTTTGCAGTATTTAATTGTCTTTAATTAATAAACTTGGCACTCATGGTGTTACTTCCTTGCACCTTAACGTGAGACAATTCAACGTCTCATGGTCTCTGTTCTTTATGGATAGATAACCAGTTCTTGGCTCTTCATCCTTTGACACCAGGACAGCCTGCTCTTCTGGACCTTTCAATTCTCTTAGCTTTATGTTGCTGCAACAAAGCTTTTCTGATCCTTCTTTCTCTGTGGATCTGAGCTTACTAAATATGTGACACCGATGTCCAGCTTCTATATAATGGCAGCACTGCCTGCAGTCTATTCGCTATCTATAGCTAGCCTTTAAGATTATTTAGCCTACTTGCATTGCTGCATCTTTACAGTTATTAAACAACTTGCATTTTCTGCAGTGCTCTTCACTCGTGCAATCTTCATTCCGCATATGAAAGTTTACTCGATTCTTTATTTCGCCATTAGATTCCATACGGTCCATACATCCTTTTCTTCAGCCACTCTTCTCAGTGCGCCACGCTCATCCCTGTGATGTCACCAACTTCTCTTTCTCTCATCATCATATTCCTTTGGGGATCTCCTCCAAGAGATTGTCATCTCTACGGGAATACATCATATAGGGTCTTCTCAATGGATACCTTTTCTCGAAGGCTCTCCATGGAATAGGCACCATCACTGGTGTCCTGCACGTCACGATTTCTGGCTTCCAACGTATAGGAAGAATGGGGCGGGACTTCCTGAAGGAGCATTCAGCTGCTCCTCTACAAAATTCTAATTCGTTTGCAGAGCGAACGCATCAAATTCCAGACCAACATTTACAAAATGTACTGGGACCGGCATAACATTTTTGGACTTTCCCTGCCAAAAGAAGGTATTTGTAAATATCTTCGGTTTAAATCCACCAACCAAATCTTACCTGCCAAACAGCTATACTTACTAACAAAGTTCTGTCTCGGTTGTTGTGGGTGGAATATCGTGGGCAATTCATAGTGGCCCCAGCCGGGAGAGCGCGTCTATTGAGAGAAGGCCGCCGATGGAGACTAGTGTCGGCTGCAAGTAAATATGATGGCAGGGATCCCCAAAACCAAGCAGTCCATTGGTCAGGTTCCTATGCGTAACGTCTAGTCAAAGTGCCCTCATCCTCGGTGGGGCCCCACGTTGGGCGCCATTTTGAGACTTCTAAGTGCTATAATTCATGCAAAATAGAGCATCTGAGACGAGTTTCATAATTGGAAGGCAGGTTTTAATATACACATAAAATACACTTGCGGACTTCAGGTTCAACCACGACCAGTATTTCATGGAGAGTGGAGAAGTGAAGTACTTGAATAGTACACAGCGGCTTCTTTTATACAGAAAATGAAGCAGCTGTTAATATTCTACAAGAGATAACACAAATATGTTCAGATGACATACATAATAATGCCCAAATCCCTAGAAGGCAAAACAAATTACATTTTCAACAGTTATTGTTATTGCAAGTTTCTACTTTAATTATGGCTTTAATGACAAACTCTTTCGGCCAGTTCACGGACCGTGACTTGTGTTTCAGGACTTAAACACAAAATCCACTTGCCCTGCAGTCCAACAATGGTCACCCTATTTGTACATGGTCAACCTATTTGTACAATCTTAAAAAGATACCTTTCATGCGTTTAACAAAGTGGAAAGGCTGAATACTATGACTCAGTATGTAACTAACCTCTGCTTGGTGCAATCAGCGTTTACATAGCATTTAAGGAAAGGAATAGAGCCATGTTGGAACAGCTTAACTTACTTTGCAGAACAGATGGACCTATTCTTTGTTATTTAACCTAAGTTTATTGGTGAATGCCAGGCGACCGATACATGCCCTCTCTACGGACCCAGCCTTTCCTTGTAATGACTGACGGAGGAAGCCATGAACACATTTCTATTTTGTTTCCACTCAATGACTGACAAATGTGACTCAATTTTTAATATTAAGGAATGAGATATTGATCGCGAAAAAGGAATTAGCTCAGGGCTGAGAACGATGCATTTTATTATTATATTCTAACACATGTACACATATTTGAGGTACGTTTCACACACTGGTAACATCATTCTAATGATCTGGCACAGCACAATCTCAATCCCGCCTTCTGGGCCAAGAAAATAGTTGTTGTAACAATATTTGTTTTGGCTCACGAAATAAATGACAGATGGCTCTTCATTCCTAATATTGGGGAATACACCAGAATCACTTGCCAAAACCAGCAGTATGAATCACAATATCAAAATGAATACAATCTGCCTAATTCTGTCTTTCTATGAACAGTTACAATACAGTTAATTTTATAAAACACATTCAAAACCAATGCATCCCATTTTATCCGTGGATGGACATTTATTCAGTCTAAGAAAGCTTAACATTGCAGGTAAAACAAAATGCCAGCATTTTATGTTTACATTTGAAGTGTTATGGAAAACAAAACAGCAGTTCAATTTTTGAAATGTCACACAATCTCAAAATAGTGAAGGAATCGTGTTTCTCACTTATGGGTCTAGGGCGTTCACTTATAGCAAAACTCATTTACTTCTTTACTGTTTTAAATTGCAATGCAACTGAAAAGGGGTGTTTTTTAAAAGACAATGGGCCTCATTACGAGGTATGCCGTTAAGGCAAAAACGATGCCGGTATAGTAATACCGGCATCGTTTACCGTCCCGTCGCATTCCAACCTGCAAACCCGGCGTTAGCGGCACACTAAACAACGGTGCCGGTAATAGCGGCATAGGCGCGTACACGCGCACCTTCAGAGAGCAAATACCGGCATGCCGGTAATAGGGGGTAATTCCAACCCACGCATACATGCAAATACCGGCATCACGAAGCCGGTAATCACGGGCTGGCCGATGCCGGCCATACAGGCATTGCGGACCACCCGCAAACAGCAAGCAGGATACAAGGCAGCTGCCACAGGTGCACACAATCCCCACAGGTGGAGTCAATGGAGGCTGTGCCAGTATAAACTGAGCACACCCACACACCACAAGCCCCCCCCCCACAGGGGTGGGCAATGTTGAGCGGTCCAGAACAAAAGGAGCACACCTACACACTGCCCCCCTTCCGACACCAAAATGCTACCACTAGCAGTTGCAATCATGGCGCTGGAGGACATGCCTATACTGCTACAAGTACAACAACAACAATTACAGCAGCAACAACAGGCAGCACAGATGAGACGCAGGAGGAGAAGGAGGGTGAGACAGGCCCAGCAATTACCACCAGCGCAGCCAACAATCCCTCGCACCAGACCCAGCCCATTCAACCTAACCCCTGAGCAGATCCACACCCTGTACCGGTTGGACCGTGACACCATCACCACCATAGTGGACATGATACAGAACGACATTACCAGCCACATAGAAATATGCACTGCCATCCCCCCACTACTTAAGGTGGTGTCTGGCCACATGCACCTACCAACACACAGTGGGCCAGTTGCATGGCATTTCACAACCACCATTCTCACGCATGCTGGACCACGTGCCTGGATGCTCGGTGAGTTGCACAACAGGCCCATGGCCATGCTGTGGGGTACTGATGTGTGCGGATGCAGAAGGGGGGGGCTACTGTACCCGGGTGGGAAAGGGGGGGGAATAGTGCACCTGGGTGGCAATAGCCAGTGATTGGAGAATGCATGCAGATCTAAACACACCTCACCTGCACTAGCCAAACGGAACATGACACATTACTGGGCCACATATCCCAAATAATGCATATGGATGACTACAAGTAAGTGGCACAACCAGGGCACCATGGTGATGGCAAGCAGTGCATGACTGAATAGGATGGCAACTGTGGCAATGCGGCTAGTGCGACCATGCATAGTAAAGAATACACATCATGAATTGGAGGCTAAACATTGTTGCACTACCACTGCACATGTGCCAGAGCATGCATGATTACACCCTGCATCATCCATTGAACCCCATCCAGTGTACCGCACCTCTTTACAGTATACAATGCATATAGGTGACTATTTTGTACACGTACTGGGACATGTGCATGATCACACCAAATAGCTGCTGCCATGACTGTGCTCCCTGAAGGTGGCAGTTCAGAGTGACACACACCTATTTGTATCTGCTTGCAGGTGATGGAGGATATCCCTTGAGGCCGTGGCTACTTACCCCTGTGCGGAACCCGCAGAACAGCCATGAAGAGGAGTACAATCGTGTGCACACTCATACCCATGTTGTGAATGAGCAGACCTTTGGCCTGTTGAAGGCGCGATTCCGCTGCCTAAGCAGGTCTGGTGGGGCACTCCTATATAGGCCTGAGAAGGTTGCAAAGATCACCATGGCTTATGTCATGCTGCACAACATGTGCGTCCAAAGGAATGTACCACTGCCACCTGACATTGACATGCATGGGCCGGGTGAGGATGAAGGGGATGGAGACGGAGGCGAAGGAACCCCCCTGCCAGTACGTGATGCATGGGATGGCCATGCTGTATGCCAAGCACTAATTGACGAATTCTTTTGAAATCAGGGACCATGAAAGTAATGTGCCTGTGGCCCACTGGCTGCATGTGGACATGCAAACTTGTTTTGTCAGAAGTGCCCCACTGCACACCATCACACATGTACATGCACAAAAAGAAGTATGTCCAGCCAATGATTTTCTTGCACACAACGGGTGTATTTTCCAGACACGTGATAATGTGAACCAAATCCCCTCACAACCCCCAGTGAACTCCCTCACCCACCCTACAAACCCCAAAAATACCCAAGTAAACTCCCTCACCCACACTACAAACCCCCCAAATGTCCCCATATGTACAACAAACACTGGTCCCTTGACCAACGTACATTTTTCAAATGTCATTGTCTGCCCACTCTATTTCTTTGGTTTTTTGGGATCCGGGGGTGCCATGGTCAAGCGCCGTGCACTCCTCCGCGTCATCCGCACGGGGCTCGATTGGGCCGAGGTAGAAGGGGTTGGGGCAGTGGAGGTGTCGATGGTCAGTCCCATGCCTGCCCCAAGGTGTGGGCGCTGCATATGAGGCAGGTTTGCAGCAGGGCCTGCGTAAGTGCCCCCAGACACCACCTCATGGCACTTGTGGATGCCTCAACAGCAGCAGTGTTGGCTGCGATGGCTGTGGCAATGGCCCTCATGGAGTCATTTCCATCTGATATTTGTTGCTGCATCAGTTCAAGCATCGACTGTTATGCCTCAACCCTTGACAGGCGAGCCTCGATGGAGTCGTTGGCTGCCGGAGTGCTGGTGACCGGGGTGGTGGTAGGCAGGGTGGTGGTAGGCAGGGTGGTGGATGGCACTTGTGTGGTGCCCACGTCCAGGGCACACTCCTCCTCAAAGAGGCATATGTCTGACTCATCAAGGTCTGAGTCGTGGAGGCAGGGATCGTACATGCTCTCTGCCTCTGTAGGGGTAGGGATGCTGGTAATGGGGCTTGGGGTGGGTGTGCCGGACATGATGTCACCCTCATTCTCCACCTCTGCATCCACAACGTCCGCGGTGGTTGGCGGAGCATGAATAGAAACGCCTCCAACTGTTGTGGGTGGCTGCTGCTGGACAGTGGGTGCAGGTGTTTCCTGCAGGGTTACTGCCCGGTGTGGCACACTGCCTGTTGCTCTGGGCAGTTTCTTGAGCTGGGTGGTGCCGGTGGCCCTGGTCCCTTGCCGTGCAGTGGATGAACTTGCACCCCTGTCCTGCATGCCATCTTCCTCATCGGTGCCTGGGGGATAGAAGAGATGCAGGTCATCAGTGATGGTGCCACATGGCAGCGATAATCCATTGCGCTGTGATATGTTCATTCATGCATGAAATTATTTTAGGGGTGTGGCAGTTGGTGTTCTGAGGGGGCATGTGGGCAATCAATGCATGGCTGTTGGCATGGCATTGGTATTGTGGATGTGTGGTGAGTTCCATTGGCACGATTGGGTCATGTTGCACTTGTGTTGGGATTGGCACTCCGCATGCGTGTGTAGCAGGGTGTGGCACATATTCTTGACTGGATATGTTGATGTGGGCCTGGGACATGCATTGCCTTGGCTAGTCTCACTTCTACGTCACTTGTGCCACATCATGGTTTAGCCTACACGGATGTGATGGGTCACTCACCTTCTTCTGTGGATGATGCGGCGCCCACCTCCTGGTCTCCGATTCCCTCTATGGATTCAGGATCTATAAATGTACTGGCTGTCTCCTCCGATGCCGTCAACTTCACTGGGGAGTGTGGTCCTCCGCCCGTCGCCATTGCGGCCCTCCTGTTCTCCGACAGGATCTTCCTCACCCTGAGGCGGAGGTCATCCCACCGCTTCCGACAGTCCCGCACACTCCTCGGGGTGGTTCCCACTGCCGACACCCTCTGTGCGACCTCCTGCCACACCTCCTTCTTTTTGGTCTGGGCCGTATGCTTCATGTCGGTGCTCCTGATGGTGTCCGCATGCTGGGCCAGGGTGTCAGCGAGCATACTTAGCTCAGCGTCTGAAAACGCTGTTTGCGCTTCCTGGGGGTCGCCTTCCTGGTAGCCTTGGACATCCTGCTTCTATTCTGCCACAGCACAACACAAAAGAACTGGTGGTTTGGGAGGATGGCAATGGATTGTGTTTTTAAAGATGGCCGCCGGCCCATTTCCCGTTCCTGCGCGATGACGTAATTTCCGGGTCAGTTTTTTGCGAACACGGTATTACCATGCCGGTATTTAGGGGTTGGTATGAGGCGGTACCGCTATGGGCAGGTCCCGCGATGCCGGTATAGGGGGGTTGGAGGGCCTTTAGCGGCATGCCGGTATTACCATTACCGGCATGGGGGCTCGCGCACTCGTAATCACCCGCTATTAGCGGGTTCATACGAGCACGGACCCGCTCTTACCAGCATGCCGGTAATGGACCCGTTTTTACCGGCCAACTCGTAATGAGGCCCAATGTATTTTCTCTGAGAAGGGGTGAAACCAACCCATTCACAGGTATCAAATGAGGTTCTGTTCCCCCCCCCCCCTCCCATCACCGTCTTCTTTTCTAGTTCCTTTTGGGATTAGCAAATAGTTTCATACAAATCTTTTATTTATTTTATTTAAAGTATGGTCATCACAAGTAAACAGTTTTTAATCTGGCAGATGTATTGATCACCATAACGTATAGACTGTGATCTATTATTGCATCTGTGAAAACCAAGGGCATTCATTAATTTCCATTAGGGAGTGACCGTATGCCTTGCACTACATCAAATTCTCATGGAGATGTAATTTTAAGTATTGTTTCAGGGTATCAATTTACTTAATTTCAAAGTTTTGAGTGGGTACAAGGCAGCAGTGCTCTAAACAGGCTGGTCATTCTGCTGGCTCCCTCACTGTCTGGACCTCAGCATTCACATCATTCTGATTCAGTTCCAGTCTGGAATTTGCCTCCTCAAAATGACTTTCGAGCCACTCTTTGAGTATGGCTCCTTTTGCTCTTCTGTTAAAATCTGTATGTCTCCATATGGGGGTCCCTGTTATTCTTCCTGGACACCCAGTCTTTCTGCTGTGAATGTTTACAGAATATCTTCATTCTCTGCATAGAATTGGGCCTCTTAAAGGGAATAACCCCTCGCCTTATGAGGTTTTTGTGATTAAAAAGTGTACTGTTCGTTCTCCATTCTGATGGTGTGCTACAAATGCATAACACTTCAACAAGTTACATGCCTTATGCCTGATTGGCGAAGAGCGTGAGAATCTTTTGGGAATGGGAGTATTTCTCTAATCTCTGCCTTCACTCTACTAGAGAAGAGATCACTTGTTCTCCAGCATTGGATCTTTCATGGATTGACGTGCTTTGAATATTCACCGCCGACAGGCTGGGAATCCTTGGTAACTTTAGTGTTATAGCTTATAATAAGGCTTTTTAAGCTAACTTTAGTAGCATATCTGTCCTTCTGGGTGCATTCTGCCCCAACCAATGGGACGTTGAGTGTCTAGCCCCAGCTAGGAGGCCATCTTCAGATTCTAGCCGCACATCGGGCCATCTTCAGATTCTAGCCGCACATCGTGCTGAGGAGTACTAGAGGCTTTTTCTCCTGAAGAAATGAGGCCAGATACTTGAAATACTTAAAGAAAACCTACACATTTCCAAATAACTTACACATCTGTGCACAGATAAGTGTTGTCTTTTATAATGAAAGAAAAATGGGAAACCCTCTTCAAGGCATGCCAGTATGTGACATTATGAACGTTTATGGGGGGATAGGCATGCTGGATGCATATATTGTCTCTACCCCAATCCCATTCAAGAATACTGAGATATTTGCAACTTTTAGAACAAATACTCTCGGACAGGAAGAAAAGACTAGCCCATTGGCTAAATGAAGGAAAGTAACCCCCTTCAGAGGCCGAATCCTCAAGAAGTGTGGTGGATGGCAGGGCAGACAGGCCCAAATCTCTCAAGAGGGCTAGGTCAGAAGAAAGATTGTTGTCTTCTTCATCTTTAAAACAGAAAAAGGAGGGGAAATTGATCAAATCCATCCGGCCGTCGACTGAAGACGGAACCTCAGCAGACGAAAACCTTGACGATGATGGGCAACGTAAGTGGTCCCGAACCCTCATCTATAAAATCGAGACCTTCGTCAACTAGCACTGCCGTCTCCACCGTGGTCCAAAAAACCCTTGACAACACCATCATCGTTGACGGCCACCCTGTCGAAGGGAAAACAAGGTACTACCAAGACTTTATCGACGGCAGCTTAGACGACTCACCTGTCTGACGATTTTGCCCCAAAGAACCTGACAACCGTGACGACATTAACAGTGCATGCGAAGTCTCAAACACTGTTGCAATTTACAATGGCAATACCATCGTCTATGGCCAAGATAACGAAAAAGAATACGAAAACATCCTTGTTGACGGACACACAAAAAGGCATCACAACTGAAGAAAAATTGGAAAAATCACAGCCAAAAGACCACAAGAACAATTCCAGTGGCAATCAACCACTAAAATCAGATAAAAAAGCAAGGGAGGCTGTGGAAGATCCTGTAGGGACAGAAGAAGGGTCAATAGTTATAAAACTGACACTCAAACCCTTGCAGCCAACCAAGACAATGGAGGACCAGCCCATACTATCTATAAACGGGGAACCATCCCCACCTCAGTCACCCAAGATAACAGATGACCAGTCCATAATAGCGGTACAAAGGGAAGCATCCCTGTCTCCATTCTCCTCAATACTACCGGAACAAATATTGGAACACCATATTGACTCGGAATTTGAGCAGGGGCACTCACCCCAATATTCAGACGGGGAAAAATACTTGACACGTAAGGCACCCCGGAGACCACAGGGATTATGGTGGTTACCGGGACCTACAGAGCCAGAGTTACCAATTCCCATTGACCTATCCCTGCCGACAGAACTTCTACTTAACTTGCAGTCTTTGTTATTGCTGCAGGTTTTGTCCACGCTGCAGTCCCTACTCCAGCAACCAGATAATAGATTAACAGCTGTTCAAGCACAGGCACAGGTGCCGCATGAGATACCTGGTCCCTCTGGCATGTCCCGAAAGCCTGCCAGGGAGAACTTGCTAAGAATACAACTAAGCGTACAGGCTGACCCAAGGAACCGCCTACCAGGCCTATGAGGCATCGACCGCTAAACAGAGCTAGTAACCTGGTGAGAACAAGGTTCTTCCCCAAGGCAAAAGCACTCACCGTATAGGGACCACAAGGAGTGCAAACTCTACTCATCCACCACAGACGATGACAGCGATAATAGGGAAATAGTTAGTACTACCTCCCAATCTTCACAATTGGACAACTGGGAGGACATGTACATGGGCCTAGTCCAAGGGTCAGAATAACCGTCTCAATAGTCACCACCAGGCGATGTAAGCGCTTTTCACAATACAGTGCAAGAGGCATGCAAAGAATTCATGCAGATTCCCTCCAAACAGAAAAAGGATTACTTCCTTTTTTAACTTGGTGCAAAAACGTAGGAAGACAGTGATGTCCGCTCCCAGTCTAGATCACATATGGAAGGAGGGCCTGCTGCTCATGAAAACACCCTTCTCAGAGCCAGCATTGAAAGGCTGCTTGGGAAAGAAATTCAAGGCACCAGAGGTATCTCCAAAATGCCTAACATATCAACCAAACCCCGACTCAGTAGTGTCGGCGGTGGCAAGCAGGAAATCTAACACATGGGGGCAGAAGGGCGCAGTGCCCCCAGATAACGACAGCAGGAAACAAGATGCCTTTGGCAAGAACATTTTGGCTACAGGAGCCACTACAGTTAAAGCGTCAAATTCATAATCTCCAGGTATAACTGTGAGATGTGTATGGCCCCACTGTTGGAACACTTGCCAGAAGAAAAACACAAGCAAGCCCTCGACATTATACGAGAAGGGAAAGACGCTTCCAATCATGCTATCAACATTGCTGTTGACATTGCAGAAACAGGGTTCAAACAAATCAGCAACAGGGCCATGTTACAGATACAAGCATGGCTGAAATGCACAGATTTCAGACCAGATGTGCAATCCACTGTGCTAGCCATGCCTTTTCAGGGAGACTAACTTTTTGGCCCTACATTTGATGAGGTGCTACAAGCGATTAAGACAGACACAGATACAGTGAGGTTATTAACTACTTTGACAGTGCAGCGCACTTTGCGCTCATTCTGAGGAGTCTCGGGTCGCTCAACAGCTACGAAAAGAGGAGTAAAGTCATACCAACGAGGGTCCTCCTATTCGCAGACCTAGTACCAGGGTTATAGATGAGCTTACCCTTACAGACTACTACAAACCGTTTCAAGAAAATGACAGACGTCTATTGCTAGGGGTAGACCACAGAAGCAAGCGTGACTCCCATCGCTCTTGGGCCCATACGTTCAAATATCGACAACAAGTGGGAAGCAACTTGCAGTATCATCTGCAACACTGGCAACAACTAATGACAGACAGATGGGTTATAGATATCATAAGAAAAGGCCACATATTACAGATCAAAGGAAGGACGCCCCCGACTCTGCCGCTTTTGTTACACCAATTGCACTTAAACATCCTAAGAGGCGAGGTGCAGAGACTACTCCTAAAACGCGCAATCGAAAAGGTCACAAAACATCAAAAGTGCAAGGGCACCTAATCCTGATTCTTTGTGGTCAGAAAACCCAGGAAATCCTGGTGCCCAATACTAGACCTAAGAGGTCTAAACATACGTCAAAAAACAAAAGCTCAAGATAGTCACCTTGACCGACGTCATAAAGGCGGTAAGGGAAAACGACTTTCTGGCATCACTGGACCTTAAAGATGTGTATTTCCACATTCCATTTCGAAACAAACACAGGACGTTCCTAAGATTTGTGGTAGGAACAACCCATTATCAATTCAAGGCCCTCCCATTTGGATTGCGCTCAGCCCCAGGACTTTGACCAAATGCCTAGCCCCGGTGGTCGTGTCGCTGTGGATAGAGGATACCACGTATACGCCTACCTCAACGATTGGTTAATATGAGCACTGTCACAGACGGTAGTGAGAACTGCAATCCAACAGTTGTCCCACACCCTCTTTTTGCAATGAATTCAGACAAATCTTGCTTCGAACCGTCAAATATGTTGGTGTCCCTAGGAAGCCCAGTTCAACACCTCTGAGGGGCAAGTGTGTCTGTCTGTAGGGAGGACACAAAGAATACCACGTCTGGTAGAAAATTCTACCCGGGCGCCAAAGTATCAGTCCAAGCAGGCATGCAACATCTGGGCACCATGTCTTCATACATTCCGCTAATCCAACATGTAGACTGCAGATGAGACCGCTGCAAGAATTACTGACGGATCAATGGTCTCAATTGACAGAATCCTGGAACTACAAATTAATAGTGACAGCAGCGCTCACAGAAAAATTGTGGTGATAGCTCACACACACTCACATCACAAGGGGAATGCCGTTTGCGGAGCCTCCGTTTTAAGAAACTCTAGTCAGACACATTATTGACAAGATGGGTTACACACGCAAACCAACCAGTCGTTAAAGGGCCACTGGACCGCTGCAGAAATAAAACTCCATATCAATGTCGTGGAGATGAAGGCAGTAGCACTGGCACTTGGCTCGTTCCAACCAGTTCTCGGGAACAAGGTTGTCAAAGTGTTCAGTCAACACAATCAGCATGTATTACGTGAGGAAACCAGGGGCTACAAGATCAAGAACACTGTCCAGGCAAGCACTGGGCCATCAAAAACAACATACAACTGCAAGCATTTCACCTACCAGGGAAGGAAAATTAAGCAGCAGATCAACTCAGCAGGGCCGACAACCAGTTGCACGAGTGGCAACTGGCATACAGGAAACTCAAACAGATCTTCAAAAATGGAGAAAACCAGCCATTGATGTATTCACCACTTGGTAGAAAAAGAAATGTCCCCTGCTCGCAAGCAGGTACCTGCACCACCGGTCCCTAGGAGATGCGTTTGCAATATTGTGAGAAGGGATCTTCGCCTATGCGTTTCCCCTCACAGTGGTGATGCGCAAGGTCCTGCAAATGATCATAACTTACAAGTGCACAATCATTCTAATAGCTCCGACATGGGCGGCGCAACCGTGGTTCTCAGACCTCATTCATCTATCTCAGGACCATCCTATTCTATCTCAGGACCATCCTATTCCCTCCTAGGCCAGGATCCCGACCTGCTCTCCATGTGCAACCAGCAAGTGCTACACCATGACCCAGAGCCTCTCAAATTAAAGGCCTGGCTCCTGACGTCAGCGAATTTGGATAGTTCCCATTCAAAGAAGAATGTAAAAAACATTCTAAAAATCAACCAGGGCAGATTCCACGAACAGATCCTATGCTTACAAGTGGGATTGATTCTGCAAATGGTGCTCCCAATTACAACCAGATCTATTAAATATAGCACCTCATGAGATTCTTCCATACTGGCCACGGATGGATTTTCACACTGTTCCATTAAAGTACATCTAGCGGCGGTCTCTAGCTACAACAAGAAGCAGAGGAAGGCACCCCTATTCGGGGCTCGCATAGTGAAACACTTCATGAGAGGCCTGTTTCCCACTTACCCCGCCCCCACACCGCAAAAAAGAAAGTGCCACTGCAATGGAGCATAAATACAGTGTTATCAGCCCTAATGAAACTGCCGTTTGTGCCAATGGCCAATACGGACATAACATTTGCTCCTGAAAAACAGCTTTTTTTAGTCGCAGTAACATATTTTCGATGAGTGTCTGAACTACATGCACTATCTGTTAAACTTCAATATCTGAGAAGAACAAAGTCATCCTAAAACCAAATCCTACCTTCATCCCGAAGGTACTGTCGAATTCCATCTACAAGCAGAAGTAACCTTACTGGTATTCTTCGTAAATTCGACTATTGCAGCAGAGCAATCTCTGGATTCACTAGACCTTCAAAGGGTTCTAAAATTCTACATAGATAGAACCAAACATATATATATATTTTTTTTATTCAGTTTTATTAATTTGGAATACAAGTCACAAAATAGTTACATACAAGAAAATACAGAACAGAGTTGGAAAAACTATCAATTGGCATTTAAGTGAAGGTCACATGGAGTTACACAATTTTGAACTTTTGAACTGTACGTTTTCCAAAGTTCTTCATATCCCTTCAGGCTACATATAATAAATACATCGTCATACAGTGTACGGGTTGATTCAGGTCGGGTCATAAGGCAGAGTAGACTCCTGTAGGCACTTCCACAAATTAACTTGATACACCTGATATATGTTTGTTTACAAAGTCAATCCATGTCGCCTCACAACCTGTGGCTCTCCCATGAAGGGATGTTATCTTGTCCATAATGCATATATTTGAAGCTATATTAACCCCCTCTCTCATACTCGGGACAGTGATAGATTTCCATTTCATCACTAATAGGGCACGAGCTGCCAGTAGCAGGGTGAGACGCTAGGCGTTTGATCCTTATCCATTCATCCTCACACCTCTCAAAACCGAACAAAATAAGATATGGGTCTGCAACTCTATGGATACCGTCCAGGTCTTTGATCCAGCCCAAAACTTCATCCCAGTAAATCTGAATCGAGGGACACCCCCACCACATATGCCAGTAGTCGGCGATTTCGCCACATTCACGCCAGCATTGTGGACTTGATGACTGGAACATCTTAGAGAGTCTGTGGGTCGTACTGCCAACGATGCAATAACTTAATACCGTGCAGTTTATATTGACTCGATAGGGATGTTTGTGAGGCCGCTCTACAAATCCACCTCGACAAGGCTAGTTCAATGTGTCCACCAAGATCCCTTTCCCATCTATTCCTCAGTGGTTCAGTAGTTCCCTTCCCTGCACCTACCAATTCTTTGTACATGGCGGATATCAAGCCTTTCATCTCTGTCCTAGACTTCAGTAGTATTTCGAAGGGGGTTAGGTCTCTCTGTAGCTTATCTTTCCACTCTGCTCTCGTTAGAGTGCCTTTTATCTGCAGGAAATGGAAAACAGATAATGTTCCTGTGTTCAATGCTTCTTCCAACTCTGGGAGTGTAATGAAGGAGTCACTTTTCATTAGTTGGCCCACCCTCTCCAGACCCACTTCGTACCATGATTGAAACCTTTCTATGTTGGAGATGTATTCTCCAATACCTGGGGACCAGAGGGGGTTCAATGGGGATGGCCATGTGGAGACTTTCAGCATCCCTGCGCCCTCCCTCCAGATTTCCCATATGGTTCCCAATATCGCATGGTGAACAAAACATTTTTTTTAAAACAATTTTTATTGATTTTTCTTTCAACAACCAACACAAACCAAACTTACAGCATTCATAACAATATTAATATACATCACTTTATCTTGTCCACTGTGTTTCACCCCCTTCCCACCCTCCCCTCAAGCCTACTTTCCTTCCTGTTCCGTTTCTTCATCATGTAGTAGGGTGTCTGTACCGATTACTCCTGATGGGTTTTGGTCACTAGCTCCATCATTTGTGGGCCCAAATAATTCTGCAATTAGTTGTTTCCAGGCCATAAAGGTTCCCGCTTCCTCCTCCCCCCCCAACATTACTCGCTTCTTGCCATACTGTCGTTTCCGCCTCTGCCCATTTTTGTAGATCGTTCCACCACATTTCTATTCTTGGTCTGTGACATGCTTTCCATCTCATTGCAACTTTCCTCTTAGATAGCACATACACCGGGTCTTTCAATTTGCTCACATGCTTTAGCTTGTGTGGTCTAGGGAACCCTCCCAGTAGGCAAGCCCATGCTTTATCTATCTTTACTTTGATACCTTTATGTTCCATCCTGTGTGCTATTTCACCCCAAAAACATTCTATTTCTGGGGATGACCAGAACATGTGTACCATTCCAGCATTTTCTTCATTACATTTGGGGCATGCTTGTCGCCCTGCAGTTTCAAATGTAGCTATCCTTTGTGGCGTCATATACGCCCTATGAGTGATATATAACTGTATCTGCTGTAGCCTGGTATTCGTCGATACCTTCCTCTTCCCAATCTTTTCTAAGTTGTACCACTTACCTTCCCACCTTGGTCATCACCAGCTCATATAGTCTAGATATTTCGTGCCCCCCCCTCTGCTATGTCGCATATTGTATCTATGGCGGTATCAGGTTCACTCGATAGTTTGTCTTCCGACCACGTCTCTTTTATCCGCTGCACCACCCTATGATATGTGATATACTTTCCTGCATGTCCCCCTGTTTCTTCCACTAACCCCTCAAAATCCCTTATATTCCCTTCTTGCCATATGTCTCCTAAAGTTGCTATTCCCACAGGCTCCCAGTGCCTTCTGATCATTTATCTTAGTTGTGTTTCTTTTCCCGCCAAAGCTACCAGTGGCACATACAGGGAGCATGGGTAAGGGTCCTCCATCATTTTACAAGCTCTTCGCTATATCTCCCACCCAAGTACCATCATCCTCGGGCGTCCCTCCATGTCTACCTTAGGTAACCACATCATCTCTTTAAGAAAGAATGGGGCACAGTCTTATTGGAACAACCTGGTCTCAAGGTCGGCTCCTAAAGCCATTTAGCTATGTACTGAAGTTGGCTTGCTATATAATAGATCTCATAATTTGGTAGTTTGATGCCTCCCTTCGCGTATGAGTTTTGCAATTTCTAAAGGGCCATCCTGTTCCTTGTCCCCTGCCAGAGGAATTCCCTGCATATACTGCTCAGCTTAGCAAAGAATCGCTTGGATATCAAGTATGGGATATTCACAAAGTAATGTAACAGTCTTGGCAGGACCACCATTTTAAGCATTGCCCCTCAGCCCATCATCGCCAGGGGGAGTTTCACCCAAAATCTCATACTATTTTCTATGTTCCGTACAGCCTTCTCAGTATTGTGCTGGTGCTCTTCTTCTACAGTGTGATATATATCTATTCCCAGGTTTCGAAACGTGTTGACCTCCCACGGCATCTGGAGGATCTAGTGGGATCCCTTTATACCTCCCCAATGGAAACACACAAGACTTTTTGGGGTTCACTGCTATGCCTGAGAGCCCTGCAAATCGGTCCAGCACTTCCAGGACATAGTGTAGATTT
Organism: Ambystoma mexicanum; assembly: GCF_040938575.1. Lineage (NCBI taxonomy): Eukaryota > Metazoa > Chordata > Amphibia > Caudata > Ambystomatidae > Ambystoma > Ambystoma mexicanum. Next base: position 1,469,656,084 of record NC_090929.1, on the reverse strand, counting down.
TCTTCCTGGTAACGCAGGTACAGCAACATGTCATCAGCATACAAGGAAATTAAATGCGATTCTCCTTTAATGGCGATGCCTATTGTGTCATATTGCTGTCTCAAATATATCGCCATGGGCTCTAAGGCCAGGATATACAACATAGCGAACCCCAGGCAACCTTGTCTGGTGCCTCTACTAAGCTTCCACCTCTCTGATATCACTGTCCCTGTCTTCACTCTGGCCAGCGGTTCACTATATAGCAATTTGGCCCATCTTAGATACCCCGGCCCTAATCCATAATTTGTCAAGGTGGCAATCAACCATAGCCATTTGACAGTCAAAGGCCTTGATTGCATCAAGTGACACGACTGCCATTTCATTTGTCTCTTTGTAAGCATATTCAGTGACTCGATGGAGTCGCCTGAGGTTGTTGGATATGTTCCCATCAGGGACATAACCAGTTTGGTCGGGATGTATCAATTTAGTAATGACTCTCCTCATTCTGTTTGCCAGGACAGCCATCAGTATTTTGCTGTCCTGATTCAGCATTGACCGAGGTCTATAGGATCCACACTCACCACCAGGCTTATTGGGTTTCAGGAGCGGTAGGATTATCGCTTCTCTCAAGGATTCTGGTAACTTCCCGACTTCGTATGATTCGTTAAGCATTTCCAGGAGAGGTGGGAGCACCACATCTCCATACATCTTGTAGAATTCACTGGGGAGTCCATCGGTCCCCGGGGTCTTACAAGTGGGTAGCTGCCTCACCACTTCTTCCAATTCCTCTAAAGTGATTGCTGTGTCTAGCTCCTCTCGTTCTTCAGCGCTAATCTGCGGCAATCCTATATCCTCTAAAATCTCGTTTATTGCATTATCACTTTCCTCCACGTCCCCATACAGGACATGGTAATAGTTTGCAAATTCTAAATTCACGTCCTCCTGGGTATCTGCTATGCTCCCAATTTCTTTCTCTATCGTCCTAATTACTGGTCTAGGGGTCTCATTTTTGTATAACCATGCCAGAACTCTCCCTGGTTTATCTCCCCCTGCATGCTGTCTCTCTATATATTTTTTATAGTTTAGGTTGCACGGCCTATCCCAGTATCCCACGCATTTCTGTTGTAACCTAAGTATTGCTTCATTATCATCTTTGGTGCTACCTCCCCTTTTCAACTCCTCTTCTAGCTCTTTTTCTGTTTCTTGTAAGTCCGCTGCGATCCCTCCTTGTAGCCCCTTGGACTTGGCTATTGCTATTGCTCTCAGCACTATTTTAAAGGCTTCCCAAAGGTCCCTAGGCGACTTCACGCTACCTGTATTGATCTCAAAATAGCTTATTATTTCCTCCCTCATGTCTTCTCTGAAGATATTGTCCTTTAGCGCTTCCGCTCTGAGACTCCATGTCGGTATTTTCACTCTCGGAGGTTGGTTCTGCCATGTCAACATAAGCGGCGAATGGTCCGATAGGACCCTCGCCTTGTATTCTATCTGTGCTATCTCTGTCGTCAGCGCATGCGTGACAAACACATAGTGTAATCTAGTGTGTAGATTCTGGGGAGCTGAATAATACGAGTATTGTCAATCTTGCGGATACTGCCTTCTCCATGCATCCTCCAACCCGAAGTCTGTTATCATGGACTTCAGTATTCTGGCTGCTGGGGTCGGTCTATCTATTTTGGAGTCTGATCCATCTATCTTCGGGTCTATTACACAATTAAAATCTCCTCCCCAAATCACTGCCTCTCCCAGGCTTAGCGCAGAGTTTACTATATAGTGTCCTGAAATATGCTGCCGTGTCTTGATTTTGGGCATAGGTGTTTATCACACATATCTCCTTGTTTTCCACCAATCCCTTCAATATTACAATCCTCCCATCTGCCTCCACCGTAGATTGCAATAGTTGTAACGGTACGTGTGATGCCACCCACGTGATCACCCCCCTAGCATACGTCAAGTATGTTGCTCCCACCACAGACCCTCTCCATTTTTTCCGTACCACCCCCGGTTTTTCTTGTGTCAGGCTGGTCTCTTGCAATAAGGCTATATCAATTTTCTGCCGTTGCAAAAACATCATAACCTTATTTCTTTTAAGATAGCTATTGAGCCCTCTCACATTCCAAGTGACTACTTTAAGGTCTCCCATTGCATATCCCGGTCTCTTCCCCTCCCTCCACAGGTACCCTCCAGTACCATCGGATCTCAGATCTTCCCTTGTTTTATGCAGGCTTGTTCCCCAATGCAAAAGTCTTCCAACTACTAGCTCTACCCCAACCCCCCCTCTCCCATACACCCAAACTTCCTTCCTTCCCTCCCACCTCCCTTCCCTGCCCCAACTCGCCCCCCTGTATGCCCTCCCCCCTCAACAACCTCCCCAACTGTTGCCCAGCTCTATCCCTGAATCTCAGTCACCCCCGCATCTAGCCCTTTTCTGGCAATAGCCTGTATTCGCGTCTCAGCAGGGTAAAGTTGCCCTAGTGGCTGTCCTATTACTACTACTTCCGGGGGGTAGGTCCCATCCATTCCCGTTTGCTTTAAATTCAGCACGCTTCGTGCTGCACAATTTACTTGCGCATCTTATAGTCTAGTCCAACAAGTCCAACAAATTCAAAAGTGCCACGTTTCAATTTGCAATATTATCTGTCTTCGCCCCTCCTCTGTTATCCATACCACTGTCTTTTCAAGGCCCCCCCCCTATCGTGTTATTATGCATGCCGTATCCCCATCACTTATCGTGCTTCTCGCAATCTTGCTCCTCATCTTGTTCTGGGCAGCCCTGCGCATCCAGCCATGTCGTTGCTTCCTCCGGAGTTTCAAAAAAGAACGCCCTACTTTTGTGCAGGACTTTGAGTTTCGCAGGATACAAGAGCATGTACTTAATCCCAGCAGTGCCTAGTCTCCTCTTGACCGCCACATAACTGTATCGCTGCCTTTGCACCAGCATGGTGTAATCAGGATATGCCGTGATGTTTGCAGATGCTCTCTTTATCGTTACACCTTTGCGAAAGTACTCCAAGATCTTCTCTCTGTCTTTGTAGTTTAGGATCTTAGATATTATCGCTCGGGGGGGGCTCCAGGATGTGGTTTTCTCATCAGGGCCCTATGCGCTCGTTCAACAGTAAAACCTTGTGAAAGCTTGTCGGCTCCTATCTCCTGCAGGATCATATTCTCCACGTAGTCTGTGGGGTCTTGGCCTTCCTCTCCCTCTGGCAGGCCGACCACTCGTATGTTGTTACGTCTTGCCCTTCCCTCAGCCTCCTCTGCACTGTTCTCGAGGTTAGTCCCCTGTTGCTTCAATATGTGGACATCCTTAGCATTACTTGTGCTGGTTAGTGTGTTGGTCTTCACCACACTCTCCAGGCCACTTGTCCTTTCCGCCAGCGCTCTCACGTCCTGGCGCAGCAAGGCGGCCTCTATTCCCACTGCATATATTTTGCTCTCTAGTGCAGTCCTTAGATCCGCCATTGTCGTCCCCACGAGGCTTTTAACTCATTGATGGCTGTTAGGATCAGACGGTCCTCTTTTACCGGGGTACCTTCTGCAGACGCGGCCCCTGCACCTTGCACCAGGCCAGTAGGAGTCTGTTGTGTCTTAGCAAAAACGTCCATCGTAGGCTGCTTGCTCTTGGCCTTGACTCCTCTCAGTGACATTGCACAGCCCTGTTTATATGTCAGGGACTAGATCGTCAGTGGCGGACGTGTCTTGTTTCCCCGTTCTTCTGTGGCGCCCCAGGAATAGTTGATGCTTACGAGTGTCTTCTGCAGTGGGCTGCGGCAAGTGTTAATATGCCCTCTCTGTTCGGTGCCCCGAGTGCATTGTGTTCCCCACGTCTCTGCCCGCTGCATTTTCTGCAGTTTGACACTCTCTAGCTCCTGGCAGGACCCCTTGTCGCCTGCGTGTTCTGTGGTTAATGAGCACTTCTCAATGTCCGCACAGGTCCTGCTAGCGTGGTTTTATAAATCAGGCCTTATGGCATGGGTCCTAGCAGAGTGGATAGATCCTCTCCCATTCACTTACTTGAAGTGCCGGCAATCGTGTCCTCGGGACACCGATATGGTGTGTCGTTCGTGTGGGATCTCCTTCCCTCTCAGCAGAGTGGCAGGGAAGGTTTGTTGACACCCGCACTATTCTGCAAGTGGGAATGTTTCATGTGAGCCTCATCGGCCCTCGTGCTCGCCCAGTTCGGCTCTCTCACCATTGCTCTCGAGCCCTTCCATTGCAATCCGTGCCAGGGACACTATTATGTAACACGGCTTTCTGCCAACTGCAGAAAGCCTTCAGCGTTCGCCAGCCCACAGGGGTAAAGTCTGAGCGTTGTGTGTGCGCTTTATGCCAGTCCTTTATGCAAATTTCACCTCTCGGACCTCCTGGGGGGGGCTGTTTATTTATATCCGAGTGTCTGCTCATTTCATTACATGCGGTTCACTTTTCTTGTGCTCTATATGCAACATTGTTGCAGCCATACCCGCCGCGTGAGCTTCGCCCGCGGGACCTGCCAGTCCTCAGTTCCTTATTTATTGATGTTTTAGCTGGGCTCCTCGGACCGCTGAAAACCACACGCTTCCTAATAATATCACGGCAGCTTCCCTTTGTCCGTAATGCAGCTTCGCCGCTCTATTAATGATGCTCGCCTTGTGCTGCCTCAGACCGCTCCGTCCAATGTTCTGCCCCCGCAGTACCCGCGTCGCCGAGGAACACCACCACAGCTGTCAGCTTACTGTGCCTCCGCCGCAATTAGTTCCCTGTGTCTCCGCTTCCCCCAGGGGGCCAATGTCGGTTGTTAGTGCCGGTGCCAACCTTTCATAGTTTCTCCACTCTGCATGGACCAACGGAGCTTTTTACACCCCGATCGCTGCAGCCACAGCGCTGGGGGAGACCATAGTGTCCTTCAATCACTGTTTCTCCGCTTCGCTCTTCAAGGTTCCTTTGTTCAGGGATCACCGGCCATTTTGGTTTCGGTTCCTCAGTCATCGACCAGAGCTTTGGTCTTCTGTAACTTCAGTTGTATATGTCCCATCTGCATAGAACCACTCTCCTTCAGACGTGCTCAATCGTATACAGCAGCTTGTATATTTTCCTCATCGGTTCGCAAGTTAAAGGCTTGCACTTTCCTCGGATCAGTTGACGGATGCTGGAGCTCAGGATGTGTGCAGCCTACTCCATGGCTGCCAAGCCACGCCCCCGTGAACCAAACATTAATGCACATCACAACTGTTTGTGGCTTTTGGGGCCCCTAACGAGGGTCGACCTGTTTCAAAGCAAGGAATTGCAAGATGGGTTTTTGCTACAATCTCCGTGGCACACACATAAACCAATAGATCCTTGCAGGGACCCATCCTTGCTTGCTCCATCAGATCAGTGGATTAGTCAGCAGCATTATGGGCAGGGTTCCCCTGTTAGACATTTGCAGAGCTGCAACCTGGGTAGTCCTGCACACCTTTGTAGAATACTACTGTTTGGAGGTACAAGGAGAGGCTGAAGCAAGCATCGGAAGAGCCGTCCTACAATGCTTGTTTCAATAAGATATACCTTTCTCCCTTACTACCTCCTATGAAGAAATGTGAACTGCTGTGCACTCTATTCAAAGTATGTGAACACATGAAAGATCGAATGCTGGATAAGGAGTATGTAGCTTTCCTGTAACTCCTGTTCTCCAGCATTGGTATCTTTCATGGGTTAACATGCGCCCGCCAACCACCCTGTAGGGAGCAAGGCTATGATGCAATGGCTTTCATCTCTCTGGGGTTAGAATCTGTAGATGTCCTCTGATAGGTCCCATTGGTTGGGGGCATAATGCATCCAAAAGGACGTAGATAACCTACAAAAGTGATCTTAAATAGCTTTATTATAAGTTATAATACAAAAGTTACCGAGGATTCCCAGCCTGGTGACAGGGAATATTCAAAGCATTTGAATCCGTGAAAGATACCAGTGCTGGAGAACAGGAGTTACAGGAATGTGAGATTATTGAAATTACATTTGTAATTAATCCACCTTCTTCAAAATAACTGCATCAGACTTTTTAGAGCATATTTCCTGAGATATAACTTAGATTTGACTATTTGCTATGCACATTTTAAAATAAACAAGTTTTGGGGTGGGTCTTGTGTTCTTTCAGTTGGATGTTTGCAGTGGCTGTGTAGGGTTATTTGGTTCTGTTGGAGGAAAGGGATGGGAGAATTGATGAATCGTCATTAGGAAAAGGCTGGAGGTCAGAGGTGGTTCACGTGTGTTGGAGTAGGACGTTCAAGATTGGGGGTAGCAACTTGCAATGATCAGTCCACGGACTGGTGAGCCTATGCTCGGTTACTTAAGAGAGCAGTGGTGATGCATTGTGTGGGTTATTTGTAGTTGAGAAGGTCTTAGTATTATGAAGATATGGCTGCATCTTTTGCCATATGCAGAGCTCTCAAGTTTCCCCATGTCATCTGTGAGACAGTCATCCAGTCCTGTGGGGTTTTTTTCTCCTTTGAATTCTGTGACTTGTAGTATTTTCTTTCTCAACTAAAATGTAAGAAAAATACAAGTCGCAGAATTCATAGGAAAATAAAACAGGACTGGGTGACTTTCTCACACATGGTATGGGGAAACATTACAGCACTGCATAGGCAATGCCTTTTGTGTACCGCACAGACACTAATTGAGAATGATACTTTACGAGGAGGGTGACTGATAAAATGTCCAACTAACTATTGCCTGTTAATGTTTTTGGGTGTTTTACAGAAAGTAGTAGTTTGTGTTTATTTAGGCCCGTTTAGAAGAAGCTGCATCAGTCTCACATCTAGATGGTTGGGTCTTGTGTGTTGCTTTGACTTGATCAATGGGAAACCCAAGTAAACGTAGGTTGCCTCATTAAGGGGCAGGCGCAGTTTAAATGAGTCAGGTGAAGTTGGCATGTGTAGGCAATACGACTCCCAGGTATTGAAAGTAGAGGCTGTTTTCAGTGTTCTCCACCAAGCCATATAGAGATGATCCCAAAAGGTCAGTGCCCTCCTGTAGCAGCTCCTCCTTTTTGTTTTGCCATTGCCTGCTCCAAGCAGGTCACCAGTGTAGGCAACAACAGCAGCAGCTGCACCTCACACAAGATAGACCTCGTCGCCGGTCACCAAACAAAACAGAATGAGTCAGCAGGACAGGACAATACTCTCCTGTGTGCCATTAATAGAAACCTGACTTTCTTTCATGAACTATTAGAAGCCATCAACATTTATTGCATGACACTGGGTCTTTCTATTATGCAAATTCAAAGCCTTGTGATGACCACATTAGCAGCATGAACAATAGTCTTGAAATATAAAGTGAGAAATACCTCCTCTCTATACAAATCTGCAGCTCTGGGAATGTCCTTGAGCCTGGCTCCAGACTAAAATATCCCAAAAACGGATGTTATCTTCTGCTGAATCCATATCCCAATGCACTCATCTACCCAGTGCAGCAGAGTAAACGGGACAATAGGGTTTCGCAGAGAAATGAACAATTGATTCTTCCAAATTCTCAGACCCGAGTTTGGCTTGTATTAGCTTTCAAACATTGCACCATGTGCAAAGAAGACATTGAGGTAAAGGCAGGAAATTCAACATACCTGGAATTAGTCTTGGTCCTAGGGAGATTCTAAAATCAACCCCAGAGGGAGTAAAATATCTACCAGATAGATGCAAAGCATTGATATCAGAATCCTTGTGAAATAACACCAACACTATAGTTTTTCTCACATTTCCGGGAGAGAAAGGGCCTCCTTTTCCGCTCACCCACCACTAAAAATAGAGACCACTATACTGACGTCCCAAAGACATGAGTATCCAAGGCACAGATGAATAGCAACCCGGACCCCCTTGAGCAAATGATACACCAGAAGATGGCGCCCCCACCAGCCACCCTTCCACATACTGATGAAATGTAGAGATCACTGACCTGTACAAATTGATAGTATGCGAACGTTTGTTTACCATCTGTGTGCACATAACCTTTATCACTGCAGCAAACATTGACGGTTGAAATGGCCAAATAGGCATACCATGCTCACCAGGGCAAGGCCTTACTGATGAATTCTGTAGCAGTCAACACAATTCCTGCTGGGTTCCATCTGCCTCTGGGATATGCCACGCCATGAGGTAGATGGATCCTGTGACAATCGGAGGATGGGGGTCTCCAAGTTCATTCAAGAGCAGGTTCCAGAAGACTGGTAGCCGTATCAGATTATCCAAAGACAGTGCCAAAGCCATGGGAAACCAGTCTGTGCCGCCCAACATGGCAAGATCAGCACAATGCTCAGCCCCTGATTCTGGTTGTCTACAGTCCTGGCTGTCATTGTGAAGGGATGTAAAGCATGATGGATTCTCGGATTCTAAACGTGAAAAAAAAGCATTGGCAAAATTATCAAGTCCCCAGCAGTAGCACTGTGGCAACTGATTGTTGAGCTTGGAGGCAAACGTTGCCCATTTTCTTTGGAGAGACAGAAAAATCGACCTGTGAATCCTCCAGCTGCTGGAGACCTCCAGATGACACAAGCACCAGATTGGCTGACCTAGGCGGATATTCTGCCTGAACTCTGAAGACTGAAGCAGAAATCCCCCAAAAATCACCACCTGATCCAACAGACTGTTAACTTCGTACCCCCAAGTTTGTTGATGTAGCAAACAGCTGATATGGGGCCTCATTACGATACTGATGGTAGCCGTGTTGGTAAAACAGGCACGTCCTACCACAGGAATAATTTTTCTTCTGGTGCCCATGAATGGGCAATTACCGAGTCATTACGGCCTTGCCGGAGCCGGTAATTGCCCATTCGCGTATGCCGGAAAAAAATGCTCCCCATTCCCATTTGAGCCCTTTAGGGCTCAAATGGGAATGGGGAGGTCGGATGCACCGGCACGATTCGTGAATGGTGCCGGTGCATCCGACATGCTCTGCTTGCGGGTGCCGGTAAGCCTGCCAGGTCAGACCTGGTGGGCGGGAAGTCACCCGCGAGCAGAACTCGTAGTTTGCCAGTCCGGTGACAACGGTACCGGTACCTTACCGGTACCGTTGTTAACGGACTGGCAAACTTATGAGGCCCATTACCCATGAGACCGCTCACCACAAAATGATAGCTTTTTGTTAAGCTGTTCAAAGGGAATGAGCCTGCCAGTGTCTCTAAACAAATGATATGCCAAGTGTACTCCCTCTCAGAATATCAGTTAAAAAAAAAGAGGAGCTACAGAAGGGCAGAGACTGCATTAGACTGTCTTTATAGGGATTGGTGGTGATGCAGGCGTCATTTGGTCACCAGAGAGTCTTCTGGGATGTGTAGTATGGGGTAGAGCTGCTTTGCTTCTTTGTGCATTTTTTTACTGCTGGTAAATGGAGTTCATCTGCATAATAGGAAACCTCTGTGCCATGCCATTGAACATTTTATTCAAAGTTTCCCTCTTTCACAGAAGCCGGAGTGAGTGCAAGGCATGAGTGTGGCTGCTGAGAGGTCTTAGTGCTTACAAATGCCACACATTCAACACCTACGTTACATGGTTTAGTTGGGCTGCATTGATCTTTCTTTTTATTGGTTGTTTATAACGCTCCTAATACTGTACTCAAGTTCGGTTGCTAAGCACGGATCCGGGATTCAAATCTCTTTTGCTCTGCATGGTCTTGCTTCCAAGACCAGCGCATTGCCCCTGTGCTATCCTCTGTTCATCTTTGCATCCATTGCGACACTATTTATGCAAGGGAAAGGAGTTAGCAATGAAGTGTTCTGAATATATGCTGGATTAACGGTAGCTTTTTTCTATGTATTATTTAATCTTTCATTAAGACGCATGCGATTGTAAAACATGCATATGTCTCCCAACCTTTTCAAATTGAATTAATCAGATGATGTAAAACAATGCTCATACCTTCATCTATGAGTACTGTAAGGAACATATGGTGGCAACAGTAAAGACAGACACAAGTGATCACCGTTCAAGGGTGTTTATTAAACTGAATGCAGGGTGGAAAAACGCCTAATCAAAACCTAAATATAAGATAGGAGCACATTTCAACCATCAAAAGAAAAATAAGGCAGTCGTGGTGTTGTGTCAAAATAAAAGGGCCTATACTAAGAAAAACCTATTGCCAATTCCTTACAACCAATTACACAAAGAGTGTGGGATAAGGGTTCAATAAAGAACGAAGTGTTCAAAAATAATAAGTCAGGATCTGATTTCCAGGGGTCTACCTGCCCCATGTTTTCAGCATGGGACAAGCTGGAACCTTGGAGCACAGCACACACTCAAGCCTTCTCAGCACGAGCCCACAGTTCCGTATCAGCAATCGGGTTCTTTGACAGTTAAGTCTCCTTTCAATAAAAAAGTCTATTGCCTTCAAGGGCCTGATGCTTTCAACAAACACAAAGTTCTGTTCCACATATGCTTTGGGTGATGACTTCACCCCTGGATCTCCCTCGGCTGGGCTCGGACCCCAAATGACAAGGGGGACATTTCCCTTCCCCTTGTCCTGCAATATTTCCTGCTTTCCCGAATTTTAATGTCTTTTCAAACAATGCAGTGTGTTTTTCCCTCGATGTGGTTCACTTCTGTTAACACACTGTTCATAGGGACTTCAGGTCTCGCCCCCTTTTCGTTAGCATCCATCTGCCGGGTTCACTGTTGCCAACTTTAATAAACACAGTTCATTTTGGAACCTTAGGCGTTGTTCCTTCTCCTTAGCATCCCCCCGCCGGGTTCACTCTTGCCAACAGTATGAAACACAGTTCATTGTGCTTTGCCCTTGGTTATCGTCTTCCCTCTGCCGGGTTCACTCTCGTTGATTCTTATCAACAATTCCTCAGGGACTTCTAAACTTCGCCCCCTTTCATTAGCATCCCTCCGCAAGGTTCACTCTTGCTAATCTTCACCATGCGGGATTCACTTCCCCTTCACTATCATCTGTCGGTCAAAGACTTTCGACAGTAAAGAGGATTTTACAAGACCCCTGTATTACCATTTTGACCTCGCTTAGCCTCTTCCCGAGGTCTTCTGATTATAATAGTCTCTAATTTTGGGTAATCGCACAGCGTTTTCTGTGTGACCACCTATGTGGTGCCAGAATCCTCTGATGCAGACTTTACCCCCACTTTCTCAGTAGTTCCTTTAATCTTTCCAAAGTTCAAATTATTGGTTTGCTACTTTTCGTTCAACACACCCTGGTTTCTTATCGACTTCCCCTCAAATCACTGGCGGTGATGAACTGCTTGGCTTTCTTCCCCTTCGAGTCAAGGTTGGTACCACTGAGACAAGCATCTCTCCCTTGCTTGGTTATCAGCGGAGGAGGGTCTTGTGTACCATTGACATCTGCTGCAACACATGCTGGCCTTTGTTTGTGTTCTTGTGTTTCCGTCTGCAGAGGTTTCACGGGCCTTGATAGCAAAGGGTAAGGTCACTTCCCTCCTTGTCACCTTCTCGGTATTTGCCGTCTTTCGCCTCATTTTGAACTGCTGTGTTAAATTAGCTCTCAGATCATGCGGTCTGCCTTGCTCATCCTGTGCGCTCATGCTCCACCTTTTATCCCTGTGGGGGAAAGGAAAGGGCAGTCAGGTGTGGGTGATTCAGGTTAAGTGCCTGACCCTTGTGTTGGACATATCAGGTAAACGGTTCTAGACTAAGTCCATTGTCGTTCGTATTGTGTGAAGGTGTTTGTGGTGGAAAGGTGGGGAGTTTTTGTTTGAGTTTCCTATGGGGTACAGAGAGGAAAAGGTGTTGTATGGGATTATAGCTTTCGTCCTAGCGGGATAAATAATTTCAGAAGGGTAGGTTTGGTAGGGTTTGTGAAGCAACTGGGAATGATCAGAATTATTATCATAAAATAAACAAGGGGGGGATTGTGGGAACGGTAGGGTTTTGTTTGAGCAGATTGGGAGTGTAGGAAATAACAATCAGAGGGACTAGAAGGAGAATGACTGGGAGTATAATGGTGGTTTCTGAATGAACAGGGGTTCGTGATCCTAGGAGGAGGAGATTTATATGTGGAGGGTTTGTTGGATGTGGGCAGTAGAGATGCGGTGAGAGGAAGGGAGACAGAGATGGTACAACCTACAAAGGCCTTATGGACTCTGTCCATCTCATCTTCCTCTTCTGTATAATACTGTGTCTCACCTAGGTTATTTCCACAAGCACAACCCCTGTTCCCCTATCGAGATGATAATCCCTCGATCTGAGAGTGCCAGCCCTTCCCTGACTACCTGAATAAGGAACTCCCGAGGTATACCCACGGGAATACCCTGAGGTGTCTCACAGTACCACTTAGCCCGCTCTCTTTGGCTGGCTGTCTCGGGACAGAATGTACATTGCACAGTGCCATTTTGTTAAGCCTGCCTGTTTTGGAGACAGTATATTCTCTAACCTCTCTTTGGCAACCGCATTGGATTCTCTTCTTTATGATTTTTCTCATATTTTGCCTGACAGGTTTTTATCGAAGCAGACTTTCTGTGTTCAGATATTGTGTTTGTTGTGTGCTCTTGGTAGTGCTAGTTTCCTCATGGTCTTTCTTCTGGGACACCTGCAGAGCATACTAAAAGATTTGTGTCTGGCAGTTTTCTTTTAGCAAGGTCACGTAGGACCATGTGACTGAGAGAACTAGTTTTGTCCAGCGGTAACAATGTATTGTATGAGGAATATGGGAGGATGACTTGTTGGGAGGGGTGCATGGAAAATGGACTCCTACCATAGGGATTGTACTGTATAAGTGAGGGGTGGAAGTACTTTTTGGCTGGACGGACTAGTGTGGGTTTACAGAATGTTCCAAACCTTAGTTTGGAACTGGTCACCTTAATAGTGACATAAGAAGATAAGGGGTCAGGAGGGCAGGTCAGGTTGTTGCAGTCAGTTCCCATTAGGAGATGATGTTTCTGGTCTTTGTCTTCAAAGGCAAATACAGCAGTCTCCGATTGTTACCACCCTAAATTCACGTGTGCCTGGTTTCTCTGTCAAGTGTTTTATCCATATACAGGAATTCTACGGACATTCCCCACTAGCTCCATCACCCACGTAACCCTTACTTACTTGATAAACCATCACAATGAGTTCTGAAAGGAGAAATCAAGGGGAATGTAAAGTATTACAAGAGTGCAGCAGTATGGGGAGTGATGCATTGTGCCCTTAGAAAAACGGAACAATTCATTGCAGAAAGACCACTGCATGCTTGATCACATGTGCCCTCTTAATTCCCCTATGCTTTATGGGGATAGTACACCTACAAGGAGACCAGATCTCTGCCAAACAGTATTGTGACCCCAATTACAGCCCCAAAGTTAAAACTCATGTTGTTTTTGAAACATTGCATCCAAGTCAGATTTTACTCTGCACAGAGACTACAGGAACAATAAAGTTTGCCTGTATTTCTTTAAATTATGATACATTTTGGTAACATTACATGCCGATTTTGAATTTATTTATTTTAAATTGTCAAATATTTTGGACAGAAGAGGAGACTGACAAGTCTGTACACAGGTTTTCAGACGAATAATAAATTGACCATGAAGGTCATGTAATTGACCGTGAAGGCCATGTAATTGTAAAATCTGATAGTTGATTCAAGTCACATTGGTAATTTGTATTTTCAAATCTCACATTTTTAATTTGGGGTTTCTATTCTTCACTCTTCATTTACTTTTCACAGATTCATTCAGTTTATAAGAAATTGACTGCAACTTTAAGTCTAATCATAGTTGTCGGTTGTCCATTGGTTTAAAAAAAATGGAATAAGAAAATAAACAAAGAAATAAAAAAAACTTCGAAAATTCCATAAGTCAATATGGAGTCTGAGATTGCTTAATCTAAGAAATATAACATGAATGTGTGGGTTTGAGTGGATGTACAAACAAGGAATCTAGAATGTAATTGCTATTGATAGCACTTTCTGTATATTGTAAACAGTATCGTGCAGCCAGCCTGAAAACTGTGCATGATGGCCCTCAGTAGGGGGATTTTGTGAGTCGATGAAGAAAGCAAGTAGCACTGTCAGTGAATTGGCTTACTACTATCTGCAGAGAAGTAAGCAAGCAAACGTATATGCTCGTGGTTTTCTGTAACATTTACAGCACCAACACAATTCTGTAGCCACCAGTCAGTTTGATGAAAATTCCCAGTAGCTACTTTAAATTCTGCTAATTCTTCAAACGTAATAATTTATGGTGCTGAACATGAACAGAATTCATGCTCCTTAAGTGAATTTAGAGCGCATGAAAAATGTCACAATAAAAATCCTGGAAATTGACTGCCGTATTTGATTAATTTATGATGATGGATAATAAAGTGGTTGTTAAAAAAGAATTAAATTGTTCCGTCATAGGAGTCTTCCTATTTTAACAAACAAAACCAAAATGTTTTAGTGTTGGTTTTAATGACCAACTGATTGTATTCAGTACATTTCAAACCCTAAATTGTTTTCCTTCCTGATTGATGACCTTTTGCTATTCGTTGACAAGTAATTTTCGGAAACACTATCCCTTGAGAATATTTTGTTAAGTTAAAGCAAGTGGAATGAAAGTGCATTTTGAGCTATTATGCAGTGTTTTACTCTTTTCACCAACATATTTGTATATATCCAGTTCAAGCCGTTTTATGTTCTCCAGAAAGACAGTCACATGAAGAAAGGTATTTGGCCATTAAACCCTTCTTCTCTGCATGTTCTGAGAGCATTCACAGCATACACCTGACACTGGAACCCCCAAATGCTAGTAAGGAAAAAAGACCATAAGAAAAATATGGGTCTTCTCCTTCTATGACCCTCAATTCTGGAACATTCCCGCACAACTTCCTTCAATCCTCCAGACCTCCAGACCTTCAGGAAATAACTGGACCATTCTCTTCACCCGTCACTGACTTCCTGCAAATGAATCCAGGTGCATCCAGCTCGCCTGTCTCGTAGACCACCTCCGTATCACCTATGCCAGTCAGTCATCCTTGACTTGTGTAACTCCACTGAATAATGGTGAGATGCTCTATACATCCCCCTAAATGTTATGTTATTGAGCATTTGTATAGCGTCTTTTTTACCATTGGCATGATCTCAAAGCGCTGTGGCTTGAACGCCATGGGGCCCTTTGGGTCAGTGGAGAGAGTAGGGTAGTAAGTAGTGCTTGGGTGCACTCTGTATGTGTGCAGCCAGGCTGAATGTTTGTGGTGGGTAGCTGCATTCTAATGCTAGGAGTGTTGTGAAGGTTGTGTGAAATCAGTAGTATGTGTGCAGCAAGGCCATTTTTGACTTGGGGGCTCTGCATTCTGGCAGAGGTGGTGCTTGTATATGAGATTGTGTGCAGCTAGGCTGATTGGTCGTAGGGGATTCCTGCGTTTTAAAGATTGTTGAGATGTTCATAGTGCTGCATAATTATGTGTGCAGCTAGGCCGAATTAATCGAGGGGTATAGCTGCATTCTATTGTTTGTTGGTGCAGAGGATAGAGTCAGCATATGTTCCCGATTACCTTCCAATCCCAGCCAAGGTAACTATTTCTCCCTATTTTAGAGGTTTGGTGCTTTAGTTCTCCTGGAAACATTCTCAGTCTAGTGTGGAGTTAGATTTTGTTTACCAAGCTTGGCCATATCATTCTTGGCTTAACAGAATTATCATTGTTGAGTTTAGCCGATCTCAAACCTTTACTGGGCCAATTGATTGCAGGCATATGGTCATCCCTGTGTCTAATTGAGTCTGCAATTACTTATCGGTTAACACTTTCTTGGTGTGCAGTTGCATCCTGTTCTGTTGTATCGGAATTCCGAGTACATCCTAGATATGAAAACTGATACTCTGTGAACCTGAAGGTCCAGCATCAAATAAGGCCTTGTTGTTGGTGCTATGCCTGTCTGAAATTATTGAGCGCAGCTAAAGTTTGAGTGTTCCAGGTCCAGAGTATGGTTTGAGTATTGATAACGGGTGACAGCAAATCGTTGTCAGTTGCAGGAGCTTGTCTTGCAAGATTCCTCACCTGATTTAAGAGCGTAGTATCTTGACGGTGAAACAAAGCGAGTCCATTTCTAACACGAGAGCAGAAGTGCTAATGGTCCCGGGTATTTGTTTACAGCAAGTGGTTGGTTATTCACATACTAGTTTATGTAAATATGTAATCTGAGTAGACTTCCCAGCATTCCAAAACACCCTGGGATCATAAATACTATGCTTTGTAAAATGTCCCCCCTCTGCACTGTCACTTCTCTCAGTCAAGTAATAAAAATAACTAACCAATTAAGGTATGCAAAGTTTTCCTGTTTCAGATACCAATACTTTATCCCTGAGCAAATAGATCTATGTCTGAATGCAGGTTTCTAAAGGCTGAACCTGCGGATTCCAGACAACAGGTCACATTCTGTAGGTTCAGCTTTTTGTAACAGCCCTTGCCCGTTCCCTTATGGGCCCCAAATCCTCTTGCGCTGCGCAGCACCCACCACCGCCCCCTAACCCTCTCCCCCAACCTCCCTTACCTGCTGTGGACTCTGGCGTCTGGGTGCTTCCTACTTGCGATCTGGACTGCAGGACCCTAGAATCCTGAGACACAGCACGTCACGATTTTCTGCACATCCTTTTGTGCCTCTGGCTTCTGTGGCTGTGGTATCTACTCTGCGAATGGAGCTAAGGATTGCAGGAACCGTGATATCTTTTTTTGGCAGTGTTTTTAAATGTACATGTTTGTTTATTGCGTGTATGTCATATGGCATGTCACTCTAACTGTTTCATGGTGTATAGCTTATACAACTAAATGAAATACAGGAAAATCATGGGAGATCAGATTAGATGATTTGTCCTTTTGACTCATTTCTCAAATTGTGGTGGTTACTTTCTAAGTTTAGGTCCTTGTAAGTGATTTCATAGCTAGAATCTAATCTGCATGTTTGAAGAATTGATATCGTCATACCAGTGGTAGCTGAAGCTGGGCTTTCAAATTAACTCTGTTAAATCATTGATTGGATGGGAGTGTGTAAGCAAAATGGAGGTTTTGCTTGCAATCCTCTGCATGCAAAACACACATTTAAATACTGTCCGTGCTTGGAATCCATTAAAGATGCAAGGAGCTTGTTACCAGAAATGTTGTATGTTCCTAATGATCCTATTGTGAAATACCCCGGTATTCCCAATTGCAGTAGTCCAGGTAGGAATGTACTACCACCACCAGGACAATGAACATACAGCTGAAAAGAATTGCGACTGTCCAGCTAAACTGATCGTCTCTTTTTACGACACTGATATATGGCTCAAAAGACACAGTGCAGTCTAAAAGGGCCCATAGTTGACATACTTTGCCCTTTTGGTAGGGGCTAATTGGGGAAGCCAAGGGCAGAATAGACCGACAGGCCAGTATGAACTAAACTTTGGTGGCATTTAAACTAAACTAGTTAGTCTACATCCAATACTGGCACTGGAAAAACCTTTGTCGTCCATGTACTGGTGACTTCTGCATGTACCCTGAAAGTGGAAGTGGCTCTCTGTGTTATAAGCTTGTATGTGAAACTCGGGCTGCAGTTGATAATAGTCTGAACATTATAACGAATGGCTTCATATGACCATTACAATTCATAGGCAACAATGTTGACCTATAACAAAGTTCTATTATTTGTATGTGATTGTTAGGATTTCATAGAGGACTCATTATTTAATTTATAAACTATGAAATAAGGACCATCTTTCATCATATGCCTTTCGTATCATGCTTTAAGGATTACCACATGGGGAGGCACGTGTGCACACATTTCCATCTCCGGTCCTTCCAGTTATGTCAACAGGAAATATTGCATTGTTCAAGTATGGTCTCAGTAGCTTTGAAAAGGCAACAAACGACCAAATTGTCTACCCATGATAAAGCCATCCACTACACCAACATTATGCATGTTCTTCCTTCTTTCATCTATGTCAAAGGCTGCATTGGTAAAAAATGTCAACGCCAACTCAATTCTTTTTGAGGGCAAATGCTCTCAGCATTCAGAAAGGGGTAGGCGTATGGCCAAAGTTGTTTCTCTGGTTTGCAGTCACCGCTTGCTAACTCTAGCACTCATGCTATCGTTTATATTGTGGAGGGAAACCCCTGCTGGAAAAAAATTGTGGAATTGCTGTTTCATTGTTGGAGAGGATAACTGTACACTTGGGCCCTGATTCACAGAAGCGTTTTATAATGGCACAATCCCATAGGAAAACGTTCTGTGAATCAGGCCCTTAGTGTGTGTTTGTCCAGTAAGGCAGAGCTGCCACTTGGACAAGGGTTCGATAATCCTTCCAAAATTTAATTTCAATGCAGAAATGTGCATACAAACCATGTCCACAGATGGTGCAGCATAGCTGCATCTGCAGCAGCACCTCTGTCAAACAATCCTTTTGCAACGGTGGTCAACCGCTAGGAGGTTCGTGTGTTGAGACAACCTCAAATAAAGTTCTCCAACAAGCATTTGGAAATACCACTGGAGGAGAAACAAAAGGCATATGCAGTGTTAGCACAAGGCAGCCATTATCGATCTCCTCTAGAGGGTGCTAGAGAGCCGTCCAAGATGGCTGCTCACTAGAGAGCTCCGCACCGATCCCGAGAAAGATCCTGATAAAATAGCTTCATTCTCCCCCGAATCCCCCCCCATCGGTCTCAATATCATACCCCAAGTCTCTAACGTCTGGCGGATACCAATTTCATCACCGTCCGCCATTATCCTGGTCAACGCAGCGGCGAGGCCGCGGTGGCGCGGCGCTTCGGCGGCGGGGTGTTCGACCCTCCTGCATCATCCTCACCCGAGCGACCACCCCTGGATTCAATCAGGAAGCGGGCTGCCGGGCGGGGTGAGCGGCGCCCGGGCCCCCTGGAGGTGGTGCCTGCGGCAGGCCAGGAATCCACGGCCCGAGAACAGCAGGGGCGGCTGAGAACCCGCCCGGCCCACCTGCGCCATCGGCCTTCCGGTCGTTCGGGGCGCTGCCGCTCACCTCCAGCCTACAGAGCCCTCCAGACCCAGCCGGAGAGAAAGGGAACGTATCTGAACACACCACCGGCACCAGGTAGGAGAGACGCCCCCTGGCCTCGGCCGCCCCGCCCCAGTTCTCATCCCCGGCCTACAGATACCCGCACGGCTGCCCGACTCCGCGGGAGAGATGTTCCACAGGCCTCCGACTCCTTGAAATACTAACGGCCCCAACCACAGCCCCATCTCCAGCGAACGATCAGGCGAAAGGCCCACGCGGCTACCCCATCCAGGCCTTTCGGGCCCGGCCGTGGAAGTACTTTAAAACTCACAAACTCTCCAGCCTCCTAAATCCACACGGCCCGGGCCCCACCATCTCCAAAACGCCATGCCGGCAGGGGCCCTGAGCGCGGTCAAGCGAACAAAGAACATAGCGGGAAAACTCGCTGCTGGGGCCCACACCGCACTGCGACAACTCCTCGAGGAAGGCATCTGCTGTTATTCTGAAACCCGACAACGGGACACGACGACCACAGCGCCACACAACTGTCACCCAATCCAGACAAGCGGGCCCTTTGCCGCTACACCCAACAAAGTCGGCAATCCATACCAGCATGGGCAAAACGGACAAATCGCAGCGAAAATTGTTGTTTGAAACCGGGGCCATAGCTAAAACTCCCAAGCAGTCGAATCGAGAGATAGTGCCATCACCAAGCATGGAACAGGAAACCGAGTCGATACCCCCCCCAATCTCTCGACATACGAGAAATACTGCTCGAACTCAAAACAGGCATAGGCAACCTCGACGCCAAAATTGACACCCTCTCATCCAAAGTTGACCAAATACAACACCGCCTTGATAAACACGGCGAGAGGCATGACACCGTTGAACAGAGGATTTCCGATTTGGAAGACAACTCCACGTCCCTGTCCTCCAAAGTGTCATCATTAGAGCACCAAGTAAAAGAAATTGTTTGCAAAAATGAAGACTTAGAAGGGCGCAGCCGCCGCAACAACATTAGACTGGTGGGGATCAGAGCAACAAAATCGTGCAAAAATGGAAGACTTTGTGGAACGACTATGCAAATAAATCTTTGGAACAACCACCTTCTCGCCACTATTTGTGGTTGAAAGAGCTCACAGGATCCCAACCAACCGCCCAATTCCAGGAACGGCACCTCGCCCCATTATCGCCAAACTGCTGAATTTCAGAGACAGCGATCTAATACTCAGGTTGGCCAGGGACAAAGGAGACATACAATTTGATGGCGACAAAATTCAAATCTTCCCCGATTTTTCACCAGCGATGCAAGCGTCCCGAAGAGCCTTTGGTGGAGTTAAACGTCGCCTCCGAGATGAGCAAATTCAATATTCAATGCTTTTCCCAGCCAAATTACGCATCCTCCATGCTGAAAAAACGCAATTCTTCACGTCACCAGAAGAAGCCAACATCTTTCTTGATAATATTGGATGTCGCCCATTACGTGAAATGCCTAGACCACGAGGGAGAGTGAGGAATGGGAGCGATCCGCCCTGAAAAGCACCCCACATTCAGCTCGACTTGGGAGATTGGGAAATGAGCAAAAGTCAGTTATATACACCTCGGGAAGGGTGTTCTTGGAGGGCACCAGCGCCCCGTGCACAGCACTGTTCACAATATTACTTGGGGAGGGGTCACATTCGGGCGGGTTGGGGGTTGCCCGACAGGGAGGGAAAAAGGGGAGATGGGACACAAGTTGTGGAAAGTGTTCCCAGAAGAAACAAGCAAAGAGTGTTAGACGTGCACCGACTGGGGCCAAAACCAGCCCCACCCGAACCCGACCGAGACCAATGTCTCCACCTCGGACATACGAATATCCTTGTCGGATCAACATACACTCCAAAAAAGCGGCCTTAAGCACTCAAAACGACCGAACAGTGACAGAGCAGCAGAAACAACGCAGCAACTCTAAGCAAATTCAAACTAGCTACATGAAACATTAAAGGAGGCAACCAGCCCTCCAAAACCAGGAAGTTGCTACACTACCTCCGACGTCACAACGTTGATGTGGCTCTCATACAAGAGACGCATCTACGACCGAACTCAGAAAACCACTGGGCGAAAACATGGAGATGCCACAGATACTTCGCCTCGTTTTCATCATGCGCAAGGGGAGTCGCCATACTCATCAGCAAATCAACAAACTTCAGACTAATTCGGACCCAGAGCGACTCCGAAGGGAGAACACTGCTCGTCCACGGAACCATAGACGGGGAAGAAATAATCATGATCAACTCCTACGGCCCCAACATCGATGGTTCCAACAATTTCAACTGGGTCCAGACCCACATTGCATCAAACAGGGAAGCCACAATAATATGGGGTGGCAATCTGAACACCCCACTCGATCCTCGTACAGACAAAACACACAAAACAACCGCCCCTCGCTCCAAGGCGATTATGCAAATATCCGAAATATGCAAAGCACACGATCTCATTGACATATGGAGAAGCAAACACTGTGACTCTCAAGAGTTCACCTTTTACTCCTGGGTACACAAATCCAGCTCGAGACTTGATTACATCTTAGTGTCGGCACATAGCAGACTCCAATGGGGCGAATGCCAAATCCTACCCAGGTCCATCTCAGACCACTCAGCGGTCACCTTAGTGTGCACGACATCTCGGAGCGACTTCACCAGGTCCCAATGGAGATTCAAGCCCAGAGCCCTCCAAGATCAACTCTTTGCCGAAGAACTACGTTCCGAACTGAGCGCATTTCTTGAAACAAACCAAGGTACGGTAGCTTCGCCAGGAACACTCTGGGAGACACTGAAATGTTTTATCAGAGGAGTGTGCCTAGCAAAAGAAAATGGAATCCTAAAGAGGTTAAGGGAAGAACTAAACACATGCGAAAATCGCCTCAAAACACTTGAGCAATCCGCTACAGTCACAAATACTCCCGGCTCACTGGCCGCTCTCAAGGCAGAATTGGAATCCTTCAGATCACTAGCAGATAGAGAAGCCAAATTCCTAGCAAGCCACCACAAAACCCGCCAGTATGGCGAGGGGCAATGACCCTGTGCGTTACTTGCAAGACTAATCACCGCAGAACGAAAACCCACGACAGTCGAGGCGGTGCGGGACGCACCGGGAACCCTCGTATACTCTGAAGACGACATACTGGAAACATTCCGCAAATTTTACCAAAACGTATATAACTCCAATTATTCCAGGGAGCCCGCCGAAATAACAGAATACCTAAACATAACCGAACTATATTGGACGAGTACCGAGCTACGCGAGCCGTTGAACGCACCCATCACCTCAGCGGAGATCCTAGAAGTCATTAAAGAACTACCGAGCACCAAAGCCCCAGGACCGGACGGCCTAACATGTGAATTTTACAAATATTTCGCAGATATTCTTGCCCCGCTCCTGCTCCAAGTCTTCGAAGAAGCCATAGCCAAAGACCAACTTCCACCAACTCTTTACACGGCGAATATCATTCTCCTACACAAAACAGGTAAACCCAAATACGATTGCGCCTCCTACAGGCCCATATCGTTAATTAATCTGGATAACAACATTTTTGCAAAGATCCTGACTAGGAGGTTGATGCCACACATGCCCGCAATGGTTCTGGCGGATCAAGCAGGATTCGTTCCAGGTAGAAATACATCATTCGGCCTCAGAAGAATGTTTGGAGCGATGGAGGCCCTCAACCCAGAAAACCAAGCGGTAGCAGTACTTCTCGACGCCGAGAAGGCGTTTGATTCTGTGGAATGGCCCTTTCTATTTGCAATATTAGAACGAATGGGCCTAGGCAAACGATTCATCCAAATGATAGGCCTTCTCTACAAATACCCGACATCTAAAATCACTCGGAAACAAAAGCTCTTCCGAAATCCTCTTACGCAGAGGGACCAGACAGGGCTGCCCACTGTCAGCATTGCTCTTCGCCCTGGTCATGGAACCCCTTGCGTCCGACCTAAGGCTTTATCATCTGCACAGAGGTCTCGCCTTCGGCCCACACAAAATGGTGGTTTCACTTTACGCCAACGACATAGCACTCTTCCTTCGCAACCCATATGACAACCTGAATCCGGTGATGCGAGCAGTCCTTAAATTTGGCAACTTTTTAGGACTAAAAATCAATAATGCAAAATCGATAATTTTCCCTCTCACAGAATCAACCAAAGAATTTCAGGACGACTTTGGCTTCCACTGGCAATACTCGAAGGTCCGATATCTGGGGATCCTCATGTCCAGAACCAGCACCGACATCATGCAAGACAACTACGAGAAGACACTCGACACTATCCAAACAAAAGTGAACAGATGGAAAACGCTTCCCCTCACACTTTGGGGCAGAGTGTCCCTAGCGAAAATGGTGATCCTCCCTAAATTACTCTATCTCTTTACAAACATCCCCCTACTACTCAAACAAAAATTCTTATGGCAAATCAAGTCCATCCTTCTTGACCTTATCTGGGCTGGCAAGGTTGCCCGAATAGCACACAGCACTATGATCCTGCCCATAACGCAAGGCGGACTGGCTTTACCCGATATAGAAAGTTACTACTGGGCAGCGCAAGCACAGTTCCTGAGCCATTGGTATGCAACACACTTCATCCGGCCACATGTGCAAATCGAAAGTGCTCTGGCAACACCCTATCTTCTCCGCGCAGTCATACTAAACGAACCACCGACACCCTCAACACCGATGAACACAATGGTCACGACGCACACGATTTGGAAAAAAATCGCCAAAAGAAATGGAATCCAAACCAGATACTCTCCCCTCCTTCCGGTGAGAAGTATTCCAGGGATACCCATAACATCTGAAAAGGTTTTCCAGCTCTGGACCAAGAAACTGCAAGTCCACTCATTGGGCGACCTGTTTCCGAACGGCTTGTTCCTCTCGATTCAGGAAGCTCGAGACAAAGGTGGAAACAACGCCCTCGACATTTTCATGTACTACCGAACTCGACACGCCATGCAGTCCAGCTTTGCCACGTTCCCGTTCCAACCACCGACCTGGCCACCTCTCCACGGAGTGATTCAAGCCCAAGGTGATGGCCGCCTGGTGTCAAATATCTACAAAGCCTTGCTAACAGAAAAATGTACTCGCTGCTTAAAAGCTTGTACAAGGTGGGAAAAAGCTCTGAACACTACAATACTCGACGAAGACTGGTCATACATACTACGACTCACAAAGAAAGTGGCAATAAACACAAGGTAGAAACAAATTCACTTCAACTTTGTCCATCAGGTCTACCACACTCCAGTAAGACTTCACGCCCAGAGGACGACAATATCCGCCTCCTGCTCTCGCTGTGGGCACTCGGAAGCCGACTTTGTCCACCTGGCATGGTCGTGCCCTGAAATAGGAGCGCTCTGGACAGCAGTCCTAGAGAAAATCTCAGCTATAATTGGAGTGCAACTAGAACCTGACCCAACACTGACCATGCTGGGTCTAACCAACCAACTACCAGAACATACCAGAAAACTGGCGAACCTACGTTTAGTCCTGGCACGCAGACAAATAGCTTGCAACTGGGGCAGAGGACTCCCACCAAAACTAAAGCAATGGCTCCAAGATGTCACCTACTGTCAAGATACCGAAACGAACTACTTACGAACTCTGCCCCTCCACACACGCCCCCCTGATATCTGGGGCCTCTACATTGCATACCTGTTAAATGCAGATGACGACTCGATTTCACAGTCTTCACCTCCAATACAAAACTGTTACGAGCAACCGGACACTTCAATAGCAGCCATGAGTGCTGAACAACAACAACACTAGAACTGATATGAAACTGAACCCGACATCAAGCAGGGATCGTTCGGAGGGGTGGAGGGGGGAGACGGGATAAAGGGTCTCGTAACCGGTGCACGGTCTTGTAATGTCTTACTATTTCATTGTTGTAAAATTAATAGAGAAAGTTACAACAAAAAAAAACATAGATCTCCTCTGAGCCAATGAGAATGCTTAAAATTCAGTAAATAATCAATCTGATCATTTTGATTTCGAAACCGGACGAACAGCAGAAAGCATTTTTCTGTATTTAGTTACCTGCTGTGCAATTTCCCAGCAAGATTTCTGTGACCAAGCCACTCCCTCTATGCAAATATTTTTTTTCACTGCACAGTCCAATTTAACAGTTCAAAGTGAAAGTTTAAACATGGAAACTGCCTGGGCTTGGAGCCTTCACAGAAAATTCTATCATTCACAACCAAACACTCCATGTGACATCACAGCCTTCCATCATCCAAGGCAAGCACTTCACCGCACATCTCCTACCCTTACTACACCAAACCACATATATACCTGACCCGTCACAATCTTCCATTACACAGAGGCAAGTGCTTCACCACAGAATGCTTGTTCCATTACCCCTAAAACCGATTTACTTCTTGATCTTTTTCTGTCATTCAAATTTGATTTTCTGTGTATTACAGAGACTTTCCTCCAGCATTACGTTACACCCGATGTTGTTGCTCTTACTTCGCATCACTCCAATCACTCTTTATTTTTGCACTCTTCTAGACGTCATCCCAGTAGTGGTACTGGTATTGTTTTTCCTCCGTGTTTGACTGTTGCCCCTGTCACTTGTTCTCTACCTTCTTCTTTTTCTTCTTTTGAATTATAGTTTTTTCTTTTCCTGCTCCTCTCTCTATTTTGATCATCTACCGTCCCCCAGGTCCACTTTGTTCTTTTTATGATTTTGATTCTCTTCTTTCATCTATTTTTTCTTCTGCTTCTTCCTTTATTGTAGATTGTTATTTTTAACACCCATCTATCTCATCCTGATTCTTTGTTCAGTCATGAATATTCAGTTTACAATTTCAAATTGTTTCCTTCTCCCCCCACATATGCTAAAGCTGGAGCTCTTGATTTAATCTTTGCCGTCCTCTGATCATTTTCTAGTCATTACTTCTCTGCAGTTTCCTGGTGCTGATTCCTCTTCGCATACTCCTTCTTACCTCAGGATCTTCGTTATCTGGATTATCCCGCTTTCATTTCATCCATTCTTTCATATCTCGCTGGTTGTTAATTTGATCCTTCCTCTGATAGTGACGGAATTCTCGATAACATCTATTTTTACATTACTTTTTCTCTTGATTCGCTGAGTTTAAACCTAAGGGCAGGCATCCCCAACCCTGGTTGTCCCCTATGTTGAAATCTTTTATGATCTAATCCCGAATCTGTGAGCACTGCTGGTTTAAAAATGGATCTCGCTCTATCTGCTCTTTTCTCCATCCCTCTCTCTTTATATTTCTAGTCTTAAACAAGCTAAGATGAATTATTTTCAAACGCCCACACTTCTTTTTGCTATTCTTAACAAGACTCTAGCCCCCTTTCTCCTGATCCTTCTTCACCCTCTGTTCATTCTTCAGATGACTTAGCCTCTTTTTTCCTGTCTAAAATTGACATTAGAACGTTTTTGACTAATAAAGCTCGCTTAACTGCTTCAGTTTCATCCTCGTTGAGTGATTATTCTTTCTCATCTATTTCTTTGTTTTCCTTTTTACTCCAATTTCAGAGGGTGATGCTGTGGCCATGATTTCTCAGACAGATCTCACTGCTGCCCCCTCAGATCCTCTGAAGCTACTTTGGTGACAGTCATTTATTCTGTTATTATGCGGTATCCAGTGATCTACTCACTGGGAAATAAATTCAAGGGGACTCAATATTTTTCTTTAAATGCACTATTCAACACTTTTCCCCAAATATTCTAAGACTGGAGTTTGTTTATATAATTGCACCAGTCCTAAAATATGTTGGGGAAGGTGTTTAGTGCCTTTAGAAAAATCAAGTCACCCTCAATGTTATTTCCAGTGATTTTATCACATACAACCCTCTTACACCAGTTCTTAATGTTTAATCTATCTTTTGCATTCTAGCTTCTTTCCGTCTGCGTTTAAATCTTCTACTTCAGTTCCACTATTTGAAAAACCTTCTCTCTCTCCTTCTGATCCTTCTAATTGTTGGTCCATTTCTCTTCTCCCATGCTCAGGTTTCTCTCCACCTTAATTTACATAATGTGCTTCCTCCTCACCAATCTGGTCTTCGGCCTGTTTTTATTTCATTGTAAACTTTCTTCTTTGTTGATCTAATTAGATCGCAGTGCTGCATTGGACACAGTTGATCATTCTATTTTACTTTTAACCCTTTCATCTCTTGGGTTTTCTGGTACTGTTCTTAAGTGGTTTGCTCCTAATGTTGCTAATCATACTTTTGCTTTTTCTTAGAAGGGTGTAACATTACACTCTTTACCACTTGCTTATGGTGTTCCCAAAAGGTCTGTTTTGGGTTGCGTGTTATTTACACTTTACACTTCTTCTCCTTCTTCCTTAATTACCGGTCCTCGGTTCACCTCTATGCTGAGGATACCCAGATTCTTTTTTCATGATCTTCTCTTGATGACACTATTGGCTCTCGTCTTTCTTCTTGCCCTTCTGCTAAAAAGATTTCTGCTCCCCTTTCTATTTTTCTCCTCCTTCATCTTCCCTTGTCAACACAGGCATGTAATTTGGGAGTCCTATTTGACCTTTCGTTCTCATTCCAGATTCAGATTTCATCAGTGGTTCGTATGTGTCATTTTCAACTATTTAATGTCAAGATGAAGTGTCCTTTGCTTTCTTTCTCTGTGGCTAAAGCCCTACTTCTATCCTTGGTTTTGTATTGTTTTTATTAATTTTTATTAATTCACTTTATGTTGGTCTGCCTAGTTTTGCCTTTCTTTTATTCCCTTACATTCGCTCTTACATTCTGCGGTCGGGATTCTTTTCTATCTTCTTCCTTCGCATATCGTTTCCTTCGTTGCCCGGCTGAAGTGGCTACCTGTTCAATATCGATGTCAATTTCATTTTCTCTGTCTAGTCTTCATATGTATCCCTACTCCTGTCAATTCCTATCTGTGTGTTCTAATCTCACTCTAGCATCCTACTTGTAATCTCTGTTCTTCCCAGTTTCTTCTTTCTGTTCCCTTTTTTCCTTGTGCTGCATCTCGCTTTTGTTTTTTCCAGCTGCTCGCTCCAAAACTGTGGAATTCACTTCCTATTGATATTTGCTCTTCCTCTAATCTTTCTCAATTAAAAGAAGTCTAAAACCCATTTACTTCCGCTTACGGTTCCTGAAAAATGTCTTTAGAACCTGATCTGTGATTAATACTTGTCCTTAATTGTATTTTCTCTCCTTTTCTTGGAAAGCACTTTGGATAAAAGCATTATATAAATTAGTAATAATGTGTTTTTTAAAAATATTATTTTAAAAAACAATACAATAAGCAACCAATTAAATATAAACTCAAAATAAAATGTGAACCTACTATATATGAAATGTACCCAATAGAAAGCAAGCATGCTGCAATCTCTAATCTTCAAAAAGGCTGGAATAAAACACTCCAGGCACCAGCAGACTCTAAATTCATCTGCCAACATCAAATAAAAAATATGCTGCTCTTCAATGTCTAAAACCCAACATTTTCAACAAGGGTATTACGTATTGCTGATGAAGAAGCTGTTACCATGGACAAAAACAGATTATGCATAATAGTTTCTACAGAAATATTACATTTGCATTTGGAGTCATCTTGTGGATTCCAGGACACACTATTCGCAGCTAAAGCCAATTGGTAAAATGGAACCTTGTAATCAACTTCCTTGGCCTGATGTTAGCAATGCAAAAAAGATGAAATCTATATAAATAAAAATGTAAATGTTTGTTTGTTCAAAATCTTAAATCTCCGAAGGTTCTTCGCCGATTGCTGTGAAATTTTGACACAACGTTGCATTCAAATAGTCGTGTGTTTTTGTATACCTACTATACATAGAGGTCACACCTGTGGCAGGTAAAAACATGCTTTTTCTCAAAAACAGCGCCATCTGTTGGACATAAAAGCAACACACGCTATACTAAATATTTTACTGAAAAACAGCGCCATCTGTTGGACATAAAAGCCACACACGCTATACTGAATATTTTACGATTCCATTTTAATGTTTCCGCTTTAGAATGGCTCAAATACATGCCGAGGAAGCAGCAGAGCGACGTGCAGCCAGACTTCAGGATGCCCGGTTGCGAGCACGGCGATCGGGTTCTGCAGCTTGAGATCTGCTCCGTTCTCGACAGAATGAACGCGACAGGCTGAGAGTGGCTGAAAGACGTCAACGAGAAACAGCAGATCATTGTCAAACACAACTCCGTGCTCAGCAATCAAGCGATTACAATCGCCTTGCATTCCGGTACAACCCAGCTGATGATTATAGTTTGAGCCGGCATGTTCTCATCGGCACCATGGCTGAAGTGTGTCCTTATTGCAAGGCTCTGAAATTTAAGGGAGAAACGAAAGGAAGGTGTTCCGCCGCCGGTAAAATTAAACTGCCTCAACTTGGAGAACCGCCAGAGCCATTAAAAACTTTGCTTGCCGGATCTACCGCTGATTCAAAGCATTTCCTATCTAACATCAGGAAATACAACTCATGCTTCCAAATGACGTCATTCGGCACAGAAATCATAACAGCTCAATTCATGCCAACTTGCATTTGCAATCACCATCAACAAAGCTCAAGGTCAATCGTTAGAATAGTGCGGTTTAGATCTAGACACAGATTGCGTCTCACGTGGACAATTATATGTTGCGTGTTCTACAGTCGGCAAACCAGACAATCTCTATATCTGCACAGACAATGGAACAACAAAAAATATTCTATACCCACAAGCATTGTAAAATTAAACCTATTAGAAACATGCGCTTTCTCTTTTCTTTCTTTTCCATTTAACCACACTCAGCCACAACAACTCGTGGCCGGGGACAGCTAGTTATTAAAATAAAATGCCTTTACAGTTTACAGGAGACTTAGTTGTACATAATTATCCTGATTGCTCTTAAGTGAGTGGAGGATCATACTCTTTTGATTAGCAATCACAAAGAGGATTACTAATTTGATTAGACGTTTAGTGTGCATAATGTTGTAATGATATAATTGATCCACCTAAAAGTCAGTCTGTTTCCTTCGTTCGATAGATCATTTAGGATAGCTTTGGTAAGAGTGCCCTTGTCATTTGTAACAGATTGAGAGCCATAACAATATTGGTCGCATTTTCAATTGGGAGAATAGCGGTTTCTGACCCATTTCTAAATAAAGGAGTTTGGGGCAGTTGCTAACAAAACTTCTGATAAGGATCACACAAATGTACATTCACATTTCTTAATGCTGGACATGGGTGTGAGTGCATAAGTTCTACAATCTAGCAGCATACCCACCTTACGTGGCCTTGTACACCTTTAAAATTGGAAAGACCCCTCTACCACCAATGGAGTTTGCCTGTATTAGATTAATTCATCCATGAAGTTACTTTAGATACTTGTGCAGCCAATTTATCTTCTCACAAAATCTAATTCCTAAGTCATCAAAGGTTCTAACCCTTAAGGGTTTCCTTAACAGGCTATTAACTTTCACTGTGCGTGACTCCATAGAATCAACATAGAGCTTGACTAGGTATTGCAATGCTTTTGATGTACTATCCAGTACTACCATACTAAACCTTGTCTTGCGATCTGAAAAGCAAGGTACATCCACTTGTTCAGAAGTTTTTCCAGACTGTCAACATAAATATTTAACAGTGGTGGGGCCACAATGTGACCTTGACAGCCCCTTGATTGATTTTAAATGAATTTGTACATTACCCTCTTTTTACCATATGTTAGAAATGCCTCAGTATTATTTTACAGCTGGACAATGATGTTCAATAAATTGTGATCAATTCCCAAATTACAAAGAATCGACCATAACCGGGACACATTCACTTTATCTGGCCTTCATGGACTTGTCAATGTCCTTTGACAAAGAGCCCCCCCTATGGCCTCATAAAACTTGTGGATGATCAACAAGTTTAGGTCCGGTTTAGTGGTACGTACAGACCCGCGAAAAAACCCACTTGCTAGTCAGATAGTATCTTATGTGCGTCAACCCACAGCTGGCGTCTGTACCAGAACCCTACAGAGTATTTTAAAAGAAATATAAATCCATGGGTTTGGCCATTAGTCGCTCAGATCGGAACTCAGAACAACTTAAGTAATGTAGAAGCCCAAATATCGGGGAATGTTTATAAAGGTCACCTGGGACGGCATCCAGTATTGGCACCTTATGGGCATTCAATCTATCAATTGCCTTTGTAACCTCAAAAAGGTAGTTATATTTGCAAGAGAAATCGGGGCCTAAAAGGAGCTTCCTCATGATACAGCAAATCCTCTGAGCGGCTTCAGTGCACACTCATGTACTGCTCAAACCGTTGGGGTCTGGTAATATTTTCTACCATGTCATTATTTAGGTTTCGAGTGTTATAGAATCACAGGCTACTCATTTCCAAAATTGCCTGGTATCATGTAAAGTACTAGCTACTAACATGAAATCCAAGGCACGCAGTTTTATGTTCTTTTTGTCTGATTTCATACAATTTCTTTAAACATTTCAGACTTGGCTTCTTTGAAGCGCCCTTAGTTTGTGTTACATTGCCAATAGTGTGCTTACCAGCTGTATTCTTTTTATCAACCCAAGCATGCCTTCTTTTTACTGGTCCTAGCGTTTTGGTAGTAGACAGAATCATATAAATAATGTTACTGAGAAGTGATAACGAATCTATCAACAATTATTCCATCGTATTTACATCATCCGTTTTGGACAAAAGGCATTTCTCTATTAATAGAAGGCCTCGTTTTTAATTCTCGTTTTGAATAGATCTCAGTACAACCCTTCCCGTTGTAACCTCCTTCAATGCATAAATGCCTCGGGAGGTACCTAACATGCTCTTTCAAAACGCTTATCCTGGCATGGTAATAAAATAGAGGATAATGATCCCTTTCCAAACTTACTTCTACTAATTAGCCACCAGGCCCATAAATGGGTAATAAAGTAATTATCAAACCATTCTGAGAACTTACAAATGTACATCTGGCTGGAATATCAGTGATAGTATGACCGTTAATTATACGAAGCGGGTTCTCTGGTAACCTTCTTAAAAATTATATCTTGTCGGTTAGTAAAATAAAGTTACTGAAACCATGTTGGACATACCCCAAACTACTGCCCAACTACTGCATTAAGATCTCAGTTACACATGCAAATGAGGCCCTAGCATTCAAATCTCCCCAATTATAACAATATGCTCCTGTTGGTGTAACAAAAAAAAGTCTTCTTGTGAAAGAATGTGCAGTATCTAACGGAAGTTAGAAAGAACAGATGATACACTGTCCGAGCCACTATAATTGTTATTAATTTTAATATGTCAAGTGTGCCCCATCTATAATAGACTGAGTACTTTTTTGTTGGCCAATGCAACATGGTCCAAAATAAGGTTCACACCCAATGAAGTTGAGAAACATATAGTATGGCTATCTTTGGCAATAAAGTGCAAGGCATTATGGACTACACATTGTTTAATAACCAGGTAGATGTCCAAAGCCCATATCTCCTCTTTAAAACTATATCCAATGACAAGATAAAAGAATATCAACCAGGATCATTCAACGTAGCTTTTAAACCTACAGTGTTCCAGGACACGATCTTAATATAATTGCTCCTATTATTCCCTTGGACAATAAATCCTGAAGGCTCAATAAAATAATGGGTGCTTCTGCCTTTCTATCTCTTGTCAAACTGGGAAGAACATGATCTTTTTTTTCCACCATTATTTGCACTGATAAGTCTGTCTACATCTTTCAGGCAGGTAAAAGGTGCTTATCTTTTGGTTAACTTTAGGCACTTGCCTTGGGAGGAGAGTGGGGTCAGGGTTTCTTGGTGGTTGTAGTGGTTAGCTGAAGGAATAATGTCAGAAATATTATTGAAGGTTTTAATGTGAGCCCTATCGGGGACCACCCTCAAGTAGCCTTCATGAACCAAATCCATCATTCAAATGGATTGTGTCCTCCAACGTATTCCTCTTCTTTGACCTGTAATGTCCAGCTTCGTCTGCTTCGGAAATCTTTTCAGTAGAGGGCACCCTGCGTCGATGGCGTCAAGTCGATGTCCCCCGAAGTCCTCTGTCGTGGGTGATGTTATAAGTAGCACGCACGGCGCCCGTTGGCCTCAGTTCTATTTTTCCACACAGGTGTTTGCTTCGTGAAACTCGGCACGCCTTGTACGTCTGAAGTACTGTTATTTTCGATTTATCAATGATGTTGGGGTAGAAGACGAAGATGTCGATTACGGCTCCAAGATGTCGATTACGGATCCGCATCGGGTCTGTCTATGGTGCCTGGCCGAGGGCCATGAGACAGATACATGCTCGAAATGTTATAGTATGACAGGGAAGTCCTTGCGGGAATGACTGGGAAAGTTAAAGGTAGGCAAGGTATCCAATCCCTGTCAATCCCGACCGGCTGGGCTTTCGACCGACTAGTCAAGGGGCGACTCTCCTTGTCGGAACAAAGCCAAGTGCTCACGGTCCCATAGTGGTTCCTGCCACTCTCCCTCCTTGTCGAGGTGTTCAAAGCGAAGGCACCGTTGGTTGCCTTGCTCGTCGTCTTTGTCAGGGGCTACCTCCTAGTGGGTGACATGCCCGTCCAAAACATCGACTCCGGCAGAGTGGGAAGCTTGTCGGTTGCCGATGCTTAAGATTCTTGAGAGACAGGTTAAGGCTCAGTCTGTGCCTTCTGTGGAAGCCGGCAAGGAGCGGTCTCGGCCTGATACTCGCGCACCCTCGAGCCCTGGTTCACGGCGTGATCCACATCGAGAGCCCTGGAGACCTTGAGAAAAGGTGTCGAAGAATCACTCGAGACGGAGAGAGAGGTCAAGGTCTCTGTTGTCGGCGAGACGTTCGAAGCCCTCGGCGCCGTCATTGGTGCCCATTGGGTCTTCGACACCAGTCAAGCCTTCGGTGCCTTTTATGCCCTTGTCGATGTCGACACCGTCCACCTGCCGTTGGGGCCTAGTTTACCGGCTGAGTCCCCAGGTCCTGTGGATCCACCAAGGAAGGCTCTGGCTAAATCTAAGTTGATTCCTTCAACGCTTTTTAAGCCTCTGGGCTCCCTGCCTGAAAAAACTTTGGTCCCTCTTCCTAAAAAGGAAATTTTTAGGAACCTCAATTACATTTTTGAAGAGGAGGAACATTCAGATGGGGAGGATGCCCCCTTTGGGCTCCAGTAATTTGCCGGAGTGCCTCATATCTGAGGAGAGCAGGATGTAGGACCTGTGTGACACTTTGCATAACGCAAGTGGTATTGATACCTCTCCGGAGTTGGAGTTCGGCAAGCCGGCACCTGGGTTGCAAGCCGACTCTTCATATAGGCACCTTATGTCTAATGTGGTGAAGTACTTGGCCTGGTCCAGGCTTCCAGGGCATTATGATCAGGATGATCTTATGGATATTTTGGACAAGGGTCTGCCTACGGATCCTGCGTTACCATTCCATGTGGCTCTTCAAAAGAGGGTGGCCAGGAATTGGGAGATCCCGGAGACCAATCCGGTGGTGGACAAGTCTCTTATAAGGAAATACCGCCCCTCAAGTAGCGACCCCTAATATCTGTCCCAACACCCCACTCCAGGGAGTGTGGTGGTCCAGGCAGCTACGGCTACCTCGAAGCAGGCCGCGTACCCTACCATCTCTCCTGAGAGGGATGATAAGCGCATAGATGGATGGGCGCAGAAGGTATTTTTGGCAGGGAGTATGGCGTTGAAATCAGCCAACTCCACCTGTGCACTTGCAAAATTCTCTTATACTCTGGGAGTGCATCTCCATGGCAGCAGAGCATATTCCAGAAGGGGGTGAGAGGGACGGTTTTCTGGCTATTGTTAAGGACGGCAAGGAAGCAAAGTGTGAGTCCCCCCAGTTTTGGTTGGATTCTGCGGATAGTATCAGCAGATCCATGGCTACAAGCACAGTAATACGCAAGTTTGCGTGGTTGCGGAAGTCGAGTTTTGCTCCCGATGTGCATGCTCGTCTACTCAACATGCCATTTGACGGGTCTCATCTTTTTGGCAGCAAGGCTGACTAGAGCCTTGAAGTTGCAGACCTCCAAAGGTGGCTGCCAAATCTTTAGGCGCCGCTGTTAGGCAACCTAAGCCTTTTCATTCCAGCGGACAACGGTGGAGGGGTAGATCTTTTCGCTACTACTCCTCATTTGGAAGGGACGAGAGGACTGGCCAGTCAAAGAGGCCAGCGAAAGTTCCCTCTTGGTGGACGAGGTAGAGGTGCCAAGTCCGCTCCAGCAGCAGCCTCTTTACCATTGGCCGCTGCAACAACTGCTTCAAAACCGCTCTGAAGGCTTCAGTCACAGTTCTCCAGTGAAGGGCAGACTGTCTCAGCATCTCGAAGAATGGCGAGCTATTACCTCAGATGCGTGGGTTCTGGAAACAATAGCCCACGGCTACTGCCTTCCCTTTCTAAGGAAGCCTCAGACCAATCCACTGGGGAAACGCTCTTTAAGGATTCCGGATCTGCTCCTTGTGCAGGAGATTTTAACCCTGCTAGAGAAAGATGTTCTAGAACCAGTGCCTGTGGCAGAGCGGAACAAGGGTTGGTATTCCCCATATTTTTTGATTCCCAAAAAGGACTGGGGACTGAGACCCATCTTGGACTTGAGATACTTGAACAAGTTCCTCAGGAAAGACACATTCAAGATGGTCACTCTTTCTCAGATCCTTCAGGTCCTCCAGCTTCAGGATTGGTTGGTGTCATTGGACCTTGAGGATGCTTATTTTCATGTGCCGATCTATCTCAAGCACAGGAAATACCTGAGGTTCGCCGTTAGTGGCTCGCACTATCAGTTTCGATTCCTGCCATTCGGGTTGACCTCCGCCCGAGGGTATTCACCAAACTTATGGTGGTGGTGGCAGCGTATCTCAGGAGAGGGGGGATTCACGTCTACCCCTACCTGGACGATTGGCTGATCAGGGCGCATCCTCCCAAACAAGCCTTGGATCATCTCAATGTTACCTGACACTCCCTTCACAGACTGGGCTTCTCCCTCAATTTCAAGAAGTCCCAAATGACACACCTTGCCAACAGCTCCTGTACATTTGCGTTGTTTTAGATAGTTCCTTGGGAAAGTGCTCGCCTCCCAAAGTGAAGGCTCAAGACATTCTCCAGATGGTAACGAAATTCCAGAATGCCCAGAATCTTCCAGCCTTCGAGTTCTTGAGGTTGCTCGACCTCATGGCATCCTGCAATTTCCTGTTGCCAGAGGCCCCCTTGCGAATGCGATCCCTTCAAAAGGCTCTCCGATCGCAATGGTCCCAGTTCTCAGGACAAATGTCAGACCGCCTTCAGATTCCGTCCAGAGTCTCGCAGGATCTTCTGTGGTGGGCCTGCGAGGACAAGGTTCTGAAAGGCGAACACTGTTGTGATGGAGGCCTCTCACAGGGTGGGGAGCTCACGCCAACGAGTGGATTGTCAGCGGTCATTGGTCTCCGTTGGAGTCCAAGCTACACATCAATCTTTTGGAGTGGTGAGCGGTCAGAATAGCACTGAAGGCTTTTTTGCCGTCTGTATGGAGAAAGAATGTCCTGATAATGACAGACAATACGGTGGCCATGCACTACCTCAACAAGAGGAGGCGTAGGGTCGCTA
The DNA here is from genome assembly GCF_040938575.1 of Ambystoma mexicanum. Lineage (NCBI taxonomy): Eukaryota > Metazoa > Chordata > Amphibia > Caudata > Ambystomatidae > Ambystoma > Ambystoma mexicanum. Next base: position 1,469,619,671 of record NC_090929.1, on the reverse strand, counting down.
CCACTGTGCAGAGAGGCAATGCAGCTATGGTATTGGGCTATTCAAGAAGGAATCTTCCTCTCTGCGGTTCACCTGGCCGTGGAGGAGAACACTGCGGCAGACACTCTGAGCAGGCAGAGCACAGTCTCGCACGAGTGGGAACTAGCTTAGGAAGTCCTTCAAGGGATCTTCGCTGTTTGGGGAATCCCTCAAGTGGATCTGTTTGTGACCAGTGTCAACCGGAAGTGCAAACTGTACTGCTTAAGGGAATTTCCTCCGAGAGAAGCTCTAGTAGATGCGTTCGTGGTGGGTTGGGAATTCCCACTGCAGTACGCATTTCCTGTGGTCTCTGTCATTCCTCAAGTAATCAGGATGTTCAGAAACCACATGATACTCATTGCCCCTGATTGGGCCAGGAGAACGTGATACCCAGACCTTCTGGATATGTCCATCTGTCCTTGGATAAGTCTTCCTCACATGGAGAATCTTCTCTCAAGAGAGGAGAGTCGGGTTTTCCATCCAGAGGTCAACACTCTCAACCTTTACGCTTGGTTTCTGAAAGGTTGAGGTACAAGGATTGGAACCTCTCGGATGACGTGATGGAGGTGTTGCTTTCGGTGAGACAGCCAGCAACAAAATCTCTGTACCGTTGCCGTTGGAATAAGTTTTGTGACTGGTGCAGAGACAACAATGTCGATCCTTTTCAGTGTACGACTCCAGATGTCATATCCTTTCTGCTTTCATTGGCACACAATGGTCTTCAGGGTGGCACCATAAAAGGTTACCTAAAAGCGCTTTCCATTTTAAAGCACTCTTCAGAGGAATGTTCCTATTTTAAGATCCCTCTGGTCACTCAGTTTCTAAAAGGGCTCACAAAGTTGTTCCCGGCTTCTACATTTCAGATTCCAATGTGGGACCTCAACCTGGTGTTAACATTTTTCATGGGTGCTCCTTTTGAACCCTTACACTCATGAGGTTTTTACCTTTAAGACTATATTGTTAATTGCTCTTAAATCTGCAAGAAGAGTGAGCGAGTTGCAAGTGCTTTCTTCCAAGCCACCCTTTACTTATTTATTTATTTATTTAATGCGTTACAGTTTAACTAATAAACTTTACACATGAATAGCAATAGAATTCATTAATAAGATTAACGTTACACAGCTAAAATTTAACATTCTTAATAAAATAAAATATCTATAAATATAAATATCTATAAGTGAATAAATAAATACATAGATGATGAATTATTAAGTCTATCTATCTATCTAGACTAAGCACAGTCAATCATTCTAATACCTCATAGTTAATCCAGACACACATACCCAAAAACCCAATATCCTAAAGGATCTATAAAACGACCAAGGTCATCCTGCAACAACCCTATTGGGAATCGCATCATAGCTTCACCATAATTGGCAATATTAACAATGGACCGGAGATATGGATCCAATCTCCGTACTAAGACGGAAATACCGCTAATTCAAATCCTAATACCCAGCTTTCCCTCTATGACCAGCCAGGTATTATATAAAGCAGTAAAAATGTGAATATTTTCAGCATTTATGCAGTGATGCCAAAATAATGCCTTAGGGATTGTAGCAAAATCGTGTATATATTTTCCCATATGATAATGTATTGTATTTGTCATACTTCTACATTGGGTCAGGACATGTCTTGCAGTCTCAGGTACCTTATTAATTTTGCACAATCTGCAGGTCCTTGATGTCAATGGCAATCGGTCTCTCCTGCCCGTGACCCAAAGGGTCGGGAGTTGGCCCAATCTTAGAAGTAGTACAAAACGTCGCAATCTTCTGCCCGGGCACAGATTAAGGTATTCTTGTGGTCTCATATAGGTATACAGCCTGAATTTAACGAATTCATAGCTTTTCAGTGTGCTAAGGTGGGCAAAATTTTCCAACCAATCCCACATATCGATACGCTTGTCCAAGGCTCTCTGGACTTGCCGGGTGTAATCCCCTGCACAATGATTCCATCCTATGTCAGTAAGATATTTTAACATTATATAAGCAGGGGATAGAGTATTTTGTTTTATATACAATTCCTTGTCCACAGCAGTTAGTATGGAATTTGTTGTACCACAACACATTTTGATAAAGAACCCTAGTCTCTTTTTCATCACAGTGGCTTTTAGTGATGGTATGCCCAGTTCTAGTCGCAAGATGGCCATTGGAATTCCAGGGGACAACCCCAAGACCCTCCGCCAGAATTTACCTTCTAGAACTTGTAGCCAACTGAGATCAAGGTCAAATAGAGCCTCTAGACCGTAAGTTATCATGGGAGTAAAAACCTGCACATATAGTTGACGAGTGCCCCATAGAGTGAAACCTCCTTGCTTGTTCGTAAAGTTCGCGACCAGCGATGTAACCTGAGCTGCTCGCGTCGTCCGAATATGTTTACACATGGAATAGTCCCCACTCACTTCGAAGTCGATGCCCATATAACGATAATGAGGGGCATAGGGAATTATGTTCTTACCCACCATGAGGCTAACACGTGATACTCTTTTGTTGGTGAAACGCAATACCCTAGTCTTGTCTAAATTGATGACTAGACCATTTTGTTTCACATAATCCCACAGAGCAGTAGCCGATCTACGTAGGCCACTGATTGTATGGTCAAAAATGACCAAATCATCTGCGTAGGCCAGAACAGTACATGACAATTCTCCTATTTTAGGTGGGCAATTTGAGGCGGCCTTTATGGCCGCTGGTATGTCATAGACATACAAGTTATATACCAGGGGGGCCGTGACACAACCCTGTTTCACCCCCCTGTTCTGGAGCACTTTGTCGGTCAGGTGTCCTTCCTGATCTAGTTTCAGTCTGACTGACGTGTTGTGATGGAGCAATTTAAGATAATACAGGATGCCTACAGGGCACCCTAGACCATTAAGTTTAATCCACAGAAGATCCCTAGGAATGGTGTCAAACGCTGCTTTGAAATCAATATATAAGGCATAAAGAGGTGGTGCACCTTTGCTGCGCGCTTTGGTTCTCAACAGGTTCATGACCATTAAGTTGTGACTCGTTGAGTAGCCTTTCCTAAATCCACACTGGAAAATGGACAAAATGTTTGCCCTCTCTACCCATGCTTGTAATTCATCAAGTAGTAAAGAGGCAAACAGTTTGCCCGTTGTGTCCAGCATGGAAAGGAGCCGATAATTAGTGGGATCTAGGCGATTACCTTTTTTAAACACAGGTATCAGTACTGCAGTTTGCCATGAACTTGGAATTTGCCCCTGTGCCATTATCTTTTTAAATAGTATTGCTAATAGGCTTGCCCAAAACTCGGGTTGTTTTTTCATAACTATATTAGCTAAGCCATTCGGTCCTGGGGCTCTGGATGATTTAAGCATCTTTATCTTGGAGATTATGGCCGTATGAGAAATATCAAAAGCCGGAAGGGGGGCCAAAGTTATCTGAGGGCCCGGTTTGTCATGGAATAATTTTGAGTTACGGGCAAGTAAAAACTCCACCCATGACTCAGCTTTAATTGGATTGACCATTTGCTTCTTCTGGGACTCCCTAGTTTCCCCCAGCAGTGCCCATATACTACGGGAGTCTTTTGAACAGATCGTATGGACTAATCTCTGGTAAGCCCGGGTATTAGCAGTCGATTTAATGTTTTTGATAATAGATCGATATTTATTTTTAATTTTCCTAGCTGCAACTCGTAATATATCCGACGGTCCTAGCTTTTTTTTGGTCATACGTAGTTCCCGTCTCAAATCCCTTTTAGCATCTCTGATCTTATTATTATAGGAGCAGGGGCCGCCCTCCGGTCTATACATGCTACTGGACAGGACCGAAGCATGTGTATGAGAGAAGGCTTTTATCCAATTTTCTATGGATTCAATAGACATGGATTGGAAGCTAGGTAGATTTGACCATTTGTCCCATTCGAGTGCCATTGCAGCCTGATTAATATTTTTAATCGACCATCTAATACACGAGCCTGATTTGTTCACATGAACTATGCCCATATTGCACTTGTCGGGAGCTCTCAGTTGTAAGTTTAGTGTACAGTGGAGAGCTGAATGATCACTCCATTTATTTGGGGATACGAACATGTCTTCTACCAAAAGGAGCATATTAGGGCACATGAAAATGTAGTCCAGGGTGCTACTATATAGCCCATTGGACCAAGTGTGTTTCCCTGGGAAATCACTATTCGTGTATCCATTCAACATTTCCAAATCCCATTCGTTGAACAGCCTACACCAACGAGGTCCTTCACTGTCTGTTTTATCATGGATTAATAGATGTTTCTCTCTTAACTTGGGATTTTGGGGGTTTTTTCCTGTCACAGCAGGGATACGACAATTAAAGTCGCCCACGACTATCACTGCTTGATTACCTGGCAAGACAGACCAAGAAGCCAGTAATTCATGCAGTGCGTCTTGGATAGATTCACTAGCTCCCATGCGCGGGGGATTGTATATATTTATTAACAAAACCCTCCCCTTGTCTACTTGTGCTCCATATTCGACCTCCACTGCCAGCATGTTATCACACTCATTACAGTGTATCTGCCTCGAGGGCAGTGAGCTGATCACACCTATCAAGAGCCCTCCAAACGGTCTACCTTTGTCTCCCTTCTTAGCATAAGATTGATAATTCACATAACCATCAAGTAATAAGATATCCATTGCCCAAGTCTCCTGTAGGCATATCAAACTGTGTTTTACTATAAAATTGACCGACCCCTCAAGAGACAATAAATGCGCAAAACCTCTCGTGTTCCAAGATAACAAAGTTAGCATTCAATGTTTAGGTATGACCTCAGGTATAGATTCAGCGAGCCATTTTAAGACCAGCTGGACGTCAGCAACCTCCACTTTCCTTCCTTTAGGTATCCAAGGACACTCTACCGATGTATCCGGCCCGTTTATAACTGCAAGTTCGATACTTGGGTCGGCTTCGTCCAAGACTGCATCCACCTCGATGTCGACAGCCCTCAGATCTTCACGATGTTTCCTGAGCATCAGTGCGGTGGATAAAAATTTGCAGTGGATTGCAGACACACAGGAGTTAGGGCCTTTTAAAGGTTCCACAAACAGAAAATCCTCTGACTTCAAAACGCGTAGTTCGGGGACCGAATGCAGCCGAATTAAAAATTCTGAACGTGGCAGCCATCCATGTTCCCAGGATTTATACAGATTTTTGATCAGACAGATTCTGTTCCCTGCGAGTTCTAGTCCTTCCTTAGTAGGTCTACCAGTAGAGGTGCTCGGGCTAGACGGGGCTGGTACAGGTTGAAGTACCAAGTCGGGATGCCTGGGCCGAGTTTCCTCTACCTCATGGAGGTCAGCCTCGAATCGTTCCCATACATCTACCTGGTCCTCAACTTCCTCTACAGTCGGGATTCTTTCTGCTTCATCTGTTAAATCCACCGTCACCGATTGATCATGTTTGGACGGTGAGACTGGGTACGGGTCTTGTTGAGGGATAAGCCAACTGCAGAGGCGACCTTCACCAGAGCTCAGCTTTTTATTAGCTCTGGCTGCCCTTTTTTTTGCCTTTTTTGAGCGCCCCCCAGTATGCGACATCTTGTCTTCTTTAGTTCCTTGGGGCATATTTACCTTGTTTTTTTGTGCTTTCTTAGCCATCTTACGTTGTTTACGGGAATAGAAGACTGACTCATTCAAGTCCTCATTTCCCAAGTCTTTATCAGGTATCGTATTTATTTCCACAGCGATACCTATGGCCTCCGATAGGTTAATCTCCGCTTCTTCTTCATAATTCTTTTCTTCAGTTTGTGGTTTGGGCAATGGATTAGTGTTTGTAAGTATTCGACCCGTCATTTGGAGCAGAATTTTAAGTGCAAATTGCAGGGAGGCCACTGAGGATTGGATCTCGGCCAGTTCCTTAGCTCCAGGGAACAAGGTAGAGAGATTTCCTTCATCGACCTCTGGGCCGTCTTCCATAGACACCATCACTAAATTAGGGGAGGCTGACAGTCGGCCCAGAGGTACCTCATGTCCTATGAAGTTATCAACAGACGTCATAGAGATATTCTCCGGTCGCATACCTGTGTTTTCCAATGGCCTAAGAATGTGGGGAGTCATCCCACGCTGGATACTTAAACACAGGTCTAGCAATGAGTTATTGTCTATATCGTCAAAGTTAGTGGAACTCATAAGATCGCCTCCCTTATCATCTGTTGTGGCAGGATCTTCGATGGTCGTGGAGTTGCTTTCTAATGGAGGAAGAGGGACGAAGAAACCAGTTATGGCTCCCTGTCCCATAGGGATAGATGAAGAGGATTTCCCCTTGCTCTTTGTTTTGGCTTTTATCATCACATCATTCGTCAGGGGTGACTTCTCCACATGTTTCTTTGCCTTACGGAGATTGTATTTACTTTGTGTTGTTTTCTTCTCTGGTGCCATTCAGATTATTACAAAAGTCGAGGTGCCTATAAACTGAACAATATTCTAAATTTGGCTACCCCCGAATCCAATCCGGGTTGCGACTGCACCCCAATCAAAGCCAGATTACGGCAGGTGCCCTGAACTGGTTTTAGCAATCTGGCAAGGCGCATCAAATACGTGGCCCCCCTCAGAAAAGCCCTCAGGCAGTAGTTAAGCACGCAGGATATAGCCTCCCCTATAAAACTCCTCACTCCTCACCAAGTGGTGGGAACACCGTGGGGTTGAGCCGAGAGAGGGAAACTAGGTGTAAAAGTAAGAGGAGTCGAAAAACAGGGGGGGGGAGGGGGGGTAAAAAGAGGAAGGGTTTGCTTAAAATAAATAAATGTCACTTAGTAAGCTTAGTAATATAATTACTATAAACGATGTGACTCCCTCAGCGACCTCCGCGACCTCACTCCTACTCAAATTACCCACCGCAGCTCCACTACATAAGGAGTCGCTCTTCCTTCCTGCGGCCTGCGGCCCCGACCAGCGGCGCGTTTGAAATGCGTCCAGATCGCCAAAGCCTGCACACACAAGACGCTCCGTGGGTCCAGCGCCTCCCGTGCGTTCAGCCGTTCCTCCTCCTGTGGGCGATGCTGTGCCGCCGCAGCCGCTGCACACCCCTCCGAGGCAGGCTAACGCGACGTTCGAACGAGGGACGCAGGGCAACAGAGACCAGCGCAGGCGGGCTCACTTCCTATCGAGGAAAGGACCCAAAGAACGGTCTTCCGTGCCGCGTCCTCGCGTCCTCGCGTCCTCAACTCAAGCCGCACCTCTTACAATCGTGCCAAGACAAACAGCGATTGAGGCCGCCTCCGAGTAAACCTTTACTGTATTCCACAAGGACATGGTTGTTTTGAGGGTGAAACCTTCCTTCTTGCCTAAGGTGGTTTTAGATTTCAGCTGCGGTAGAAAATTGTGCTGCCAGCATTCTACCCTCCTCTGCATCCTAGTGAGGAGGAAAGTCTACATCGGTTGGACTCTAGGAGAGTGCTGAACTTTCATATTTGCAGGATGTCCAAATTGAGAGTGGACGACCAGCTCTTTGTAGGGTACACGGGACAAAGACTGGGCCAGGCTGTTTCCAGGCAGACCTTGTCTAGGTCGATCATCCTCACTGTTTCTGAATGCTATAGGCTGGCAGGCAAGGACCTTCCTGAGGGTTTGCGTGCCCATTCCACCAGTGGCATGGTTACCTCGACTGCCCTGCAGAGAGGGGTCCCTATTAAGAACATTTGTGATGCGGCAACGTGGTCATCTATACACATGTTTACGAAGCATTACTCACTGGATACTTCTCACGCTTAGGATGTGGCATTTGGTAAGGCAGTCCTTTGTTCTGCCCTCTGATAATTCTGCATGTCTAAATTCTTCTCCCTCCTCCTATCATGGATACTTCTTTGGGAGTCTGTCAAAAATAAGGAATACGTTGGAGGACACAATCCATTCAAAGAACAAGTTACTTTGGTAACATTCTTTCGACTGGATATTCCTCCCAACATATTCCTCATTGCCCTCCCAACCTACCCCTCTCTAAAATTTCCCATGCTATTGCAGCTGTCATTCCTGCAAGGCTGCGTATTGTCCTGCCCGTAATTATGGGCGCTCCTGATGCACAAGGAGGGAAAAACGGAACTGAGGCCAACAGGGCACTGTGCGTGCTACAAAAAGTTCAGAAGCTGCCGCAGCTGGACACTAGATGTCAAAGATGAGGAATACATTGGAGGTACATCCATTCGAAAAGATATTACCAGTTGGTAAGTAACTTGTTCTTCTAGACTGTACATTACTGTGATCATTGTACTCTTCTGGCCATTAAAATATGCCTACCCAGCTCAGAGATTAAACATTCTCTACAATGAATAGGATGAATCACTGTCAATATGAGCGAGACAGTGGGCCCAATTAGACCCACTCTCAGTTATAGGAATAGGACCTGGTACAAAGTTACTACAAGAGGTGACGCAGTGGGTGGAAGATGGAGTGAGGAATAGATTGGGAAATGAGCATACTCAATTTTATTCTCAGAAAAATTTGAGGTTAACAATTATCTGAGATCTCTATTTTCTAGACTGGCTGGACTAGTGTAGAACATGGCTCACAATCCTTATCCCCTTTAGCCAAACCCTCAGCTGACTTTACTATGGTTCCGCTATTCGGTTACAGCACATCCACCTTCATTAAATGAGCTAATGGAATACACAAGCTCATTAGGACCAGACAGGGCAACTGCACTGGGGTTGACACAAGCAACACATCTGCTAGAAGCATCTAAGGCTATATTTGTTTCCTCTAGAACTTAAGAGCTCTTCCTTAGCCTCAAGAGCCTTGATCTTAGCTTCGTCCAGGGTTTCCTAGAGATCATCAATAACAGTTCCCATAATTGACAGCTGACTCGCACATAGTGCCTACCATTCAAAACAGCATATTTTACACATCACTCCCTGGCCCACGTTGGCCTCGTAGATGCAACATTTTTGATGCCAGGAGGAGGAGCAAGGGGATGATGTCTTAGTAAACTGTGTGAGAGATGCTGAAATAGTTGATCAATCAGGATTCGTTGTTGTTGGTGAACTTCCCTTGTCTGGCACTCGCTCTCAGGAGCAAACCTATCGGAAGCCCTGTCAAAACGGAAACACGTTGGCATCTCGGCAGACTGAAAAACTGCTGTGTCTAGAGCATGGGTAGCTATATCATGAGAATAGTTTTCTGCTCTTGTGAGAGTCCCTTGGGAGTTCTAAGGGCGTCCTAGCTGATATCCAGGCTGTGAATCTGGTCGCCTAACACACAGATGCTCAAACTGATTACTTATGAATTATGCCGTTCTCACATAAATTTGTTACAAAAATCCAACGCTGAGAGTGTAGAGGTCGCAACCATAGCATTACTCATTGGGAGGGATAATGATCTTCTCCCCTATCAACTTATTTCCATCCTGAATCTTAGCTGCACTGATGTTACTAATGTTTTCAGTTTTATTAGTATTACATATCCCAACTGGGCTTGCTTTAGACAACTTTGACACTTTGCATTGATGCAAGCATAGTAGACTCTTTCTTGCCCCACTGATTGTATTGGCAACCAAGCTGCTTTCCTGCTGTCATGGTCTGACCCCGGACCCCGCCACCCCCCCCAAGAGAGTGGAACTATCGGCAGTGAAATAATCACAGACTAAGATCAGTATATTTCCAAGTATTATACATTATCAGCAGGGCAATACATTCAGCATCACCAGAAGCAAGGAAACCAATGGAAACAAAATGTTGGATCACAAACACTTGAACCAATGCCTTCAAGCAGGGTGAACAGACACAAAAAGGGGACTACGTGACCTTCCTTCCTTACCCCGGTTCATCTGTCCTTTTATTATTATTATTATTGTATTTATTGAGCATGGACCTCACTTCGAGAAGCAACAGAGCGCTTTACAAAGGTACACAACCTTACAGCTGCGTAACAGAGTGCTTTTCAGAGGTAACAGAACAGATATACAGCGGTGGTTGGATACGGAGGAGGGGTATAGCTGTGGAGGGGAGGAGCAGGCCGGACGGTGTCTAGCGAGTCAGGTGGCACAGGAGCGACGTGATGGCCTAGGTGTTCAGGAGGAGAGACTTGTTGAAGAATTGTAGGAGCCAGTCTGATGGTGATGGGGAGAAGGTTCCACTGTGCTCTTACTGCTGCCATCCACCCTGGAGATACCACAGAATACCAGGGATACCAAAAGCACTTCTTGTTCCAGAGAGGTAAAACCACTCACTAAATGCAAATCTGAACCAAGTAATGACAAGTTGAAGTAAATCTGTCTCACTCTTGGTGGCCTCAGCACTTCACTCTGCTCCAGTTTTTCCACCAGCATGGAACTGCTCGCTTTCGAAACAGATGCTGACATGGAACACATGTTAGAGTCAGGGACCCTCTGACTTGGGCCTGTGCATACATCAAGCTGCACTGTGCTACAAAGTGTGAGGCCGCTTCTGACAGAATAGCAGCTTTCATATAGTGAAACCGTTTACCCCCTAAATGAAGCTAAATTGCTTACTGTATAAAGACAGCCTTGTTATTTTAATACTACAATATGAAATATTGAATGTAGTGTTACATTTTGTCCATTTACTTTCCTCACTGTTGAACTAGTGTTTTTGAATGGATTGTGTCCTCCCACATATTCCTCATCTTTGGATATATCCATATTTAGCTTTAACTGCCTCGGGAAAAAATTCAGCGGGGAGCGCTGCGCATCGATACCGGTCGACTCGATGTCAACATCACCACTGGTATATATAGTGTGTGCAGCGACAATTCGCTACAGTTCCGTTTTTTCCGTGAGAGCCATTGCTTTGGAAGATTGGCATGCTTCAGTTCCTTCGAGGAACCTATCGAGTGAATAATGGCATCTTCGTCAGCATCATCGACTCCAAAGATTTGGGTTTAAAAAATGCTATTACTGTGGGGCGTAAGATGTCCCTTACGGACCCCCATCTCGTGTGTCTTTGGTGTTTGGGATCTGATCCTAAGACATCGGAGTGTGGATACTGCCTTTCGATGACGGTGAAAGAACGTAAAGGGAAGTTAGCTGCAGGTAGGTCACATAAATCCCCTTCGGCTACTCTGTCAAAAAAGCAATCCTCTAACAAGTCGAGGGGTGACTCTCCTCATCGAAAGAAAGCTAAAAGAGGTTCTCAATCCAGGAGTGGATTGCACCACTCATCTTGGTCTTCATGACAAATGAAGAAAAGGCATCACAGGTCACCGTCCTCTTCGAGTTCCTCCCCAGAATTGGTAACATGCCTAACAAAATCAGCTTCACCGGCTGAATGGGAAAGATTCTGTCAAACAAATGCTCCAAGTCTGCAGTAATGTGGCCTGATCCCCTTGAAGCATAAGAGTAGGAGCCATGCCCCTGCCAAGGGATAACCCGACAAAGAAAAGGTAAAGGACAAACCCTGTGCGCCGCTGAGCCCGGGTGTCCATTAGAAAACTCCTTGAACCTTTGAAGGTCCTTTCGAGTTGAGAACCTACTCCTTCAAAGCCAAAATCTTCGACACCTTTGACAACAAAAGATTCCACACCCTTACCAGCTAAATCTTAGACGCCATTGTTGTCGAAGCCCTCGACAGCGCTGAGACCTTCAACACCATCATTGACAAAAATAACAAAATTGTCAAAGGATGTAGAGAAAACTAAAGAATCCTTCACTCCACTTCCAAGAAAGGACTTTTTTAAGTCTCTTTCTGCAATATGAGGAGCATGAGCATCAGAGGATGAAGCACAGCCTTTTGGCTTGGAGTATGGGACACTAGGCGTTCCAGGGGCATTAACATCAGAAGAGTGAAGGATGAAGAATCTGTATGAGACGCCATGGACAGCAAGTTGGATAGACACTTCTCCCGAGATTGAATTTGGCAGAACTGACCCCTCAGATCATGCAAATGGGTCATATAGACAATTAATGGCTAGACGCATTGAATTTTTAGGGTAGGGCAGGCATGCACCACTTTTTGAGCAGGGTGACTTGACAGACATTTTAGACAAGTGACCCCAAGAGAAGCCTATTCTTCCTTTCCATATAGCCTTGTAAAGGCAGATCAGTGCAAACTGGAATACGCCAGAGCAAATTCCGGCGGTGAATAAAACATTGTCAAGTAAATACAGGACCTCCAGTAGCATGCTACAGGCCGCCACTTGTACTTTGAAACAGACTGCCTCCCCAATGATTTCCCTCAGACAGGGATGACAAACGATATGATGCAGTGGCAAGAAAATTCTTCTCGGCTGGGAGTATGACGTTTAAGTCGGTGAACGGCATATGTGCACTTTCTAAGTTCACATTTACCCTATGGGACTGTATAGCAATGGCGGCTGATCATATTCCCGAAGGGGAAGAATGAGAAGGATTTTTGAACATTATTAAAGATGGGAAGGACGCTAGGTGTGAGTCCCTTCAAACTGGTCTCCACTCTGCAGACAGTATCAGCAGAGCAATGGCGGCTAGCACTCTGATACGCAGATTTATGTGGTTAGGAAAGTCTGTGTTGGCTTCTGATGTGCAATCAAGGCTTCTTAACATGCTTTTTGATGGCACACACTTATTTGGCAGCAAAGCTGATGAGAGCCTAGAGAAGCTGCAGACCTTCAAAGTGGCAGCCAAATCCCTCGGTGCTGCAATCTGACAACCATAAACTCGCCTCAGTGGAACAGCTTCGAGTGGCAGGTCCTTTAGTTTTTATTCCTCAGCTGGAAGAGCAACAGGACTGGTGAGTCAGAGGGGTCAAAGAAAATTTGCCCATGGTGGACGGGGGAGAGGTGCTAAGACTGACCCAGGTAACGGCTACCTTACCCCTCAGCCGCTGCATCAGCCGCCTCGAAACCTCTCTGATGGCTTAGTCCACAAAGCCCTGGTGGGAAGCAGCCTCTCACAGCATCTGCAAGAATGGCGGGGTATTATTTCCGATGCATGGGCATTGGTAACAGCAGCCCAGTGTTACTGCCTTCCTTTTCTAAAAAGGCATCAGGATCATCCACAAGGAGAAACTCTTTCAAAATTCCAGATCCGCTCCTTATGCAGGACATACTCCTATGTCCCGTGCCCTTTCCTCCATACTGTATGTGCGTCCCTCGCTAAAGGAGGGTAAACGGAACCTTTTTCACCAGAGAAAGTTGTCTTCCCCTTTAAATTTAGAAGCGCGTGGGGGCACGGCCCTGGGAGCATGCGCTCACCTGATTCCGCCCCCGGTGCCACTCCTCACATCTCTTATCCACGTCGTCGGGAGCGGACCGATTTCACAAGCGCTCCTGGGTTAGGCTTCCGGCCTTGTAATTCCACACGCTACTTTCAGAGTTGAAGGTACTCTGTCCTCTGATGCCACGCTCCTCCCTGGCACATGTTGACGGTGGTGCGATTCAGCAGGTTTCAGGCCTGCGAGGCTTCCTTCCCCATGTCAGATCAACACACGCTCTGCCTCAGGTGCCTTGGTCCAGACCACCGCTGGGACAGCTGCTCAGCGTGCAACACACTCACCCCGCGTTCGTTAATGAACCACCTGGCCAGGTGGAGGGAGCTGTTCGCAAGATCACCACCGGAGACCCTAAAGGAGTATGTCAGAAGAAAGTACGTCACGAAGACCAGGCCAAAGGTAGGTGCCCTGTTCGCCTCTGCACCCTGCAAGGGCGATTCCTTCCTTGGGCAGCGTCCATGCGGGAGGGGCCTTCCGGGTCCTAAGACCAGCAAGGGGACTGAGGTCCAAGGAGCTACCAGCCAGCCAGCTGAGGGGTTCAGGGACCCTCCCGGTCCCACCGCTGAGGGGCTACAAGGCTCTAGTACCGGAGATCTCCCAGAGGGGCTTTGCTCTGACACCGGGCTCGATCCCAGGGGGGCGCCTCAATGTGTTACTAGCACTACTGGCCCCCTGGCCGAGGGTACTTCGCCTTCCACGTACCTACCTGAGGTGCAGTTAAGGTCCGAGCCTTTGCAATCTAGCATGCAGGCAGAGACTGGTCCTTGTACAACAGTCGTCATGCAGCAGGCACGTGGCACAGTACAAGATAAAATTGCCCCCAGCCAGACAAAATGGCAGCGCTTCCAGGGCCTTCCCATTCCAACGTGCAGGCATCGGAGCACATGTCAAGGTGGGAATGGTCAACACCAGTTACCTGGTCCACTTCATATCCAACTGCATCCGCACAGGGGTGATTACAGGTTCAGGTCCAAGGACCCGCTCCCACGCTGGTAGGCTCCTCACCAGTATGTGGACAGGTACTTCGAGAAGTTCCTCACCCTCATGAGATTGCCTCAAATGGGCACCATACTCAGGGGGGGGGCGGTCATCCATGAGATTCTTCCTCCTGGTCCACCTCAACCTCCTGTCATGTTCCAAACCCTGGTACCCGTGCTGGCCCAGATTCCTGCACCCTCCTAAGCCCCACAGGTGCATATAGTCACAGCGACTCTGCCCCTGCCGCAACCACTAGCACTTCCAGTCAGTGTTCCACAGCTGTCTGCAGCGCCCCCCAGCACTCAGCCAGCAGCACCTGACCTGCAGGTCACAGCAGGGGACACGGACCACGATGAGGACCAGGACACTTCCTCCTCAGTTAGGGTGTTCCATGAGAGGCTAGCGGGCGTCGCTGAGTATCTGGGGATCCCACAGCCGCAGGTTGAACAACCAGAGGAGGGGGTATTGGCAGAGGTGCTGACCATCTGCTCAACTACAAGAGCTGGCATCGCTCTGCAGAAGGATGTTGAAACTTTAGCTAAGAAAGGCTGGTAAAGCCACATTCCACTCGGCCTACGAATAAGCGCCTTGATGCCAACTATAGGCAGGCGTAGGGGGATACCCTTGTGCTGTTGGTGCACCCTCAGCCACATTCCTCAGTTATAGCAGTGGCTTCTGTGTATTCTAAGCCACAAGCCTCAACATCAGCCCTCCTAGGAAAGGAAGAAAAGCTCCTGGAGGTCTATGGGAAGATCTATTCCAATGCTACGCTCGGTCTGCGACAGGCCAATGCGGATGCAATGCTTGGCGCAGTGAATCAGAAACTTTGGCGGGAGATAGCAGACTTCCTTTCCGAGCTTCTGACTCAGTCAGGCAAGATTGAAGGCAGGGCTGGCAGAGGCAAAGATGTGAGGGATCTACTTAACTTAATATTTTACCTCTATGAATCTGGGGGAAAGGAGTCACCAAATCAAAATATTAAACAGAGTATTTTGGACGCCGCAAAGGTTATTCGCAAGAGGTTTACTGGACTCAGAGGCCTGTTGGAGGTGTAAGCATGTCAGGGGAACCTTTGAACGCATGTCCTGGGATTGCTACGAATTAAGATGCTTCTGTAGGAGGACATATTCAGAATGAATAAGGTTCTTATGCTGAACAGGGAATTTGACTATGAGAGTATAATTTTGGGTGAGGAAGATTTAGTGGAAGATCTTTTTTTCCCACAAAGATGCTGGTATTTCAGGGCGGCGAACTCTGCAAAACAAAATAATTCTGAGCAAGTGGAAAAGTGAGGAAACACCAGATGTGGCAGAATGGTTGACTGATCTAAAACAAGTGTCAAGAATGGAGAAAATCATTCTTTGCAAAGACAAGAAAATGAACTGAACAGATCTGGGGAAGGTTTTTGGAACTGTAAGGTATTTCTTTCTTTTATACATTCCTCCTTGGGAATATGATTGTTATGCTCGATTGTTTCCTAGATAGATGTAAATCTCAGAAATTATTTGGGTACCCTAATTGTGATGAACTTAGTTATAGTTTGTGTTTTTATTAGGATGGTTATTATGATTGGTTTTGATTCTGTTATGTATATAAATATAATAAACCTGTAAATATAAAAAAAGAAACCTGTGCCCTCTTTCCTAGCGTTCATATTATAGTCATTTGGTAATGAGGTGCACCTATTTTCCGTGTCAATCCCAGAATTCCCTAAAGGAATGGGGTGCCCTTGGCCAAAAACGAAATTCATAACTGTCAACACTCCCCAGACCTGGACTTTAGGCAGAGGGGTGCTGAATGTAACTGAAGCCTGTGTCTTTTGGTGCTTGGGAGAAAAGTGTGTTTTCAAGTGAAACCAAGTGTGATTCTACATTGAGAAATTCACACTATTTCCTGAGAGTGAGAAAGTGACCTTCATCGCAGAAAGATTGTGTATTGCTTTGGAGTGAAGTAGAAAGGAGGGTTCTATCAAAAGTCTGTGATTTCAAAACTGCTAGCATTTTCAAGTGTGCAATGAAATTGTTTGGAAACAGAAAAATGTGCATTTGATTTAAAACTAAACCTTATCAAGGAACGCTAATGCTCATGATCAAGTAACGGTCCAAGTTATTTAATTTTGGCATAAAAGGGGTTCGTGGGACAAGAGGGTGATGTTATTTGGCCTGTGTTCCATGGACAAAATGACATTTATAAGTAACATTCCCAAAATAAATGTGTGTATTGAAGCTTCGTATTGTGCCACAGAGAAGGTAGCACATGTAATCATTTGGTGCAAATATTAATTGAACCTATAATTTAAATAAATATATATTCTTTCTGTACCCCGACAGGGTTCTTGGCTCATTGTTGGCACAGGGGAGAGATCTACATGGATCTTAATAATGATAATGATGTGTTATTCATATAGCGCCTTTATCCAAAGTGCTTTACGGAGCACATATTTACATACAATATCACCCAACTGAAATTGGTACGAAATCTTGTTTATGATTCATAGATGGGGCTAGCCTGGACTAGATTTATTGTGTGGCCCCTTCATTGGGCAAAGGAACTCCCCATGTTAAGGGTGCTCCCGTAATATATCGTTACAGTCAGATGTTCAGTTTACCCATTTACCTGGGGTTTTTAAATGGAAGACAACTGAACATTGATTCTCATCAGTAAAATTGGGACTTTATAAAAAAAAAAAAAAGGAAATGAATTGAGTCAGTATTGGATATGAGTACTGTATGTAAACAGTACTCACACCATATGAATTAAAGAGATGCCCAAAGTACAAAGTTTATTATTTTAGTGAAAGAATCCACCGACACACTTTAGAAATCCATACATAGATCCATGCCCATATCTAGTTGACACTTGTGATAGCTTTATTCACACAATAGAGAACTCGGGTTGATTAATTCTGTGGGGATATTTTCACAAAATATTTTAATTTTAGTTTTTAGTTCGCCCTCTAGAGAGGTACTTGGGATTACTTCAAAAAAGGCTGCTTCATAGATGAAAAAATAGTAATTTTATCTGATTTCTCTATCCACAGGGTATAAAAAGGAGGTACAGATCAACATATTTCTATTGAATCTCCCGTATTCCTCTTCTGTTCTGATCTTTCTCATGATTAGTTTTCAGAATCCGGGTTAGAGGTTATTAAATGATTCCCATCTTTTTGATGGGGAGTCCTGAATCAGGAGGCCCAGATGGGTTTTGAATTCATTGTTTTACTCGTCTATGACTCTTCCTGATATTTGATATCTAAACATGGCGTTGGTTGGCTCTGAAATTCACAACAAATCTTTACTAGGGTCCACCAGCATCCTCAACGTAACAATGGACATATTTTGTCTTGTCTAGACAATTTAGTCATGGCAACAAATCACCACGTTTTGTCTGGTGTGGCTAAATAAATAAACTGACTCGCATAAATAAAATACCCTTTTAAATCTGTGCACTTTTAGATTACATTTTTTGACCATTTTTGTTCACCCAGACACGCTTAGTGTGAAAATGGAATCTTATAGAGAGAAAATATTCTGAAGGCATGGTAGCCTGTTCATAAAAAGGACCATCAAAGTCAGTACCATGGTTGTGAAACAGATCATCCCCTTACTCTAATCAAGCCCACAATTACTTTTTTCACCACCCCATGTTTACAGTACTTATCCATCAGCCTCAGTGAATGGTTGCTGCTCACGTGACCAGCTCTGCCTTCTCCAGCTTTTCGTGGCAAATGGTGACTAACTCTGCCTCCTCCAGCTTTTGATTCCAAACAGTTGCTACTTAGTCATGTTTATTTCCCTCCTACTGCTCTTCCCCCAGACTAATAGGAGGGTCCCTGGTCTTGTGATCAGCTCTGCCGCAACCACTGACCAGCTAATAATCAGGAGCCACCTGTTCTTCTATATATCAAGGCTTCCCTAGGCATCCTCAATTAAGGACAAAGACCAGGACTTCGCTTGTTTGTGAATGGACAGGGTCAATGGCTGGAATCTCTGCCTCTCTAATGTCAGGCGGTAAGTACAATGTCCTTCTTACACCCTTACACCCACACTCCATTCCCAACTCAAGAGGACACAAGTTCACAAATGCTTGCCACACAAACCTGCAGTGCAGCAAATCCTGTCAATTGCACCCACAACCCCCTCATTTCTATAATGACTCCACAACCCGACCTCTCCCGCAAACAAATTCTCAATGTGCTCTTGGCCATCTGCCATACGTCTGACATTGCCAAGTTCATCCTCAATCAAAATTAAGGGGATAATTCATAGAATTCAGCGTACAAGTGGCGCACGCGGCTGGCGCACAGAGTGCGCGTGCGGCAGTCTGCGCCAGCCACGTGCGCCAAAATCCATTTCCGCACACAGCGTATTCATGGATTTCAACATCCATAACCAGCCGTGGCGCAGAGTAGTGCAGCGACCCTGCAGCAGCGCCAGTTATGCCCCCAACCCCTCCCCGTGACCCTGTGCGAGCGGGGTATGTGTATTTCTGGGGTGCACAGGAACTTTCATACGCGATTGGCCTTGTGTGAGCGGGGTACGTGTATTTCGGGGGTGCGCGGGAACTTTCACACGCGATTGGCCCTGTGCGAGCGGGGTACGTGTATTTCTGGGGTGCGTGGGAACTTTCACACGCGATTGGCCTTGTGCAAGTGGGGTATGTGTATTTCGGGGGCACGCGGGAACTTTCACACGCGATTGGCCTTGTGCGAGCGGGGTGCGTGTATTTCGGGGGTGCGCGGGAACTTTCAAATGCGATTGGCCCTGTGCGAGCGGGGTACGTGTATTTTGGGGGTACGCGTGAACTTTCACACGCAATTGGCCCTGTGCGAGTGGGGTACGTGTATTTCGGGGGTGCGTGGGAACTTTCACACGCGATTGGCCCTGTGCGAGCAGGGTACGTGTATTTCGGGGGTGCGCGGGAAATTTCACATGCGATTGGCCTTGTGCGAGCGGGGTTCGTGTATTTCAGGGATGCGCTGGAACTTTCACATGCGATTGGACCTGTGCGAGTGGGGTATGTGTATTTTGGGGGAGCGCAGGAAGTTTAACACGCGACTGGCCATGTGTGAGCGGGTGGTACGTGTATTACGGGTGTGCCCCCCTGAATTGACTGTGTGTCCTCCCAGGTGTGCCCTCTCACCCCTCCCCAGGGCCTGCAGGCAGACCCCAACACAGGGGTACACACTGCACCCCTGGCCATGCCCCACAGGCAGCCCATCCACCCTGGCGAAGCCCCCCAGTCAGCCCACATGTCACCACGCACAGGTGAGCACTCACTCATGTCCCCCAGCACCCCCACCCACCCAGCATTGACGGTCAGGCCCTGACTCATGTCCCCCAGCACCCCCATCCACCCAGCGTTGATGGACACCTGCCAGCAGGCCTGACTCATGTCCCCCAGCACCCCCATCCACCCAGAAGTGAGAGGCACCTGCCAGCAGGCCCCGACTCATGTCCCCCAGCACCCCCATCCACCCAGCAGTGAGGGTCAGGCCCCGTCTCATGTCCCCCAGCACCCCCATCCACCCAGCGTTGAGGGACACCTGCCAGCAGGCCCGACTCATGTCCCCCAGCACCCCCATCCACCCAGAAGTGAGAGGCACCTGCCAGCAGGCCCCGACTCATGTCCCCCCGCACCCCTATCCACCCAGCAGTGAGGGTCAGGCCCGACTCATGTCCCCCAGCACCCCCATCCACCCAGCAGTGAGGGGCACCTGCCAGCAGGCCCCGACTCATGTCCCCCAGCACCCCCATTCACCCAGCATTGAGGGGCACCTGCCAGCAGGCCCTGATTCATGTCCCCCAGCACCCCCATCCACCCAGCAGTGAGGGGCACCTGCCAGCAGGCCCAGACTCATGTCCCCCAGCACCCCGGGACACCTGCCAGCAGGCCCGACTCATGTCCCCCAGCACCCCCATCCACCCAGAAGTGAGAGGCACCTGCCAGCAGGCCCCGACTCATGTCCCCCAGCACCCCCATCCACCCAGCAGTGAGGGTCAGGCCCGACTCATGTCCCCCAGCACACACATCCACCCAGCAGTGAGGGGCACCTGCCAGCAGGCCCCGACTCATGTCCCCCAGCACCCCCATTCACCCAGCATTGAGGGGCACCTGCCAGCAGGCCCCGATTCATGTCCCCCAGCACCCCCATCCACCCAGCAGTGAGGGGCACCTGCCAGCAGGCCCAGACTCATGTCCCCCAGCACCTCCATCCACCCAGCAGTGAGGGGCACCTGCCAGCAGGCCCCGACTCATGTCCCCCAGCACCCCCATCCACCCAGCAGTGAGGGGCACATGCCAGCAGGCCCCGACTCATGTCCCTCAGCACCCCCACCCACCCAGCATTGAGTGTCAGGCCCGACTCATGTCCCCCTGCAACACGACAGGGAGCTGCACAATCATGGGCCTCATGTGTACCAAAATACCACAGCACGCCCCCCCAGTCTTGACATGCAATGATTTCACCAATCCACCCCCCACCAAAATGCCTATGTCAGGACACAAATCAAAGTTAACCATGTACATCAACACATGTCCGTCTCTCACACACACACACTGTTTGCCATAGATTGTGTAAACTCACATTTTGACATGCATGAACCCAATGAGCGAATCCCACACATAGAATTAAAATATAAAAATGTATTATGAACAAAAACAATGTAATGAAATGAAAGCCAAAAAAATAATACAAACATGAAATGAAATGCATGTCCAAAAAAATCAAAAAGGAAATGTAGATCCAATCCAAAGAATTCCTGAAGAAAAATGGTACAAACTTGCTGTCCACCAAAACAAATCCAAAGGAAACGTAATAATCAAATTCCATTGCTCCATGGTGAAATCCAAAGAAAATGTACACATGAATCCAATGTCCAATTATGTACAAGCAATTTTGAAAGGGTCCATGAGCCCAACAAAAGAACTGAAACATAGCAAAGAAACTACCTAAGAAATAACTATATACAAGTGTGCGGCATAGGCCAATCACCCCAAAATAAATGAAAATGAAACCTAACACTACAAACTATATACAATGGGGACAGGCTAGTCCGACGGCTCACTTCCCGATTTCCCGGTCCAGGGCATCATGGAACTCCTGGTCTATGTCCTGGAGGCAGGCCTCTTCCATGTCCCCAAGGTTTCGCAGGGACGATGCCATGTTGAACTCCAACTCCCTGCGAATTACCTCGAGGCACTCGGCCCACCTCAGTGCCCTCCGCATGGAGTTCTCCGCCCTGACCATTGTGAGCAGTGCCTCTTCTGCCCGCACCCCGGTCCGCATCTATGGCTGGCCCAACCGCTGCCACACGGAAGACACTTGTAGTCCAGGGTCCTCCTGCCCTCCGGCTGATGCCTGCCCCTCTGATGTTGTTGGCCCAGAGATATCGCTCCCACCTTGAGCCGGCTGCTGCCGTGCATGTGCCCTGCCCGTTGTTGCCTGCATGTCAGCCACCTGCTGGGCTCCAGTTGTTGGGTGGGCACCCTTGCTGGACCTCCGACTCCCCTGCCACAGACGGATGTGTCCTCCACCAGCCTGGCCGCTGGGTCGTCCTCCACCAGCCTGGCCGCTGGGTCAGGGACTGCTCCACACGGTGCCCGGGTGACTCTTGGGCAGGAAGATGGCATGAAGGACGACTGGCGCATAGGGAGTTCAGTTGAGGAGGGGGTCGGCAGAAGC
Source organism: Ambystoma mexicanum (assembly GCF_040938575.1). NCBI lineage: Eukaryota > Metazoa > Chordata > Amphibia > Caudata > Ambystomatidae > Ambystoma > Ambystoma mexicanum. The sequence continues at coordinate 1,469,597,863 of NC_090929.1, read as the reverse complement.
TCCAGCACACGGAGGAACCCAGCACTGGTGACCCCGCCCAGTAGGTTGACGCGGTCTTCGAGGCATTCGAAATGACGTACGCTGTCCTCGCGAGAACACCGCACGTCATCCCGAATGTCACGAACACGCAACGCCAGCCCACCCAGGACAGGCTCAATCCGGTCCCGGATTGCCACGTCCGCAGGGAGAGGAAGGCCACTTGTTGTGCGGCTATCCCCTCCCTGAAAACGGTTCTGGACGAAGGCATCCCTGTTGGTGCCGGATGATGCAGTCACAGGATCGGGAACAGGATTACACACAGGCACCTCCACGGCAGTCTGTGCTGCCTACTGTACCTGTACCTACCCCTGGACTGCACCACTGGCACCAGTGGAATCCCCCCTCCAGGCCCCGTGTGTGTGACTTCCACGGCCTCCCCCTCAACCAAACCCCCCACCAACCTGGATGACTCCGTGCCATCTTCCTCCGTAGGGCCCTGTGGGTTCTCAGCTGCCCCTTCTGCTGCCGAGGAGTCCACGTCCGCCCTCCGCCTCTTGGACCTACCCCCGGCAGCTGCGGCCGCGGAGGCGGCACCAGACTCCTCACTCCCCGACGAGATGGAAACCTGGGAGGGGAGCTGGCCCTTGCCTCTCCAGCTGGCGGTGGGATCCCTGCCTGTGTGCTCCACAGAACCGTCTCCGCCCTCTTCATCAGTTGACGCTGCAGACAGGGAGAGACAGAACACAGGCATCAGGGCACTGTACAATGGTCTGATACACACATGACAGTTGCAGATGAATGGCAGTCTCAACCTTCACACATGGCCTCACACTCCCCAACACACACCATCTCTATCAACACTCACGCGCAAGTGAACTGGAATGTTGCAGTAGCCAGCACCATCCATACACATACAACATCATGACCATCCGAAGGTTAGCCTGACATCACATGCAACACGGGGATTGGCAAACACATGCACACACACCACCAGACGTACATGCATCTGTACATCTACACCACCTGTTGCAGTGCAATCCCGGCATCCATTTCACATCTGCCAATCAGCCTCCTACATGTAAGTGTCACATGCATCCATGGTGTATCACAGTGGCACACATGTCAAATACCCTCACACACACACACATGTACACCATGCACGTACATGAAGGTGGAACCCACATCCATGTGTCACACCCCAACCAATGCAATGGTACATACACAGATATGTAAACATGTGTGCACCCCAACATGCATTTGGCCCTAATGCTTTCGTACACATACACCATTGATGTGCCGCACACATTACTGGAGTCTAATGCGGCAGGCTCATGTCCCTGTACATGTACATACATACACGGTTCTTCAAAGACATATGTGCAAACTGCACACACCCGTCACCTCTCAATATGCACAGCATCCAATCAGTACGCATGCCCACTTACCGCTCGACTCTGGTCGGGTCTGTCTCCCAAGGACTTGGAGGTGGAGCGCTGGGCCTATACATTCCAGGACCCTCATCTACATGTTGGTAAGGCGGACCCGGTGCCCCTTTCCATGCTTTGCCTTCAGGAGACGCCGGGCCTTGCTGAGGGTCCTGGACCTGAAATCCTCCCAGCACTTCCGGACGTGTTGCAAATCGCGGGCTGCCACCTCCTCCACGTTGATGGCAGCCACGGTGTCCGTCCAGATCCTCTTCCGTCCTTCATTGTCGGCGCGTGAACTTCCAAAGAGGGTATCATAATGCCCCAGGACTTGCTCCACTATGATACCAACTTCTGCAGCAGTGAAGCAGTTAGCCCTCTGCCTCTCTGACTGGGGGTTGCCAGTGGTGCCAGATGGTGTTGTGTCCGACATGGCAACCCCCGAGGCAGGTGTGGGTGGGCAAATGGGTCCTGGGGCTGGGCTGTGGAGCAAGATGGTACGCCAGTCGGGAGTCTACTGTTCCAGCAGGGGTGGTCACAGCAACTGGACCCCTGCAGATCGCTGACGTGCAGGCACCAAATAGCAGGGCACGTGGCCAGCAGGCAGGCAGCAGCAGATGGCAAGTGGGAGCATGCTCGGGGCTCTGGGGGGCAGTAATTCAGCCTTCTGGGCAGGAGCGTGGTCTTCTGTGTGTTGTTGCGTGGCCAGCTTGATACGGAGTGATTTGGCACGTGAAAAAATTGCATGTCAGCATGAAATCCGAGGAAAGGCCCTTAGCGCGTAAGCGCGTCTGTGACATTACGCGCGGGCGTTTCCCACAACACGGGTACATTGTGAATAAGCATGCGAGAATAATGCACGTCAATGTGCTATTGGAGGAAAGGGCCTTAGAGCGTCTGTGACGTTGCACGTGTGGGCAGGCTTAAAAGATATGTGTAGGACGCCATTTCCTTGTACGTGCTTTTTGTGGAGAGCGAGCGGGTGATTCTTGTACTTCTTGTCGGTTCACACGCGATTACTTCACAACGTTTCCAGTTCGTACTCCCTGTTTCCTCAGACTGCGTTCTTTTCTTCTTTTGGTGGGGGTGTTGGCAACGCGCACACACGTCTTTTTCATGTTCTTTTTCAAGGCAGACGGTGAGTCACGTACGTATTTTCCAACTGTGGATGCCCCCGTGTGTCGCGTACCCCTTCAGAGGTCATTGTAGGCTGCGTGTAACACGCGTACGCTTATTTTTGTTTGTGGGTGTCACAGCATAGTGCGGGTTCTTTTTTCCACGCACATGGTCTACCAGGGGTTGCGTGCGCATGTACTTTTGTTTTTGGGGTGCCTGTGCGTTGCGTGACCCGTCATCTTCCCCCAGGGGTAACAGACAGTCTTGCTAGAGCACTAGGGTACGATTTCCATCTAGTACCCTACCCCTTTCACCCCAATTGCCCAGGGCAATTGTTTACTGCAACTCCCATACGCACAACATCAGTGCCATGGTTGGGAGGCGACCAAGCAGTAAGGGAGGCAAAGGTGGCCGACCTCAAAGAGGTGGGCGTGGTGGGCGCGGTAGGGGACTTGGCCAGGATTTGCAGGGTGCCCCTAGAGCCCAGTGTGTGGAGGACCAATCGGGGCCACCTATACCCCCCCCTCATGGTTGTGGGAAATGTAGCTGACACCAACCTAGCTCAGCCCTTGTTGGACCGGCCCATTTTGTCAACTGAACCGGCACAGGATGACTCCCAAGCTGACTTCCAGGTCACCAAGTCTAAGCCACGTGTGGCGGTGAAAGTTGCTGTCACCAGGCCACGTGGATCTGGGGCAGCAATGTCATCTGCTGTCCCAAGTAGCCAGGGTGAGGAGGCTGCAGGAGCAGCTGCAGCTCAATCCACCCCAGCTCCGAGTCTCCCAGCCAGGACAGTGTCGATCCAGGTCCATCACACCGACGTTGGCCCTGCCAACATCACCCTGCAGCCAATGCTTGCACCAAGACCTTTGGTCATTGTGCATTTGCAAACTTCAAGTACCCAGTCCACCTGCACTTCTGCCCCTACTAACCAGAGCGGCGTAAGCCACTCAGGATCCGCACCACCTTCCAAGAAGAAGAAGGGTGCTCTTGCACTACAGGCTGAGACCCCAGACACGGCTACACACTCCGGCAAGTCAAGGAAGCCTAGTGTCAATGACGCCGAACTTGATGCACTAGTGGCCTATGTGTTGGCACATAGCTGCAAAATGGTGCTGGCTGCAGGCTGCAAGACTACGCCTGCTCAACGTAGGGCCCACTGGCAGACCATCGTCCACCACATTAGTGCCCTTGGATTTGTGAGGCGCACAGCTGATGATTGCTACAAGCGGTGGAATGACCTGAAACTCAGAGCAAAGAACAAGCTGGCTTCCAATCATGCCTCTACTCTGGTGACTGGTGGTGGGTCTGCACCAGAGGACGACCAACTCACTGAACATGAGTCTGTTGCTGGAACCTTCGTCACAGAGGAACGGAAGGCGTGGGAGATCTACCAGATTGTGAAGCATTGTCCGGTGAGTGCCCATGCATGTGTGTGTTGCTTGGGTGATGTGTTCTGATTGAGTGCCAGGTGAGAGTGTGTACTCCTGAGAGGTATGGGTCACCCATGTGCTTCCTACAAACCATTCATCGGCCTTGGATTTGGGTATGACAGTATCCCTTCTGACCACAGTAGCCAATTAGCACCACATTACTGCAGTTGCCCTTGAACTGTCATCTTGCAACAACATTGTTCAAAATTTTCAGTGTTCATTCTGCCTCATTGTTTCAATCCTCCCATTTTTGCAACACATTTTTCTGCCCTAATGCCACATACGTGACATGCTTCTGTCATAGATTACACCCCACAATGGTCCACATTTATTACCTTGTTATGGGAATGATTTGACCATTCAGGCTGATTGAGTAAGGGCCTGCTCACATTAATTTTTGGGGCCTGTTTGAATGTGGAACATGACTGTTGTTTCCTGTCATGTTGAAGTGATCAACCATTGATGTATCCATCTGCCTGCCGTCACTGTATAATTGTTAACTGGATGTGTTGCAGTGTGTGGCACATGCGTATTTTGTCACACTATTTTGAATTTTTCATCTATTATGTCCATCTCACATGGATGGGTGACAGTACTCATTCACTAACATATGGCTGTACTTGTCAAAAGTACCATGGCTAAGCTACATGCCATTTGTGTGCTGGCATGTGTCATGTATGTGTATTGGACATGCCACTCACATGCTAATGTGTGATGCCAGTGCTATCCAGCATGCAGCAAATGTGTTGCTTTTCCATCTTGGAGTCCTCAGTGTCTGCTTTTTGCCTCCCCTTCCAACTCATTGACAGTGAATGCATGGCAGGGTTATAGTCATGTGGGACATGTGTTATTCATGTACTGGATCTCTGGCTTGTCAGGCCTATGTGAGTGCTATGGTGCTCATGCCTGTTTCCATTTGTTGTCTTTCATGTTTATGCAGGTGATGACGCACTTGATGCTTTTGAGGTAGAGGAGATGGTGCAGACAAAGGAGGAATCTCAGCCAGAACCGTGCACCAGAGGAGGATGTGGGGTGGTAGTGGTTGAAAACCCAATCCTCCTGCAGACCATACTGTCCACGGGTGTCTCTGGGTACACCTCCGCAGACCTCTATGATTCAGGTGCTGAATCGGACAGTGAGACATATGTGCCCTCGCAGGTGAGTGTTTCTGGGAGGGATGCTGTTCTGTCCAACCCACCTGCACCGGGGGTAGGCCCCTCTATGGGGATGTCAGTGTTGGTAACTCTGCCTTTGGCGGTTACGGATGCAGGGTCACACTCCACAATATCTGATCCTGTTTCTGGGCCAGCAGATCAAAGGGGGAATGCAGTCCTGCAGCCTCAGGCAGTGCCAGCACAGCAAGGTGCACATCGCCTTGCCCCAAACAGGTGTGGTGCCCGCCGACATGGTGGCCGTGCGCCACCAGGCAATACTGTATGGGAAAACTCTATGTACGGTATAGCAGCACAACAGTAAGCATTGTGTGAAATGATGACTCAGGCAATGGATAGGGTTGCCACTTCCATTCCCCCCCCCTGAAAGGCAGATGGAACTCCAACAGCAGGCAACAGACTCCATTTGCCAATCACACAGGGAGGACATGTTGGCGTCCAACAGGGACCGACAGGCAGCACTGGAGAGACTGCGCAAAGCCATATCTGTAGAGTCACAGGGAAGTCCTGAGGTTAGAACACCATTTCCTCAGGGAGACTCTGGGTGAACTTGAGGCTTCCCAAAATTTTAGGTCCGAACAGCAGCTGGAGCAGCTCACACGTTCGCTCTCAGCAGAGCTCCAGGCAACCCGTGCGGAGATCCGGGCATCACGCGAGGCCATGCAGGTAGAAATGCAGGCTACCCGTGAGGTGCTGCATGAGGATCGCCGCACCATCATCCTCCAGAACGAAACCTTCCACGCCTGCATGCTTTCTGCCATGGAGGACCATACCATGGCTTTGCGTGGGCTGCCTCCCATAGCACGGCCACCTCCTGATGTAGCAGCAGAGGGTGAAGAGAGCGACAGCAGTTCTCCCACATTAGCGTAGCCGTGCAGGCCATGAGCCCATGGAGGTATTTCTTTTTTTCTCAACATCCATGCAGGTGGGTGTTGGGGTGCACCCTGTCCTCGAACCTCCTGGGTGGCCAACACACCCCCCCCTGGTCCACACATGGCCATTTTTTATTTTTTTTTATTTTTGTATTTTTACAGTGTGTTGCCTTGTGTGGCTCCCGTGGGCATCCACTGTGTATTCCAGCTGGGCACATGCAGACTTGTCCTGTCTTTGGGTTGGATTCTTGGGTTCCTGACACACACACACCACTCCTGCTTCCCCTTTCCATGGGCTTGCAAAGGGTGTGACCAAGTGACAGTAACTTACACAGTGACATTGGGCTCCCATGAGCTGTGTGGGCAGTCTGCAGTCAAAACTGTGTGTACATCCCTAGTGGGGATTGTTGTTGGATTGAACACTGCATGGTGTATTGATATGTGCTTGTGCATCCACGTCTTTCTCCTTATTCACATTTACCTTCTTCATGTCTTCATGTTGTATGCAGTACACTGACACATTTCCCTGACAGCAACACTCTGCAGTTGGAATAGGTCGATGTGCTGGCTTAGTCAGGTTGTGAGACTTGCACTACTTTTGTACTGTCATATTTTGACACTGTTTCATCCTGTGTTGCTGGTAAGTAGTTGTTCATGTGTGCTGTTTCTTATTGAATACTGGGAGCATATTGTCTGTGGCCTGTTTACATTTGGGACAGTGCACTTTGTGACACTTGTGTCATGTGTTGTGCATTCATTTTGTTGCTTTCCCATTGCATGACATGCCATGGTGTGTTGGGTAGCTGAGATGGGGAGGGGTTGGGGTGACATGGCACTATTTTCATGTTGTATTTTTCAAGGGGGTAGTCATTCATGCAGCATGAATGTGTGTCTTTGTCACACAGCATTGGTTGTCTTTAAGTAGGTAGGGATGCACAAAATGTAACACTTCCAGGTGACCAATCTCAGGCTGGTATGGTTGTGACAGTTGACTGTCCCTTATGTCATCATCATTGATTGTCAGCTGGTATGTGCCAGGGCTGTGTGCTCTCCACAGGGGTAAGATTTTAGGTGAAGTATTTAGCCACCAGCTGTGTACGGGCTGCCTCACCACATGCCCTTTCACCTCCCATGCGCAGCGGCCGTGCATGTGGTTGGAGATGTGGGGGCACCACCATGTCCACCGGCAGGCCCCGGCGGGTTGCAACGTTGTGCAGGACACATGCTGCCACTATGATCCTGCACACTACTGGGGGCGCGTATAGCAGCTACCCACCAGAGCGGTCAAGGGAGCGAAAGCGTGACTTGAGCACTCCGAATGTGCGCTCCACTATGCCCCGGGTTGCAATATGGGCTGTGTTGTATCTTACCTAAGGGGTGTGGTGGGGTTCCGAATTGGCATCATCATGTGGGTGCTCAGAGGGTAGGCACTGTCCCCTGTGGAGGTGATGATGGGTATCATTAGTGGGGTTGTCACATTACTCAGTATCTGACATGCATGCATGTGCAGAGGAATTTATACTCACCAAGCAGCCATGTATCGCCATGCTGCCCAGCTTCTAGGTCCCGGTTTAGGGGTGACATTCTGAAAATGAAACTGTCGTGGGTGGACCCGGGATAGTTGGCATATACTGAGGTGATGATTCCCTTGGCATCACATACTACCTGCACGTTGATGGAATGCCAGTGCTTGCAGTTTCTATAGATGTGCTCAGATGCCCTTGGAGGACATAGAGCCACATGGGTGCAATCAATGGCACCTAGCACTTTGGGGAAGTGTGCCACCCCGTAAAAGTCCTGGACGGCAGCCTGCCTTTCTGCAGGTGTTCTGGGCATGTATATGTGCCTGCGGACTGAGGAGCGTGCAGTCATGATGGCCAACACCTGGTGTAGGCAGCGTGACTGCGTGGCCTGTGACACCCCCCCTCCACTATGGCACTTGTCCGCTGAAATGAACCAGTGGCCAAGAAGTGCAGTACATTGAGCACCTTTTCCAAGGGGCTCAGTGCTTGGGAGCACAGGGTGGGTGATGTGAGGTCATCCTCCCACTCACTCACCAGGTTCAGTATTGTGTGGTGGAAACCTGTACCTCCCATACACCTGGTAATCAGGCATCCCAAAAAGGCTGGTCCTGGGTGTAAAACCTCGGGGCCTGGCTATCCTCCTCCTCCTGCGGTGTCCCACGACCACTGCTGCGAGGAACGGTATATTCATCGTAGCGTCTGAGCTTGTTTGTTGTTTGCGCACACTTTTATGCTGCACGGGGCCGCGTACGCCTGCTTCCTGCTGGTGTACGTGTTTTCGGATTAGCGCGTCTTTTTTGGTGCACGCGTTTTCCCTGTTCGATTCCATGAATACGTGTTGTAGGCGCGCGTGTGGGCGTTGCGAGCATTTACCTCCTCTACTTCCCCAGTAACGCCCACATTTTCATGCGTTGTTCCCCATTCTGCGTGTTACGCCCCGTGTTACGCCCACTTTTGTTGTGTGCGCTGCGCTGTGTGCACTTTTGCTGTGCGCATAGCGCGCGCTGTTTGACGTGTGCGCCCGCGTGCGCCACCCACAATTTTAGCGAACATCCCAGGATTTACACGCGCAGTGACTTCCATGAATCGATGTGCGCGGCTTTGGCACGCTTGCGCTGCCATTTCCACGCTTGCGCTGCTATTTTCGGCGCACATTAATTCCATGAATCGGCCAGTCAATCTAAAAGTGCACAGATTTAAAAGGGTATTTTATTTATGCGAGTCAGTTTAGTTGGTGGAGCGATTTTGTCTGGTTAATTCCGATAACGAACGAGACGGCTCCATGCTAACTAGTTACGCGACCCCCAGCGTGGATTAACATCATGTGATTGTGATTGTGGGGGGGGATCCCTTTCTGTTAAATTAATGTTTAAACTTTAAATTCAGCAAACTTTGCTGAGTTTTTCTGAATGACATTTTTTGCTAAAAACTATTGCTCTCTCATTTGATGAAAACCTTAACGTGCAAAATAATATAATTTTGTTTAATGAATGCTGTAATTTAGGTTGTCAAAAACATTGGATGAATTAAGAATACAATTGTCTGCAAAAGATATTTACGAAGTGTGTTTTTTCTGTTTTTTTCTGTTCTTTGAAATTTTGATTCAAATGAAGTAACACTTCTCTGAATAGTATTGCATAATCAAGAAGAGATTTCTTCTCAAGTAGAGTGACCAGGTACATGCCCCATATGTTTCTTGAGGCATACATTTCATTGGTATTGCCAAGTTCATCACCACATTAAAAAACAATGCCATTTTTATCACAGAAACATGTTTCTGCCGTATGTCGACCCACATCTTTGATTTTCTCATTCTACCGGAGTACAGCATCAGCCATGAATTCCTTCGAGCAGCTCACATGCTGTGTTCTACTATTGCTTAAACAGACCACCATATGCCATCATATCTACCACTTGTGGATCATTACAACTTTTCCAACCTCCTCGCCACAACATCAATCACAAACTCAACAAACATCTTCCTTGTAACTTCAATCTGCCAGGGACCCAAATCACGAAAAACACCTGGGATGTTCCCCACCCACATCTCATCTCAGAAAACCTACTTGACCCAGTCTTCTCGGCATCTCCCCAAATAAAATGTCTTAATCACTTCACTGAACAGGCCCTGCTGTCATCCTCATCCTCCATTAACCATAGTGTCCCATCCATCGAGAGACCAGGTAAGCCCACCAGATTCTTGTGTCACTTCCTTGAAGACTTACCTTTTCGAAGTACTAGAACACAAACAAGCAAATCTAACTTGCCAACTCTAAATCACCCCATAATGTAACTGTTGAACGCACAGTTTCTCTTTATCAAATTCAAAACCACATTTTACTCAGCACGTATCTCGTCTGGAGCCAGCAGGAGTAAAAAACTCTTACAGTTGTCAAAAACTATTCAAACTCACTGCCTGACCATACAACCCCCAGTCTACAGAAAAATGCAGAGCTATTAACAACATGTTCATCGACAAGATAACAGAATCACTCGCCGCTCTGCTGTCCATACCACATCACGTGTAACAAGTTATCAGCGCCACAATGCCTACGGGCTGCTGTGCGCTTAACAAATGTGAACAAATAAATAAATATATAATAAATAACTGACATGGACCACCTTCACTCCCCTCACCCCAAAGGATCTTGCTGACACCCTCTCTGCTGCCATCCTAAAGCAGTCAAGGGGACTGCCCTCACCTCCTTATTGAAATAGTAACTGCCTCACCCAAGCAAGGAATCTTCCCAAGTACTGTAAAACAGGACTAATTTGTCCTCTCTTCAAAAAAATCCACCATGGACCCACACAATCTTATGCACTACTTACTGTTCACTAACCTCTCATTCATTGGAAAAAACCATTAAGAAGGCAGTTTCAACAAACTCCATGTTTGGATTAACCAACCAACAAGGCCTGCTCCGCAATTACCATAAATGGAGCAATGAAACAGCCACCATCCAGGTTATTGATGACACTCTTCAAATCATGGTCAAAGATAGCTCATGCTTCCTGTTCCTTCTTGTCCTCTTTGCAGCGTTTGACATGTCGATCCCCTCATATTGACCACCCTCCCTAAGTACAGGATTATCCTCTTGCATACATGTCTCAACTGGTTTGTATCTTGCCTCTCAGGCGGCAGGTACCCAGCCATCCAGATGGGGAAACCCCTGGTCAGACTACTGCCCAATCACCTACAGAGTCTAGCAAGGTTCAATACTTTACCCATTGGTCTTTGGTCTATACATGAAGCCATTGGGATCACTTCTCAATGACCCCGACATCTCGATATGCAGACAATGCCCAATTATACTTGACAGCCAGTGGTACCCAGGACATCTCACATATCAGGAATTGCCTCTCCTTTATCAATGCGTGAATGACTACCACATACCTGAACCTCAATCCCACAAAGACGGAATGTGTCCTACTTGGACATCCATCTAAGCAGCATGCCATTCAAGGGGGCTACACAACATGCTCCTTGATGGCTTCAGACTTCAACCACCAAATTGCTCAGGTTCACTATGAACTGCACTTTCTCCGTTCAACAGCATGTCAATAAAAAGGGCAAACAGCATGGTATCAGCTATCCCTCCTCTGGAAGATAAAACCCTTCCTTCCAAATGAGTACTCAAAACCACAGTCCGGCCCTGGTATCCTCCCACATCGATGGGGGAAATTCCCTTTCCCCAGTGTTCCATCAACACACCTGGCTACACCAGGGGCTGCCCAACATGCTGACACTCTACAGGAAGCAAGAAATAGGACCACATTTCTCCTATTCTAAGAGAGCTGCATTTATTCTAAGAGAGCTGCATTAACTTCCCATCCCAGCAAGAATACTCTTTAAGACTGGGTGCATTACCTACAAGGCAACTACTATTTGAACACGTGCTTAGCTGTAAAACTAGGTAGCTCAGGTGGGTTGCGTTCCTCAAGTAGTCAGGCCATCGGTGGAATCAAGACAAAACTGGCACGCAAGGAAAAAAGCAGGCAACAGGTAGCCTTTTCCTATGCCATGCCTACTGGAACACCATTCCGGTGGTACTCTGGACCATGACAACGCTCTTGCAGTTCAGTAAGGAACACAAGACTTTACTCTTCAGTCAATACCTAGGTATCACCTAGGCTCTGTGTGCTCCTGCATCACTTCCCAAACCTATAATTGGAGAATACCATGCCACATATCGTAATCCCCCCTTCCTTACCTCATGTTATCTTCAACTACATGAACAGTGCGCTTTGCTTCCTAGCCAGTACCAACTATATTAAACCCAAATACAAACTGCAAAATTATATGAAGCAATAAAAGAAAATGCCATCAGGTTTCATGTGTGCTTGTACACTTTGATGAATTCAAGGTCGAAAGGTGAGGCCAACAAGTTCTGTATATATAGTCCTTGTTGCTGAAACCCAGGGCAATGCACCTTTACTTCACTTTGTTATTCATAACGCGCCAACACACCCAAAGGCCTTGGAGCGCACCTGGTGGGCTACTAACTCCATCTCCGTGATAATGCATCTGTCATCATCTTTGACTAGCGTAAAAGGCCTCAGAGTGTAACTATCTTTCTGCAACACCGAGACAGTATGGTTCAAATCACATTAACTGGTAAACAATCAAAGGAAAAGGATTAGCAAGGATTCAAAGGGGATCTGTGCTTCATTAAACCAAACGACCCCATACCAGTTAAAGGAGCAATTATTTTGCAAAGCTTCCTTATAAAAATGTCAGTAGATGCTTGAAAAGCAGGGGTAAGCTTTTACTTCTTGAACAGAAGTGATGCCAGCTATTACAGGATTACTAGTATTTTCCCTAGATCCATTTGAAGCCAGTCAGATGTGTGTAATAACTGTAGGAACTGACTATATCTCTGCGAGAGACACATTGGGCCTCATTACGAGGTGGGCGTGAAGGGATTACCGGCACAGGTAAGAACACCGGTGCCGGTAATCCCTTTGCGCCCTATTCCGAGTTCCCTTAGCGGGTCCCTCCCTTAACGCCTGGTTTTACCAGGCGTCATGGTAGGGACACGTTAAGGGAATCCGGGGGCAATAACGGTACTGCAATTTGCAGTACCGTTATTGCCGCCTTCCCACTTCCCATTGAGCCCTATGGGTTCAATGGCTCTGGTGAATGGGGAATTACCGGTCCCACCGACCTCGGAATGGACTGGTAATTACTCCCTTCACCAGACCGGAATCGGACCCATTTTGGAGGCAGCCATGGCACTAGTAGCGCCATGGCTGCCTCCAAACTCGGAATGAGGCCCATTTTCTTCAATATCACATATAAGCAGTGTTCATACACTTTAAGAATGATCGTGACACGTTCAGTGTGTTGGCACAACAATAAAGATTAAATGATTAAATCATCAAATAAATCACATATTTATTCAGCACCTCTTAAAATGTGTTAATGAAAATCTGAAATGCTCGTGGAGTAGTATAAAACCCAAATTTCATCTCTTAAAGCACCTCCAACATCAGTCTGAGGCTATATCATGACAGATCTTATCTGTTCTAAAAAAAAAAGCAAAAACATTTATCGCTGTTTTAGTCCAGTTTTAATAAAAACACAAATGTTTGTGTTTGGATACCTTTTATTAGACTGACCTAAAATATCATGCTGCCATGAAATAAAGCATTCGCTTTTGAGTCACAAAACCCTTCATCAGATGGTAAAAAGCAAAGTGAGGCTAGAGAAACAGTTCTGAGAATTTTAGATCCAAGGCTGGCATGCAAGGAATGTAGTGCCGTGATAGTTTTATTTAACAGTTGTAAATGGACACTACAGTACCGTTAGTTTACAGACATTAGGGGTCATTACCAGTTAGGTGGTATCTGGCCGGTCAATCTACCCAGATACCACCAAACTGTATTGCCGCCACCTGGTCCAGCAGTATTATTGCTGAATTACAAGTGGTGGTGTTAGTCCCCATTTTATTTAGCCCATAGGACTCAATGGGGTATTTCTGGCAGAATTACCGCTGCAGTAATTCCGCCAAGGCAGAAAGTCAGCTGATTTATCCCCAACTCATAGCTGGAGGTGAATCCTCCAACTTTCCATCCACCTCATATTTGGGCGATGCAGTAACACAGCGGTCTATGCAAATACCGCTGCATTTGACCCACACCGCCAAACTCGTAATGAGGCCCAGTAATTAGATAAGTGTACTTTTTAAAAGAAAAATTGAAAATTGTTAAAGGAGCAAAGTCTTTCGTGAAATGCATTCTAAAAAGGTAACCTTTTGAATTTGAAAATAACGTGTGTGGGAAGCCATTAATTCTGCAGTAAGAATGAGGTAGTTTAGGGTACCAACGGCTATGGCCAAACTGTGGACTCCCTAATAGATTCTAAGACAGTTAATTTTGTGATCTTTTCAAAGGGGCAATAAGGGATTTAGCAGGAGATAAGACAGTGGGGACTGAACCAGTTCGATTTAGGCTATCCCTTATATCCCTGGCGAAAGTAGAGGAACCTATCTGCTCTCAGAAAGAAGGGCAAGCGCGGAGCCCGATTCTGCCAGTGGGTTACTACCAGCCTGCCTTAAATCTGTGGCCGCCATGTTCATGCAAGTTTTCTATGCTTCCATTGTTTCAGGTAAGAACCCCCCTTCTTTGAAGGAATCTAAAATTGTTTCTCTTTTTAAGAAAGGGGACAGTTAGAACCTGTCCAATTATACTCATTTCATGAATTGACTCATCAATGAAAATATAAGCAAACGTGTTATTGAACAGAATTAATTTATGAATAATCACAAATAAAGTGTTATCCCTGACTGCGTCTTTAAGAAAAGGGTTCCCTTTATAGACCAATGTTTAAGGCTTTAATTGTTTACTGACACATATGTAATGCTTAAAAACGGCATCCTGTTTTTAGCTTTCTTTTAGCCCTCCTATAGGTGCCACTTAGTAAAGCCGGTATGGCCCCCGAGTTGATCAAATTCCTGAATGTTTTGCACAAAGATGCCTATGTACGAATTAAGTTTGGGCTAGCCAGTGAAAAATGAGATTGAGTTCCTGCAGAGAGGTGTGTATGTTTGGGATGCATGCAGGCCCCCGCCTTATCCAGTCTGTTTTTACTGTATGTGGACGATGCAGTGATTATGGCCAGAATGTAAATCACTTTACATAAGATGCTAAAGGCCTTTTTTGGAATATTGTAAGAAGAAATTAGTGATTAATGCAGAAAAAAACTAAAACTAAAGCACACTTTTTGTAATAATGGGGATTTACTGGAAATAGCAGACAGTTTTGCCTTTTGTGGATGTTTCACACATGGCTGTTTGACAACAAAATAAATGCACATTTCCTCTCTTTATTACAGTACATAGACGTGTAGTTTATTAAGGTTCAACCAGCATTTTAACAATGCATTGGTTTCCATCCTATGGCAATTTATAGGGGTAAGGAGTTTCCAGTGATCTTTACAGAGCAGAATTATGGGGTTTTACAAACTGCTACCAGCTGGATCTAGCAGAAAAACTTTTTTAAGGTGGCTGTCACAGGTGCGACAGGGTGCTCTTATGCTTCCTCAACACTCCGAATTGGTGACTCATGCAATTAGTGAATTGGCACCCCTTAAACCATTGCTATATTGCATCAGTCGTGAAGTAAGCCTCATGGATCTTTTTTTCACGAACATGCACAGGAACTGGGTTCATGGGATGGGGACCAGGATCTGCTGTGGTGGACCTATATTAGAACACACCTGTTGTCTCTTGAGATGGAATGTATGTGGGGGGAAGGGGTCCCCTGATTTGCTGCACAGGAGGGATTCTAGAACTTTGAAAATTGAATTTTAAGAGCAGAAGGTAGTTTAATTGGATATTTGAAACTGACAAATGTTCATTAGCACCCTTGGCAGGGGAGCTAACCAATCAGGAGGCACAGACCACCATCTCCCCCCTCGGGGCATAGCGCCTCAATATATATTTGCAGCTGAGACTCTGCTGTCTGCAAATGAAAGTTTATATCCATCGATGGACCAAATCACTCACACCTCAGGCATCCTCATTCCAGAATTGTGATAAAGTAACATTGGAGACCACTATTTACTTTTTTCCTCTGTTCTCATTATACTGCTCTAAGAAAAGGCCAACATTTAATTAAGACTGTTCAAGAACCTTACGAGATATTATGCTGCTCTCATGATTAAGCCATTTGGGTTGTACAATTCTTGTGGGTGTGTGGTGAAGGAAAACGTTACTGGGGCATAAGATTCTGTTACTGTACTAGTATGAAGGTTTCTGTTGATGGTAAACATGTCTGAGTGCAGGGTTTAGAAAAGGTAGAGGAAGCATGTGTTAAAGTGAATACATTGTACAGGTACAATTGCATTGCCGAAAATCTCTGGACTAAAAATCGTTTTGAAATCCTGGCTGCTTGTTCTGAGGGTCCAATAATGGCTGCCTGCAATGGTTTAAACACTTAAGGTTTTTCATAGGGATCTGTCATTTTTTTTAGATATGAGATAACACTGTATGACTTGTACATCTTGGCAAGGGCACATGATTCCTAACACCTATATGAAACTGCGGGGTATGCTACCAGTGGTATGTTTTTTGGTGGGCTAGCAGGTTTTCCATCTGGTCGTATTGAGTCTTTTCCAGCTGTCATTTGTCCTTAATCTCTTGGAAATGCACTTCTGAGCTGGGATTATACTAGACATGTTTGGTTGTTTGAGCAATAAAGGGGGGTTCACTGTAAATGCATATTTCAGGCCTCCTCATATTGGTTCCGTCAGCCCCCTTTTATAATATTTATTATGGCTGCTTGCAAGCTTTTCTCTGTGAACTGGCAGGAATTAGCGAAACATTTCTTTAATGTCTTTCATTCTTCCAGCAGGTGGGAACCCAACAGGTAAGCAAGAATCCCTATGTGTGGCCGATCAGTCCTACTACTTTTACAGTCCCACAATAATCACCAGGCTGTTGGGCAGTATAATCTAGATCCATGGCCTGGAGTGCCATCTGTATGCTGGGCAGGCAGATTTGTGTCTCATTTCAAGGCAGCCCTAGGACATCCTTGGAATCCCTGAAGCTTGATTGGCTCAAGTCATGTGGATGAAAGACGAACGTGCTGGAATTGAATCCAGTAAAGAGGGTGATGATGACTGTGGCCTCTTAAAGATGTCAGAGACTAGATTGGGTGATTACGAGCTGCCACTTGCTCATGATATGTAACATCTGCATCAGGTGTGCTTGCACTCTCTTGACATGCAAGCATGGGTTACTGCAGTGGTCAAGACAGAGTACTGCCTAGTACAGTCAGAGGTATGTGCCCCCACTTTAAATCTGCATATCTTGGATCATTCCTCCATTGCTGTTGTGTTTGTGTCTTAACTGTGGTATTTCACCATAGGGAATTATCCTGCTTTGTCCAGCATGGCGACTCTAGCTGGTGGTGATCACTGTTGCTCAAATGTTGCCTTTTCTGCTTCAAGCACATTTAACCCATGCTGTGCTATACGCACTGGATACAGTTTGTTTTGATGTGAAGTGCAACCTGTGGACTTCACATCCTTGGGCCATTTAATCACTAATCTGTGTAACCCCAGGGGGCAACATTGCACAGCTTAAGGCACTTCGAGGATTTGAGATTTGCTGTGCTGGGGTGTTCCACTTAACACTGTGAGGTTGCTCATTCTAAGTATTTTTTTCAAGGCCCATTGTCCAAAACTACTCCTGATACAGCCATAAGGAGCTCTGATCTTCTGAAAGGGGCAGCAGGCATGCAACCCTACAGTTCGATGAGACTGTATCCAGATCCTACATGTCCATCCCGTCCTCTATGCCCCGTTGTTCTGTGCAGGAGCTCCAAGCAGCATACAGTGTTTTACAGAACACAAATGATTGAGTAGGAACACAATTTCAAGTAAGGTACCACGAATTGTGCATTATAAGGATATTAAGTCATTGAGGAGTTCTGGGCCAAATAAAAACAAGGTCAAAGGCTTTATACGTGCAGATAACGCCACAGTGACGTTTAACATCCTTATAATGTACATTTTGTGGTATGTTATTCTGTATAATAACAAAATAAAGCCATTTCGATTGTGATGATCCAAAATAGCATTGTAGTGGGAATACAATTCATTAGAACATTTTAAATGAAGAGTATTTTACATAGCTTTCAGGTTCTGACTCTAGTAAGTTGCTGGCATGGGCCTGGGGATGGGGCCTTGTGGTGGGGATGGCCTCGGGGTAGGATGCGTCCATGGGTGGCAATGTCCTTGGGATTGGATGGGCGTATGTCGAGGAACCAGCATGCTCCTTGTCTTGAATTTGGCTGGAGATCAGTAAATCAGTCGATTTTGTTAACAACATGATAATCTGATAGCTGTGTAGTCACAAATAGTGGAATTAAGAGTATTCTCAATGGTAAATTAATTTTACACTGGTCAATATAATTAGGGTGAGTAAACATCCCACCCTGTCCCTGATTTGGGGAAAGGCAGGGTGATCTTGCTGCACAATGCGTATTTAGCAACAATCATAAACATTATAGCTTCACAATACATTACCACTCAAGCAGATCTCTGCCATCCAGGTGTGGGCTTGAACCCCAACCTTTCAACTAACAGCTACATGCGTTCTGATTATGCCACATTGCAAGGTCTGTAAAAGCAATCCGAGCAAGATGTCCTTTGTTTATATCCAGGAGAATCTCTGGAATCCTCATTCGCACCATAATCCTTCCTTGCCCACACCACAGAACAGGAGTCCTGTTAGGCACTGTTACATTTTAGTCCTACATTTATGTTGGTAACTGCCCCGTTTTGTTTTTGGTTGAAAATCTGGTCCCCCTAAACCATGAAGCCTTTAGCTAGCTGCATGGTATATATTCAGAGATAATCTGACCTAAATATTGCATCAATCATAGGCCCTCACCCACCATCTCCTTGGGACAGCTTGACTGTGCGGAAAATTGATTGCTTTGCATCCGAGATCTGCAGAAGACGTTGGAAAACAGTTAAGATGTGCCCTTTTAGCAATGCCAAGAGAAACGAAGGGTTTCATGAGACTGGCTTTCCTTGATTGCAATGAAATTCTATGATTCTGCGCTTTTAGAAGTGTGATTTGCATGAGTGAAACATGCTCTATCTCTTCATGTGGATGGAGAGCATTTGTATGAGGTTCCATTTTCACATTAATAATGTTTTAATTATAATTAGTTTTTTATATAGCACTTTAATCTATAGCAATGTACATAGGGCATATTTACATACATTACTATTCCACAAATACTGGACTGATTGGACCTTCTGACCTTGTGAGAGCTAAAGGTTTGGGTAGAGCTTTTCGCTGTCTAGCAGCACAGTACTGGAACTCCCTCCCAAGTGCCAGACACATGGAAACAAATATGCACACCTTTTTCCGAAATCCTTGAAAACCCTACTTTTTGGGTAGTCTCTTACTCTCCTGCTGTATGATTACTGTCTCCCTCCCGCCCCTTGATTAGGTGGGATTTTCTCTGAGTCTTGTCTTTACATGTTTGTCCACCTATCTTTTTGGGCGCCCTGATGCCTGAGGGCCCTCGGCGTGAAACAAATATTACCTAATCGAAATTGGTTACTTAAATATGCCAAAATCTGTTAAATGTACACACCCACGTATATGTAGCTATCAAAAAGACTATTTTTCAGACATTCTCGATGTAGCTCGATTCATGGTGTCTGAGACATTCTATTGAATCTTGCCATTTTAATTCTGTTTTTTTTCTTTCAATTGAGCATCTGGCCTTCAGGATTAACGCGTTGGAATCGGCGTGGCATTTGAATCACTTGCGTTCCTCCTTGATGGTTTGCATTGTGCTTACTGACATCTATCTCATGTGGCAGAAAGCGAGCTCTCTGTAATCACCCTACCTTAATCAATAGAATAATTGATAAACCAGATAAGATTTAAACTGATTACATCCCAGCAGAATTCCCCGTAGGCCTTGGACTCACTTAATTTTGACATGTGTGTAGCGTACCCTGCGGATGAAGTACAGCTTGAATTATCTGTTTTTATTTGCTTAATGATGGGGAGGGTGTTAAAGTCAAGTGTTTAATTAACCCAGCAATGGGCTGCTCTGTCACTTACACCCATACGTAGCTGATTGAGATATCTTCCTAAGATTACTGAATAGAAATGATAATGTGGCATCGAGACGGAAGACTGCCTTCTCAATCTATTTGCTGGGTCATCGCCTTGAATGCGTTTTTGGATGAAAGGCATTCAGCCCAGGGTTGAAAATCAGCATTTAAGTAAGTTATTTCATAGCAGAAGTTAACTAAAGCCGATATATTGTTGCCATAGCAAACTATTCATGTGTTCGCTAGAGGTTAGCTATGAGAATAATGCTGGCCATTGATCTAGAGCAGAATCATTATGTATACAGACGAAAGCGCTATACTCATGTCTATAAATAACTGCCTGAGATTTCTGCTTCTCGTCTGTAATCGCAAAAATATGGTTAACGCTACATATTGCAGTTTCCAACAGAACGTATGTTGCATTTCACCACTGTGGTAAAAAAAACACGATTATTTATTTAAACTGTTATAATGCGCCAAATGCCCAAGGGCGCACATGGAACAAACAAAGACGAACACAAAGAGAGGACAAGTTGGCCAGAGCAGTCCATAATGGGGGCTCAGTCAAGAGGGAGGTTGAAGAGGTGAGTCTTCAACCTCTTCTTGAAATTGGTTATCGTTTCAACTGTTCTAAGAGCAGTCGGGAGAACATTCTCTGCCATTAGCCCTTGCACATCAAAACAAGATCCACCAGACTTTACCAGCCTAAACCTAGGCTGCAAAAGTCCAGATTGATCCTTAGATCTAAGACTGCGAAGAGGTACATATGCCTTTAGGCGTTCCCTATGGTACTTTGTAGCTGTATTGCTCATGCACTTATGAGTTAGTGTGAGAATCTTATGTGTAATGCAATGTTTCACGGGCAATCAATGCAGTTCCGCCTAGAAGCTGTTATATGGGTGCATTTGGAGAAGCCAGAAATAGCAGGAACTTCTCCGTTCTGGATGACCTGCAATGCAGCTCAATTAGATTGGGAGCAGCCGCTCAATATCTAACGGATTGTCACTCCACAGTGGGAGTGGAACTCCCTCAGGGCACAGGCCACCGGCTCAATAGCCAGGGCGAACAGGAGGGGGGAGAAGGGACAGCCTTGCCTAGTACCCCGAGTAGGGTAAATAGGAGAGGACTGAATCCCGTTCGTGTATACCAGGGCGCATGGAGCTGAATACAGAAGCTTGGTCCAATGGAGAAATGCGTTACCCACGCCCGTACGCTGGAGGACTTCAAACAGAAAAGGCCACTCCACCGAATCAAAGGCCTTCTCCGCGTCCAAAGCCACTGCAGCGATAGGGACGTCCGGGTTCACATTATGAATTAATGTAAATAGCCTATGCAGATTATTTTGCGTCGAACGGCCTGGAATAAATCCTGCCTGGTCCGGGAGAATCAGAGCTGGCATATGAGGAAGGAGCCTGTCCATGAGCAGCTTCGCTAAGATTTTATTGTACGTGTTTATCAAAGACAAGGGGTGATAAGATGAGCATTTCCTAGAGTCCTTGTTGGGCTTAAGCAGTACCGTGATCAAGGCCGTCCTAGTGGATTCCGGCAGCACCCCCGCGGAGGCTGCCTCTTCGAACATGTTACATAAATGTGGGATGAGTAAATCGGGGAAAGCCTTATACAACTGAGCCGTAACCCCGTCCGTACCGGGGGCTTTACCATTCGGGAGCGATTGTATTACTCCACAAAGTTCCTCCACTGTGGGAGGAGCATTAAGATGCCCCCCGACCTCTGAGTCAAGCCAGTCCAGGGCCACCCTATCAAGATATTGGACAATGACGTTGTGACTGGCCCCACCACGAGCGGTATAGAGCTCTTCATAGAACTGATGAAATACCCCATGTATCCCCACCACGTCTCTAACAGCTTCCCCTGTGGGGGATTCCACTTCCAATATAGGTTCCAGAAGATTTTCCTGCCTTATGGCCCAGGCAAGGGTCCTACTCGGATGATCGCCCTCCCCATATCTCACCGCCAACACCGGGTTACCCAGGAACCTCTCCTCGCTGTCCATTAGTGAGTGAATTTCTCGTTTCTTCGCCGACAAGTCAGCCTGAAGCGTGGGGGAGTCCGACTCCCCCAGAAGAAGCTCCATATTTTTAATATCCTCCTCCACACGGGCGATCGCCCGTTGAATGCTCTTCAGGACCCTCCCCCACCCCCTTCCTGAGATATACACCAACCCCGTAAGTCGACCTTAAAAGTCTCCCATATGACACCGGGACTAGAGACTCAGCCCTAATTCAGCTGAAAAAATTCTGTAATGGCCCGGTACAGATCTTCCAAAGCACGAGCTCTGAACCTCCAACGGTGGTGTTTTGGGGGGGGGGAAGAGGGACCCCCTAAGCCTCACCAGTACCGGGGAGTGGTCCGACAAGGTGCGAGAGAGAATCACTGTACTTTCTGCTACCTGCGAAAGCTCAGAGGACAAAAATATATAGTCGATTCTAGAGGAACTCCCATGTACACCTGGATGGAATGTGTATTCACGGGCATTTGGATGATGCCAGCACCAAATATCAACTAGAGAATAGTCTGAGGCTATGGAATGCCACGTTTGAGCTGCTCGGGTAAGTGGTCTAGGGGCTGATGTTGATCTGTCCAGTGTGGCCCAAAGGGCTAGGTTAAAGTCTCCCACCCAAACCACTTCGTATCCCGGAAATGTCCAGAGATGTTCCGAGCATGACAGGAAAAACTCGGGAAAATCATAATTAGGGCCATACATACTTACAAATATAACAGGTCAGGCCGCAATCTCACCAGCCATTAGGATAAATCGACCCTCGCCATCCGAAACTTGTTTGTGCAGTTTGAATTCTAAGGTTCGGTGAATGTATATTGCCACCCCCCCGGGAATGAGACGAGTAGGAGGAGCCATATCTATGTACACCCCACCCAGACAGGGCAGGGGTATTGTGATCCTTGCCTATGTGAGTCTCCTGTATACACAAGACATTGACATGAAGATTCCGAACAAAGTTAGAGATGAGACGTGTCTTTTTGGCATTGGTGAAACCCTGAATATTCCATGTAAGTAGAACTATCTCAGAATTAACTGGGGTGTGAAGACCCAAGGAGGTGGTCACTGTAGCTGCAAATCAAAAGCAATTGGAAAAACCTGTGACAAGAGGAGAACCCCCAATAAAGGACTGCAGACATTTTGACTACACTGGACGCTAGAACAGGCATATATGGCTCAGAAGGGAACGCCCACCCCTTGTCCCCCTTGAACTGGGGGCCATCGACCACAGCCCCCCAACAATTGGAATACCCACGAAAAACCCTCTCCACCCCCCACCCACGCCAGAAACCCCAACCTACCGGCCTGCAAGCCCCACCCCCCACTCCCCTACAAACAAACATACAACCTCCAAAACTTAGGTGCTGCTGGGCATGGGGGGTGCCGGCGGCCACTGTACCCCCTAATAGCAGAGGCTCATTTACCATATTAAATAACCATATTGGAAATAACTGTGTGTAACTGGGACCAAGAACAGCACAGTAAGGCCCCACGGTTCGCCAAGAGCCCTGCGAGCGGGCCATAAGTACTTAGGGGACGTCCCCAGCAGGCAGTAGACTAGGAAGACTGTCGAGGAGAGGACCCCGCATCCGGGAGTTCTGAGGGGAATCGCTCCGCCGATTACGGAGTTGTAAAGAATGTCTTCCCCTGATAGACGACCCTTAGTTTTGCAGGATACATCATGGAATAACGGATATCTTTCTTGCGTAAAGTACTCTTCACCGCCAAGAATGGCTTCCTCAAATCCTGCATTTGCTGACTAAAATCCGGAAAAGGTCTGATTGTAGCAGACCCCCACCAGAGTGACTTTTTCTCCCTGGCAGCACGAAGCAAGATGTCCCTGATAGTTAAATATATGAACTATGACGGCTCTCTCCGGTGCTCCCGGGGAGGTTTCCCCGCCAGGGATCGGTGGGCCCGCTCCACCATGAACATGCTTGTGACGGGAGGGTTGTCAAGGACCTCACGGAGCAGTTTCTCCACAAATTCCTCCATGTTGTCGATGGGGGTGGACTCAGCGACCCCCGTAATCCTAATATTGTTCATTCTGAAGCGACCCTCCAAGTCCTCGTTCTTAGCCACCACTCTTTTCACTGTTTGCTGGAGAGACGCCACCTCACGTTGAAGCACTGTGATCTTATCCTCCCCCTCACCAATCCGGTGCTCCACCTCGGACATCCTCCCACACAGCTTTTCAATCTGTACAGCGGAAACGTCCACCTTGCAAGTTAGCGCATCAATTTTTGCGTCTAGACTGTCAGTGCTGCCTTTGAGCGATAACAAAGTTTGGTTGAGAGCCATAAGGTCGAATTGAGAAGAGCCCGCCTCTGGCTCCTGTTGCGAAGAATCCGACCTGGCATACTGGTCCATCCTTGCCTGCTTCTTCTGGTTGCCCATTCCAGGCTCCAAGGGCAGACCCAAGCCGCGCACAGGCTGGCCCTCAGGATGAAAGGCGCCCCACACAGTGTCCAGCAAAAGGGCGATGATGTGCAACCAGCCGGGACGATCCACCACACACACCCCCGGGAAGACCCCCCACCAAGCAGGGCAAGGAGAGCAGAGAGGTAGACTGATGCTGATTGACTGGACCACAATAAGGCCGCCTAAGGGACTGCACCAGCTATAGCAGATTCCTGAATGATGATTAGTTGGAGACAGGTGGACCACCCTCGCTCAGGAAGGAGGAAAGGGAGGGTGCTGGAACACACCAAAAAGAAAAATGGCCCGCTCAATGCAATCTGGTGATCCAATGCACGAACCATTAGCCGTCAATGGGAAGAAAGGGGAGGAGGGGGGAGGAGCAGGGCCGTAGGTGACAAAAGCGGACCGCTCAGTGCATCAATCCACAAGTCAAATCTGAAAAGTCACTAGGACATAGAAATGCTCCGCCAGTCCACCACCACAGGGCTCGAGGTGCACCACGGTGCCAGGCCGTGGTGCACCTGATCAGGCGCTGGGCCCCACATACATTGCCCCTTCAGTTCAACGCCATCAGACAATAATCATAGAGGGGAGAAGGGGAGGGGGTCAGACCCACAGACACCTCGATAGGATTACCCAGGCGTGGCAATCCCGGTCCGTCCACCCCCACCCCAAAACAGAAGTGCACTCCAAGCCACCACCCGACTCACCGCACAACAGGATGCCAAGCCAACAGGGTTGGGTAAAAGTAGGTTTAATATTAGCAACAATCTGGGAGATATCAGTCTCGGTGCTAGGTAAGAACTGAAATACGGTTTATTTAAATCGGGTGGAGAGTCGGGTTGGGTGCTGTCAGTCATGGGGTCCCTCGCCATACTGTATGAATTCCTAATATTCGCGATGGAGCTTTAATGAGACGCAACTTTATCGGCGAACAAATTATTAGTATTCTGTCACCAATCAGAATCCTTTTGGGGTCCGGCCATGGTACCTGGCTTCCCTTTAAATTCCTTCAGGATGGCAAACAACTCCATGAAGCTGGATTTAGCTTGCGTAATCCTGGCATTTATAAAGAGAAGATTTTGCGTGAATAATAGTGTCCTTGAACTGTTTAACTAAGAGTCTAAAAGAGGCCAATGGGCGTGCGTAGGATTTTTATAATCTTGTACGGCTGATCTTTTGTGGTGCCTAAGTTCAAGAATGGTATCATTGAACCAGCACTTATTCAGGCTTCGCACACCTACTTATCATGGGCGCTAGTGAATTAATAGGCCCCTCCAAAGTGTCTGTGAGGTGTCAGGCTAATTCATCGGCCTTACTATACTTATCCAGAAGACCAAGCTTAAGTCTAAACAAGGCTGACAACTTTGCAGGAGTGATGTTCTTCCAGTTATGGTCTCTGACTGCTCTTGGATTGTTTCAAGGAAGCACAGGGATGTTCACACAAAATGTAAGTAAATAGTGATCAGACCAAATACAGGGATTAACAACTAAATTGGAGACCAAAAGATGATGAGCAAGAACCCAGTCAAGGGTATGTCCCCCGATATGGGTCGGTCCATTCACCCACTGTGAGAAACCTATAGCATTGAGATCACACAACAAGGATGAGGTGACATTATTTAAGGGTGCCTCTGCCCAATGATTGAAATCTCCCATCACAAGAAAGGATGAATTTATCTTGGTGGTTTTATTGAACTGTTCCCTCAAAGAGGGGAAGTACCGTAGGTGGTCTGTAGATAATGACTATGGTTATTGACACACTGTCTGATGTTTTACTATACGACTCTCACAGTCCGGTGCCTCATGCGACACAGAACGGCAGTGTAGCTGTTTTTTAACAGTAAGGCTACCCCACGTCCACGACCGGCTTTACGGTCGGCCCGAAACATTTGGTAATTAGTCGGAATTGCTACAGTGGCTTCGAAGGGCATAGTCTCATTGAGAAAGGACTCTGTGACTGCAAAATATCGGGACTATATTTAATAAGAAGGTCCTCGATCTCTACTCCATGTTGCTTAAGTGAACGGGTGTTAAGAAAGGCGAAATGGAGCAAGGAGTCAGCAGCTGGATTTAATGCAGTGTTTTTCTCTATGAAAGCAATATGGGGAGCCTTCTCTGCGCTATTAAGGTTGGTTTGGCTTGTATCGCATGCACTAGGCTGTGAGTAGGTACATGTGCAGGGAGGTGAACATTGACCTGACTCAGAGGCTCTAAAGGCATGCTGGCTCTGGCATGTTCTCTATATTGGGCAATCCAATGATGTTTAATAATACGTTGTCATTGCTTAAAATCATCTGATCATTCAAAGAAGGACTAATATACTTTTATTACGACTATGCACAATGTGTTGTGCTCCGACCCGATGTGCCTCCCATAGGGTAGAGGGAGCAGAATCCTGCAAACTCGCCACCCCCACCAAAGCTCTGCATCATTCCACCAGTGGTGTCTAAAATCCTAACTGACAAACGTGGCAATCTGCCAAACCTCATTGAGCATAACTTAAACGGACCGCATGTCAGACCAGGACACTCTGCGTTCAGATACAAAGACAGAGTTTTAGGATTTCTCCAACAATGGTTTCCAAAGTTACCTGCTGTATAGAGAGAGGAAGCACAGCATCTGCGAGTCCATCTCTGGAATACGCGGAACACAGCATACCAAAGAGCTAGTGGCACTTAAAAATCTGATCTGGGCACGTCAATACCCTGGATAGTAAAACCTAGTTGCTGCTAAGTAGAAATCTCCAGCTGTATCCCAGTTCCAGCACCCTCGTAATGTTCTCGTTTTCTCCTACCTGGTTCACGATTTTCCCATGTTGCGCTCTGACCACAGAGTTCAACAGGGAAGTAAATCTGATGCTCCCTCCTCAAGAACCTTTAGGTCTTGATGGTAGTGATCAAACCATATACCTGTAGGTTCCCCAAAAGAATTCCCTCACCTGGCCGTCTGCTATGGGCCTTACTGGCTGGTACCACATTTGTGACAAATTTCAGGAAACATAGCTCAGCTGTGTACCCCTTGGAAGTGCCAACAGCCTGCCTGCCTTTATTAAGTCCATTGACAGACCCTGCAGCTTGAAGGTGTTCCTATAAAAGATGTGCATGACACAGCAACTGCATGGTAATTTCTCACCTACCTGGGTTTTTCATGATTCAAGGTAAGCCATAGACTGTTTCTGGCAACATGGCTTTGAAGCCTCGATTGAATACACATCCTGAGATTTTTACACGATCGAAAGCTGTACAAGTTGAATGTGGTGACCACGTCTGATTTCGAAATATGATCTTTAAGGTGCAGGTATATCATATCTCCACAGTGCTACTTCCAGTGTCTGTATAATTATATATTTCGATGATGCTTTAATTTCTGAAATTCAAATGGCTGCTCGATACATTTGGATGCTAATGTGCAGTTTTATCTAGAATTCAATTCATGTACTGTTTTATAGTAGAATGTTTATGAAATTCCTTTGTAAGCAACTCAAAATTGTATTATTTGACATTTTCTCTTTGTAAACCATAGCCTTTGAGTGATGATTCATAAAATCAATTTTAATTCTAAATTCATAATTTGATATTAATCATCGCTTTATCTTCATTAGATTTCTCTTTTATTTTCCATTCTTCTCAATCTTTCTTAATAGGTTTTTAGTCAACAGTTGATTTTCTTAACCAATTCTTTTTTTATAACACACTTTATTGTTATTTTCATAGAGCCAAATCACCTTTACAATATGTGTTCAGTTGAATCAAAAATCTGTATGTAGTGTGGTAAGTCAGAAGGAGTCGGACAAATGGTGGCATTTTACACAATGTTTGTATTAAAATATTAAGAAAAATACCTACTTTTCTTTATACTAAAGGGTTTCCCCTACCAAACAGAACTCTAACTAGGGTGCTCACCGTCTGGGTTGTTTGTCCAGAGAAAGAACTCCATCCTCTGTCCGAAAACTAAACTGCTTCTGACCCTAGCACTAATCAAAAAGGATTCAGAAAACAAAAAGGGGCTCAGGAGAACGGCTCCCTTCTGCTGAGTCAGTTGGTTCAGCCTTGGTGACTGATGTTGTTATAGTCTCTTGTAATAGTTCTGATTAGGCCCTGTGACTCCTCAAATGGACTTCTGGGGTTTTTCTCAAGTGTCCATTAACGATTGGCTCTCAGTGTCCAAAACGGTTCTTTCCTTAACTGTTGTTCATATATTCTCTCTCCTAGTTTCTTGGTTTTGGTTCACCAAACTGTTATTTCCGCTATTGGGACAACAGAGGTAGTGTTCCGCTGTAATCTTGACTTTTCATAGGGGTTCAACGGTCACTATGACCAGGGAGATTACTCCTGAACCACTCTTGGTTTCCCTTATGGTTTTAACAATCACTATGATGAGGCAGATTGCTCTTGTACACTCTTGCCTTTTCTTATGGTCTTCACAATTACTTTGAGGGAGATCACTCCCATAGAAACCTTTACTTCTATTATGGTTTTCACAATCACTGTGATGAGGAAGCTTACTCCCGTAGCAATCTTTACTTCGCCCCAAACTCATACCAGATTTCCTGCTGCTCCTGCTTCTCACACTGTGCAGGCTTTCTGCCTGTTTCTCCCTTCAGCAAGTCCTTCTTCTGTTGTATCCGCTGTTGCTGGGTCCTCCACAGCAGAGGATCAGAGTTCTTCCTTAGTTTCCAAGAGGTATTATGTATGCCTCCTTGGGGCCAACTCTTCCCAGTACTGGCTATCTTCACTGAAGGAGTAGTTGTTACTGCTGCTTCACGATTCTTCTTCTCAGTACTATTGGGTTCCAACCTATTGCCATTCTGTGTCTCGTTTACTTTACCTCATTTCAATGGATTCAGGTCTTGGTTGAGTAAAAGGAAGAGATCTTACAATGGCAAGTGTTGTTTCTTCAGGTTGGACTTCTTGGGACAATGAGGGTCTCTGGGTCTCATCGGAAAGAGGATTAGGGAGTTTCTTCATGGAACAGAAGTCCCTATGCTCAAGAGGGGAGTCCCTCCTTGTGAGGTCCTGCTTACTGCCACCTCTAGGGGGAATGTTGCATAGATCCTGTGAATTTGTCACAGTAACCAACAAAGTACAGTGATCTTGGTTGACCCGTCAATCCACTGTGCAGTATACATAAACATGTATGTTTCCATTTGTCCCCTATTTTGGGAATTTGCAGGGACATCCCAGAGAATTATAGATTCTTTCATCAAGTAGCATACAACTATCTCGGCGTAAATGAACATGTATCCTATTCTACATCTTTTAATTTGTCCCATATTTTTATGAATTTGCGGTGACATCCTTGAGAATTAAATATTCTTTCTTCAAGTAACACACATGTCGATGTCTGAAGACCATTTGCCATGTACGTGTTTATGTACCGTAATCAGCACTTCTCCGGAGCCCCTTGACAAGGTATGCGTGTATGGAGGTCCTATAGTTGGTACTTATGAAGAACCTACATTCAAATGTAGGATCGAATTAGCCGTCTCTCTCCAGTGTGCCGCACCCCCGTTCGTGAGCCCCCTGCTGCCCGTTCTAATCCCACAGCACCTCCTTATCCCGGGACTCCATCTCCCTCTCACTCTTTGGGTCTTGTGCTCTGTACTTCTTCAGATCTTCAGCGCTACTGACTCCGCTGGCACGGTTGCTCGGCACTGTCCAGAGAGCGATATCCCAAGAGATATCCATGTTGGATAACGCTGCCCGCGCGGTTCATTCAATAAGATGGCACTGGTTCACCCATTTGGCAGGGGAGTTTAGGATTCACTGAGATGTGAGTGCTGATCGCCAGGTGATGCCTCCCGTGTCGCTACTGTGCCCTCCAAATCTTAATTCTGCTTCATGTTTTGGATGGTTGCTGTTGGCATGTCGGATAGTGTCGACTGCAGTTGGTTTCATATATATATAGTTCATTGAATTGTATGGTCTTTGCCATATAGTTATAAATCCAAGACGTTGATTCTTTCTGTACTTTGATTATTTAGGGTCAGTTTAATTTTGTATTCATTTTCATTAAGATATTTTCTATAATACTTTAAAGAATTGGAATCACCATTCCAAATAAGGATATCATCAATATAGCTGTCCCAATAAATATTATTGTTATTGTTGAAGGCTGAGTGAGACCAAGCATGTTGCTTTTTAATAGTTTCTCATCGAAAGATTAGCCTAGATTGGTACATATTTGGATCCTGCACCTGTACCATGGGTCAGTTTAAAAATTAAACCATTGAACATAAAGATGTGAAATTCAACATTTCATGAAGCATTTGATTAAGCTTATATAATTAAATGGTTCTTGATTTTACAAAATTCTTCACAGTAGAAATTCCTTTCTCATGTTCAATGCTAATGTAAAGAGAAGTAACATCAAGTGTCACTAGTCTATAACTGTCATGCCAACTAATCTCTTCTAGTTGTTTTATGACATTTTTTGTATCTTTGATGTTCAATGATAATTATTGGGCTAACGTATTTAAATACATCTATATATTCTGATGTTGGTTCAGTAAGTAAGACAATACCATTGATTATCAGTCGGCATTCAGGACATTTTTGGTATTCATGTGTAATTTAGGAATAAAATAAATTGTGGACATTATGGGATGTCGCACTTACATATGGTGATATTGGTCATCATCTAACAAACTTCATTCAATTTTTCAATTGTCAATCCAGATTCTAGTAATTTCTTCAATAGGATTAGTGGGAAGTAATTCATACCATTGTAGGTCTCCAGGTTGTCTCATTGCTTCCTCAATATAATTGTTTCTGTTCATTATTACCATCTGTTCATTATTACCATCTTGTCTCCTTTGTCAACAGACTTGATTATAATGTAGTCATTTGTAGATTTATTTCAGACTTTACTTTCTTTTTTGGTGATTATATTTAGATAGAAGTTTGTTGAATGTGTCAATGACATTATCCTGAGGTAAGCAAGGAATGAATTTAGATTTTAGTTGGTCTGCTACTTGTCATAGCATCTTTTGGTATATTTAACTCTTGAATAAAACTATCAATGATGTGTTTGTCTTGTTCATCCACATTAAGTGAGGTAACCGCATCCTCAACAATGTTATTGACATTTATTAATGGTTTGTCATACCAAGTGTTTCCATTTTAGTTTTGGTTGTGTTTTAATTTATTTCTTTAGTTTTAAGTGTCTGAAAAATGTATAGAGGTCAATATGGATTTGCATGTAATTGTTAAAATTACTAGGGATGATTTAGTAAGCCGTTTAGTAAAAGCTATTCGTAATTCTGGTGAAATTGCTATGTTTAATACATTGCAAATGACTTCTTGCTCTTGTACTGCACATTCCTTTTCGATCTTTGATGACCAAAGTTTTTGTTTTGGTTTTTCTTTTCACATCCTCTTTTGCGCCTTTTGATTGGATAATTGATGTACATTGTTTTTTTGAATTTAAAATGTGTTCTGGTCTTGTTGGTTCATTGTATTGTTTGAAGCTTTTCCTATATTGTCTTAGTTCTTCTAAAAATTGACACACTAGGAGGTGTTGACATGGCATTTTTGACTGGTGGTATATCCATTTCGCTTTCACTTGCAGATGTTATGTCTACTGGTATCGCCATAGTACCTGTAGGTATGGAGTTGGTATTTAGTTTATCTTTTTTACTTGATACCTGTGATCTTTTTTTCTGAATGGTACAAAAGTCTCCCTTTTATAATTTGGTTCCCCTTTTGAAAATTTCCTTTTTTCCTTTAATTTCTTCTGCAAAATCAGATAACAATTTATACAGAATGTGGTCATTTTTATAAATGTAGCTTCAAGGATATAAATTGTTTCAATTTCTGTTTTAATTAATTTAATGTCTTCCATAATCTTGGTCTGTATGATTTTTGTTTGTTTGATTCTTCGTTTGATTCTTTTTCTTATGATCTCATTTGATGTAGTTACTAAAATCTATTCACATTCATTGAGTGTGTGTTTATCCTCCTCCTCCTATCAGGGGAAAATACATATTCTGAGACATGTAGGGATAATTCAGCACTTCTAAATATTTTGGGAGAGTTTTGATTTCCCCACCACATGGCTAATTCTGTTGATAGCCCTGCCAATGTTTTAAATGTTTTGTTCAATGAAACCTTTGACATTGTTGTGGTGGTTATAAATGTATGTCTTGAAACTCCAAATAGTTAATTTGCTTCTGCATCTCTGGTATCATATAGTTGAGTCATGTTTATGCTGTATTGGGCTTGAGTGCTGCATAGAGAATTGTGAACAAATATGTTTTTATGGTGCAGGCATGTAATAGCTCCAATGCCCTACTTCCAGTGTCTGTATAATTATACACCTAGATGATAAATTGCATGTCATTGTAAATTCCTGTTTTAATTTCCATAATTCAAATAGCTCCTCAATACATGTGGATGCTTATGCACAATTTTGTCTACAAATAGCTTCAGTCCATGTACTGTTTCATCGTAGATTATAATGAAATTATTTCACCGTAAAGTTAATTTTCAGTCTTCAATCTGTTAACAATAGGTTTTTAGTCAAGAGTACATGTTCGTAATCAATTCTTAATCATTTCAGTCCCAACACTTTTTATTGAACCATCAGTGGATTTTCTTGACAAAAATGTAATCATTAATCCTCAGTTCTTAGTTGTCAATTATCTCCACTCTCACGGTGGCTTCCAAAATGTTTGATGGACGCAGGTCAGCGATTGGGGTTGAAGACCCCATCCCTCACCAATATCCCATAAACGTGAAGGGCCTGCTCTATGAACTGGTTGCTGTTTAGAAGAAAATGCCCACCCAAAGATGCTAAATCAAAAACAAAGACATAGATAGATAAAATTGCATTGCTCTCAAATGCTTACATGGGATACGTAAAAAGGAAAAGTAGGATTGAAGGAGTGCTCTGGTAGGGCTATACATGATTAGACTGAGGCACAAAAATTCCAAATTTGAAAATTAAATGCGAAATGTGCGCTGCAGTGTAATCGCGCATTGGATTACCTGCATCCTCTTAACTGCTCCCTCCCCACTACTTACCTGTTGGCAGCACACTTTGCTGTCTACCCTGTCTCCCTGCATCGCCAGTTCCCTTCACCTACATGGATGGGAACTGGCACGCCAGGGTCCCTGTTATTTTTTTTTAAACAACTTTATTTTGTTGAAAGCAGGGGACACTCCTGCAACCCCGCTCCCCTTGCCTGCTATAATGGGCAGGTATGGTAGAATTGTTCAAATTTTTCGGTTGTATGAAATTTTGGTGCAGCTGAAATTTGAACAATTCTACCATATGTTTTTTTTCAACATTTTACATGGCTACTCTCTGCTATGAGGGGGTGAAGGACAATGGTGTCATCAACTCAGCTCTTAAACGTTACACAAAAACATCTGCCTTGATGTGTATAAGGCTCTCAGGCATGTACTCAAATGCACCCTCTTCAATTAATATACAACTTCAGTACTTTAATGCAGTGTTCGACTCCTTACTGGACGAAATGTTCTCTACGCATGTGAGAATTGCTGGGACATTGTAAAATGAGTTTTTCCTTTTGCTACCAAATGAAATGACTGACAGTACAATTATATTTGAGACTACTACAGATTACATTTTTCCAAATTGATAGGTACTGCAGCATAAAGACCTCACAATAAAAACTGAAAGAGGATACACAAAGCCAGTTGAAAAGGGATGAGCAAATTCCCCCCACTTCTGCCTCCTATAAGGTACATGATGCGGAAGAAGGCCAGGAGATCTCATGAACGCCCATGCTATTTTGGACCAATTATCAGTGCTCCAATAATTGATAAGTATGTTGAGAGGTATCCACTCAGCCAGCCCTACAGTCCAGGTGCGGTTCCCCAGAGTGAACGAGGAGCCTCAGGCTGCAACTAAAGAGACCTCAATTGACAGTATTGACTAAAGCGCTGAGAGGCCAAAGCCACTGACGTCGTTGGAGACACTATGACATAGCAGCTTTAGACAGGAAGCACACATGCCCTCTGCACATCAGGACACAAGCACACACTCTAATACACGAAGAACACGAGCGTATGGGTACACTACAAGTTAAGTTAGGAATAGTGTTACAAGCATGTCCCTGTTGATGTCCCCCTTTTGACCCTCGAAAGAAGAGATGCAATACTGCGCAATTACCACTTAGTGTCGGATTATATGCACAGCATGTGAATCTAAGCAGATACAACCATCAGAAATGCTATTACGTTAAGTAATGCATGCCATACTGTAATTGCTTTTATTATTTTGTCATTAGCTTAACTCAGCAATTCGGAAACCACAAGAAGCAAGAAATCCTGAGTACAGCTTGCAGATGCTCATGTGCAATTAACCATATGGAACTGCAGGAGCACCTGTGGGACCTAACAGAGCCAAGTGTGACTAACATATGGAGAATATAGAATATCATGGACACTAGGACCCGCATAATGGTTTAGGAAAATTACAGCAGGCCTCAAGTCTCTCAGCAAGAGCTGAGCTGAGTTGAATATAGGCTGAACAGAGAACAAATGTGTGACAGGACCCGCTGCCAAGGCCACCAGATACGAACAACATCCCATTCCCTGAACGACCGTAACACCAGCTACAATAAATGCAAATAATTCCTCATAATTCAGAGCTGCAGAAGCTCCAAATCATGGTCTCGGAACATGTAACCTGGCCGAAACGAGAGCTGGGAAAGAGAGTCGATCTCACGCCGCCAGACAGAGGCTGCAACAAAGATGTTACAATGTGAGACAAGGGTTGCACGAGATGAACGAGCACTCTTAGTCTAAGGTGGTGCACACAAGTTACAATGCAGACACTTATTCTTATTACCTTGAGAAGGTACACCAAGAGCTTAGAACCATTGCGGATCCCAGGCCTGGGGACATCAGCTCTAGCCAACCACAGTTCAGTATCCCTAGGGGTGGGTAGCAACAGGCAAGAACCAATGGTAAGACCCTCACAGTGCAACATAGTTTGTGATAGCAATTTGGGGATAGACCAGGCCAGCCACCTGACATGTGAGGGCCAGTAGAGTAACTCATATAGGGGATTATATACGTTATTTGGCTCCTGACGACAAATCAAGTCGGCCGATTGAATTTCTGGAGAGGGGCCCAGGTTGTGATGTCATTCTGACATAGTTTTGGGACAAAACTGGCCTGCGAGCCAGGAGACGTTGAGATGTCTGTGGATTTCTTCTATCCTTGTACTGATCCCTGTTGGTGTTGGCTGTAATAAACCGCAGTTTGAACTTGCTGTCTGACTAGGCCTATGTTTTTTGGGCGGGGAAGGGGTTCGGCCTTCCAAGAGTTCGCACAACTCCTAGTAGCTCTCGAACCTACCTGGAAGTTTGTCCCCAACACCGTCTTAGTTAAAGGAGTCGAGTAGAAAATGTAATTCAATGACTTTCATACATGCATGAAGTTGTTCCTGCACTTAAGATGGTTTTGGTAGCTTTTTTGTGTGCCCTCAGGAGTCATATTCAGAGTTCAACATTATTGGTGGTGATGAAGTCTTGTCACAGCAGCCCGTTGCTCGCTTTGGCACTGCTGGTGTAAGGGTACATGAACAGTTCATCACGCAATGTTACAACTGAAGGCAGCGTGTGTGCCATCACGCTGTATTGCGAGTAACTGCAATGGTCTAGATCATTTCCAATATGGCCGCTAGCATCACGTCACTTCCTCTTATACCTGCAGGCAGACATCCAACGCTCATTGCATTGCAACCCTGATCGCTCCTGCTGTAGGGTAAGATGCCGTTTTTTCTATCCTCGACTCCCACTCTGCCCTCTTCTGTTCCGTTCGGTTTTTCCTCTGCATCCTCTCATTTCTCTGCCTTTGTGCTTTGTGCCTTCCTTAGACCCTCATGCTACTAGCCTTTGACTTGCTGCTACCATTAGCGTTCCACCCTGTTCTTTTCCTTATGGCACTCCAGACGTTCTTTCACTTACTTCCCGTTACCCCTGTCTTAGTATTTACCTGTGCTCTGCCTAAAACTTGTTATTCCACTGCCACCTGTTCGACTCTTGTGCTACCATCTAGCTGAGGGTTGTTATGCCTTTGGGCTTTTCCCTCAAGCTCCTGGACAATTCGTATCTGTCTGCCACTCTGCTCTACGTGTTGTCACCCACAGAAGGTCATAGTGGCTGCGGGTCAGGATAGGCCCTATCTCTACCAAGAACGACTTTGTGACCAGGTTAAGACTAGGAAGGAAAGACCCAAGATTTCCAGAAGAGGATCCGACTCATCAGACTTAGGTGAGAAGATTCTCTTGCATTACTGTGAAGCGGGATGTGACGAGCCAGGATGAAGGTCTGAATATCATATATCATATCTGCCTTGCCCAAGATGACAGTACTAGGATTATTCACATGCAACCTAAAGTTTTAAAAGATTAGTATTACTGTAAGCAGTGGGCATAGGAGTGGAAAGTTATAAAGAAACATTCTTCTCCAAGTAATAGAAAATACATTCTGAAAGATATCTCAACTCTAAATGCAATGTTTTCTGAGTGTGTGGCTGGTGGGAAGAGATATTGAAGGTGTTTCAGTCTGTGACATAATGTGTTTTTTTTTATTCAGAATCAAATTGCATTTATGGTGCATGCAAGATCAAATTTTCAATTTTCTATTTTCTTAACTACTAAAATCATGTAGTATGTCTAAGTGCTTCTTAAAGTGGATGTCCGTGTTCCTTTATTAGAGCTACATTTTTAGATCTACTTTGCAGGGGACAAGCACCCTACAATATCAACCTAAGTTCTTACTGTTCCCTACACCTCTCATGTCTACATTTCTACTGTACTATGAAAACAAAGAGCATGTGTGTGTTGTCCAAATTCAAGACTTTAATATCTGTGGTTTTTGAACTTGCTGATTGTTATGCCATACTCGAACTCTGGTTACACCGGAACACTGCTTTACTCACTGACAGATATAAACCAAATAAACTGTGGTGCACGTGGATCGATGTTTGGTAGCTTTGCTACCCTCAAGGCTTGACCATTGTTGTAAGGATGCGAGATTCAGCACAATACAATTCAGAGCGGTAAGAGAGACACAGACTATTGAGTCGAGACAAAGAAAATGCACAGGGTCTCTCAGGATTGGCTCCTGCATGTTTCTTTGACATTGATGGCCAGGTATACAGCAGAGGGCTACTGGCCTTACTGACGTAAAAGAATAGGTAGAGATGTTTGGGGCTTGTTGATGGGCCTCTTACAACTGGGAATACTTTAAATCCATACTGGTGTAATCATCCTTCAGAAATCTCCCGCACTTAAATTGGCAAAACGTTACATAAAGAGGCTTATGTTAATTCAAGACTAAATAGAGTTGATTGCATAAAGAACAGGGAGAGATTTCCAGCACTGTGATCACTTAAGGTATATGCACGTGGGTAGAGTTATTACTTTAAGGCTATGCTAGAGTCAAACTGGTGGGGAATACTTGCAGGCAAACAGGAATTATGAGATGAGTGTATTGTGTGAGTTAAGGAAGATGAAAGGAGTATCTTTGAAACTCGAATGAAATAATAGTTACATTTACCTGCTAACTTTGTGGTTTTATGGATGGTCACAAATGATTATTGAATCAAGTATGAAAGCAGGCTGCAATAAAGATACTCCAGCGAACGTGGAGAAGAAGTGTCGCCTTTCTCTGTTTATAAAGGCACTGCAAGCAGCCCAAAACCAATCTGGCATCTCGTATTTCGGAGATGGAGATTCAGTTAATCATTGCCAGTAGAGACCTTCCGTGGGGCACATTGTGATCCAATTTGGTTTATTTGCAAAGTTGGCTGTTGAAGTAAACTTCAGGTTTTATGAGAGTAGGTTGATGGCCCCGAAGCCATTCAACTAATGTGTTTTTTAAAAGATAACTTTTTACTGACGGACACACACTCCAGGTAGCGATGTGTTTGAAATAAAATGCTTGTAAAGCAGACTTGATGTTGCCATTAAGAGAAACTGCTGTTTTTGGTGAAGGATCCAGTAAGTTATTAAATAGTGAAAATGTAAAAGTAA
The DNA here is from genome assembly GCF_040938575.1 of Ambystoma mexicanum. Classification (NCBI taxonomy): domain Eukaryota; kingdom Metazoa; phylum Chordata; class Amphibia; order Caudata; family Ambystomatidae; genus Ambystoma; species Ambystoma mexicanum. The sequence continues at coordinate 1,469,559,799 of NC_090929.1, read as the reverse complement.
CTCCTTCATACCTATTAAATAATTCTGCTTTTAAGAGTCAACAAAAATGTCATTCAGATTAACTATTTTGTGTTCTTGTGTGTAAGGAGCAGAGTGAAGCCTAATGTGAATACAATTAAGACACTAAAGATATCTGTAACAGAAAGAAGGGTCAGATATATACATACAATAGGCACTGACACCAAAAATAGTGAATCACATGTGTGAGTTGCAATTCTTGGCTTTCTGGACACAAACGGTTTCTATAGTTTGTTTTGTTTGTTTTATTACTTGTATAGCGCGCCAGACCCAATGGTATTAGGGCACATTGCATAAGATCACTCAAAGCTTAGTTACACATAAAAATATACATACAGTATAGTTACACATAGTAAAATTCGTAAAGTTACATATATACAGTATATTTACAGGAATGAGATTCAGACTCACGCGGATAGCAGTCGGGTGTAGTCTATAGAAAAAAGAAAGCAAAGTTTTCTGGAGTGTATGCGTGACCTGGGTGGGCCAGTTAGTCATGGTGTTACGGGTCCGCTAACAGTCGGTGTCTTTAAGCCACTTTATTATACTCTGTCTGAATTTTCGGTAAGACTGCTCCACTCTAAGGGCGGAAGGAAGCGAGTTCCTGAGTTGGGCTGCCTTAACCTGGAAACTACTGCCTCCCACTCTGGTCATTTTGAATCTGGGAATCATAAGGCAACTCTTATTGGAGAGTCTGGTTGTTCTTGTCATGGTTTTCGTGACAATTCTATCTAATAGATAAAGTGGAGCTGCCTTATTTATGCATTTATGAGTGAGCGAGGCAGCTTTTAATTTGATTTTGTAAGAGGTGGACAGCCAGTTGTTGGCTCTTCTTGTCTCTGAGATGTTCTCTCCCAGCAATTCCCAGTGCAGCTCTGAGAGCGTTATTTTGCAAGAATTGGATTTTCTTGGTTATTTGTTTGTTCGCCCCTGTGTACATGGCGTTGCAGTAGTCGAGCTTTGATAGAATAAGTGTTCTGGCAAGGGTAATACAGCTGTCATTTGAAAGGAAAGCTTTGCCTGCTCTTATCAGTTTGCAGGTGTAGGCTGTGGCAGAGGCCATGGCATTTACCTAACTATATATAGTGACTTTGGGAGCTGGGTCTTGCAGTCCTGTTGCAATATTTGCAGCTCTGGTGTGCTCCAAGTAGAAGACATAATACCTGTCTCAGAGGTGGTGGCAGTCCAGGTAACACGCCTCCATCCACCCTTTAGGAGGAAAATAACAAAGCTCCTGGAACAGCCCAGTTCCCTGTAGCTTGGCCCCCTTAATGGCAGAGGATGAGGTGTTCTGGATAAATAAACTTGATGCAATGACCCCACTGGGCCTTAATGAGGACTATTATTTAGGTCCATTTCTGTAAACATGCCTATTTTTCACATTCACAAAATGCTTGCCTTAATACCTGATAATTTGTTTCTAGGATTCCCTGATTATAACACCTTTTAGGATGGTATTGACAATAGATTGTACACCCTTCCGTTTTTGGGTTAGACAATTTGTACAGGTGTCTGTTCTTCCTTTTCTTTGAAATGTTGATATGTATAAATTGGATATTCTGGATAGTCAACAGTGGATATTCTGGATAGTCAACATTGAATCACAACAATGCTCTCCAATGTACTTGGATTGTTTTTATTGCAATAATCAAACCATTGTTCTTATCTTGTTCATTAATGCAACTTTAGCCGTTTACACCATTATTTTGTGGCAGTAGGCTGTTTTAGTTTGACATGCAACATAATACCTTTTAGATTACTTCTCTCCCCTTTTTTTCATAGACACACAGCAAATAGTGAGCCTTTATAACAGTCTACCCGTACGGACCTGAATAGCGCGTGACAACAGTTATGTTGTCACGTCTCGTCTACTTACCTTCATATTAATTACAGGGTGTCGGGTGACGTGTCACTGACGCGCACACGTATCCCTGACATTACGCGCGCGAGTGACGTCATGGTTGTTGTGACGCCGCTTGCGCATGCGCGAGTGGCGTCACGGCTCCATCATTGAGTATAAATAAACAGTCTGTGGCAGATGCGGTCTGAGAGCTGTGCTTCCTGAACGCAATCCTGCCGTAGACTGTTGCTTCTTCTATCATCTAAATTGAAAGTAAGTTCTCTTTTACATCACAGGGCTATTACTTAAGCCTAGACGGACTGCAGGCACTTATGCTCTTATTCTCCCATAGGAGAACAGAGCTTCCTGACTAGACTACCTTCAGCAACCGCTGCTCTCTCTGTGGACTTCTATCCACTATGTTACCGGAAGAAGAGTGAGTTCTCCTTCTCCCCATTTCTTCCCTACTTTATATTCAGGCTCTATTTATTTATTTGTATTTTTTCTAGGCATTATTATGTCTCAAGATAGTATATCCATGTATATTATAGGTTCTTAATGTGTAGGAATCTTGTTAAAACTACATTATTCTCAATCTTGGTCTCACATGACATAATATTTCGGTACCAAATGTACAGCATGAATCAAATCATTGCACTCTTAACAATGGTACACTAGCAAGGTCAGGTTCATTGAGGAACTTGTAAGGGGATGCCCCTCTTTAAGAATTGTCTGTTTTTTATAAAAAGTGATTTAACTTGGTTAATTATTCTTCTTTTGACCTTCTGTAAAAAGTAATTAATGCTTGATCAATTATTTGTAGATTAAAGTGAAAGAATTATTGAAGATTTATGCACCTGATGAAGAGAATATGAATCTCGAAACGTGTTGGGCCAACCTGAAAATAATAAAAAAGGAGAAGACCTCTTTTCCTCTAGAAACTAACAGAATTATTGTATGTCATTCTTTGGATGTATTGAACTACATATCACTGTCATTCTAAAATTTGTATACACTGTATGTGTGTAAAATATACAAAAAGTCTTCTTGAAACCAGTCAGACCTGTTTTTACATCTCCTTAGGCTTATTGCCTCATTGACAGTGTGCAGGGGACGCAGCTTTCCAAGTTTTGGATTTCTTCTGTGTTCTAGAGGATGAGGTGTGCCTCTAACTCGCCACAGTAGGGTAATGAATTGTGTTATGCAAGGGTTGAAACCAAATATTCACCTTAACATGAAGAAATTAAGTTAAATGTGACACACATATAATTAGGTATGCAGAGATTGTGGAACTCCAGACAAAAAATATACAATGTGCACGTTGGGTGCTGGTTTACTCCTGCTTTTCTGTACTTTGTTATAAAACACAGAACACAACGCTGACACAGTTTGCTAAACTTGAGAAGGCTATATAAAAGTCCATAGATTGTAAACAGGACTACATGTTCCAGAATCAAACATGCCAACCTTTAGAATGTTCGAACACCTTCCTCTCTAGGTGAGTAGTTACATAGGAAATCGAAAATATTAAATGCTAATAACTTTTGATTCATGCGATGGATGTGGCTGAAACTTTGCAGACAGTTTTGTAAGCCCGCCCCACCGCCCTGACCATAGACAAAAAGGTCAATCTTTGCTCCACTGGATGGAATTGGACCAGGTCTGAAACAACTTGGGCAGGCATAATTGACTCACAATCCTTTTGTGGTTTGGGGTTATTCTGTCCAGTAGTTTTTTTGATTATTTGATGGAGAATGGGACACCCCCTTCTCCCAAAATGATAGCTATATGCATTGCAACATGAGGCTTTTCAGAAAGGGAAAATATGCAATTTTCTGTTATTCTCATCCCTAGAGCTAACCAAGGGTTTACCCTTGGTTACTCAAAAAAAGAAAATAAAGAAAAATTCCATTTGCAGGGCTAAAACAAGCAAATGCCATTGGTCAATTGGTGGGGCGAGGCAAGAGGACACTGATATGGGAGTTGGAGGCTACTGACAGTGTTTGCAACACAAAGCTTTCCCATACCTTCGGGTATTGAAGAAATATCTGCAGCTACCCAAATTAACAGATGAAACTCTGTCACAGAAACGAGTGTTGGGGGAGTAGTATGGGAGAGGGGAGGCGGCCATGAGGGCGCAGGTACAGATGAGGGGGCATTTGGTCAGTGCTTGGGAGGGCAAAAAATCATTTTTATTTAAGTTTTTCCTGATAGCCGCGGTTATAAGGACTACAAATAACCAAGCGTATTGGTAGTTCTTTACAATGTAACAGCGGTTATAGAAAAAATGTTATACAAAAAAGTATATATTTTTACAGCTACAGTGACGTCTGGGTTGAAAAATCATCACTGGCTGGACAGTACCGCTGAAAAATATACAAAAAAGCATATATATTTTTACAGCTACAATGACATTGGGGGTACAAAATGGCCAGTGGCTTGGTAGCATTTTAAACGGCTGAAGGCCTGGTAGTGTTGTAAAATATAAGGCCATGGCCAGCTGCCTGTTAGTGTAAAATATAGTAGAGAGTAGGCACGGCTGAAGGCCGTAAAGTAAAAAAATATGTGAGTGTGGGCACAGGCAAAGGTCATGGACAGTGGCACTGAAAAATATACAGTAGGCACGGCCGAAGGCAGTGGCGCTGAAAAACACAGTGGGCATGGCCAGAGGCCATGGACTGTGGCGCTGGAAATTATACACTGGGCACGCTAAAGGCCAGTGGTGCCGAAAAATATAGTGGGCTTGAAAAAAACTATGGTATAACGAAACCCATGAAATTCAAGGAAAAAACATTAGTTGAAGTGAAGTTAAGTTGAGTAAACTTACCCTTGAAATTCAGCACATTGGAAAACTCAGGACCGGCTTACCTCAAGGCGTTATATGTACATTGAGTTCAGAAAGGGAGTATTTTACAGTTGAGTAAAAATATGTTTTAACTGGACAACGGCAATGTTTTTGTAATAATGATTTCTTTGCACCTAGTTATTCATGCAGATTTAAAGATTCATGTTACCTTCTTCTTATCTTTGATCACAGAGATTCTTTCCTCTCTTTTTTTGGAACCAGTATGGACCAAGTAAATACATATTGAGTCTTTACCACATGGTTTTTATAAAATGAGGTTAGTTTTGCACAAGAGTGACTTGATCCATTTTATTTGTAGGAATCTGAACTCATACTGCATTACCCTGAGGAGACGTGGGTGGGCTAAAGCCATACTAATTAGTCAACCGTAAAAACATCAGAGATTATATACATCTGGTGTGCAACACCACCCTTTGGACGTCAAAACACGTGTTGACTCACTTGAATGATGTTCAGGTCTGTCCATTGGTGTCATAATGGATTCTTCAATTGTTTAAACAATGATTTTGTCATGTTAAATATTCATTATTACACTCAAGGTTAGCAATGAGTGACTGAATGAATGGATGAATCGTAAATCAGGTTTTTGTTAACTGACACTCGATTATATAACTTTGTTGTTTGTGCAATCTTTACAGTCAAGTGTACATTAGTGTATGAAATAAATATGCCGAAGTACAATGTTACTTTAATTTAAATATGAAATGAGGATATAGAATACATCCATGATTACGAGTGTTCATTGTCAACATTGGGAAAAGTAATGCAGGCACCTGCTCTGGAGTTTGAACGTTGTTGTAAGTTTTTAATGAAAAAGCGGTGTGAAACCACCTTGGTTGGTCTCCTCATTTTTGTGTGTGTTATCCTCATTTTTGTGTGTTATCCTCTTCCTATTAGGCAGCTATAACAGTAGTTTCTTCCTGTGGTACTATGTTTACTACTGGTCAAAACAGATCTATGGAGCTGTGTAGGTGAAAGCCGGGTCACAAGGTTCTACGTGTCTGTTTAATTTTTTTGTTGGGTGTATTTTTACTCCCTATTTATATTTTTGGGGAGTATGTGCCTATTGTTAGGGAGTAAAAGTGGCCGATACACACATGGGCTGGGAATATATGTGTATATTGGCGTGCCAGAAGAAAGACTCTGACCAGAATGCATATTTTACTACCGGAAGTTTGTTTACCCTCAAGCTTCTATTCTTCTTTGTTTCTGATTTCCCCCACTGTTCAAATGCATTTTCTACATTATTTTGAGTTCCACATCTGGCAATTAGATCCACTTCTGGCATTCCCATGTATGCGAACAATGTCTCAGTTGTAGGGAGTTCCTTACTAGAATGGGAGTTCCTGTCCCCTGGTGGTGAGTCACTCCCAGTGAGGTATACCTTTCTCAAACTCCTAGGGGGTGTTTGCCTCAGGTCGCTCACCTCCCTAGCCTCAAAAGTGTTGGCTCCTCCCAATTAAGAAGGGATTAAAACTCCAGAGTAATCACTGTATGTATGTATATATATATACATATATGTATATATATGTATATGTTTTGGTTTTGTTCACTAAATAAACTTTGACTAAAGTTTATTTGACCAGATTTGGCGATACAAAACCCTTGAAATTCAGTGCATTTGGGAAGTCATGACCGGCTTAACTCAGCTTGCTTGCTCCTTTTTATGTCCCCTATAATGCTATGCCCCCCATAATGCCATTGTGTATGTTATTGTGAATCCCTTCTCTCATAATATATATGTGCTTTTGGGCTTTGCAACAGGGCCGAGATGAGCTAAGCCACTCGTGACTTCCCAAATGCGCTGAATTTCAGGGGTTTTGATGTGATAAATCTATTCAACTTAACTAAACTTTAATGTTTTTCAGTGAATTTCAAGGTTTTTTTTATACCATCATTTTATTTTGGGCTACTGGCTATAGCTTTTGGCCGTACCAACTGTATATATTCTCCCAATATTTCAAGCCCCCCAATTTTAAAAAAGCTTTTCTTATAACCGCAGCTCTAATGGCAATGTACTACAGCTAGCCGTGGTTATTTGTAGTTGCCCGATAGCCTCAGTTAACTAGAAAAACAAGAAGAAAACAAATGTCTCCTTCCCAGCCAGGGACTCACCAACTGCCCCCCTCCTCCTAGCATGCTCCCCTCACTTGCCTCAAGTCCTCCTCACTTCCCCTGTGCTCTCCCATTCTCCCCCAACACTTATGGTTTGCTGTGACACTTTAATTCCCGATCTAGTTTTCTTTCAAAACATTTGTGCTCTTAACTTGGTCCATAGTTCCCCTCCAACTCCCAAATTTCACATGATGTCCTCTGCCCTCTCTACACCCATCCTGTTGGCATTTCTTTTGGTGGTTCCCCCCGAAATTAATTTTCTGCCTTTTTTGTTTTCTAGCAGCCGTGGGTATACCTGCAGTTATCTCTTGCATCAAACAAAATAAAACGGTGACTTTTCTGTCCTCCGAAGCCTGTATCCTGCAATGCACGTGCACCATAAGAGATTTAGCTATAATTTTGGGAAAAGGGGGGACACCCTCTTCCCCGTCAAATATTTTTTTAAACTGCTGGACGCAATAACCCCTGATCTTTCCCATAATGTCCTGTTTTAGGGACATTATGAGAAACTTTATTAGCAGTTAATTCTTTTGATTTTCTATGTATCTCGATACTGAACTATAGTGCAGCATCCGCCGCACTATAATATGTGTATATTTTTTTTTTTTTTTTTTTTGGTGAGTTGTTAAAAACAACTTTTCAAATATTTACAGCCAGTAATAAGGAGAAAAATTAAAAACAATACATCTATCTATAAAAAGATTATACCAATTACATAATTTTTTTTACAGTGTAGTTACAATGTTCTCTTTAACAAAAAAAAGAGAAAAAAGTGGGAAAATCACAACAACCACAATACTAACATAGGTATTTACATAACTGAACATCTTAGTCCAGCATAAACCCACATATCAAAATTAAATAAAACAAAAAAGGAAACACACAAATCATAACCAGAACAATCATTATAAAAGCGAATAAATTATGTAAATACCATTTAATGACCAAACTCACGTCCCTGCTTACCTATGATCTCCTTCACACTTAAAGGAATGGTTCGCCCAAAATGTTTTATTGCCCAAAAAGATGGGCAATAATAAAACAAATGTACTCGCACTTTTTTTTTAAGTTCCCATGTAAAATTTTGAGCAATTCAAGCTCAAAAATTGAAAAAGCAAGCACATGGGCGCATCCATTTTGTGAAATGGATGCCCGCCTGTGCTGGCTTTTGCTTTTGCGGCACTAATGAAGGAAAAGCCAGCCAGCTGTAGTAAACAAAAGCTACCACTGGGTGGCTTTTCCTTCATTGGTGCTGGGACTCGGAGGACACGGACCGGAGACTACAGGCAGAAAAGCTGCAGCTGCATCTCGGTAAGTGCTATTTATTTTGTTTTAAAAGGAGGAACCCGGAAAACTTAGAAATAAAACTGCAGCTTTAAAAACGTTGCATTTATGTTTGTGGTAGCTTTTGAAGCGACCGCAAACATAAATACAACGTTAATGTGTTTGAAAACGCTGCGGTTTTTCTTTCTAAGTTTCTCAGGCTCCTCCGAACCGGAGGAGCCTGAGAAACTTAGAAAGAAAAACCGCAGCGTTTTCAAACACAACCGTGGTGTGTTTCTGCCTGCCGTGGCTATCACTTTGGGTCCCCGGTGCTCCAACACCGGAGACCCAAAGTGAAATTCAAGGCAGGCAGAAACACAACGCGGTTGTGTTTACATGCCGTGGTGTTTCTGCCTACAGCTGATTTCCCATTTGGGGCTCTCGGGTGCTCCACGGGGGGCCCTAGAGCCCCAAATGGGGAAATGCTAAATGCTGCAGTGTTTCTGCCTAAATCTGCTTTCGCATTTGGGGCTCTCGGCCTCCCGTGGGAGCCCGAGAGCCCCAAATGGGAAAGCAGATTTAGGCAGAAACACAACGCGGTTGTTTTCTGCAATGCTAAATGCTGCAGAGTTTCTGCCTAAATTTGCTTTCCCATTTGGGGCTCTCGGGCTCCCCGTGGGGAGCCCGAGAGCCCCAAATGGGAAAGCAGATTTAGGCAGAAACACAACGCGGTTTTGTTTGAAAACGCTGCGGTTTTTCTTTCTAAATTTCTCAGGCTCGGAGGAGCCTGAGAAACTTAGAAAGAAAAACCGCCGCATTTTCAAACACAATAACGTTGTATTTATGTTTGCGGTAGCTTCAAAAGCTACCGCAAACATAAATACAACGTTTTTAAAGCTGCGGTTTTATTTCTAAGTTTTCCGGGCTCCTCCAACTTAGAAAAAAAAAACACAGCTAGTGCTTATTTTTAAAAAAAAATAAATAGCACTTACCGAGATGCAGCTGCAGCTTTTCTGCCTGTAGTCTCCGGTCTGCGTCCTCTGAGTCCCGGCACCAATGAAGGAAAAGCCACCCAGTGGTAGCTTTTGTTTACTACAGCTGGCTGGCTTTTCCTTCATTAGTGCCGCAAAAGCCAGCACAGGCGGGCTTCTATTTCACAAAATGGATGCGCCCATGTGCTTGCTTTTCCAATTTATGAGCTTGAATTGCTCAAAATGTTACATAGGAACTTAAAAAGAAAAAGTGCGAGTATATTTGTTTTATTATTGCCCATCTTTTTGGGCAATAAAATATGTTGGGCGAACCATTCCTTTAATGGTGCTTTTGCTATTTTGGCTCAAAATCTGGGACTGTGGCTTCAAGGAAGTGCACAATCGCAACCTTTACGGCCAATCTGGGACCTCTAAACACTAATTTCCAGATTGTGCTCATATTCATCTCAGAGAGTGCCATAAAAACATTTTGAAATAATATCGCTCTGAGCAAATTTAGACCGGGACATACTACAATCAAATGTGGCAGAGTTTCTATTTGCTGTTTATCTGCACAATATCGACAGTAATTTTGGTTTGGTGTAATTTGGTTTCTCCTCTGCGATATCTCTTGTGTGTGCCATAGATTAAGTCTGAATCTCATGAATTGCCGTCGTATATGGGGAGATGGACATTTAATTAGATATTCAGCCATCACACTTTGTCTTTTTAATCCAAAAACTGAGATGTCAAAGTCCTTATACGCCTGACAAGCCGCCCGATTCCTAATCCAGTCATATTCATAGATTTTATTTTGCTAGGTCTGGGTTAGTCACCAATATGTCAATACTCACTGCAGCATCAGTCATTTCATTGAATAGTAATGTACACCAATCTCTGGCGAATCCAGTTGAATTGGAGAGCAAATACTGTGCTACAATACCTAATAAATTCATGGTGTTAAGTCCTAACAGGCACTTCCTGAGAAAAGCACACATTTTCCACAACACCTGCGCATAGAGTGACAATGAACCTAACTCAAAGCGTATCATAGGAAGAGGGGTGCAATTTGGCAGCTGTAGCACTTGCTTCCAGTATTTGGCCTCAATTTTATCCCAATGTCGCTGCATTTGTGGTTTACCCGCTTCCACTCCATATAATAATATAGGAACTACCTTCATTTGATAGAAGGAAAATGCATGTTTGAGCAAGAATTTTCCGAATCTGGCAACAAGGATCTTAGTTTGCGAGGTCAAAGTCTGTAATTTAGATTGTAGTGCCCAGTTCTCAATCTTCATTTTAGCAGAATGGGTAAAAATGAAGCCCAAATATTTGTAGTGTTCTACCACTTCGAGTGCCTTATCTTGTATTGTCCAAGTATAGCTCTTTATCTTACGCTTGAGAGAGTTATGACATACTACAATTTGAGATTTTGTTGGATTTATTTGTAAGTGATTTTCAAATGTGTACTCATTCAGTTTATTTAACATTTGTTGTAAACCCAATGGCATTTGAGACAGTAATACCAAGTCATCTGCATAAAGAAGATAACTGACTTCACTATTACCCAATTTTGGGCGATCACAGCAGATGCTTGTGAAGATGTCACCCATATCGGATATAAAGAAATGAAACAGACTCGAAGCCAACGGGCACCCCTGTTTCAAACCTCTCATGGTCGAAATAGGTGCAGAGAGAGAGTAAACCTTGTGTGTGTGTGTGTATATGTATATATATATATATATATATATATATATATATACAGAAAGCAGCTGTGGACACCCTGCCACCTACATCGACAGTAAGCCAGCATTTTTCCATTTTCTTAATTTAAAGTACACAACTGAAGCGCTGTTTGTGTGTGTGTGTATATATATATATATACACACACACACACATAGCACTTCAGTTGTGTACTTTAAATTAAGAAAATGGAAAAATGCTGGCTTACTGCCTATGTAGGTGGCAGGGGGTCCACAGCTGCTTTCTGTTCCACTTGATATGACCAACATGACTTTGTGGTGGACGTGCTGATGGGTTCCCCAGCACCCCTTAAGCTGTCTCTTGGTGGTGCTTTCATACCAGCAGCGTAGGCAGCCGAGCCATGCCTCGATGGGCAGAATGCCATTATCCATAAGTGCAAGGATTACTGTATCAGAGGCTTCTGCCTCTGATTAATCATCCAGGCCCCTGAGACGGGATCCAGCAAGAGTGTCTTTCAGGTGTGGTATCCCCTATACTAGCCTGGTACAGTAAAGGCATCTCCCAGTGCAGGATCATCTACCAGGTATTTGTCTCTATATCAAATACAAGACCACGGCCATGCAGAGTGAAGACATTAATACTGGCCCAACAGTCAGGAGGGGTTGACACAATCTCCCTCTGATTGCCCCACCATTCATTTTAAAACGTTTGCCATTCTATGTCAAGACGGAGGCGAGCATTAAGCTTCATCTTCTCTTTTATTCTACTCTGCAGCAGTTTCAACAAATAACATACATTTTACAGTGACGCATACTTTTTCCTGCTCGTCGCTTGCTCCACCCCCACAAGGGTGGGGGCTGCTTACTCTGCGGCCCGTGGCACGAGCCGCAAAATTACGGCATATGAGGCGGTCGGAGAGCCACTGAGGTGCCGAGTAGTGCGGCACGGGTTCACCGACCCCTCTAATCGTTCTTTCAATGCCCTCACAATGCAACGCTGTGCTTCTAGGGGGTCTGCTAATAATCCTTATACTTGTTAAATCAAAATAAACTTAATCAATTACACCACAACTACATGCTCTTACGCAGCTAAAGTAAGATGGTACTTATTTCTGGAGAGCAGGAAAAGAAGAGCAGGAACAGAGGAAAAGGAAGGACTGGGTCACATGGTTAAGACACTGGGACTACAAGGAATGATGGGATTTGAAGTTTATTAAAAAAAAAAGATATGGTTATTTCAAAAAGAAGAAATGTTAAATTTATGTTATTTGTTGAAACTGCTGGAGAGCAGAATAAAAGAGAAGATGAAGCTTAATGCTCGCCTCCTTGTCTTTAATAGAAACAAGCGCTCCCTGCGCTATTAGCAGGGGGAATCTTCATTGTTGTTTGAATCTGGGCTGAAGCAGCCTGTGAAGGCAGGTCCACGTCGTGTATAGCCCATTGGGTGTCCTAGAGTCTTTGCTGTACCAGCCCTACATTCACTGCAGTTTAAAGGCATCACGGAATATATAAGTATATATATATATATATATGTATATATATATATATATATACACACACACTGTAAGGGTGCAGAAAAAGGAGGCTGACACAAAGGTGGCATGTTTGGGGCTAAATACTTTTATTTAAACAAGAAAGTAAGAGAAAACATCTATCCCTATACCTAACATGGGTTTCCCTGCCTCAACTAAAGATGAGGTGTCGGTCAAGATGTCTGTCAACTCAAGTGACCGCCGTCCTGTGTCAAGAAAACCGTACTTCTGTCTCTTACACTAGAAACTAAAGAATAAGGCAGTACTGTTCCGGTGCCAAGATAATGACTCCCTTCTCCTGGGTTAAGGTTCCTGGTTTGTTAGAAATAGTTCCCAAATCTTAGCTCCCTTCATCTGATAGTAAAGTTCCAAACAATACTTTCTTAGTTGACAAGGAGAATGTCTCCCTTCTCCTGACGTCCAGTCTGAGATAGCCCGTGGGGTATTACTCCTCGCCCCAGGCCTTTTGTGACCTTACTGTCGGTCTAGGTTACCAGGAGAATGACTCCCTTCTCCTGGTCTTGTTATCAGTTCCTTACAACTGGGGGGAATGTGTTCCTTGCCCCGATCTTCTTTTCTTTAGGCTTCATACCTACAACACCCAATTCTGAGCGTTGGGAGGGTGTGCGACCCTGGCCTCTCTTCTTCTTTGATCTGGCTCACTTGGTTCACATCCCTGGCAAGTACTTCCACGATGAAGATGATTCATATCACTTACTTGCTTAGGGTCGCAGACCTTGGTTTCTTTTCTTCTTTGAACTGGCCCACTTGGTTCACTCCGCTGCAAAGTACTGCAAAGTGGAAAGATGGCTTGTATCTTGTTTAGCATGCCTGACCCTCCTTTGGCCATCAGTGGATTTATGAGTGCCACTGTCAGAATTCTCTTCAGTAATTTTTATGGTGCTTGGGCTCCTCAACCCCTCCCTGGTGGACTACTGGCTTAGTTCCACCACAGCAATGAGGAGGACATCTTAACATGGAGAGGACAGGTTTCAATGTCATTCTTAGTTGTTTGATATAGCAGCAGCATATGATGTGGGGGGATTGTGTATATGAGATAATGGTAGACTGCACGCTTTACAATCGTTTTGTTTACATAACTCTTAATAGTTTTCGCTGTTAGGTGGGGCTTTAGTTGGGGTTCAAGTCCTAAAAAAAAAAAAAAAAGTGGTAGGTCTCAGACCTACACAATGTAAAGTGACGCCACAAGGGAACACATCCTAAAGTGACATATATAAACGTAATTCAGATGGTCCTTTCCAATTAAATTGTATAGGACAAATAAGCATTTTCCAAGAGAACAGATTTTCCTTTAAAATTATTGGCTAAGTATAAAAGGTGTGCACCTTTTACGTCTAAAAATGTGTAACAAAATATTACGAATATAGCAAATTGCCAATATGAGACAATTTATATTTCATGTTCAGAAATTCGCGTGGTCACGTTTCTGGCTTTGGAGTGGTACAGCCCAGGTTCAAAACTCTGTGGCAGCATAGAAGGTGCAGAATATTCCTTTAAAACAGACAGGAGGATAGTGTCTGCCCTCGGAAAAAAATTGGCAGATTCTGCCCACCCAGGTGTTCCCTCGACTTGTGCCTTGGCTTTAGTGCGAGATCCGGCATCCGATGTCTCCCCGGATCTCGGCCCTGCCCTGACAAGGGTTTCCCGAACCCTCAGCTTCGCTTAGGGAAGCTGTGGGCTTGGTGATCTAATTTGCTCTTTGCTACTTTTTCCAGCCGTCGTTAGTGCGTTTGCACGCTCTCTTTGCATAGCTTGTTTTTTTTCTTTTTGCCTGAAAGGGACACCAGGGGAATCAATGGGTCATGACTATCACTGGGATGGGAACCATCACTGTTAAAATCAGACTTTCTACATGCTGGGCACACTATTATTTTCCAAATGTGCATCTTACACTTTCATAGAAAAAAACGTTTTTTCAAACTCAGAAATGCTGCTTAAACTTGCATTTACTAGTTTCTTTGAAATTTGTTTTTTTCGTCTGACTATTACACAAATATCCTGTCATTTTTGTGCCCCTTTTGTGTTTTATCACAGGTCATAATTCTAAAGATATGATATGCTTGTCAAACTTTAATCACAAATAAATGCTTCTGTTGTGCAGAAATTTAACTGTGGTTTCATGGATGTCAACTTTTGATTTTTAATAGAGGTGCAGAAATACCCCCACCTCCGCCCTCAATATAAGCTAAGCAAGCGACCAGCCCAACTGATCACCTGGTCAAACACGTTTTATAGCGCTTGTTTTTTTTATAAGGAATTGCAAAAAGTCATATGATTAACAACTCGTTTTTAACTTATAACATCTCATCAACCGTCTCTCAGCTTGCTGAGCTACCCTGGTAACCTTATGGATCCCTTAATGTACTAAATATCACTGGCTAATGTGTTGTTTAAACAGTCCCCCGAATGGTGGGGTGAAAATACTACAAGTTCTGTTAACAAAAGTAAACCGCAGTGGATATATCCCGGAATCATGGCGTAGATCTTCCTTATTTCCTATCTATAAAAAGGGTAAGCGCACTGAACCATCAAACTTTAGATAATTAGAAATGCTAGACGTATCGGCAAAAATCTTTGCATCACTGGTACTAGATGAGCTTACCAAGAGGGTGACTGCTGTCAATCTGCTAGATGATTTCCAAATGGGATTCAGGGCAGGTTCAAGTACACTGTATCAGACTCATTGATGACTTAATACAGCATGCTAAAGTTAAGAATTCCCCATATTTACATGTGGCCATGGTCCACTTCAGAGCAGCGTTTGACACCGTTATTAGAAGTAATCTGTGGGCAAAAAGGGAGAGAAATGGTTGCCCAGACGGCCTTTTGAGAGCTCTATGAAAACACTTCAGTAAAAGTCAGGTTGGACAGTAGGGGGGCCATCACACGCCCTGTACAAACCATTATTGGGGTCAGGCAAGGTTGCGTGCTGGCTCCTCTCCTGTTCAACATTTATATGGCAGACCTACCAAAGGTTTTGGGAGCGATTCACAACTGCCCCCACACCCCTCCAGGATTTTGGGTTGCAGTGTACACTGCATTACTTATGCAGATGATTTGGTCCTGTGTGATCGAACATTCACATGGATCAGAAATTCTTTAAATGAACTGAACAGATACGCAAAAACAAGTGGTTAACTAATCACTCTACAGAAAACAAAATGAATGCATTTCTCAGAGATAACTCTACTCCAAGAATCTTAATTAAAGGGAACCAAATTGAAAACGTAACGAAATTGAAATATCTTGGCATAGAGATTACTGCAAAAGGTGATTATACTGCTGATATCAAGGAGAAACAAAGAAAAGCTGTAGTGTTAACTACCATAATAACAAATTTTAGTAAAGAGCACTCTGTATTTGGCCTTAAAGAAGTCTTACTATTATACAGAATGTGTTTTGTGCTGCTATTCTATATGGATTAGAGGCATTGTGTATGATTGACTACAGGTAACTGAAGCCCATTGAGGGAAAATGTGGTGGCCGGATACTAGACCTCGGCCCAAGCACGTCTATCGAGGCAATGAGACTTGAATTAGGACTTATTTCTTTATCCACTCTTGCACTAAAAAGGAGATTACTTATTTTTAGTAACTCTAAGACAGGACCTACTTGCCTGCTATTAAAACTATTAGGAAATAGTACAGGAATGGGCAACAAATATACAGAATTGATATATTTGACTGTTACTGTCGTAGCTTGGAAGCCAGATTGGGAAGTGATGACCACACTCTACAGAAGTAATTTGTTCTAAAAGTTGGAAAAGTGGGATTGGGCTCAAAATTATGAACGCATGGAAAAACTGAGTTGTTACAAAGAATTCCAATATGTAACACATCACTATAAAGCTCCACAAGGCTACCTATTGCTATGTTCCTCACCAGTCTTACGAAGGTTTATCTTACATTTGAGATTGAATAAATTACATGTACTATCAAATGTAGTAATCGTTCAAACAGCAACAACTGTGGATCTAATATGCCGTGGATGTAAAATCAAGGGCAATGTGGAGACCCCCTGTCACATTTTAACTGAATGCCGTCCAAATGGTCCTCTCTACATAACCTTATGGGGCTCTTTTTTGATCAGTTTTGAAAGCATAAAAGATTATGCATTCTGAGTTATTGTTTGAACACTGCTAACAAATTGTTGCACATAGCACTTTATCGCATATGGTAACTTAGTACCAGTACTAAATGAAAGAGCACCTGAGACACTAGTAGGGATCTATGATTGACATCTAATAGTGGTCTAAAGCGTGAAAGTAATTTTGTTTGATCTTTTCATATTTGTATTGCTATAGTATGTGAATTTTGTATATGATATATGGGTCACTTTTGTTTCATATTCTTTTATTGATTTATGTATATAATGTGAAAAGTTCTATGAATTGAAACACATTAGAATTAAAAAGAAATTTTATATATATTTTGAATATTATATATTTTGAATATTTCCTATGAGCAAAGTTCTACTGCCAGCTCTGCCCCAACCCCTCCAAATCTCCACCCTCGCCCCAGCCCTTGTGGGATCTCCCTTTACATTTTTTTTCATTCTCACCACCGGTGCTACCTATAATTGATATTTTATTTCTATTGCGCTCATACACAAGGGTTTCAGAGCGCGACAAGGCAAGGGAGGGGAACAGGGAAGAACAAAACAACGATCTTACTAGGCCCAGTGACATTGAGAACGCGCAAGTGCATGGGAGAGGGGGAGGGGAAAAGTGCATGGAAGGGGTGCCTATATGGCAAAATGATTGCATTGTAGCACAGAAAGTGTGGGAGATAGGATGCGAGGAGGGATACACATCTTGTGGGTGTTTAGTTATTTACTATCCCATTGGCTGCCGAGGGCCAATCTAATTCCCAATCCCACCCACTACCAGCCCCTTTCCGCCCAAAACAAATCCTCCTGTGATCTCTTTGACCTAGCACCATCAAGCAGTAGCATCTGCTGTTAGGACCTCTCAGTGTTATTTCTATTCAGCCATCTGAAAGTTAATGGCTTAATTACAGGTGTAAATCTGCTACTAGTGTTATAACAATGTCTAAACCAAATTTGCCTTCAGCCAGTTAATTAAGAAGCAATATGTGTGTACTTGCATCTGCTGACTGCACTGAAGTCCTGTTTAGACACACATTGACAAAGCCAACAGTGTTGATGTGTGTGCAGGTATTAAGATAGGCACTCTCCAGGCACTGCTATTATGCGCACTGGTACCCAGCGACGTCATTTAGGGGTTGCGACTGCGACCTCTGATGTCTCCCTTGCGACCTCTGTGGTCTCCCTTGCGACCTCTAAAAAATAAAAATAAAAAACGTTAAACGTTTTTATTTTTTTTTGCTCCTGGCCTGTGGCTCTTTACTTCTGTAGTGGCCGGCTTTCTTGTTCAGGCCCCTTAAAAAAAAGAAGAAAATTAAGAACAGGAGTGCCACAAGTCTAACACTTTCAGCACTGACCCTAAATAAAAGAGAATAGGAATACCAAATGTGTCTTTCTGGAATTCTATACAATATTTGCTAGGCTCATTAAGTGTTTATTTCAGGCACACTTCAGGGGGTGAGTCACTGATTTAGTCTGTTCTTAAACGCCTCACTCAGCCTTTCATCCTTCTGAGGTCGATAAATGAGTACCAACACAGGTTGGGTGATATTGGGTGTATATTTTGTCTATATAATAAAACATAATTTTCATTTGGTAATGAACGCCTGCTTGCATACACAGTAATTTGGTAATATGGGCCTATACACACTGATCTTAATGATACATATGGCGATCCATTCTTGTATGAAATGTACATCACACAGGGATATCCTAACTATATTTTTCGTAGTGTACAATGCTATGTGATGCCACGGGTGAAATGTCGTGTTCCATCACTACCCACGCTATCACTTTGGGGCGGGGTCAAATTACATCACTTCCTGTGATGTCATCAGGGGGTCAAGGGTCGTGTGATGTCACTTGCGCTACCCCTGGCATTTTGGTGAAATGACGTCCCTGCTGGTACCCCTACTATTTTCTAGCTGTCACCATCTAAAGCCCGGGTAGTACCATTATGGCAGTGCCTAGCAAATTCCTGTCTCGTGCCTACACAAAAGCCAAATCAGTAAACTTGCCAATGCTTGCTTATAATTTGTGCCACGTGGCGCCATTAATTTGCCGTGGACAAAACGCGTTTGTGTTCCGGTAAACCCACGATTCGTACCCAGGCCGTCAGTCTCCTCAAGTAGATAAATTAGCCCATGGACCACTTTTTATTGTTAATATGGTATAGTTAATCCCCGGTGATAATCGTTGCAAATTACTGTTGATAAAACATTCTAATTTTAAAGGTTACGGCCTTGGACAGGGGGATGCGAAATGTCTGTTCTGATTGGTTACCCGCCTCCCTTGTGGCCTTGCAGCAGAGTAAATTAACCACCGGGAAAATGCTGCTGCTGGGGTGGCAGGGGACCTGAAATCTGCTCACGGGCGGCCATTACAACGCACCGCTGTTTGTGTTTCTTTTATTCCTCTTCCAGACAGCAAGCATGCCTTCTGCTTCAGACATCGCCTGTAATGCCCTAGTGAGTCAAGGGCACTTGCCTCGAGCGATCAACCTCCGCCAGGGCATTAAGCATCTCACCATTAGTCATTAAAGCTTCAGTGGGCACGATGGTGGAGCATAATTGAATGGATGGTGCATCCGTAGGAAAGGGTGCATACACGGCACTCGCATTCATTTACAGCTTTGGTTTTTAGGTTGCACCCGTTTCTAGAATAATGTGTGCATAGTCGTCCTCGTGTGCTTACTCCAGAGTAGGATGCAGTTGGTGAATATGTTCTTAAGGCTCGATTACCTGTTTTGTGTCCGAATGCAGGAGCAGAAGTGTTACGCTGCTTTCCCTGTATTAATATACGCACCCAGCCTCGCACTAGCAAGAAGATAAATATTATACGATGTAGTTGCATAATTGAGGTTAATTAAAGCCATGTCTTATCATGTGTTATCAGTGGCATTTGTGTGGTTTTTGTAATGTCGTTAGGTGGACCTCCTCACGATCCCAGTCGCACTCTCTCTCACTCAATGAAGTGGGGCCGACACAGGAGCTGGGGTGCAACACCTCTTATCTTTATTTCCACTTAACGCTAACTGCCGCTCTGCGCGGTAACCCCTCCCCTTCCTGATACGTGGGACACAGCCCACTTGGTAACTGATAATAGAGCGAGGACTGTTCCTCTCTTCGGTAATATGGTGATGACACCACAGTTTTGAAGTGTTATATGTGAGCAAACGATCCTGGCCAGTCTGTGGCATCAAAGGCACCCTTCATGGCCTGCCATAAATGGCATCAGTGCCCGATCGGGCCACTGGGAAGGGAGCCAAGTTGGCAGACATACGGCTTCTTTCACACAGGGGCCTGGCAGAGTTGGGGTTAACCTCAATGCACATCTCTGTAGTCAGTGGTCTTCTCTCGATGTTCTGTGCTCGTGATCAAATCTCGTGCGTGTTGACTTGGCCTTAAACAGTACTCTTGACTTGACTATCAAGCAGCAACTTTGACATAAGTGACCTGTGAAGTGTTCTCATTGGTTTACAAACGTTGATCACCTAATTGCATTAATTGGTATACAAATGTGAAAGGCAGCTTGAAGGTTAGCTTGCTACATTGCAACGCTTTCCATTGTTTTGGTGCACTGCTCTGACGCCGATATCCTCGCTAGAGTCCCCCCTCCTCATAATACCCCTGATGCTTATTTCTCCTCCTTGATTGGCTACCTTTGCGGCCCATGAACCATCTATTGAAACCCTGATATTCGGTGTGCTGCTTTTGAGCACGCTCTGTTAAACTGCACTGGGCGAAATGCATAATAAGTGTGGTGCTTAGTAATTATAAAATGATATCAGTTACATGTGCAGCCAATACAAGGTACCATTCTATGTTGAGTACCTTTCTTCCCAGGCCCCAGAGTCCGACACACCTTATCTAGGCGAAGAGCAGTCGAGTGTCAGCAAAGTTACTGCTTTCTTTGTTAATTGCCAAGCCCTGGAGTAAAACGTTAGTTGAGGAAACGTATGCAGACTGCTGTCATCTCCATCTTGTGCAGACTAGTCCGTCATCTCCAGCCGGCATCCGCACGATGGGGATTCATGAGTTACAAAGCCAACGAGTCTACCTCTACAAAACTGTATGTATGATCTTAATAAGGCAAATGGGAGACACTCCTCTGTAACCATAGACGCGGCAATCCCAATGGCCGGAATGTAACATCACATGCAACGTGATTGCCCTTTCTGTTGACTCCTTGCTAAGGATGGTAACGTTTTAGTATTTGTATCTCAATACAGGGAAAATGAGCATAGACTCAGCAACCCCAATTCACGCATAGTATGCCCCCTCAGTGGGCTCCCTTCCAAGGATAGTAAACTTTAGATATTGCATACTCATTATACGGGGGAAATAAGCATGCACCCAGTAATCTATATTCAACGTACAGCCGTTCATGCAACGCCTTTTAGCAAATATAACCCTGCCCTGAACACACACGTTCCCAATTATTCGTCTCGGCTTTTCCTATAACACACGTACCCCCAAATGTGCCGAAAGTCGGGATGAATTGCAAAGACATATGGGTCACACAGGGCGGGTTGAAATCTAACGTAACGTAAGTGTGTGGTGGTTGTGCGAAACGTCCACTGACAGAAAGTGCGTGTGCCGGCCGGGGCAGCGGGGCAGCAGGGCGCCCGCGCCTCGCGACGCCCCCTTCTCCCAGGGCGTGGCCACACTTTGGGGCTGCTTCCCGCGAGCTCATCATCTCTGTCAGGTTAATCAATAGGCAGCGTATGGCAGAGGGTCAGTAATCAGTGTCACGGCGCCTCTAAAGCGTGCGGGAAATTTGCTTAAAGCCCGGGCCAATTAACATCGAGATGATGAATGGACGCCGGGATGGGAAGAGCGCGGCGCTCTGGGCCTTTGTGAGAGGGAGATGCTCAGCTGTTGAGCAGCAGACACCAGCGAATAAAATCAGCCATTCATGGGCGCGCAGTCCACCCACTCTTAATGATAATGTCAATCGAGCAAAATATACACACATTGGAGTTGTCACGAGTTAATAAATCAAAGGAGTTTGTCAAAGGCATTCAGATAGATTAACGAGGCAGCAGCAATAACAAGTCACATTTGCATAGAGAATTGCCCGAATCTCAGTAAATTATGATCCTGTTTTTCATTTGATTATTTGCTAATGTCTCGAGAGGCAGAATGATTATATTAGCATGCAAAATCTACAGCAGCAGTAGAAGTCTGAGGGATAGACGACCCGGCACACCACGGCAATCAATCAGGCTTTGCATACGAGCATAAAAGGAGGCGCGGAAATGAACTTTTTTACGACGTTCTCCCCTATGCGAAGGATCGGAATGGTTCGGCTCAAAGGAGATGTTCTATTGCGCCGAGCTGCGCCCCAAGGCAGAATATAGTTCTGCTGTTTTAACCAACCTATCCATCTGCCAACCAGATTGGAATTCTCCTATCTAAAGCCCCCATTAACCCCCACTGACAGGCTTTGAAAGGATTACAGGGTTTGAAGTAGGAACATTTGTGTGCGGGGACATCTTATTGCATATGCCAAGTGCTTCTTTCCTCTTAACTGTTTACAGCGTTTGTCATACCACAACCGACACTTAGCTTATGGTTATTTGCATATAAACATTCTAATGCCCAATTGTAAATGCTTGCTCAATTGTTTATCAATTGTTTGTATATATAATTGTAAATAAAGAAATAAAAAATTGTAATGCCAAGGCTGCCAAAATTATTTTTCTATTGTCAGTGTTTAAAAAAATGTATCGTAGCTGCGTTGTTTGAAATAAAAATACATTGTTGATTATGATAGATGAACGATTAAAATCAAGGCAGCTTGCCTCAAACATAGAATCACCACTGGTTTGGTTAATGAAAGGTGCTCCACGTTAAGTGGATTTTCAGTATTGTATTTTACAATAATATCAAGCTTTGCAGAAGACCTACTTTAGTGGTAAAACCATTTATTAAGCGCAGCAATGCCAGAACCAGTTTGAAGGCGCTGTACATTAAACAAAAAGCGTTGTACATCACAATTTATTTATTTAGCATTTGTATAAGCGTGCCTAACCCGGGGGTATCTGGGCACTGATTGCAGTAAGATTACAGGAAGTCGAATATCAGGCGTACATGCATATAGTAGGTACACACATTTCATATTAGTTTAAAAGACTTGGCAGCTTTGTTTAAATAGCTGTAGAGTCAATCGGATCTGTGTTATGCAAGTATTAATGTTTCTGTGTGGTCTCAGAGGCTTTGTTTGAATAGCCAAGTTTGGAGCTTTTTGCAGAAGGAAGTGTGTGAGGGCTCTGACCTGATGTCAAGTGGTAGGATGTTCCATTGTTCTGCGGCTATGACCAGGAAGCTTCTGCCCCCTGCTTTGACTCTTTTGAATTTGGGAGTTCTGGTGGAGTGGTAGGTGGAGATTTTGCAGACGAGGTATTTTGGTGCTGTGTTGTGGAGGCATTTGTGCGTGATGAACAGGGTTTTGAACCTGGCACGGTCTCGGACTGGGAGCCAATGATCATTATGTCTGGCTGCCGAGATATGTTCTTTCTTGGGGATGTTCAGATCTGCATGCAACGAGTTGTTCTGATGACTTGCAATTTTTTAATGTTGCTTATGGAAGAGCCTATGAATACGGTGTTGCAATAGTCTAGGCGTGAAAGTATGAGGGCTCTAGCTAGTGTGGTGCAGTTATCCATTGAGAGGAAGGGTCTGCAGGCAGGAATGAGTTTGACTGTGTAAACTGTTGACTTGACTTGTCTGGTTAGTGATAGTGATGAGTCCAGGTAGACTCCCAGTGTTTTGACTTCTTTTAGGACGGAGATAGTGTTTCCGTCGATAGAGAAGGATCAGTATTTGGTGTACATTTTGTTGAGCCGCGGTTAGCTTCCTACCAGTAGGAGCTCTGTCTTATCAATGAGACCGCTTTCATGTTGTGCCATCCAATTTTGTATGAATTGGTATATTTTGTGGAGGGCTGCGGCGTCAGTATTGTAGTCACCTGTGAGAGGCAGAAGGTTCTGCGTATCGTCTGTGTAGTTGGTATAAATGATGGCAAGTTCGTCCAAATAGTTGAAGAGGAGCTTCGTGAAAATATTGTAGAGTGTCGGCGATACACATGAGTTATGTGGTACTCCACAGAGGACTGGTGCGGGGACGGCAAATGCTATGTTACAGAAGACTCTCATTGTGCGGTTGGACAGGAATGATTTGATCCAGGCAATGGCTTTGGTGGAGAATTGAGCAGCTGAGGAGAGTTGTTGGCATAAAATTCAATGATTCACTAGGTCAAAGGCTGCAGAGAGATTGAGGAGTAGTAGGATGACCAAGTTACCTGTCTATGATCTCATCCATTTGGATTTCAAGGTCTAGTAATGCAGTTTCCGTACCGTGTTTAGGGCGGAAATCCGGATTGGTGGAGGCCCAATAGGTTGTGAGTCTTGAGGTGCTCTTGTATTTGTAGGTAGGCTGCTCTGTCTAGTATTTTTAAGAGGAATGGAACAGTTGTGCTAGGGCGGCAGTTAGTTGGAATGTTGGTGTCTAGTGTGGCTTTTTTTAGAAGGGGGAGGCCCATGCATTGTTAAGTTGTTAGGGACGATTCCTTGTGCAAAGTAGTTATTGATGAGTGTGGTGATGAAAGGGGCGAGTTCTGTTGCACAATTTTTAATGACGGGGCTGGGCAAATGTCTCCTTGGCACTTTCATGGTTTCAGGCCTGCAATGATTTTGGTGACTTCAGGGATGGGGACTGGTCGGAATGTGAATAGATTTAGTGAGGGGTGTCGATTTGGTAGCGGTCAGGGAGTCTGGTATGAGCAGCTTGGCTTTTTTGTTGGTGATCTTAGTTTGTAGCAGGGTGACTTTGTCAAGGAGGGCTTTTTGAATGCTTGAACACCAGGCAGTGTCCTTGGTGCAGCTTTCTGGGGGTTTGGAGGGAGATTCCAGTTCTCACAAGATGGAGAATAGCTCTTTTGTGTCTGTCTTGGCATTTGCTATGCGCTCATTGTAGGTTAGACTCTTAACTTTGATGATCACCTGTTTGTAGTTCTTTGAGGCAGTGATGAATTGGTCTTTGTGGGCTGTTGTGGGTGAGGTTTTCCAGGATGCTTCCACAGTTCACTTGGCCAGTTGCAAGATCTTGTGATTAGGGGTGTACTAGGTATTGAGATGAGCTGCTGGTTTTCGGTTTGCCTAGGCTCAGTGGCAGTTTTGTCCAGGGCAAATAGAAGGGAGTTATTGTAGAGTTCTACAATGGTACTCGGGTCGCAGGTAATGTGAGGGTAGTAAGTGATGGGTCCTAACAGAGGGTCATGTTCTCTGGTGTGACCTTGCAGATGTTTCTGGTGCGAGTGGCTGGGGCTACAGGTGGAGGGGTGTTGGGTCTGGCGAGTTTGGAGATAGTGAAGGTGATGATGTTATGGTCAGACCAGGGGCATGGGTTGTTGGATGTGATGTATGTATTACCGTTCAGGTCTGCGAGCCAGTCGAGTGTCTGGCCTTTCGCGTATGTTGGGAAACAGATGCGTTGGATGAAGCCTAGTGCAGTGATTGTATTGTTGATATCTGTTGCATTGTGGTCTGCCGGAACATAGAGGCCGAGATTGATGTCGCCAAGAATGACTATTCTAGAGGAGGGTTTGGTGTTCTTGGCCAGGATGGTGGCTATGTCTTCGTCGAAGGACTGGGGTGGGCCTGGAGACCTGTAGATGTTTATTTATTTATTTATATGGCGCACTGGACCAGAAGGTATGAGGGCGCAAGCATTACAGGTATATTCTCAACTTAGTTGCATTGCTATACATTATTTACATTATTATACAAGGGCGCAGTGAGTAAATGCAGTTACAAGGAGACAGAGTAAAATTACGACAGAGTTACAGGTTGAAATAATTTGTAGTAGTTACAGGGTGTCGGTTATTGATGTGGAAGGTAATATCAATAACATTACCTTCCACATCATCTACAGGTCTCCAGGTATATGTTTCGAAGTGCTAGTCTGATTGTAATTCCCCTGATTGGAAGGTTTGGTTGGGTATCTCTTTGAAGGTTAGGTGATCGGTAGCTATGAGTGCGACTCCACCTCCTTTGGAAAGTAGTCTGTCTTTCCTGTAAATGGTATAACACTATGGAATGGCCAAGGAGAGGGAAGGGCCTGGGGCTGCTTGAAGCCAAGTTTCGGTGATAAAGAGTATGTCAGGGTTTTTGGAGGTGATAAGGTCAGATATGTCCAGAGCATGGGCTAGGAGGGATCTGGCGTTGATTAAAGCTCATGAGATGTGATCTGGAGAGGGTGTATGGTTTGCTAGTTGGGCAGTGGTGAAAGGAGTGGGACACTTCATGATAGGCTCCATCTGTATGGATGGTTTGGTATTAGCTGTCGTAAGGCTGGGGGCATGAGCGTGGTTGTTGGCATCTGTGGGCAAGTGTATTATGTTAGGATTATTTGGACTAGGTACCGTTGTAGCAATAAGCCCAGGTTCGGTATGTTAGTTATTGCCATTGAGTACTGTTAGACTAAGATCAATATTGTTGTTGGCAGTTTCGGTGGACAATGGTGTCCCATTGCAAGCTTTTAGGTAGGGTACAGGTGCAACAAATTCCACAGGTTCAGTGAACAAGCAATTAACATCAGGTTCAGTTAAGGTAAAAGCATAAGCAAGTTCTTGTTCAGTTAATGTAAAAACGTTAGCAAGATCTGGTTCAGTTAAGGTAAAAACATTAACAAACAAATGCACAGTTAACATTGGGTACAGTTAAATTGGAAGCTTTGCCATTGTTGGGAATAGCAGCAGATGGCAGGATTGCACATGGGGTATTTTGGCATGGTGCGATTAGTCATTTCCACAGGTTCGACAAGCGAGCAATCATCATACGCTGTGAATGAACTGAAGAAATGCTTGTTGTTGGCAGGGGTGGCAGACAGTAGTGGTGTGCAGGGATTTGTTGGGTTGGGTGCCGCAGTAACCTCAAGCAGATTGTATACAATAATAAATACACAATTAAAAGATCTAAACCACACACAAAAGCCTTTGCACAAACTTGTGCATATAGATACGTCAGATTTCAGCTATTAACCCTTTGCACCTTGCCCCAGGTCCGTGGAGGAAGTCTTATTCGTGCCACCATGACTAAATCGGATACTGTGATAATTTTGGTTATTTGCTACGTTTCTTTAGTTTTCTGGTGAAGGTCTTGGGGTAGATTTCAGACACTAGCCACGCATACATCATCGTGAGTATTGTAGCTATTGTTGGGAAGGAGGGCCGATCGCCCCAGGCCCCCCATCGCTTTCGGATGAGACCGGGGCCTGCAAGTGTGCAGTAGGGTCTCGGGGTGGGGCGATGGGGGTGTTGGCAAGGACCATAGCGCAGAGAGGATGGGGGATGTTTCTTTTGGTCCATCGAACATGGGGAACCAAACGCCATCTTACATGGCAGCCATTTTGGAATCGAGGCCTAACGTGCTGCAGCCAGGGCCGCGGCACCGAGTTACACCCAACACGTCTCACACCCCCTTAATACCCCGGGTCACAATGGACCATGAACCAGGCTTGTGGGTGGTAACACAATATTTATTTATTTTAAGTTCAAAGAAAATCACACAACTTTTATATTGGGCAGCAATCGCCAATAGGATGATAATTCCAATGAAAACCACTGAAATACGCTTGGGTAACTTTGTACAAGAACATATCCAAAGCACAAATCAATAGGAGCACTTAAGGTTTCCACCTGCAATGTTCCATCAACCCACAATTAATCAAATTCTGAGTGGATAGAAAGAATCAGCAAGGAGTCAGGAATTTGAGGCAGTAAACAGAATCCAACCCGACCTTCCCCCACAAAATAAGAGGCAAAAACCCTTTGTAATTGCTAAAAATGACATACTGAGTTTGACAGATAATGAAATGTGTGGTTAAATAATGAGGTACATACATTTTATCACAGTATCAGGGATGTCATATAACTAGCAACTATAAGGCAAGGTATCACAAAAGGCATACAGTTCAAAAGCAATTTGAAAGTGAGAACCCTGGTCCAGTCAAAATCACACGTCTAAATGTTGCATTTTCACCTTTTTTCAGTTTTAAATGTCAAAACGGTTTAAAAAAAAAGGGTGAAATGAGCAGTATCGGGTTTTTAGGCTGGGGAATAGATGCACATCATAGGGACAATATAGAAGTGAAAGAGTGACTTTAGCTGGACAATTGGATGAGATTTTTACAAGGTAGAAGAAATTCGGTTTTTGGTAAAATAAAGCAGTTAGAAAATCGGTTTGGAAAGAAAGGCAAGTTTTACTTAAACTAGATTATTAAGACAATCTTGTTAAAGAAAGACACGGTACGCTCCAAGGTTGATTCGCAACATGAACCTTTTCAACCCGCGTTCAACTTTATGTGGAAATTAATTCGATTATTCAAAATATGACTAAGGACTTATGATCTATGCAAGACATAAATGAATAGAAAAGTGGCGCTGACGCTAGGTAATCAAGGACAATATGTACAGAGAATTAGAACAGTTTAAGGCAAGTTATCAGGGTATGAATAGAATTACTTAGAGAGTAGGATAAAGAAAAAGGGTAAAGATGGGATAGGCTATGTGTTGCTATGGGGTGGGGAAATACTCGCAATCCGCTCTTGAGTTAGGGATTTGGGACGGTCAACCGGGTTCTGGACTCAAAAACTCTGGTCACAACATGGGGGGCGCCCCTCACAGCAAACAGCTGGGCAAGTCTGGTCACTGGATGTCAAGGGTACAGCGGGCATGCAGGTAGTGGACAAAATGCCGGTTTGGTTGGTCACAGGATACTTCCCAAAGGGTACCACAGCCTTTTCCCTTTGTTATTGGGGTTTCTGGATCAATGGCCTTGCTGGTATAGGGTCAGCAATGCTTTGGCCTGGCAGTAGGATCTGGAATCTTCCAAACATGGATCTGCAATGTCTGGATACGCAGGCGCTGGAAATTCAGGAGAAAGTGTCTGCCTCTGTCAACCTCTTATTTATAACGCATGGTGAAATCCTAGGATTATATGGTGGGGCAGGTTTAGGCTGGGCATGCCTCTAACAACTGGATTGGTCAGGGGTGATTGTGACCGCGTTGCTGTCGGATGGTTGGGTTTCAGGGGCATGACATCAGATTTATGATGTGAGCTTTACAATGCAGAGGATCATCCCACAGTTACTTTTGCTAAAATCAATCTTAACATAAATCACACATTTATACAGTTGTGGCACTCTAGCAAACTACATAGGCAGATTACATATTCCACACAGAGCATGGCAGTCCAATGCTCGCGTTTGTAGGACTTTGTTTCGTCCGTCTAATAATTTTTCGTCATTTTAGTGAGGACTGCTTCACCCAAAATCCCACAATTTAGGTGTGTGTATATATTATCATAGGGCATATGTCCATTAATTTTTAACGTTCCATCATATGTACTTTCCCCATGATTCACATTCTCCTGGCGTTTGTGTCCCATACATGCTATGGACAGCCACGATATCTTGTTTGAAAGCCACGAAAATCATATTTAAACTGTACAACTTTTACATTACTGCGCTGTCCGGTTATAGAATGAAGTCTTAAAAGTGTATTCTTTAAATAGTATTTTGAGCCAAATGGGGCCGCCTTTGTCCTCCAAATATGGTCATGTCTTTCCAGGCTACCCCAAAGGTCAGCTTAGCCCAGGGTTGTCATGGAGTTTTTCTTTGGAGCTCCTTGGTTTGAGTGGATGATTGTTGTCACTTCCAGAAGTAACACGTAGGTGTCCCAGAATCTGTTGTCTCAAGCTGGAGCACAGACACAAGTCAGATGAGCTTGTGATATCTTTCTCTTGGCCTATTCAGAGTTTTCAAGGCAGCAATTAACATATATGTGTTCCAGAACGCTCGTGTGGCTCCTGTTGGGGGAATCCGCAGCCCCCAACTGTCACTTGAGCCATAGTAGAACCCTGTTTGGCTAATTTTCCAGTATAGCCAATGCCTTTATTTCTTTATTTTATTTTGTTCTGGATCAGCAGCAAGCCTGTTGAACTAAAACATCCCATATCTGTTTCCCAATAAACCCCCCTTTACATTGCCAGGCCAAGACGGGGCCTACTTTCAACATTACACTTTTAAAACGGGCATTTTTCCTTATTTGCAAAAGTGCATTTTAACACATGGTGAAGTCTGCTGGGCTGTCCCTTTTAGAAAGGTTTTCTCTTCCATCTGACTTCCCAACATTGTTTGTAACCTTAGCTAGTTTCTCTTACACCACACTGTACAAGGCAAAGGTCCCTTGAAATTGACATATGCACAGAGAGCTAGTGTTTCTTTTTGCAGGGTTTATTATTTTTGACACTTTGTAGCCAAAAGTCAAGCGCTTTTATGTACGGCTGAAAGTAAAGTTTCTGGTGACTTCCCAGAGCATGCCTGACACAGCCTGCCATTCCGTGACAGTGCTCTCGTTTGCTGGCACAATCTGAATGGGGATGGGCACAACTAGATCTCCCAGGAGCCGAACTGTTTAAGGTTGAACAGATGAGGAAGAGCATCAGGGCGCCATCATTATAAAGACCCATTATTTCCTTTTTCAAGGGGAATGTGGATCAAGCAGCAAAGCAGTGCTGCTTCTCAATTTTCTTCTTGGTGCATGCAAGAAACACACTGGCAGGCTTTCTCAGTGTGCCCCCTTGTTCCATCCTGCCCAATAGGTCCTTGGCAAGACCGTGCAGCCATCATTTTGCAGCTGCAAACGCAGTTTTGATGCGGGGCAATGGCGCTTAAAGGAGCCAGCACAGCCATTCTGCTGTTAACTGCTGAAGTACAGCTTGGTGATGTGGAAAAGTACTGCTGAGTGGGTAAATGTATCCCACAACAAATAAAACGTATGCATGCAGGAATAGGTTGTAGCTTGGGCACCAGTGAGAAAAGCCAGTGCTGCAGAGATTCATAGACCCTTCCTTGTCTCATGTTGCCAACATTTCATATCCCGGAAGGAATGTGCCTGCAAGGCCAGGAGGGGGGTTTAGAGCTCTGTGAAAAGCGATCCCACGAGAAGGAGGGCATGACCCTCCAACCTTTCTTGTCCCAGCTCTAAATAATAGCACCAAAAAGCCACAGTCCCAGGACCCCCAGCATTCCAAGGTACCAGTCAGTTCAAGACCACTTTCTTACATATTGGCCTAACTCTGACTAGTTAGGTGTTAGCCATCCCCCCACCTGTTGCAGACAGTGCAGTCCCCAGATACATTTAGAATATACTCTAATAGGGTTGGTGGAACTATACTTGGCATCACTGACACTAACAAACCAAGACTTTTTCCCTAGTGGGTTGTATTTTATTCTGGTGTGAGCTTTCAGGGTCGCCTCTATATTTCTGGTGACCCCGGCGTGATTCCGGCGAACCCCATGAAAACAGAGGCTTCCAGGCCACATCACTGGAGGGGCCACACCCAACTAGAGTGACCAGTCCCAAGCGTTCAACCCGCATCGTTGTACTGGAGCCGTTTTCACAGAATTCCTGTCTGCTCTTTGAAGTGGGGCACAGCTTCTAGGAGGGTGCAAGCCATTGTTGGGACCCCGTGACGGAGGAGTTCAGGTGAACATGCAAATGTAAGTACACCTCTCGCGAGCGACGACAAAGGGAGTAAGAGCGAGTGGGGAAGGTGAGGTGTGTGTGGGTGACGGGAGAGCGTGAAAAGGCCACAAGGCTGTTTTTGTATTTTTTATATTATTAAGGAGATTACAAGGAGGAAAAAGAGTGTGGGATCTTCTCAGAGTAAGGGGAGAAGGTGGCGCCATTTTTTAATGTGATAAGGGGGATACAAAGGTAGGAGCACTGTATAGTTGGAGGGATCAGCTTTGTGTGCCCAATATATTCCGGGTGGGGTGAAGAGAAAAAGTAGTGGTTGTTGTTTTAGCTTATTATTTTAGTTCATTGTTTTAGTGTATTGAGCTATTATTGTGAACTCAGTGGAGGCAAGGGGAGAGCTTGTGAAAATTGTGTGAGGTGGGAGAAGTGTGGGAGTGAGTGTAACAAGGGCGGGGGCGTGAACAGTGGGTGACCGGGAGATGTAACGGAGGACTGGTAGTGACAGTTATAACACCATGTGCGATGTTCAACTAGAAGCTTCTTTTGAATATATCCGTGTTAGTATGGGGGAATCACTCTGCTGGAGTATATGTACAGTGCGTTGCCATTGTACATGGATAAGATAGAGAAGTACCACAAGCAGTGGATGGTTTGTTTTATTCATTTGTATGGCGCACCGGACCCGTAGGTAACTGGGCGATGGTAGAGACCCAAGGGGGAATGCCCCACCGTTGACCAGAGCACGTTACTAATAACAGAGTGATATTAGAGCACATGAGCACGTTTCTAACTGCTAAGTATAAAGGTAAACAACTGCAGAATGCGAAAAGAGATTTTGGACTTGTGGTGGAGGATACCGCCGGGTGTATACCCTGACGCAAAGATAATGCCCCCTCAAATGCAGTAATCACAACGGCGCCAGAGGAAGCGTCGCAGCTGATGCCTAGAGAGGGGCTTTATCCACTCACCGCCCTCCCAGCCACAAGATACACCAATCCAACATATGTTACTCCGCCTGCCACTGCTGTACCCCCCATATCGACCAACCCCAAACAGCATTACACAATGGGAGACCAAATCACAGAAAGAGAGGCTGCACTGGAGGCAACACAAGCAGAGCTGGCTTGGTTGAAGGCAGTAAAAGAAGGGGAGAGCAAACCAGGGTGTGGGTTGGATGAGTGGAGGGCCAAAGTATTTTGTTAAGACTGGATAGCAGCCCTATTAAGGATGTGCATGTCGAGAAGCACAGTAGTAGAGATCGAGGGGCAAAAGTGCAGGTTACAGGACAGTGAGGTCGGACAGGGAGGTACTGGAAGGAGACTGGGACAATGTGGAAGAGTTCGAGGAGGTGAGGCACAAGGGGCTCCAAAAATTACACCAAAACTAGAAAGTTTGTGCGGCGAGCGATGAGGAGCAGTTTTGGGCAGGTAGCAATGGCAAGGAAAAGGGAAAGTGGCGAATGGAGAGCGGGGCGAGGAGTAGGCAAGCAAATGCTGTTATTACACAAGGTACCCGGGAGGGTGCATTATGTGCCATGGGCGTAGATAGATAAAAATAATTTGATCAAGGTGTTCCCGCCCCTTACTGCCGGGGCTGGGAAGTGGATATACACCTTCGAGAAACAGACAGCTGGGGTTTCTGTGGCGGTGGGAGACATGAAAAGCTTACTTGTTGCAATTGTGGGAGACCAGGCCGGAGATGTGTGGGTCAAGGCAGGGTACCCAGGAGTAAAACCTGATGATGATTTGCACGATAGGGCACCTTTCAACAATATTAGGGCACAAGTGTGTCATGCACTGTGGCGAGCGTACCCTGATATACCGAACTTGCAGTCCATAATACAGTACACCATAGGGGACAATGAAGATGCTGCTCAGTACATTGTAAAAGTGTAGGAGATGTGGCGAGCGGAGACTGGTGACTAGTGGGACCGATCAGTTCCTCTTTTTTTTAATTGTTGTTAAAAGGGGCCCAAAGAACTTCAGAAAGCGCTTGACAAGATGGTGGGCAAAGAGGCAAAGGGGTGGGCCGAGTTTCAGACCTTAATAATACACCATTGTAAAAGGATTAAAGAATGAGAAAGGAAACGACTGAAAGGTTTCAGGTCGGAGGAAGAGCAACTAGTACAGAAGAAGTTGGCTAAAATAGGAGTAGAAGAGGCTGTGACGGCGAACACTGAGGCAAATTCAGCAGAGCAGGTGGCAGCTCACGCAGATGTAAGAATAGCAACGTTTTGGCCAGGTGAAGGACAGGGGCAGTGGTTCAGCGGACCCCCGCCTCAGTATCCTGAGTGGCACCAAGGAGGTCTGCAGTGGAGAAGAGGAGGGTTCCAAGGGAACAGAGGAGGCTGAGTGGGGTTTGGTGGGATGGAACCCAGAGGTGGTATTGGACGTCTCAGTGCTGGAGCTGTGTGCAATGGCAACATTTTGCAAGAGAGTGCAGAAGCAGGCAGGGGGCGGGGTATAACACATACAATCAACCTGCCACAGCACTACCGCAGCCACCCAGGTTCACCTCCATACCGTATGAAATACACCAGGCCTACCTCCATTTGCTCCCAAACCCTCCACACATGCATGCCCAAACGCAGCCTAGTGTGCAGCCACAAGCGACCCAGCAGAGCACCTTGTACAGAGGCCAAATGCTGACACCCAATAGAGTGCTGAATGGAACGGTAGCACCCTACCCGAGGGGTCAGTGTTATGGGAGGAAATCCCTTCACGTTCCCAGGTACTAATATATATCCTGATTAGGACAGCTCACAGAAATCTCTTGCATGCCCAGTCCTACCCACCCTGAAGAGGAACCATTGGTCAGTGCTGAGATGGGTAATAAGCAATTCTTCTTTATGGTCGATACAGGTGCCACTAAATCCTGCATCAGTGAAGGAAACTTCAGGTGAAACTCTCGACACGCAGGGATTCTCTGGGGCTGTCACAACGGTTCCCTACACAGAAGAGGTAGCTACCAAAATAGGAGAGAAAGCGGTGCGTACACCCGTACTATACGCCAAGGCCTCCCCCATAAATCTGTTGGGACAGGATTTGTTGAGCAAGCTGAACATGACCATTTCCTTTACGGACTGTGGGGTGGTATGCGCCACTCCAGGTATGTGTGCCTTAAGGGCAATGATTATCATTCAGGCCCAAGGAGGAGCGGTGGGGGTCCGCAGCATCCCCGTAGACCCGGACATGTTTGTCTATGGAAGAGCAGTATTGCTTGATGCGATGCCCCAGATTGGCAAGGCATGTAGACGGGTACCATCAGATTTAATTTTCCGACCCGTGGTAACCCCAGAGCTTGTGGCGAGTATGATACTTGCCTTAGATCTACCGGGTATGAATGCGTTTTCTAAAAGG
Source organism: Ambystoma mexicanum (assembly GCF_040938575.1). Taxonomy (NCBI): domain Eukaryota; kingdom Metazoa; phylum Chordata; class Amphibia; order Caudata; family Ambystomatidae; genus Ambystoma; species Ambystoma mexicanum. Next base: position 1,469,525,460 of record NC_090929.1, on the reverse strand, counting down.
CTTGTTGTGGTCGGGACAGATACCAATGAGTGCGAATGGCAGACAGTGCTGTGTATTTACCCAACGGTGCCCCTTAGGGAAGCGACAGATGCAGAATTGTTTGAGGACAGGAACAATGATGGAGAAATTGTTAGCAATCTCTTTCCCTTGTGACATTATGGTACAATACAGGAGGGTACAATGTTCCTTCTTGACCCTCGTCGTCCTGCCCCCCATTCACAGAGTGATTTAGAGCAATTACCAGAAAGGTTATGGACAACTAACGGCCACGATGTGGGGCTCTTGTAGGGGGTGACGCCAGTTCAAATAACACTCAAGCCAGGTGCAGTGTTGCCCCGAGCTAAAGAGTACCTGCTGTACAAAGAGGATTGAATCAGGGAATAATAGTGCACTCTGCCTCCCCATGTAACACAGTGATCTATCTGATAAAAAAGGCAAAAGGGGGAAGTTGGAGGATGATCTAGGACCTTCCTCCTCTAAACGTCATTGTCCAGGCAGAATTTCCTGTAGTTCCAAACCCTGCAACAATACTATGCAGCATCTCTAAAGAGGTGACCCACTTCACTGTGTTAGATCTTAAAAACGCCTTCTTTTCCATACCCCTGCTCACTGACTCACAGTACCTCAGCACGTCTGCACATGGGGGAATGCGTTCCGAGCACACAAGATTTCCCGGGTACTGTCAGGAACTCATGGTGGCAACAGTAAAGACAGACACAAGTGATCACAGTTCAAGAGTGTTTATTAAACTGTATGGGTAGTTTGGAAAAATGCCTAATCAAAACCTAAATCTAAAGGCAATCCTAGTGGCGTCTTGTCAAATAAAACGGCCTATACTAAAAAAAACAAATTGCCAATCCTTACAACTAAATACAAAAAGAGTGTGGGATAAGGTTCACAAGAAAGAAAGAAGTATTCACAAATGATAAATCAGGTTGTGGTAGCCGGGGTCTCCCTTCCCCGCATTTTGAGCACGGGATAAGGCGGGACTCCTGAGCACAGCACATGCTTGAGCTTTCTCAACACGAGACAACAGTTTGTTCTCGGGTATCACGACCGTCGTTGTGAAGTCTCTTTTCTACAAAAAGTCTCTTGGATCTGAGGACCTGATGTGTTCAAAATAATAAACAAAATGTTCCTTTCCGTATGTATGTTGGGTGATGACTTTTCGCCCCTGAACCCCCCTCTTCTGGGCTCAGATCCACAAATGTGTCTAGCAATATCAGGAACATCGGTGGTTAAGACTTTTGCTTCAGAGGGCCTGATATGCTCCAAATAACAAACAAAAGGTCCTTGTGTATTGCACCTTGAGTAAGGATTCTTCACCCCTGGGTCCCCCTCTTCTGAGCTCAGACCCTTCTCGAATATCAGTCTCCTTCCGTCCGGTTCACTATGACTTGTATTCAGAAGATTTCATCTGTTATATTTACTTGTCGTTGGGTGATGGCTTTCCACCGCTGGAACGTTCTTCGCAGCCTGCACAATGTCAGAGACAATAAACATTGAGCTTCCACAATCTGAATTTCCTGTTAATACCTTGGGGGCTACCGACACGTGTGGAATCAAGGAGCACACGCAACAGCTTCCATTACCTTTTTGTTTTCCCCACTGAGCTCATGTCTGCGAACCAACTATTACTTAACTCTGGATGGTGCACATCTTCTATCGTGTCTAACCCATGTCGTTGGTATTGATCAAATGCCAAGTGGCTTCAAATCATGCAGTGGGAAGTGATCCAGCTAGCCAATGACACAGAACAAGGCCTCAACGCAATCAAGATGGAAAGGTGCGCGATCAGGCAGATGATGTTGCAGAATAGATATGTGCTAGACCTCCTCACTGCCATGGAGATAGGGGTCTGCAAGAAGATTGACGATTCCTGCTGTACCCACATACCGCCTAATGATGCAGAAAATGGGTCCCTTGCCTAGTGGGTCCGATAGCACAGCAAGTAGAGCGCTCGCTTTAACATCTGTGCAGAGCCTGCTGATGCAGGTTCGAATCCCGGTAGGGCCAAACTCAGCCTTTCATCCTTCCGAGGTCGATAAATGAGCACCACACACCGTGGGTAATAATATGCAGCACTCGGATGCCTGAGGGTTCATAGTGCTATATAAATGCTAAACTAATATTATTATATTTATTATTATGACAGGGGCCCTGTACGTTCTCAGCACTCTTCTGCAAACAGAAGCGGGCATACAAGAGACTGGCTGGTTTGACAACCTTTTTTCTTGGGCACCATCCTGGATGGGGCTGTTGCGAAGTGACTTGCAGGCTTGTCTTGAGTTACATCTTAAGTTTATTCCGGACACTTAGGTTACAGTTACATTAAGACAAATACATGAGAGTATGGACTGAATGAGCACTGGCCCCATCACCCAGGCAGGGGAGCTGTAACTGCCTGCCTCAGTATGGAATCCTCAGATCAACATTCCATCATTCACACAGCAACATTCCATGTGAAAACACAGACTCACAGCATGACAGCATGACACAGACAGTCACTACATAACCCATCTCCTTCCCTTACCAGACCCACACACACACACAGAAGGTCACAACATAACACATCTCCTTCCTTTACCAGACACACACACATACACTGAGACAATCACAACATAACACTTTGCCGGACCCGTCTCAATGCAACGCATCACCATCTAAACCGGAGGCAAAGACAACACAGCACTACTCACAAATTCAAACGCCAAATAGACTCAGCCTATCAGGTGCAACCAACTTAGCCAATACAATCAAATACTGCAGATAACCATGAGACACTGGCCAGACATCCCAAACCCATCTGTGTACCCAGCTTTTGACCACTGACAACCCGATGGCAGTATTGCATGAGTCCGCCATGCCAAAACCGACACTCCGGAGAAGGCACATGCTTTGGCACAACAACATATAAGAGAATATCACTTACGAAGGCGCTACCTCCTTTAACAATTGTGGAAACAATCCAATGTGGCACTAATCCACTCTGATACCAGGCCTACTTCATATTAGCAGAGGCGCTACGTCTCGCACATCACGATGTTCCACAAACCGGAGGCGCTACCTCCCTCAAGTACACTTGCGTCCATGCACACCAGAGGCGCTACCTCTCTCCAATACAATTTTTCCCAATAACCGGAGGCGCTACCTCCCTCAAATACCCTGGTGACACTCACAATCAGAAGCGCTACCTCTCTCAAACACCAATTGTGCCACACTCACTCTGGAGGCGCTACCTCCCTCAAATACCTTAGTGACACGCACATCAGAGGCGCTACCTCTCTAAAGTACCAATTGTGCCACACAAACTGGAGGCGCTACCTCCCTCACATACACTTGCATCACACTCACCAGAGACGCTACCTCTCTCTATCATGAGGCATACATCGGAGGCGCTACCTCCCACAAAATACACTGTCACACTTATGAGAGGCCCTACCTCACTCAAATGCCACTAGTGCAACCCAAACCAGAGGCGCTACCTCTCACCACTACCTAGCAACAGTCACACCAGAGGCGCTACCTCTTTTCATTACAATTGTGAGACACACACACCAGAGTCGCTATTGCTTACTACTACCTCAGTGTCACCCCACACCAGAGGCACTGCCTCTGCAGTGACAACCTGACTCATACTATATCTCATAACAGTCCTTGGTCCTTGTGCATCCAATTCACATCCAACCTCAATAGAGTCAGGCACATTTACATATTTGCATTTACACAGCAAAAATAGCAATGTTATGACTGCAGTATACTAAAACATCTTATAATTTCGTCCTAAAAGTCCATGGTCATCTTTTGACCCTATGACATAACTTTGTTCCTAAAAGTCCATGTTGCAATAGCAACTAAACTCCTGAAAAGCCTCAAAAGATTATGCTAGCCCATTCTTCCGTTAGCGCTTCCGTCATTTCAACACATGCAACCCACAAGCACCTCACTCATTACTTTTAGAAAAGCATATCTGACTTCTAAAAGTAAACACAACTTTTCTAAAATTCCATGGCTGGCATGCAACTTTATTCTGTAAAATGCGCCATCATATTATCTCAAACTCATAGTGCTTTACCTTGTATTAACCAACCACCTCATCAACAAAAAGGATACATTATCCGTCCTTTGTACAGACCGGACCATCTCCGTATCATCTCTTCTTTAACTTCAACACCTGCATGTACTCTTCGATGGAGTCACAAACGGCGAGGCTTTTAATTCGCTTTCTATTGATGATGCAGTCATTACGTGACACAGTGTACTGGGAGAGGCACCTTAGCGTGGCTCTACACTGCTCTGGCCTGCAGGGCTGCTATTTCACCTGTTGACCACTACTGGACGTCCGTAACGGTGAAGCAGAGTAGCTTCCTTCCTCCCTTAGAATATGTCAAGCCACTCTTATACACGACAGTGTCTAATTGCTAAACTCCCCTTTGCATCGGTTTCATTTCCGATGCCTTCCGAACGCCGTCACTGCAAAACTTCTTTTCTCCTTCGCATCCGTTACAAAGCTTCCTCTTGTACCCTTCCAGACGTGGTCACATGACACTGTCATGTCGTGAAGCATCTATCTCTCTTCTGTTATCGCTTTAACTCTAAAGGCTTCCAATTGCTACCACGTGAGACAGTCACGTATATTTCTCAATGGAACAAGTCCTTTACTTTACAGCTGCTTTGCTTCCTGTCTCACACTCAACTTGCCACGTACCAACCGCTTGAGAACTTCAGAGTCTTGGAAAAAAAAATAAGCTACGCCTGTCTCACAACTTTACACGGAACGTTGGTATCCTTCCGTTCCGTTTCTCCACCAGCTCCCCCTGTAGGTAGTGTCACTAGTCACAACTTGACAGCAGATCAAGTCTGAGCTCCTGCTAACCAACTGTCATTTTATCAGAGAGAAACTCAGTCACAGCACCGTAACATTTCATAAGTTCAAACTTTCCCATTGTTATGACTCTGTAAGGTTGAACTTCCCAGTTCCACTTCTGTTTATTTTCCCTTTCATTATGAAGGCAGGTTTCCTTTTTATCTGCTTAAGGGAACATACAGCAATGGGAGGCGTACCCAGCTGTTCTTTGACTCTTGACAAACTTGACTCTCCTCCCTGCCATAGGGCTGCTTCACTTTGGGGACTTAGCTCCCTTCCTGGGCTTCCCTCCTAGATCCTACTTCTTTCTTTAACCCCTTGTGTTCAGTCCACCTTCCCTCGCTGCCTGTGGACTGCTGCAGTTCAAGGCACTGGGGCTTTCTTACTCCTCCCTTCCTTAACCCTGGGTGATGGGTGTTGACTTACTTGTATCTTTGGGGGCAGTGCTGACCACCACTTTGTCCTCCTCTCTCCTGCACCCCCCACAGCAGGTTCCTGCAGATAGCTTCTTTGCGCAGATTCTTCTTTAGAGACCAACTCGTCGCCAATGTTGCGAAGTGACTTGCAGGCTTGTCTTGAGTTACATCTTAAGTTTATTCCGGACACTTAGGTTACAGTTACATTAAGACAAATACATGAGAGTATGGACTGAATGAGCACTGGCCCCATCGCCCAGGCAGGGGAGCTCTAACTGCCTGCCTCAGTATGGAACCCTCAGATCAACATTCCATCATTCACACAGCAACACTCCATGTGAAAACACAGACTCACAGAATGACAGACAGTCTCTACATAACACAGGCGATAGTGAAGATGTTGGTGCCTGTGGTCGGGTTTGTTTTGGCAATATTCTGTACTTGCCAGCTTGAGCTTCAGTGTTGTGCCAAAGCAGTGCCTAACAGCGCAATAATTATGCTTTCAATTGGGGTACAGGAGGCACCTTGTGGTACATAAGATAGCCCAGTTCAGACTGACGATCCAAACAAGCGAAGCATGGTTGTGATAGAGAAACGTCTTCACCCCCATGTTCCCCCACCTGACCCCAAGAACTGCACAGAACACTGGGTAGATTTAGCAGGGTATGGAGGATGTATATATATGACATGTACCCCTGAACAATATGCGCAGGCTGGGAAACGTTTATGGTCCGAATGTAAGGCATGGGTACCAAAGGAATGGTCACCTCCATACTTGGAAGCTGAAAGATTGGAAAGTGAAAGAAGGGGTGAAAAGGACGGGGGCTCACATGGGAGTTCGTTAATGTAGTATTAATGTAGTATTTATGAAGTGTGCAGTAGGGACTCGGGAAGGGTACAGGGGGCAGGGGGGTTGGTGGAAAGGACCATAGTGCATTGAGGATGGGGAATGTTTCTTTTGGTCCATCGAACATGGGGAACCAAATGCCATCTTACATAGTAGCAGCCATATTGGAATCGAGGCCTAACGTTGTGCTGGAGCCAGAGCCACAGCCCCAAGCCACAAAGATAGAAATAAAGCGTATACATGCGGGATAGGTTATAGCTTGGGCACTGGTGAGAAAGGCCAGGTCTGCAGAGGTTCATAGACTCTTCATTTTCTCATGTTGCCAACATTTCGCATCCCGAAGGAATGCGCCCTGCAAGGCCACAAAGGGGTTTAGAGCTCTTTGTGAAAAGCACTCCCACGGGAAGGAGTGCACGAACCTCTGACCTTTCCTGTCCGAGCTCTAAATAATAGCGCCCAAAACCCCCAGCATTCCAAGGTATCAGTCAGTTCCAGACCACCAGCCATAAAACCGTTAGACTCCCTATCTATCAGAAAAGATCTGAAAACAGGGATCGGTTGCCTTCACCATAGGTCGCGTGATTTGTGCTGCTAGGTGCCAGGAGGGATAAAACAACATAGCTGAAACGAGGGTGGGGAGCTTTGGTTGAACACCAACGTGTCTGGAATTGAGCTGTAGTTTGTTAGAAGCATTGACCTTGAAGTATCCTCTTTGCCCATGTCTGCAGTACCAAGTGCACATCAGGTTAGAGATAGAGCCAGTATTGTTTTTCTTCACATAATTGCCAATTAGTTGCAGATTTATGCCTGATGACGCGCAAGGAGGAGCCCACGTGGAAGAAGATGGACAGACTGGGCTGGGACCAATAGCCTGGCATCCCTTATGGAGCAGGTGACCTATGTATAGGGTCCCACCAACCAGCCGTTTGGATTTGTAAACTGTGTAACTTACGTCACTGATGCTGTATGCCTTCATAAAGTGTTGTTCGTACCGATTTTGGCAGAACGTTCCATGGAAACAGAGTCCTTTGCGGACGCATTTATATTTTTGTGGAAATAAAGTTGGTTTTCCTTGCAAAAGGTGTGCTGGGTCTTTTTCCCTAGTGGGTTATATTTCTGGTGTGATCATTTAGGGGCTTCTTTACACTATTCTTTATTGGCCAATCAGCAAGCTTCATGTAAATCCACTCTCTACCTGCAACTTACATATTTAAAGGATCGTCTCATGGGTACTTTATTGCCATGCCATTTGTATATAGCACACAGTGCAGCATATTTGCGATATCGCGCTGCTATTTACAACATTCTGTTGCACAGTGGAAGAAATGCATCCGTCCGTTTCAGTTGACATCCCTTTATGTAAATGGACAGCACAGCTGTACAAAGGAATGTACAGTATAATACATCTCAAACACATTGTAGTTCACAGTTCTGCATTTGCTCTAGGGATCTTTTTTTTTATAGCCAAGTAACAAAAGAGCTAGGTTTTAATAGCAACCATGACTTCCAGATAAACCAATTGCTAACAGTGGGGCATGTGCAGGGTACCTTGTAATAGCATGCTATTGACGCTGTTGTTGGTGCTGTATTGGTTTTTCTCAAGCTGTGTGCGAAGATATGCACTTAGCATTTTTTAAATGTGATCCTTGCTGTTTCCTTATCTTCGCCACCTTCCCTTAAAAAGTAAGTCATTTTTCCAGGATAATAATCTTGTATTTACTTATTTCCTTGCGAGTATAGCTGCAATTCTTATTGTTTTTGATATGGATATTCTTTGTTCCCGGCTTTCAGTGGATTGATTGAATGTCATCAAAGAGTGTAAATGACGTTTGTGTTCCCCCATTGCTGATGGTAACCAGGACAAGTTTAAGTGACCCTTTGCTAACCTTTTACCTTTTAGAATCCCTCTGAGAGAGAAGATTGTAGTAATGACGAGCCACCTCGGAAGATCATACCAGAACAGAACACCATCAGACAGGTACGGCATGCATTCAGTAATCTTTCTGCCTGATCCTAGATCTGCGAGAAAGCACTCTGCTTGATGTTTCAGTCTTGAGCTTTTAACCATATCTTGCCCAAATCGAGGCACATGGCAGGGATGTCCGCTGTCTCCTCTCGTATTTGTCTTACGCATGGAACCACTAGCCATCCTGATTAGGACCAATAAGGCTGTCGAGGGCGCGAGGGCGTGAGGTGGAGGGAGTGGACTATAAAGCATCCCTTTATGCGGGTGATATTATGCTTGGAATCATCAATTGGAAATCAGTTGCTAAGGAATCTGATTTTCAGGTTACAGTTGGTGCACCTATCTATCTTTGTATCTATATTATGTGGTGTTAAAGTGCCTAGGCATCCTTTAAATTCATGTTAGCTAAAGAATTGAAGGGATGCGATGTGGCATTCTTTTTGGGCTCAAGTTAACGTTCGCTGCTGGTGAGTACTCTTTGCTGTAGGCCCTTTGATACGTTTAAACACATAGCACCAGTGTTGTGTTCCTTGTTTTTGAATCCCAGTATGTAGATATCTACACATTATTTTCTTTTTAATGGAATGCATTGAAATGATTCCAGACATAATCCATTGGCTAAGTAGATGGTTAGTCATCTTAGTGACCAAGCCCGATTTGCATATGGTCTTTCCCCTTTTGTAATGGTTTGGCATGCAAAGAACGATGGGCTGGAGAGTTGCCCAGAGCAATGCCAGATGTTAGGATTAATTCTAAACCTTCCAGACATCAACTCTTTTGTTTTGCTTAATCATCATAAAGCTGCAGCAGGTCTGCACTGGCAATAATATTATGTTCACTTAAGTCTTCTCCTTAGCATTATTATTGGAATTTTAAATTGTGCGTAATGCTGACTACTCAAGCGCCCAAATGCAGGACAGAGGATTATTCTGATCCCAAGGTGAACGCATTGCCCTTGAGCTATCCTCCCGATGGCCACCTTGTATATATCGTGCCATCTCTGGCGCCAGAGCCAGATCATTAGTTGCAACGTCAAGTAAATCTCTCCTTTATCCATAGACCCATGGAACCTCTAACTTCACATCAAGGACATTTCTCCTTTATCCATAGACTCCTTGGTACTTTTCACTTTCTGCACCATTGGTTTACATTCCTTGCTTATTGAAGTTTCACTCATCTAAGCTTCCACAATCAATATCCCTCACCTTTTTACCTTATTAGTTAGTAACCCTCGCATCCTTTATTTGGTACACTCTCTCTTTTCCGCTGCTGCTTCCTCATTACCCCTTATTTGCAGACTGTGGTCGGGAAACCCCTTGAAGGAGCACAGTGCACCTCTTTTTGGGCAAACGTCAGCATTCTGAGACTACTGCAGTGGTGACTTGGTATAATATCTATACCATAAGACCCCCCAACATGAAGGCAAAGTCCTTGTATCCATAAATGTATAAGCTCCTGGCTGATGTTTGGTACCTAAACTGCACCCCACTAAACGTCTTGGCTTCACATGATAACTGACATCATATCTCACCCCAAGATTGAACATTCTACACCAAACACAGTATCTAGAACACCACTAACCACAGACTCTGCATTGCATTAACTGACTCGGTTCACCACCCACACCAGAATCAAACACTAGCCCACAGACGACACCACATTAACCTCATGCTCAAACGTATTGCAACATTGACCAGATATGCAACATGCATGTGCACCTCAGGGTCCTCCCACGTCACATCACGGGGGATACTTGACAACAACGCATCACTGTTTTCTCAAATGATTTCCAACCTTTTCTTTTGACAAATTGCACAGGGCAAAACGACCATGAAAACGGCAGCAATTGTGATATATCCAACCCAGGGACATGTCAGAAAATACATTCTCTTGGATCCCTCATTGGCAAATGCATAGTGGATCAGCATCCCCTTCACTCCCAAACGTCCTGTATATCTGTCTTCCTGTGCCTCTGGTACCATCCAGCCCCTATCAGATTATTATTGAAAGCATTTTGTCATACTTGATAGATAATTTATAGCATCCATTTGACAGCATATTCTGTTATGGTAATAGAGAACTATTTTGAGTGTTATTCTATCCTGTGAAGTAGTATGAATGGGTTAGTTGGTGTTAAGTTAATTAGTTTGTGGCTTCTATTTTTATTTTGGAGATAATCATTTCACCAAATAATATTGCCAGGCAGGGTGGCAGTCATTCGTTGTTTTGTGGTGCCACATGTATAGTTTACTTGTAGCACCTCTTGTATATCCCCCCCAAAAGGTTAAAGCTCCCCTTAAATGTTGTAGGGATTTGTAACATCTTTAATTGCTCTAGATATAGAGTATAATGTGGAAGAAGTGGACATGACTCGGGTTTCCTATATTGTATACGTAATTCACACATAAATACGTAATTTTCCCTAAGAGTGGAGTGAGAAAGTTGATGGCGTGCAAAGTTACAGAGCTAACCATCTTGATGTGCTAACTTACTAAGATTTTCAAGGTTTGGATTGGAGAACACACTAAGGCTAACAAAAATTGTAATTTTAAATGTGGCCAAAAAAAACTGATCGTTCCTCCCTAAAGAGAGGCCCAAGTGAGACTTGTTCCAAACAAGGGTGCTCTGTACCTGGATGTTTGGTTTGCCCAGTGGGGTGTTTTCGAACAGTGGGATATACACAAAAACTATTTTCTGTGAGCCCAAGCAAGAATGCATACGAGGACATTTCTTTTTAGGATGGGGCACGGGGCTTTCCCATAAAACATTTTACACGTGTGGCAACGAAACTTGAACTGGGTGCTAGTTGCGATTGGTATTGAATACAGAAACCTTTGGGTGCAAAAACATGATCTCTTTCATTCAGGCCACCACCCATCCTCACAGACTCAGTTTGTGTGTGTTGCAATAGTTGGATTAATCGCTCAAATGAGGCCCCCATTCATAAAGGGCATTGCAATAATTCACTCTAGAGTGGGTAAACGCATCTACTATGAATTCTTATTAGTAGGAGCATCCATTTTAGGCAGCGATGTAGCGTATTTTACAGATAATAAAGATAAGGCCTAAAATGAGAGGGCCCTTCTTGGCAAATAATACCTATGTTGTGTGTGAAATCCTGAGCCCAACCCATTAAGGACAGGATATGTGCATTTGAAATGCAGATTTGAGCAGAACAAAAGTAAGGTTTAAAGTGTTCCAAGAATGAACCACGTTACATGTGAACGGCAGGCCTAGAATTGAAGTAGGTATTTTGCAGGGAATAACACAAGCCATTTAATAAGAAGTTCTGATTTCTTCATGTCTTTCCAATGTAAATAGCATAAGTAAAGATGTCATTACAGCGAAAGGTGTATTCCAGTCAATGTTTTCCTTTATTCAGCCATGTTAGTACTTTATTCAAACTATATTGTTTGAAACTCGTGGATGTTATGATTTTGTTCTGATTCAGATAACTTGGGCTTGTGGACAGCTCATCTGGGATGGTTATGTATTATTATGTTTACCTGCCACTTGTGCCCCTAGAGGGCGGCCTAAAGGTGGTTTAGCTTTAGCATTTCGAAATGATCAAGAAATTACTGTGTTATCTGAAAAACAATGGAATTCTTCTGCACTTATTGCCACTTTTAATGTTAAAACTAGGAAAGGTATTGAAGCTTTATTGCTGGTAAATATCTATTGGAATAATGCAGAGCACACGGACATGATGTTAGAAAAACTGATTGAGGAACTTAATATCATGATTGAAGAGTGGTTGGACTTAAAGCCAAATGGTTTAATCATTGTGGCTAGAGATCTAAACGCTGATTGTAACCTAACTATTTGTGAGACTGGGTGGGTTTTATCCTCTCCTCATGACCATGGAACCAAAAGTGGTAACAAAAGATACAGAGGTGCTTTATGGCTATTATTTGCCAGAACCTGGGGCTTGGTAAAGCAGCTTAATGATAAACCAACATGGATGGCACGAGGTATGTCATGTATTATAGATTATATGTTTGTTAGTGAACAAATTAATAAAAATATAAAAAATATGAATGTTCAAGTTAACCCACACAGTGATCATGCTATCAATTGATTTAATGTTTGAAAAATTGCCAGCAGACCATAATGTGTACTGTGAGCCAGTCATTGCAAACGTGAGAGGGAATAGAGTCAAATGGAATTCCACTAAGACTGTTAAAATGAACAACTTGATGATGCATGACTTTACTCACAGAACATTGGAATCAAAAATAGAAACGTATTCAGTTGATCTATTTGGTGTAATGTTGGAGACTCTTAACTAGGTTTTACAAACCAGTAAGGCCTGAATCATCCAAAGGTAAAAGACGCAGACATGTTTTTGATCTAGCTGTAAAAGAGCGTAGGTCACAATTGCATAAAGAACTAAGAGATGTGAAGAAGCTAAACTTAACCAAGTTAAAAACTAAGGATGTGGTTAGAGGGTGTTAGCAGAGGTATAAGAACTGGACGATTCAGAATTGTGCTGCACAACAGCAAAAAGATGGCGAGGCTATGCTCTCGGCCTTGAAAGAAAATAACTCAAGGAATTATTGGGCCTTAATTAACAGCACTGAGATGTCTCAAGTTCAAATAACCATAAATCCTATAAGTGAAAAAGTATGGTGTGATCATTTTGAGAAATTGTACTGTCCCTCCTTAATGCCTTGGCTGGTTCAAGCATACGAACCAACAGAATGGGTGCTTGATGTATCTATAGATAACATAGCTAAATGTATTCGAAAAATGAAATCATCATCTACACCGGGGCCGAATAACTTGTCCTATGTAACCTTTAAGCAGAATGTTTACTTATGGTCACGGATACTCAGTTTATTATGTAGAAATGTGATCAACACAAAGAGAATGCCTGATTCATGGAAGCTATCATATGTGATCTTAATATTTAAACAAGGTAATCGGTTGAATCCTATAAATTATCGTCCGATTTCACTTATGAATGTGGAGGCAAAAAAAAAAATATTTGCCTCACTGGTTTTGGAACGATTAACAAATTGGATTGATGAGAAGGGAATTCTAGATACCAGACAATTTGGATTTAGAAAGGGGATGGGGACAGATGCTGGGGGCCTTCTTGTATCTATTCTGCAAGCTAAAGCTCAGAGTTTTGGTGAACTTCCACTTTACACAGCATCAATGGATCTATCTGCTGCTTTTGACATGGTAGATAGACCCATACTTTGGCAAAGGCTTATTTCATTGAATATTGATAAAGGGTTATTTGATATATTGATATATCTATATTCCAACACACTGATGAAAGTGAGATTGGGTAACGACGGACTGATGTCAAAAGAGATAAAATCGAAGAATGGCCTAAAACAGGGTTGTTCACTAGCTGCCATACTATTTAATCTGTATGTGTCTGGTGCTCGTGAAGTGTTTGATGCAAGTGGACTAGTGGCACCTAAACTTGGAACAACTGCAGTAAAATGGGTCGCTTATGCAGATGATTTTTTGCTTTTTGATAAAACAAAGATTGCTTTACAAAGATTGATTGACACTTTTGCAAAAATTATAACTGATTTGAAGCTGAAAATAAATCCACAAAAAACAATAATAATTTATTTGGGAAATACTAATAAAAAATGTGCGAAGCCAACGTGGTTTGTAGAGGGCGAAAGGATACATCTTCATAAAGCAATCCGATATTTGGGATACTCTTTTTCTAGCTCAATGACCAAAAGTTTTATGAAACATTGTTTAAAAACAAAGGCAATTGAGGCGGGTCATTGAGACAAAATATGGAAAGTTTACTATGGTAACATGCAGGGATTTTTATATTATGAAGGTTATGCCAAAACCTGCATACAGGTTTGAATTTCTTGCAGAAAATATGACTACATATTTAAGAAATCTTGAAGCAGTTATATGGAGGAAGGTCTTGTTCTTTTTGCCTAAATGCATACCTATCGAATTAATTCGGTATGAGTTTGGTCTCTGTTCTTTGAAAAATCTGATGGATTGCAAGAAAACAGCACTATATAAGAAATGTGTACTAAGTGAACGTAACTTATTGTGTGGCTTATGTAACGATAACGAGTCAGAATTATTCATGTTGAACCTTAAATGTGATGTGGAAAACATATTAGCAAATATCGGAGTTTGAAAAACCATTGAAGGTTAAGAAGTTGATCAAAGCATTTGACTGGGTTAATAATAATGCAGTAATATTAAATTCTAGGTTATATTACCAAACTGTATCTGCATGGAAATGGCACCCCGTGCCAGAGAGATAACTTGTATGATATCCATCACATAATCTGAGGAATAGTATGATGCGTTTCAGGTTTAATGTCTTGAATACAAACGAAATTCGCTTTACACGTAATCTAATACCTGATGACCAGAAAAGATGCCGCTTTTGCAATGATGAAGGGGTAATTGAAACCTTACTGCACTTATTATTATGTCCCATTTTAAGCAAGTAGAGGCTTGAATACTTCTCCAAATTTGTGAGAGATACTTCTATGGTACAAAGAGACGCAATCTGGTATGAAATGTTACATGGTACATCTATGTCATTAAAGATTAGGGTGATTGATTTCTTAAAGTAATATAGGAATTTTAACTGAATGCAATTGAGGTGGCCAAGTAATTTGGTGTGTCTGGAAAAAGAGAAATATTTTGTAACATTGTAAATGCTAGAATATTTATTTAGATGGTATGTCTTAGGAGTGTTTTTGTTGCTTGTCATCATTATTTGTAATGTTTTATCAGTATGATTAATTGATTTTAGATGGAATGTTCGAAGATTAATTGTTAAAATAGATGTATTTGTATGAATGAAAAAGCTTATGCTTATGATTCAGAGAAACTTTAATGAATTTTATCTTAAAAGTTTTGTCATTCTTTTTGCAAAGGTTTATATAAACCATTAAACAAAAAAATGTTTTACTTCCTTTTACTTGGTGAAGCACCTTGAAAGGACAGGTCTGCATTTATAAATGAACAAATGAAACCCAAAGAGCTGGAGTGAAAGAGCTGAATTAAATTACATTGTACATTTCTATTCTCACATACAGACTTGCATGAAGAGTTCAGGACCTCAAATCCAGTAGGAACCTAATAGAAAATAATTACAGGTTATGGTTAAGCTACATATCCTTGAAAGACCACACCAAGATGCTTCTAATGCTTTCAAGATAGGCTTTCAAAGCGTGAAAATACTATACATTGTCTTCAGGTATGCATTAACGGCACCATGCTTTGCTTCACATGCTTTTTTACAGCAACTCATACACAAAATCCATTAGTCTATCAAGAGTTCAGCAGAGGGGATCACAGGCTATCAGATGCACACCACCTGCCATCTGCCTTGGATTAGTTAAGGTTAAAGGTTACTGAAGATATGTACACCCAACACCAATAACTGGGAATAGTGGTGACTTGGAGAAATAGTAGACGTGTTATTTCTGCCCTTTTGAGGAGAACTGCTGTCAAGTGCACACCAGCGAAAACTCAATGCATTCACAGGAACAATGAAATGCATTAAAATTCACAAAAAACAATTTAAGCCTTATATTGCCAGGAAAGCTCTGATTTATTTGAGCTTTTGATATATTGTAGATAAAAGCAAGCTCTGTCAGAATTGTGAAACAAGTTGGTAATGGCTTAAAAATAGCAAAAGAATTGTAAAAGTTTCAAAAAGTATCAGAATTCAATACTTCAACATATTGAACTGCAGAAACTAAAAATATAAAGTTGTATCATGGTCGCACCAATGAGTCAGAAGTGGGAGTATAAAAACTAAATTAGCTGTTCTTTAGAAAGATCAGAAGCCCCCCTCCTTTTTGATCAGGTTGCTGGGTTACCACACCTCTATGGTAAGAGTAGCAGTGGGGTAAAGGCCTATAGGAATAGCATACACATAGGTTAGAGCGAAAGGAGTAAGAGTCTGAATTCTGGAATTTTGAGTGAGGAAGAGATAGAAGGGGACCAAACTGAAGATTGGAGAGAAAAAGGACCGATTACAACCAGAAGGGGAATACTGGTCCATTGAAAGAGAGCACCCCATAGATGGATGTCCAGTTCGCGCAGGAGAATTGACTTCCAAGCAAGCCACCTGAATTGAAGGTTTTTGCTGACAGAATGATGCCTGCCGGACTGGATCCCTGGATGGTGATCCCAAAATCAGAAGTTGCATCTTAAAAGGTAAATCAAAATAAACCCCTAACCATTCCCTAAAAAGAATAGATTTTCATAGAACAGCCCATTTTAAGTAGAATGTTAGTATGTTTAGCATTTATTAGAATATCGACCTTTGTGGATTTAGAAGAGTAAGATTCATATAGGCAGGTCAAATTTCATTTTGGTTTGGATGATTGTACATACATACCATCTTTTAGTGGGCTCCAGGCTAGAGAAGAGACCAAGTTGTCCAAAATTGATCTAATTCTTTTAAATAAATGTAACATTTTTGAATACCTAGCTGTCTGTTCTTTTTCCCACAATTGTGGGATGAGCTTGTATAAGTGGGTACATTAGTTTGGCATTTCACATCTGAGTGAGCCAATATTAAAATATACCAAAACACTTGGCGGTGCAATTGATAAATCAATGCCAATGGCGCCAACCTGGTCCTTTAGTGTTGGCCGATGTCACAGCATAACTCCAGCTACTTTACTTTGATTAGGGTATAACGGTACAGCCCTTCTCCAAAAAAGAATGCCCTTAGTCAAGTCAGCATTGTGCTTCAGCAGTTTTCTTGCATCCAGGCTTTACTGCTGACAGGGTAATCCTACGCTGCATGTAACTGGTCCGTACTCCCATCCAAAGTAAAGTAAGTTTGTGTGCCATTCAGCATAAATGTAAAAACTGAGTTCATGGGAGGAGGTAGTACTACCGGTCATAATAATTGTCAATTACTACCCTACTTCTGTGATCTTGTTTGTTAATTTAGGGGTTTTAAATAGATTGACTGGTTTCCTTTCTGGATGATTTCAAGAACTGTGAGACACTGTGGTGGAGGCAGCCTTCACTTTGTGGGATGTTTTAACCCACTCTGCTCTGCCCTGCGGCATCACTGTGTACGGATGGCACCCTTTGATGGCATCATCAAAATGGCCGTGAAAATCCATGCGCGCCAAAACTTAAGGAAATTGCGCTCTACCAACAACAACAAAAAAGATGGCTGCCAGATCTACCATGCATGTTGTCAGTGGTGGAATGGAAACCGCAAAAATGGAACACAGATGAAAAGCAGTGCTTGCTGAAAGAAATACGAAATCTTGCAGTTAAATCTTTTCTTGGTTGCTGAAAATACGAAATGCTGGTCCTAAACACCCGCAAACATCCAATCTTCTTGCAGGGTGTCACATTTTACTGAAGTCAAGAAAGCATTGTGGAATTGCAATATCCTGGAAAGCTGAATTGGTCACAAAAATATCCACAGCCAGTTTGCCTGCCTGTGAAAGCTGTCAAAATCTGGGCACAGTACCAGCGGCTGCCTGAAGGACTATTTCAAAAGCCTGTTTTAAAACTGTAAACTGGTACCATTAAGATCTTGTGTCAAAAATCTAAGTGACCTGTCATCAAGAGTAACATAGGTTGTCACTATTTAAACTTCATGGTTTAGAGTCTGGAATCAGTGTTTTAGATGTTTGTTTTAAAATTGGAAGTTTATTTTCAACAAAGAAAAATGTAACAAAGTGACTTTTAAAGTAAGCCTGATTCAAACCAAAACTACAAAACAACTTCCCCTACTGGGCAAGGCACCTCCCTTCTGCCCTCTGGGCCAGGACCTCAAATTCATGTGTTGATTAAGAGGGGAGGGGCACTGGGGCTGCTCTGGGAAGAGCTCAATGGGCTTCCTCCCAGGCATGGAGATGCTAATCAGGAAGGATTGTAAAGGGCATCTGCCAGAAGGAAGTGGGCGGAGATTGCTGCTGAAGCTCCAAGAAGGAGAAGGAGGTGGGGACAGACAATTTTGTTGATTCACAATGGACAAAAAGCAGATTTCTGATAAGGCTGATAATTTACTGTGGACAATTGTAAAAAAATATATAAATCCCGGACTTCTGAACCTAAATTTCTGCTGCACATTTTAAGAGGAGCCAGAACTCTGTGCTATGTTCTGGGACATAACTGTATAAATTGTGGTTTAACAGCAAATGTATTTATGTCAGAAGCATGAAACTTCACACGCTTATGCCCATATACAATGTACACATGTGTACCAATTTTGGACATACCAGATATGTGTAAAATGCAAAATTCTGTCAAATCCAGACCCAAACTCCTACAGAGACGGGGCTTGGAAGAATATTTGCTCCACACAGTATGTGATATAGATATGCTATTGTTATCAAGTTTGTAAAATTATAAATATGTATTATATGAAAAGTAGATTTCATGTTCAAAACCCAAGGGGAGGATTCCCTGGCTCATACAACCACATCATCATGGTGACACACTGTTTTCTCCTCCAGTCAAGGGGGAGAGCAGATTCTAGCCTATAGCCAACCAAGGAGGCACACTTAGGATAATTCAGCATACACACCCCTTTATCAAATGCATAGAGACAGCTGAGGACTTGGAGACACACACACATTCACCCACCAACTGATTGCTGGCGGAGCACTTTGCAAGAGAACTATCCATATTCCAGACTCCAGAAACTTGGCAAGCAGGAAGGCCCATTTGCATAGCTGAACCACTCTCAGCTAGGCCGTGAAAATTCCAGAAACCAGAATTTACCCCAGACTCCTAAGGGGAACCAAAGAACAGCCTGGCTGTGCTGTACTGCTTTCCTGCTAAAAACTATTGCCAGAATCCAAAGACACAACCCAGTAGAGCCGTGCGGTGGCCAGAACGCCTTGCTGATTGCAGACCAGAGCGCCTAGCTGTCCAGTCCGGTGTGCCCAGCAGAATTCCTGTCCAGAAATCTTGAATGACCTGAATCCCTGACGGTTCTGTTCAAACCTATGTAGTGAGTATCCTTAGTATAGGACTGTCACCAGTCTTTGTACTGTCCATAGTCATCCCTATCCAAACCCATCCTCTTATATCCAGAACTGCATTGTTGGAATATTTTTTAACTGCCTGAACTCTCTATCCCATCCCTATTATTTCTTCTGGTCTAGTAGTGTTAAACCAATCTTTGCGCTGATATAGTTCATCTGAAGAAGGCGAGCGTCTCGGCAGGCAAAAACCTGATCCAGAGACGTCCTGGGCTGGTGGCTGTGCTGTTGTGTAGTTTGCATCTTCATAGTCCATCCCTTGTGTAAGAAATCCTGTTTGTCTTTTTAAAAGCGCATCCTTGTTTTACAATTTGCCTCTATCTAAAAAAAGACCTCCATGAAAACGTCCATAACTTCTTCAGTTTTCATGCTAGAAACGAAATTTAAGTGTCTGCTTGTAGCTAACATCCTAAGCTTTCTAATCCGTATAGTTCTCCCGTGATCGCGACTACCGCGCGCAGAATAGTTTCCCGCGAATTTTGTCTCAGGAAAATCTATAACTTGTAAAATAGTTTTTCATTGCACCCGACATCAAAATTACGTTTTCTCATTGCTTATTGCTCTCAAATCATTGCTAGTGTTTGTCTACAACCATATACAGCGGCTCCCATTAGTAGTTCAACAATTTGTGATTTAGCCCATTTTTAGTGTTTTACCTCTTCCATTCAAAGCCAATTTTAAAACAATTTTTGACAGTTTGCCAATTATTTCTGTTTCTCTCTTGTGTTTGCTAGGGGGAAATTGTGATTGATCTATTTGCTTGAATTCTGCATTCCTGAAACCTGTTCTCTCTCCTTCTATCGCTCTACCTTGCATATTGGGGGGGATTGAGGGGTGTGCAGGGGGAAAGAGTAACCACATTGCTATTGATTTGAACATACAACCACAAAAGTATTATTGCTGTGCTGCATTGTTTTTGCGCATTATTACTCCTTATGATTAAAGAGATTGTTTAGAGTGACATCACCCCATTGGTGATTATTGCATAACCATTAAAATAGTGTAATTATATTGTGAATATATATAAATAAATATTTTAACTTTGCAAACCAGCCTGATTCCTGGTTCAGTGTGACCGGGGGGGATTCAAAGAGAGGGACGTGATATAAGTGGTACATCGTTCAGAATAAAAGAACTTTTAGACACAAATAAATAAGGGTTTCAGTTGTGCATTCCACACTAGGCATTGACTTAGGTGAAGTACCGGATTGAAATCACTTACAAGATTGGGGACTCGTCACAAGATTTCTGAATTAGACATACCACTTGTGACAGTCTAATACAGCGTGCTAACTGACGGGATACATAAACCCTGTTGGGCTACCAGATCGTGCTACACTGTGAAAAGCGCCGTTCAATAACAACACTCTAAGGAATTGGTCTGTTTGCAAAAATAAAATAACTTCTGTAAGTCAGAAAGGAAATTAATATTTCCGGAATGCCGACCCTAGTAGAAATTAATATGGCAAAAGAACACCTACTGCACAAATAATTTCAGAGGTGAATGGACAAAACAGGATCAGAATGTTTGGTTGCAGGAAATTAAAGAACAGGCCACTGCCACAGGATTAGACATATGGCAGGATCAGGGTCCATTCCACATGGCACTTAGTAAATTGTACATGGCCCCTAAGCTACAAGAAGAGCAAAGTAAAATTGCCAGAATATCGGCATATCTGTACCTCCATTTTGGAGCAATACAGGAAAAATATGCAGAAAACCTAGATCTTGCAAATAGGCGTGTACAATCACTAGAAAAGGCCCAAACTGATCTGGACTCTGCAGAGCAAAGGCTACAAAAGAGCCTAGAATCAGAAAATGAAACCAGGCCGGCAGTACCTGGTAAAAATAAAAGGAGATCTGGATATCCTGCAGCAAGAGAAGGTAGAGCAGGATACCAAGGTACTGGCGATGTAGAAAGAGTGCCAAGAAAGTTTGGACTCTCTAATACAGAGCCAACAAAAGCTGGAACAGCAAATACATTTTAATAGAGCATGCGCAGAGCAGGTAGTCACCCTGCAAAACCGCCTAGACCAAGAAAAAGAAGAAAATAATAAATTAATTCTCAAAGACCTTGACACCCAGACAGAATTTGATGAAGAGCGCCAGAAAGCTGGTGCACTCCAAAGACAAAGGGACAAGCTGGCTGCACAGAGGGGTACTCTCATTTAGGAAAGGGACACCTTAGGCCAGGAGGTCAGTTATTTAAAAGCCAAAATGGAAGAAAATCACCTGGCCCTTCAGGGACTGGGTGAACTCCAAAAAGACCACGGAAAGCTGTTAAAGCATGCCAGGAGGGTGGAAGATGCTCTAGCAAAGAAGGACTAGGCCTGTAAGGACAGGACTCAGGAGGTAACCCTCCTGCAGCAAAAATTGGCCCAATATTCTAAAATTACCCAGGAAGCACAGAGAGACAATGAGGCTCTCTGTGAGAAAAATGACAGGCTCCACATAAAGGTAGCTATGCAGGAACAACTAATAGAGACTAGTAAGGCATTGATAGAAGAGTAAAAGGGCCAGATTATTGCATGGCAACAGGGAGTAGGGCATGAGAGAGATGAAGTCCGCTGGGAGAGGGAAACACCTGAGCATAACCTCAGGAACCCTAGTACCAGAGACTTTCATCTCTTCCACTCCCTGGATTCTGCCACCCCCATGTCCACTGGCGCACACGAGCCAAGGGCCACGGGGATGGCAGACTTCAACCCAATGAGAAATAGGGGCTCATAGATCAGCACCTCCCAGGAATGGATGGGCGGGCATCTGTGTATGGGTTCCCAAGTGCTAGGGCCATCTTCTCTGATCAGTGAGACTCCAATGAGGGGAGGGTCAGAGAAAGGGATCCTTAAAAATATAATTTACCCAGAGACCAGATGGTCAAATTTAGTGGGGAACTCCATGAGAGTAGGCCCACTAAGAGCATCTTGAAAACCTCTTCCCAGCTAGGACAGTGGGGGGTAGAGGGGATACCCAGCCAATCCTGGAAGCAAGGAAGAATCAGAAGACTGTTCTGAGCGCCACAGGACTCAAGAAACTAGGCCCCCACGTTCTGCCAGCCATTCCCTAGCTCGCAGAATCTGGGAGAGCCTAGAAGACCAGACAGGCACCTCTGGTAGCAGTGCCTCTGAGTCCGAGGATGAGTGGAGCAGGGTCATCCGAACCAAGAAAGGCAACAAGGTCAAGAGGGCCTTGCTCAAGGATCCCCTAAAACAAATCTAAGCCATTAGGAGCGTCATCACGCCCTATCATAAGAATGCGAAGTATTCGGTTTGGGAGCACCTTGAGCTATTTGAACAAGTGATGGAAACTTTCCATTTGAAGGACAACCAAAGCTGTATTCAATATGTAAAGTGGACATTTTCTCCTAAGTACTCCAGCTTCTTTGCGGGGGCTGGAGAATCATTCCAGATGGTCCACCTATAGGGCGGCCATCTTGAAACACTTTTCTATTCACAGGAATCCTCAGGAGGCTCGCAAGGCAGCCTATAACTTGCAATGTGGGGAAGATCAGGCCCCACAAGAATTTGTTCAAGAGTTAAAGCGTGCCTTTGCGCAGACCACTAAAAGGGTGCACACTGACAGCAAAGAGTTTGTAAATACTTTCTTCCACGCTCTCCCCAAGTATATCATGACCCAGCTAGTGAGGGACTTTCACGAGAAAAGATCCCTAGACTGGGTCATTGAACATGCCACGTGCATTTATGAGGTGCAAAAGACAGTGAAAAATAAAAATAATCCAAAAAGCCCCAAAACAACCAACACCCCTGCTGTGGAGGTGAAGGTTGCCCCCATTTTAGATTTAGAGATGGGGGGACCTAAAAACCTGCCCGCACAGAATCAGAACAACCCCAAACCCAGAAGGCCCTCGGGCCAATCACAAACAGGAAGCTAGGGAGGTAGCCCCACTAATGGGACCCCTAACTCTCCTGACTACATCAGCCGCGCTGCAAGGGCATTAGACCCATCCTGGGTTATGTGTGGACTCCTCCATCCCAAGTGGGGGTGGGGGGATCCAACCAGACAGCAGCTAACCCAGAGAACTTCCCTCCTCACTTCACCCAGGAGGGCAGTAATCCCCCAAATACTGGACAAAATTTCATTCCAAGATACCCGCAAAATTTCAATCCCCAAAACAATCCATCCTTCTTTCCCCAGTTTCCTGAGCCCAGACAGCCAAATCCGGGAGAGGGGAGGCCAAGGGTGGAGGGGTACCCAAACTTTCCTAACCCAGGTTATTTTGGGAGAAGGGTAGCTACCCTTCCCGGGATCAGCCCAGGGGAGACATGAGGACCCCGTACCAGCCATAGCGGGTGTCCCAACTAGAGCGCCAGGTCCAAAACATGGCACAGGATCTGGGTCGCATGGTGAGGGTTCAACAGAACCCTCAGATGAGCATGGCGGTGCAGAATGCCTCAAACCCATGATCTGGTGCACCAGAGCAATGACTGGGAAGAACCCCCGACAACCCACCGGTTCCCAGGGAGGAGGCACAAGGGGAAGGTGGGTGTAAAGTCTTGGAGGAAGCTTCCTTCCCCACTTGTAAAAAGCCCCTGGATACCCAGGAACTGGAACCAAAATCTCCTGCCCCTGAAAGTCTGCAACCCAAGGAGCAGAGGGGGGGTAGGAGAAATAAAGAATTGAAAGACCCATTTTGAGGAGGAGGTACAAATCTTCCAGTTTGAAGGAGAGGGATCCTCGGAGGATTCTGGGAAAAGGATCTTCTCCTTCAGGGATGGTGTCATGATCTCTGCTTCCAAAAGGTCAGGACTTACCCAACTCCCTTGGAAGCAGACCCATAACCCAGGTTCCGAGTGCCAACCAGTCCCAATTGGGACCTTTTGGACCCTGTCCTGGCGCCAGTGGCACCAGGCTCATAAATATGCCCAGTCCCAGCGCTGGAAGCGCCGGGCTCATAATGCTTGGGTGGACGTACCTGCAGCAGACCATGCTGCTTACTTACCTGCCAGTTGAGCCTCTAATCCTCTTCTGTTTGGGACTACTTTTCCTGTTGGGTGGGGCAGGAGCCACTCCCTAGGTTCAGAACACTGGAACTCTTCTGGAAAGCAGGAACTCTTTTCTTACCTAGGCGTGGCTGTGGAAGGAGACACCTAAGCACTACAGGAGGCTATTTAAACCACACCCGATGGATGAATCTTGCTTTGCGTTATTCTGCATCCTCTGCAGCAGAACGCTCATCGTGTCTTCTGCATCTGATCCTGGGCCTAAGGGAAAAAGGCTTACCATCCTGAATCCAGTCTTCAGCAACACCTATAAAGACAAGAAAGAACAGGTTAGCATTACGGTCTTCAGTGACAGCGCTTCTCTTACCTGGTCCATCGGCTGTCACCAACGCCTCGCGCTGCATTCCGGCATCTGAAAGACAAAGGCTTACCTACTCTTCACGTGCTCCGGAGGTCTTCGCACTGCATTCTGGCATCTGAAAGACAAAAGCTTACCAACTCTTCGCACGCTCCGGAGGCCTTCGGCGCTGCATCCCGCATCTGAAAGACAAAAGAAGGTGCGTTTAAAGACATTGGGTAACTTTATTACTCACGTGCCAGTATTCCTTCCCACGCCGAACCCAGTGGGTATTCCGGCACCCTTCAGCAGCCCCGAACTTGTACCTGCAAGATAAAAGGACAGTTAGTGCGCATCGTGAAGCAGGCAACAAGCGCTTACTTACGTGCTTCCAGGCGCTTCTATTCCTCACACGGGTTCCATCCTCAACTCACTTCAGCCCGTCATCCGCCATCGCCGGAACCCTGCAAAACAAGAGACATCATTACAAAAGACTTTTAAAGACATTTGAAATACTCGGAACTTACCGTTCGTGCAGTAAACGACGGACAGCAGTCCTCTGAGGTCAAGAGGCCTGCACCCTTATCCAGTGAAGAAACTGGTTACGGCACCCTGCCTCGAGGCAGATGGAGAGCTCGGCGTTCACTTACCTAAGGTGAGAGCGTTAACCTTTGGGGTTCTACAGGAGAAGAGAAGGGGAAGAAGAGAGAGACACCCAATAACCCCAGTTCATTAATCCCATATTTTCTATCTGCAGACATCTTACTCTTCGAGTCAGACATACAGTGCACAGAGGTCCAGCCCAAAGAGCCAACCGTGTGTTACACATCACCTTTGAAGATACGGTATTCGCCCAGTCAAGACCGGCGCCTCTGCGGGAATCAGGTGAGCGTTACAGAACGCAAAGCCTACCGCAAAACTCCCGCCCAGGCGCTATGGAAACCTCGGATACCGACCAGCTAGCCCAGTTACTTGGGGAACTAAGAGCAGAAGTGCATGCAGCCCGTCAGGAAACGAACGCTCTAAGAAGGGAACTGATTATTTCCAAGGAGCGAACAGACGATCTCGCTAGACAATTGCTACAGTCACAAGCCGGACAGACCCCATTACCCGCATCAGGGGCAAATCTTCCTTCAACATCCTCTATGAATCCAGTGCAAATCAACCTACCTGGGAATGTACCTCTGGCTCCGCCCGAACGATTTTCTGGTGACCCAAAGAGGTTTGCAGTATTTATTAATCAGTGCCGGTTGCATTTCTTATGCCGGCCAGCAGCCTTTCCAACTGATCAAGCTAAAGTAGCTTTCGTGCATTCGTACCTTAGTGGCAATGCGGCAGACTGGTCGATGCCGCTAGTTAATCAAGATGTTCCGGTTCTCCATGACTTTCAAGCTTTTCAGCTCAGTATGGAAAAACTGTTCGCAAGACATTCACAGGGGCAGGCCTTGGACAATGAGCTTCTTTCGTTGCGACAGGGTAATCGAGACCTTTTGGCTTATATTGCGTCTTTCAACAGACTGATAGTGGAAACTCAATGGCCTGAGGACAAAAGGATTACGCTGTTTTATAGAGGTCTACGTGGAGAGCTCAAAGATGTGTTAGCCCAAGTAGTGAATCCCCCGCAAGACTGTTCGGACTATATAGACTTAGTCGTTCAAATAGATCACAGACTGCAGAACAGGAAGGCCGATCGTTCCAAGTTTGATGCTCGAGTATTTTCCAAACCACCAACTCCTTCCAAAGGAGTAGACTCCGGGGAACCCATGCAAATAGGGGGCCTGAAAGGACCACTAACACAAAAGGAGCAGGAAATGAGAAAACAGTTGCAATTATGCCTCTATTGCGGAAACTCAGGGCACTTTCTTCGAGACTGTCCGGTGAAACCAGCCAAGAAGGCAGTAGGAGCTGCAGTTACCAAGGTCACAAACTCTGAGCAGGGAAACGACCTCGCCCGACAAGAAAAGAGGTCCTCTTGCCGAGCGTTAAAACCAGTTCCGTGACCTCGCATTTCGTGATACCTATGGTCCTCATTAACCCTGATCATCCGGATCGATTACATGCGATTGAAGCTTACGTCGACAGCGGTGCCATCGGCAATTATGTGGATCATGAAATGGTTTTGAGGATGAATCTAACTCTTTGTCCCAAGGCTGTAAAGGACGTCATTACTACGGTGGATGGTACGGAGATAGCCTCCGGACCAGTAACGCATACCACTCAAGAAGTGACGCTAGTAAGTCAAGATGGACACCATGAGAAGATCGTGTTCGATGTGATCAAGGCCCCTCAGTTCCAGATTATTCTAGGAATACCTTGGTTAGAGAAACACAATCCTCAGATCGATTGGCGAGCAAGAACGGTTCAGTTTCCAGAATGTGTCTCTACTTGTCACCCTCCACCTGGTGTTGCACTGGCAGCAATTTCTTCGGAGACTCCCCAGTTACCTCCCGAATACCTAGAATTCCAAGATGTTTTCCGGAAGGATCAGGCTAACTCTCTACCTCCTCATAGATCTTATGACTGCCAGATAGACCTGATACCTGGATCTACTCCTCCTTGTAGTAGAATTTATGCCCTCACCGAGCCTGAGAACCTTCACCTCCGACAATACCTGGATCAATACCTAGCGAATGGGTTTATTCGTCCTTCCAAGTCCCCTGCTTCTTCAGCTTTGTTCTTCGTTCCCAAAAAAGAAGGGGACCTTAGAACTTGTATAGATTATCGTGCCCTGAACCAGATCACCGTTAAGAATAGATATCCGTTACCTTTGATCCCTGAACTCCTGGACCAAGTCAGAAAAGCATGCATATATACAAAGCTGGATCTTAGAGGAGCCTACCACTTGGTACGAGTAAAAGAGGGCGATGAATGGAAGACGGCCTTCCGCACCAAGTATGGGCTATTTGAATATCAGGTCATGCCCTTCGGACTTTGCAATGCCCCGGCCGCCTTTCAATATTTTCTGAACGATGTCCTCAGAGAGCTCATAGATGTGTGTGTTGTTGTTTACATTGACGACATCCTCGTTTATTCTTCATCGGAATCTGAACATCGGAAACACGTGAAAATGGTCCTCGAGAGATTGCGTCAACACAAACTTTTCGCCAAGTTGGAAAAATGTGTTTTCAACGTGACTGAAGTTGAGTTCTTGGGATTCATATTATCGCCTAGCGGAGTGCGTATGGATTCAAAGAAGGTCGATGCAATTCTCAAATGGCCATCACCATCCTCCGTAAAAGGTGTTCAAAGCATGTTAGGCTTCGCTAACTTTTACCGCAGGTTTATCCCCGAATTCTCTCGAATAGTCCAGCCCATCACCGCCTTGTTAAAGAAAAACAAACGTTTTGAATGGTCTACCGAGGCGGAGCAAGCTTTCCAGAATTTGAAGACTAAATTTATCTCTGCACCAATTTTAAAACATCCTCGCCCTGAACTCCCCTACATCGTTGAAACTGATGCTTCGAGCCTTGCCATGGGGGCAGTTCTATCACAAAAGGACCCAGTAACCAATCAGTTGCATCCCGTGGCATTTTGGTCCCGCAAATTCTCGCCTCCTGAAATCAATTACACTATTACTGATAAGGAACTTCTGGCTATCAAGTCTGCCTTTAAGGCTTGGCGGCATTATCTTCTGGGGGCCCGACACACCGTTACTGTGATTACGGATCACCGAAACCTGCAATATTTGAAAACCGCAAAAGCCCAATCCTCTAGACAACTCCGTTGGGCACTATTCTTTGCCGAGTTTGACTTCATAATTACCTATCGACCTGGTACAAAAAACGGTAAAGCTGATGCCCTTTCTCGGATGGGAGTGGAAGAACACTTGATCAACCCTAAACCTGTACCTATCATTCCCGAACAAAGAATTCTGGGTGTAATCGCCACACAATCCATAGAGGAAGTTAAGGATAAAGCCAGGGAACTTGTAACTCCAGCAGACATACAGAATTGGCATCTGCAGGGAAAGGACTTTGCAGTGAAGGACAACTTATTGTATTTCCAAGAACGATTATACCTGCCCAGCACAGATTTACAGAAAAGGGTAATCTCTTGTTATCACGATTCCTTAATGGAAGGACATCCCGGTATGGCCAAAACCTCAGAAAAGATCAAGCGCTACTTCTGGTGGCTGTCTTGGAAAAAAGATATCAGAGACTTTATAATGTCCTGTGGAGTATGCGCCCAAAACAAGAGTCAAAAGGAAAAACCAGCCGGCCTCTTACGCCCTATTGACATCCCACCTCGCCCTTGGCATACGCTTTCTATGGACTTCATCACCGATCTACCTCCATGCTCCGGATACAATACGATCCTAGTAATCGTGGACTTATTCTCCAAGATGGCGCATTTCATTCCACTCAAAGGCTTGCCAACAGCAACAACTCTGGCCCGAGAATTTCTCGAAAACATCGTCCGACTGCACGGTTTTCCTTCAGTTCTAATTTCGGATCGAGGTAGTCAATTCATTTCTCATTTTTGGCGAAGTTGCTGTCGGTCGGCTCAAATTGATGTGAGACTATCGACCAGTCACCACCCTCAAACCGACGGACAAACCGAGAGGACCAATCAAACTCTGGAACAGTATTTACGCTGCATGCTGCAACAAACTGAAAAAAACTTGGAAAGATATCCTTTGGATAGCCGAATATGCCTACAATAACCCTGTCCACTCGGGAACTGGGAAAACCCCGTTTTTTCTTCTATACGGCAGTCACCCTCGAACCTCGGAGTTGGATCCACTCCAAGATCTTGGAACACCAGCAGTAGACTACCTGCATTCTACAATCACCCAAGCCTTTAAGGAAGCTGTTTCTCACCTTCAAAGGGCTAAGGAACAATACAAGAAATGAGCAGATCAACATCGGAAGGAAGCCCCCCAATATCAAGTAGGAGATCAAGTCTGGTTATCCACCAAATATCTACCTCTAAAAGGACCACGCACATTCAACCCAAGATACCTTGGTCCCTATTCCATCACTACCATAGTAAACCCAGTAGCGGTCAAGTTGGACTTGCCCCCTCACATGAAGATACATCCGGT
The DNA here is from genome assembly GCF_040938575.1 of Ambystoma mexicanum. Classification (NCBI taxonomy): domain Eukaryota; kingdom Metazoa; phylum Chordata; class Amphibia; order Caudata; family Ambystomatidae; genus Ambystoma; species Ambystoma mexicanum. The sequence goes on along the minus strand of NC_090929.1, from coordinate 1,469,496,037 downwards.
CTTCAACGTCTCGCGATTAAAACCCGTGCAACCACAAACCCGACTAAATCTCCAAAACATATCCTAGTTGATGGAGAACTCGAGTTTGAAGTCAAAAGCATCCTGGACTCCAAGATCTCCAAATCTAAACTATTTTACCTAATTGACTGGAAAGGCTACGGCCCCCAAGAAAGATCCTGGGAACCTGCAGAATATGTCCACGCTCCTCGTCTAATCAAAAGATTCCATCGAACATTTCCTGACAAACCCAAACCCCCGGAGAAGCCCGGTTTGGGAGGGGCCTTGAGGGGGGGTGCTGTCATGATCTCTGCTTCCAAAAGGTCAGGACTTACCCAACTCCCTTGGAAGCAGACCCATAACCCAGGTTCCGAGTGCCAACCAGTCCCAATTGGGACCTTTTGGACCCTGTCCTGGCGCCAGTGGCACCAGGCTCATAAATATGCCCAGTCCCAGCGCTGGAAGCGCCGGGCTCATAATGCTTGGGTGGACTTACCTGCAGCAGACCATGCTGCTTACTTACCTGCCAGTTGAGCCTCTAATCCTCTTCTGTTTGGGACTACTTTTCCTGTTGGGTGGGGCAGGAGCCACTCCCTAGGTTCAGAACACTGGAACTCTTCTGGAAAGCAGGAACTCTTTTCTTACCTAGGCGTGGCTGTGGAAGGAGACACCTAAGCACTACAGGAGGCTATTTAAACCACACCCGATGGATGAATCTTGCTTTGCGTTATTCTGCATCCTCTGCAGCAGAACGCTCATCGTGTCTTCTGCATCTGATCCTGGGCCTAAGGAAAAAAGGCTTACCATCCTGAATCCAGTCTTCAGCAACACCTATAAAGACAAGAAAGAACAGGTTAGCATTACGGTCTTCAGTGACAGCGCTTCTCTTACCTCGTCCATCGGCTGTCACCAACGCCTCGCGCTGCATTCCGGCATCTGAAAGACAAAGGCTTACCTACTCTTCACGTGCTCCGGAGGTCTTCGCACTGCATTCCGGCATCTGAAAGACAAAAGCTTACCAACTCTTCGCACGCTCCGGAGGCCTTCGGCGCTGCATCCCGCATCTGAAAGACAAAAGAAGGTGCGTTTAAAGACATTGGGTAACTTTATTACTCACGTGCCAGTACTCCTTCCCACGCCGAACCCAGTGGGTATTCCGGCACCCTTCAGCAGCCCCGAACTTGTACCTGCAAGATAAAAGGACAGTTAGTGCGCATCGTGAAGCAGGCAACAAGCGCTTACTTACGTGCTTCCAGGCGCTTCTATTCCTCACACGGGTTCCATCCTCAACTCACTTCAGCCCGTCATCCGCCATCGCCGGAACCCTGCAAAACAAGAGACATCATTACAAAAGACTTTTAAAGACATTTGAAATACTCAGAACTTACCGTTCGTGCAGTAAACGACGGACAGCAGTCCTCTAAGGTCAAGAGGCCTGCACCCTTATCCAGTGAAGAAACTGGTTACGGCACCCTGCCCCGAGGCAGATGGAGAGCTCGGCGTTCACTTACCTAAGGTGAGAGCGTTAACCTTTGGGGTTCTACAGGAGAAGAGAACGGGAAGAAGAGAGAGACACCCAATAACCCCAGTTCATTAATCCCATATTTTCTATCTGCAGACATCTTACTCTTCGAGTCAGACATACAGTGCACAGAGGTCCAGCCCAAAGAGCCAACCGTGTGTTACACATCACCTTTGAAGATACGGTATTCGCCCAGGCAAGACCGGCGCCTCTGCGGGAATCAGGTGAGCGTTACAGATGGGGGAACTCCTCCCAAAGAAAAATGGGTCCCACAGGATCCAAATCCAGACTGGGTAGATGTGGCGACTGAGTTAGCACCGCCCATCACCAAACCGCAGAATCATCTGCAGGAAATTCCCTGGTTCAAACCCATCATGGTGACTGCCTCCAAAAAGGTGGGGGGGGCAACCCAGAAACAGAACCAGGGGAACCCAAAACGTCCCCCATATCTAGCTGTCATCTTTTTCTTTCAGATTCCAAAGACACCAAACAGAATCCTGCCCAAATCACCTTTCTGTCAGTGTCCAAAACCAAGAAACTAAGCCACCAGTTGTCCAAAAATGTACATTATCTTTGCTCCCTTGAGGAAAAGGAGGGAAGATGTTATGCCCCGGTCCAAATATAGGGGCATTGTACAATTTTGGCACTGGTGGACACTGGATCCCAAGCTACCCTCCGTCAAAAAGGGCCTTTGACCAACTGAATTCGGGAAAGGGGGAGAAATACCAAATTCCTCTCACCCCTCCTCCTGGACAACTTTAGAACTTCGACAGGAAGGAAATTCCCATCGAGGGGACTGCGGATTTGGACATTCAAATTGGGCGACACAAGGTGAAGCACCCGGTCATAGTTGTGACTCCAGCAGGCACCCCTTGTTTACTAGGGTTTGACATCCTGCGAAGGTTGTCACCCCTCATAGATTGTGTAAACAAGGCGCTCTGGACCCAGACTAGCCGACCAATAAAATTGAAGCAGAGTGTCAACCATGTTAGTTTAAACGGCACATGCCACATGGTTGAACAAAAACCTGACCAAATAGAATTTCACTTCCATAACAACCAAATCCCAGACGTCACAGTAATTGCAGAAGGGCAACAGACTGGTGATGGGGGGGGGGGGTCCTCTCTATTTCTGAAAATCAACCTTCCTTCCAGTCTAAGGTGGCATTCCACACTGGAAGGAAACACCCTGAAATTCTTTACAAATTCACAATCAGAAAATCCCACTCCTCTAGTCCAGAAAGATGAGAAATCGGCTCAAAGTCTGGCTGGTATTCAGAAAATTGGAGAGCAGTTGTTCATCCCTATTCAGTTAAATGAAGGGAAGGACTCTGTTGTTGCCCGAGTATGTGTGAACAATGGTAAGAGCTTCATCAGCGAGGCCATGTTCCGCAAACTCCCAAAAGATCCAGCCATTCCCACATTTAAACTGATAGACAAATGGGAAATGGATCTGGAAACACCCAATTACAAACATCTCCTGCCTAGCAGGTGTATGCTCAACATTTCCATTGGCAACAAGAGCATAGTCCATAATTGTTGGGTCGTGCGAGATGTCCCTGCTGCATTTTACTTAGGCAGTGACATTCTCAATCGCTTTGCCATTAGTTTGGACCTAATAAACTTCAAAGCCTGGTCCCGATTAACGGGTAATCCCATGGACTTTGATGACCCAGAGAAAGCATTTGGGTCAGCTAAACTGCTACCTTATGCAGTTGAAATTCAGATTGGAGAGGAAGTCACCATCCCAGAACGGACCCGACAATTCTCACTGGAAGTGAAAGTTAAGAGGACAAAAACTGAAAGACCCCGACGCCTATATTCATCTTAATGTTCATTTCCAACAGCAAGGTTTGGGGGTAAACCCAACACCACTAGTCAACATAGAACATGACACCATTCCAATAGAGGTGGATAACAGCGACTTAAAGAGTATCACTCTAGCCGCAGGCACCATTATTGGAATGGCGGTTGATGACTGACATTTTTCCATAGATTTAGGTAATGAACTGTTAGGACCCATCCCCAAGGACTGTTTTGACAGTGATAGCAACGATGACGCAACACCAGACAGGATCTTCACCCAGCATGGGGGGGAACTTCCTGGTGTACACTTCCTGCCCATATTGTAAGGAAGATGTGACTTGTGGCTTCAGGAGGGATGAGGTTATTTTCTAGGTCCATGAGGGCTGCCTTCCCCATCTGAAACCACCAGTCCAAATCAGCACTTTGACCAGGGACTTCTCCACCCAGCTGGAGGAGGCCGCTGAGATAGCAAAACCGGAAGTCTTTCCAGGCTTCAGGCAGATGGTTGAAGAGAGAGTCAACCTAGCAGATGCATGTGAGACTCTGGAGCAGAAGCAAACATTGAAACAAGTTTTTTTAGATTTTCAAGATCTCTTTGCGGTGGACCCATATGACTGTGGTCGCACCGACATCCACACAACAATTCCCACGGACCCTGGCATGACTCCAGTGTTTGTGAAGCAATATCGCTTGTCTCTCGCATCAGTGGAGTCCCTTACTGAAATTAAGAACCTTGAGCCCCGTGGAATAATTCGTCCAGTCCACAGCACCTTCAATAATCTGGTGCTGGGGATTTTGAAGCCAAACGGCCAGTGGAGACTCTGTGCCGACCTTAGGGAGCTCAACAAATGGGTCCATACTTCCCGATGGCCTCTTCCCTACATTGACCAAGGGCTGGCCCAGATCCAGGGGTCACAGATATTCACTGCAATAGACCTAACCAGTGGGTACTGGACTGTACCTGTCAGTAGGGAGGACCAATACAAGCTGGCTTTCACCTTCGGGGGGCAGCAGTACACATGGACCCGGACTCCCTTCGGATACATCAACTCCGGCAATGAATTTAACATTTTTCTACACAAGGCCATGCCCGACCTTGGCGAAAGGGTTAACCTGGCCTATGTAGATGATGTCTTAGTCAAAAGCTCAACTGTGGAGGAACACATAGCAGAGATCCGTTATATTCTGACACAGTTGAGGGCTGCCTGAGCAAAACTCTTTTCAAAAGGCACAGTGGTGTAGGGCCCGTATCAATTTCCTGGGGCATGAGAATACTCCTCAGGGTCTCTGTCCCCAGGAAAAGAAAGTGGAAGCACACCAGAAATTAAAAGACCCCACAACTCTGCGGGAACTAAGGAGCCTCCTTGGACTAACTAATTACAGCAGAAATTTTATTGAGGACTAGGCCTCTGCCACAAGACCCCTGATTCATCTTCTGAAGGGAGGGGTCAAGTGGGAGTGGAGTCCAGAACAAGCTGTGGCAGTAAAACGACTCAAAAGAAGCCTCTCACAAGCGCCTTGCCTAGCTTACCCCGTCAAAAACAAGGAGTTCTTCTTGGAGACAGGGTTCTCAAATACATGCTCGACTGCAGTATTGTACCAAAAGCATCTCGTCTTCGAGACAGTTTTCTCTGGCACAATCATGCAAGTCAGCTAGACCTTGCGCGAGGGGACTCTTCTTGTTTTGGCCATATCTGACCTCTACAGGAAAGCCTTGAATTGACAGAACCCAGGAAGTAATTCGGGAATTACATTTCCAGCCTGGATTCTGTCACCTTGGAGGTATTGCAGAGGCTGCTGTGGAGTCTCCACTATGATGTGTTCCCCGTGGATAAACAGGCTGTAATTCTTCAATGCCCACACCGTTGCCAGGAGCGCCTTCTCAGAATCATTGAATTTCTCCTCCACAGAGGATAAAGTTTTACTTGCATAGGAGATTACTTTATTGACCTTGTCATGCTTTTGGTATAATACTGCAGTCTAGCATGTATTTGAAAACCCTGTCTCCAAGAAGTACTCCTTGTTTTTGATGGGGTAAGCTAGGCAAGGCGCTTGTGAGAGGCTTCTTTTTTTTTTTTTACTTTTATTTTTGTTGGCAGAGGTAGATTACCACAGACAACATGGCAGCCAGTAGGAACATAATACATAGTTACCAAGATACAATGGTACATGAGAGCAATTAACGGATAAAAAAGCACAGACAGGCAATCACAGGAAGTGACAGGGGCTGTATAACACTATGGGGATGAGTGCGATGAATCGTCTGCAGAAGAGGGCGTGTCCAGACCGTTGAGACTGCTATTGAAAGCAGTCCAAATATTTTTCGGCCGAGAGTGAGCCGGGAGGATACTGTGGTACTCCTCCTCGCAGTTCCTAGACCAGGTTAATATGTTCAGCCATTTCTGGAATGTTGGGGGGAGGAGGACTTCCAACCCTGTAACACACACTTTTTAGCAATTGCACAACTCGCATTTAAAGATTTTGCAGCACTTCTGGCGCCCTCTGCCCCCCACACACCAAACAATACCCCCAGTGGGTCAGGTTCTATGGCGGTATCACAGATATCGGACAAAGTTTTCAGGACCCTGTCCCAGAATGAAGACAGCACAGGGCAGTCCCAAAACATGTGTAGGTGGCCCGCATCCCCAGCACCACAGCGGGGGCAGAGCCGTGGGTCGGAGCGAGCAAACTTCGAGACTTTGCGTGGGGTATAGTATAACCTGTTAAACAGTTTGTACTGGATGGCACGGTAGCGAAAGTTCAATGAAACTCTATTGGTATGGGGGCACATTTTCATCCACAGCTGGTCGGTGAGCTCCAGCTCCAATTCAGATGCCCAGTTGTCCCGGGCCCGGAAAGGCTGAGGCGAGGTAGTATTTAGCAGATGTTTGTATAAGGAGGACACCACCCCGCGGGCCCCGCTCTAGTTGGCAATGTAGGTGATCCCAGGGGAATCAGGGGGTTCCTCTAACCCTGCGGCGAATATCTGTCCCCAGGCCTGTATGGTAGCTCGGACCGGGTCAATGGCAGAGTCTGGCTCGTATTGTCGGTGCTGTATAAGGGACATTATGTTAGTGCCAGATGCTGCAAGGGCCTCAAGCTTGACATGAGGGCGTGGGGTGGGCGGGTGGCGGGATCCAGTACCGCTGCAAGTCAAGGGCGGTGAAAGCACCTTTTTCGTAGGGAAGTGTCATAGCAAGCCATTTTTTATGCACCGCTCCTGAGTGCCACAAAAACTGAGCACATAACTTGTGTAAGTTTGAAAAGTATTTCTTACCGGGCCAGATAGGAACATTATTAAATATATAGAGCAGTTTAGGAAGCAGTATCATTTTTACTAGTGACAGTCTCCCAGCTAGAGATAGCGGGAGAGAGCGCCAGCGCGCTATCTTGGCCTCGGCCAGTTCTGCCGCCGCCCGGTAGTTGTTAACCAGGAGGGTGTCTTTAGTCAGGGACACATGAATACCCAGGTATTTAATCCCGTCGGGGGACCAGGGAGGGGGTACTCGGTGGCCGGTTGAGCTGTGGAGTTTGTGAGAGGGAAGAGTTCAGATTTGGTATAGTTGATTGTGAGTCTCTTTTTATTGGGGTCTCTGACAAACAGCAACACATCATCCGCGTAGAGAGAGAGATAATTTCAGGAGAGTCCTGCAGCTGTATCCCTTTGCGTGAGTGGTGCTCCCTAACGTAATCTGCCATAGGCTCGATGGCGAGGGCAAACAGGATCAGGGGGAACGGGCATCCCTGGCGGGTGCCTCTGAAGAGAGGGAACAGAGGTGAGGTCTGGGAGTTAACTCGGACCCTGGCCACCGGGGAGGTGTAGCAGTTTGATGTATGCGATCATCCTGGGTCCAATGCCCATGGTCTCCAGGACAAGCCATATGTACCTCCAGGACACCATGTCAAAGGCCTTCTGAGCATCCAAGGTGACTGCTACCGCACTCACACCCTGGTCGATGTGTGCCATGACGTTCAGGAGCCTTCTGATATTGTGTGACGTGGATCTCCCGGGGACAAACCCCGACTGGTCGTCATGCACCATGTAGGTCATGACAGGCAGAAAACGGGCAGCGATCACCTTAGCAAAGATTTTTGTATCCAGATTCATCAACGACAAGGGCCGATAGGAGCCGCATTCATCACTAGGTTTACCAGGCTTGAGCAGTACCGTGATGACGGCTTCGTGTAATGACGGAGGAAGGGAGCAAAGCCTGAGCGATTCATTCCATACCCCAAGCAGCTTGGGGGGCCAAGATTGCAACGTGCTCTTGATAAAATTCAGCCGTTAACCCATCGGGGCCCAGCGCCTTTCCTTTAGGGAGACTGGATATCGCCTCCACTATTTCATTGAGTGTGAAGGGGGAATCTAACAGGTCCCATGTGGCGGGGGAGACAAAGGTGGTGGGAATCTGTTCCAGGAGCTCTTGCATCTGGAAGTCGCTATGTTCGGGGGGCTGGGAATATAGGTCTGAGTAGAAGTCTGTAAAGATGTCAAGGATGTGCTGGTCAGACCACTGTGTGACCCCCTGTCTGTTCTTGACACAGGTTATTTGGGATTGGCCCCACTCCCCCCTTGCCAGCACAGCTAGTGTCCTCCCGGGTCTGTCCCCGTCGCCATACCTTCGAGCTGCCCGTGGGCGGCTGAAGTACTGGACTTCCCTGGAGGCTAGTTTGTTAAAGATTTTGAGTTCCTCACTGATCTGGGAGAGGATACTCGGGTCAACTGAGGCCGGGTGGGCACGTTCCAGGTCCCGCAAATTAGTTTCCGCGCGGGACAAGGCTGCTCTGATAGTTTTGAGGACACCTGATTCTCTAGAAATGGATGCATCCCTGATGAAGGCTTTGAACGCGTCCCATCGGGTCCCGAGTGTAGTGGACTGGGGAGTATTGTGTTCGAAATAGGTCTGAATGTCGGCGAGGATGTCCGCTTTAAATACAATGTCCTGCAAAGCAGATGATTTGAAACGCCATGTGTTGATTGTAGGGGCGGGAATTCCCAGGTCTAATGTTATCAGAATAGGTGAGTGATCTGTCAATGTGCGCGCTAGTATCCGTGACTCGGCTACCCTGCCCAGCAATGAACCGGACAACAAAACAAGTCTATCCTAGACGAGCTATCGTGTACTGAAGAATAGTAAGTGAACTCCTGCGCTTGCGGGTGTAGTATCCTCCATGCGTCATGAATGTCAAGTGTCGCCCTGTGGGTGAGCAATCTGCGCGCTCCGCCAGAGAGGGACCTATCCATTGCGGTGTCTAATATAAAGTTCATGTCCCCCCCCAAATGATCTGTACCCCAACATATCCTAGCAAGATGGATACCACCTGTTCAACAAATTCAGGAGAGTCGACATTAGGGCCGTAAGTATTCACCAACAAGTACTCCCTGTTGGCTATGTCGCAGTGCAATACCGTGTATCTCCCCTCGGGGTCTACATAACTCTTGTGGAGAACAAACTTGAGAGCTTTATGGATCATTGTCACCACCCCTCTGGCGTGCATGGAATAAGAGGTAAAATATCTGCGAGGACCCCAAGTTGGGGCTATACTTTTGATCAGGGGTCCCATAGAGTGAGTTTCCTGCAGAAGCAGTATTTTACAACCGTGTCTGTTGGCGTACGCCATACTTTTACGGGCCTTGGTGTAATTGCTCAGGCCCTCACGTTCCAGGACATTATTGCTACAGGCATGCTCTTCACACGACCCCTTTTTCTCATCCTTGACGCCATGGGCATTTCATACACCAACTACGCTGATGACACACAGATCCTCCTCACCCTCACTGGCAACTACGACACTGACTCCATGACCCTCAACAACCTCTACAACACCATCCAAGCCTGGATGGCAGACAATGGACTATGCCTCAACTCAGACAAGACTGAACTCCTCCTGGTAGGCTCACCCGACACGCTGAAAAATCTAGACTCCCAGTTCAGTCACTTCACCATAGACTCCATCAAAATACCTGTCTCAGAATCGGTCAAAACACTTGGCGTCTACCTAGATTCCAACCTATCCATGGTTAAACAAGTCAACGCTATAGCCTCTGCAGCTGCATATCATGCCAAACTAATCAACACAGTCAGGCCCTTTCTCTCCAAAGAGAACTGCACTAACATAGCCAGAGCCATCACTGGATCTAGGCTTGACTATTGCAATGTACTCTTCCTAGGTACATCCAACAAAAACCTAGAGAGGTTACAAATCATTCAGAATAGCGCTCTCCGGGCAGCCCAAGGCATTGCCAAACGAGAACACATCTCGGAAGCCAGAAAACGAGCACACTGGCTCCCAATAAAAGAAAGGATCATCTTCAAAACGCTGACACTGACTCACAAGTGCTTTCACCTTACTGCCCCCGACTACCTCTCCCAAAGGATCCACCCCGTCTCTACTACGAGGCCAACCAGATCACCATATACTAACATGCTTTCTGTGCCATTAGTAAAAAAAGCCAGAGCTGGCGGCTCCAGCTTCCCATATCTCGCACCCACTCACTGGAACGCCCTACCTCCTATAATCCGAGGTGAGGCCTCCCTTTGCACCTTCCGCAAATCCATAAAAACCATCTTATTCACATAAGATTCCTCGCACCAGCTGAATACATCTCCTATGTTCCAGTGCATAAACTGTTTGTAATGACCAACTGTACCAACCAAAACAGCAGCTCTATGCCTGTTGAATACATAATGTACTGATGAATGCTTCTTTGCCTGTAACTAAGCTCTTGCAAGTAACAGCGCCTCAATGCCCATGGGTTACTTGCGCGCTATATAAATTTAAATAAATAAAATAAATAAATGTCAATGACCTAGGTAACATCCCACCAATGGTGACGCAATGTAAAACCAGTGCGGGGGTCGCCCTCGCCGGGGCCCCCCCGAAGCACTGTGGTCTGCCAATCCACCTCTGCCTTTTTCCTTAACACACAAACAACCCTTACCACCCCCCTCCCGCACCACCCCATCTGAGCAGGCAGTGTTACGCCCCTCCCCCCACCCAAAAATACAAACAAGTCCCACGAAAAGGGGGACAACAGGCGGTGCACAACATGAGCCCGCCGGCCCATAGGCCCAACCGGGGCCATCGCCCAATTCCAAATCAAAAAAGGTAAACAATGCAATCGCAGTGGGGTGCGCGGTTGCCGTGTGGTGGGCTCTATAAGGATCATACATAACATCAGATAACCAGCGGTGTCTAATACAACATATATGAACAATGCATATGTTTTATGCCCAGTAAATAGTATGTGTTCACCCATGAGTCTAGTGGGTTGTATTGCCATCAACACATGAGGAACAAGCAGTGATGAACATATAGCAAAGATACTGAGTAAACAGCAATTAGTCATCTGCCATCGGATTGTCGTTAGGACCAGGCAGCGGTATTTGTGAATCTATGAATTTGACAGCCTCTTCAGGCACTGTGAAAAAAAACAGCTTCTCTTTGAAGATAATCTTAAGCCTGGCGGGGAAGAGAATGGCGTATGGGACATTGCGCTCCTGTAGAAGTTTCTTGACACCCAGGAATTGACGTCTCTCCTGTTGCACCGCCACCGAGAAGTCAGGAAATATCTGGATGGTGTTGGAGTCAAGGCGTAGTTTTCTTTTCTCGCGAGACAGGCGTAAAATGAGGTCCCGATCCCTATAATTGAGAATCCTGGGGATGATGGGCCTGGGGAAGTCCCCTGGCCTAGGGCGCGGGGACAGAGCCCGATGCGCCCGTTCCACCGTGAAGAAGGGGGATAGTGCAGGGTTCCCCAGCAGGTCCTTCAGCAAAGTTTCAACTGCCAGCTCCATGCGTCCCTTCAGAGCATTCTCGGGGACCCCAATTATGCGAAGATTGTTTCTACGCGAGCGGGACTCGAGATCATCACACTTAGATTTCACCAGCTTCATGTCGCGGGACAGGGTGGCCACAGTGTCCTGAAGGGTGTGAAGCTGGTCTTCATTAGCCCCAATTCTATTTTCCGCCTCGGTTATCCGTGGTCCCATCTGGTCAACCCGTGATTTTAGAGAGGCGACATTGGCATTCATGTCGTCCAACTTCTCGTGAAATGAGGCAAAGTTCTTGGCCATTGACTCATCATGGCAGTGAGACCCGGGGCCGGTGCACCAGAGGGGGGCCCAGACTCAGGGTCGTACCGGGCAGATGCCACGGCATCCCGGTCCGTGCATGGGGCCGCTCTTGCATACTTGTCCATGGTGCCCATCTTGTGCAACCCTCTAGACTTGTTAGGCATAGCACATGTGGCGGGGAGTGACCCTACCGGCCGGCCCAGTTTACAGTAATGCGCCGAGGCGCAATAGCGGGGAACACTTTCCAGATGCAGCAGGCTGCTATGGTCATGCAGGAGTGCAGATGGGCTGGGGACCCATTAGATTGAACACTATCCAGATGGCCCTTGGATTTGCGTGTAAGGCAGGCGGGGAAGTATATGCGGTCCAGGTATCAATATTGGGAGTCGCATGGGCCGGAGGAAGCCGCTGTAGGGCCCTGACGATGAAAATTAGGCCAAAGAGAACATGCAGGATGGTAAATGTAGAGTGTCACACTGCCGGCGCATGGCCAGGGTCGATGTCTGCCAGATTGACACCTGATGCCACCCACCCGGCCAGGAATGCCCAGTGCCCAGGACCTGGCGCCAAAGGTGGTGCAGAATACCGCGCCCCCAGAGGGGCGTCGAATTGTGTATGTGGCGTGGCAGCGGAGGCCCCCAGTCCAGTGATGGCCAAGAGAGGGCATCCGGGCGTTCAGAGATGACAGAGGCCCCCTGCGGCCTGCCAGCCCAAAGAGCAGGCGGTGGCGCGGAGCGGGTGGGCCGTATGAGGAGGCACCAGGACTAGGAGCAGCAGCAGCAAAGGGAGGGCCGGTCTCCGCCCAGCCCAACTCCTCACCTGAACGCGGGTGCGGTCCGGCACCCGCGGGGGAAGCCGCCCCGTGTCGCCGACACGAGCAGTGAGTACACTGTGTCGAGCGGCCGCCCATGAGCCAAAACCGCATCTCAAATCCTTATTTCTCCCACGATCGTGATTACCGCACGCAGAAAAGTTTGCCGCAAATTTTGTCTCAGGAAAATCTATAACATGTAAAGTAGCTTTTCATTGCACCCGACCTCAAAATTAAGTTTTCTCATTGCTTATTGCTCTCAAATCATTGCTAGTGTTTGTCTACTACCATATAAAGCGGCTCCCATTAGTATTTCAACAATTTCTGTGATTTAGCCCATTTTTTGTGTTTTACTTCTTCCATTCAAAGCCAATTTCAAAACCATTTTTGACAGTTTGCCAATTAGTTCTGTTTCTCTCTTGTGTTTGCTGGGGGCTGAGGGGAATTGGGATTGATATATTTGCTTGAATTCTGCATTCCTGAAACCTGTTCTCTCTCCTTCTATCTCTCTACCTTGCATATTGGGGGGGACTGAGGGGTGTGTAGGGGGAAAGAGTAACCACATTGATGTTGATTTGAACATACAACCACAAAAGTATTATTGCTGTGCTGCATTGTTTTTGCGCATTATTACTCCTTATGATTAAAGAAATTGTTGAGTGGCATCACCCGATTGGTGATTATTGCATAACCATTATTGCATAACCATTAAAAATAGTGTGATTATATTGTGAATATATATAGATAAATATTTTAACTTTGCAAACCAGCCTGATTCCTGGTTCAGTGTGACCGGGGGGGGGGGTTCAAAGAGAGGGGCGTGATATAAGTGGTACATTGTTCAGAATAAAAGAACTTTTAGACACAAATAAATAAGGGTTTCCGTTGTGCATTCCATGCTAGGCATTGACTTAGGTGAAGTGCCGGATTGAAATCACTTACAACTTTGTAGTTTGTTTATTTAATTGTTTTTTATAACACGCCTAGTAGCGTCCCTGAGTTCAGTTTCTAAACACGGATCTGGGATTCAAACCTGTTGCACTGCATGGTCTTGCTTCGAAGACCAGTGTGTTGCCCCTGTGCTATCCTCCGTTTCCCTGAGCTTGCACTATCCTGACCTTCCTTTACATGAAAGGGTGCATCTTACTAGAGGAAATGCACCTTTTCTTCCTTCCTATTTATTTTGTATTCCTTTCCAACACTATTCACATCTCCGTTTATCCACCCTTCACACGAATAGTCAATAGCCTATCTTTAAGATTGGAACATGGACTGTTTAACCCCTAATTTGTATATGCTGTTGGATGAATCGAAGTACAGGTGGGTGGGGGGGGTAAAGGTGTGCATGAACAACTTGGCTGAATGCGGTGTCCTATCAAGGATTCCTAATTCTGGCTCAGTTCCATTTTCATTTTTGTCTGTTTTTCTTGGTGATGTAATGTATACCTCATTTCTTTGTCAGGGACTGCACATCAAGTAGCAATTAATGGCAAATGGCCCATGAGGGCAGGTTTATCCTTACTGACCAATTATGCAAAGCATCATTTAGATTTCAAACATTGATTAGCAGAGTTTGCTAATTAAAATATTTTTGATAAGCAAACAAACCTATTTGATTAGCAATGTTGTACTTCATTTTTTTTAATGTCGCCAGAAGTTATTTGTACCCAAGACATGAAATCAACAATATTTATATGTACCACTGAAGTAAGGCATTAGTGAGATGAAGTAAGGCATTAGTGAGACGAGTCTGTAAAATGTAAAGGTGTGCTGCATGAATGGACACCAATTTGTAATTATTTGAAAAAGAGAGAACTTTTCTTGCCTAGCACCCCCACACAGGTCTTTGGTGCTTTTAAGAGTAGAGCACCCTCTCTCCATTAGCCCCTTTAAACTTGTGAACAGAAAAATGAGGGTAGAGGGAGCCCTGGGGGCAAGAGAGGAATGGAGGATGAGCTGTGTTTTCATTGAACGGGGTAATTTAAATACCTACCTTTGCTACACAAGTGTCAATTTAATTAGAAAACCTACAGAATTGCTATACAACACTGCTTATTTTATGCCTTGATTTATGTGAAAAGTTCCATATCTTCCAGGAAATGTTGCTATTCAGGTTCTTAACTGTGATAGGTATGAGTGTTTTCAAAATCAACTTCCATCCAGACCCCAGTTGATTGGTTGATTTGAGAAAGAAATGTTGAATTATATACTTTGAAAAAAACGACACCTTGTAAGGTGGGATAGTCACAAGGTTGGTCTGATTAATTCTGAGCACGTTTGGAGGTCTGAAAAAAATTGAGTTTGAGAGAAAAACAGAGGTGAGACAGGGCATTAAAGGCTTTTGAGTACAATACACAAGCTTTTGAAAGCTATATGCTTTTTTAACGGGAACCAGTGTACGGATCAATAGGCTGGAGGAATAAGATCTTGTTTCTTCCATTTTAGTAACATTTTTGCCACTGCATTTTTGATTCTTTGAAGACGTTGAAGTTCTGGTGCGTCTGGGTAGATGCTGTTATTTAAATCTATTCGGGAGAGTGCCAAGGAGTTAATAACTGTTACTCGTTGCGGAAAGGAGAATTAAGTATGCATCTTATTTTCTTAAGCTGGAAGAAGCAGAATTTGGACACTGTATTAACTTGACCTTTTAATGTAAGAGAATTGTCTAGAATGACTGAGATTTTTTACTTCTTGTTTCGGTCTTGGGCAGGTGCTGAGTTTTCTAACCAGAAGGAAAGGATGAGCGGATTATGTGTATTATTGATGGGCATAATCTCGGTTTTATCTAAATTGTATTTTAAGTAGTTTGTGTCCATCCAGACCTTAACTGCAACTAGGCAATTTTTTTGCTGCCGAAAGCTGAGGATTTGTTGCTTGATCGAGATCTCTCAAAATGTAAGTATCAGCATAGTTAAAAAATACTAGACCATGTTGGGGTATGATTTTTATTAGTGGCTGTCTAAACAGGATGGGCGATAGAGCAGAGCACTGTGGGACCCGCAGGTTACAGGCATGGGTTGGGAAAGTAATCACAAACAAGTGACCTACGCTGATTAGCCTTCAGTGTGGGTTGCACACCCTTATAACCACTCTTTGGTTGTGTAAATTTGATTCCATATGTGACATTTAAGATAAGAATTTTTGGAATTTTGAAGTATTTATAACGCGCTCAAGATGGACCCAACCGTATAGTGGCGCAGATCGTATTTTATCGTCAAGCTGTTAAATGAGATTAAAATTCATAAGTGTATCCAGAACAGTAGCAATATAATCAGTTCCTGTAAATAACATTTTCTTTAAACAGGAACGTTTTAAGTGCTTTGCGGAACTTAGGCAGAGTATCCAAGGTCCTGATTTCCAGGGGTAGGCTATTCCAAAGTTTTGAACCATACACCGAGAATCTTCTATCTCCTCTTGATACAAATGTGGAGGATGGGATGATTAGCAGTGCTTGGTCATTTGATCGTAAACATCTGGACGATTGGTAGTACCTACGTTTATCCTTCAAATAGTCTGGTGCCAAATTATTCAAGCATTTGAATACCAGACAAGCTATTTTAAATTTTATCCGGTCTTCAACTGATAACCAATGAAGAAGCTGACGAAGGGAAGAAACATGGGAACTTTTCTTTAGCCCATAAATCTGCCTTACTGCTGCATTCTGCGCTCTTTGTAATCTACCAAGTTGTTTTTTTGGACATTTGTGAGCGCTCCCACCACCTGTACATGATCTTCTTTTAGGATATACAAAAGGGTTTGTTAAAAAAAGCCTCAAGGAATAATAGATGGCTTTTACCTTTGCACCAACCTGTCTGTCGCTACCCAAATCTTCTTGCCAGATGCAACCAAGATTCTTAACTTTGGAGGAGAATGTGAGTTCAACTCCTAATAGTTTTGGGAGTGGTTGATTTTTGATGGAGGCCATTAAACTTTCTGGGCCAAACGGAATAAACTCTGTCTTTGCAGCATTTAATTGTAGTTGATTGGAGGCCATCCAATCACTAACTTCCTGGAGGCACTCGCCGATCTTAACCAGTGTTTCTTTGACCTTGTCTATAGTAATAGAAATCTGAGTATCGTCCGTGTAAGACTGGAAACTAATTCCACGACATCTCAGAAACTCCATGAGCAGTCGGAGATATAAATTAAAAAGGAGCGGTGACAGTGATGACCCCTGAGGAACCCCACAATCCATCCCACTAGGGACTGATGTAAAGGCCTCCAGTTTAACACACTGTTGACACCTCTCCAGAAAATACTCGAACCACCGGATAGCTTGTTCTGAAACCTTTCCAACAGCCCTCAGTCTTTCCAACAAAGTCTCATGATTAACCTTATTGAAAGTGGCTGACAGGTGAAGCATCACTAACCGCGAGATCTTGCCCTGTTCGTCATAGACTGTAAGCAGCGTCGTTTCCGTGCCGAATTTAGGACGGAAACCGGACTGTAAAGGATCAAGAACAGATTCCTCCTCAACAAACGCCTGAAGTTGTTGGGTAACCACCTTCTCCAGTATTTTGCCTGGCCAGGGAATACCAGCAATGAGGCGATAGTTCTGAAGAACTAAAGGATCCAAATTAGATGTTTTCAACAATGGAGTTAGTGTGGTATCTTTAAGTATTAATGGTACTACTCCCTGATCCGATGATTTATTTACAAAGGAAGTAATAAAAGGAGCCATTTCATCGGCCATACGTTTGGCTGCAACTGCTGGTAGCGGAAATAGACAGTCGTTTGTAGGTTTTAAATTTTTCATCAATATACATATATTCTCCACTGTAATATGATGAAAATTAAACTGTTTCTGGGGGGAAGCAATTTGCTCTCGGACCATCATGTCCTCTGTGGAACTTAGTAGCACTGGGACAGATGGACCAGGATTCAAAGTAGCACTATTGTTCTTAATTGTGACAATTTTCTCCACTAAAAAGTTGTTTAAGGCATTAGCCTGTGCCAACGATGGGATAATGGGTAGATCCCCACTACATGGATGATGGAATTTCGAAATAATAGAAAAAAGTTCTCTTGAGTGATTACCAGCGTCATTAATTTCCTTATGGAGGAATATACGTTTTGCCTCAAAAATAGCTTTTTTATAAAGTGTAAGTGCCTTTTTAGCTTTAGTGCTGTTTCCTTCCGTAGCTTCCTTTTGCTATCTTCGATGTGTCAGACAAACTTCTTTACGTACCGGAATACGGTTTTGAGAAAACCAGGGGTTTGAAATCCTCTTACGCATGGGTTTTTCTTGGTGCAACCCTAGAGCAGATTACCTCCATGACTTTAGTCCCGGCAAGAAATAAGTCTTCACTGGACAGTGTGTTGTCCACCACATTCATCACCTCCTGGGCAGATATGTTATCTAAATCTTTATAACGCCGAGATAATATCCCCAAAGTCTCTATAGTGCTTTGTGAGTTATTTATTTTGGCCGTTAATGTGAACACTTGCAACAAATGATCTGACCAGCAAAGAGGTATATTATCCAAGAGTGTGATGCAGCTTCCTCTTGACAATATCGCATCCAGGCAGTGGCCCTTATTATGGGTAGATAATATTCCTAATGGATTAATACCATGGTTACCTAAGATGTCCCAAGGTTCCATAGATCCTGGGTGACTTTGGTCATCTAACCATAGATTCTAATCCCCTAGCACTAAAGTCTCTGCCAGTTTCATAGCCTCTGTAACTAAAAAATGATCAAGATTTTCCAGAAATTCCTTGAATGCTCCTGGAGGCTTATATCCCAGAACCACATGAACAGCTGATTTAGGAGATAGCTGGCACGTAAATTTCCCCACTTGTGTGTCATGCCCCCAGTCAAGTAGTTTAAAATGTGAGATCTGAAGGTCATCCCTATAAATAATGGCAACACTGCCGCCATGTTTGCCTACTCAGTCAATGTGTTGAATATAAGATTTATCAGGAAGCAGATTATGAAAGATTGCTTGTGAAACTTCCTCAACTACTGAACGCCGTTCCAGGCTGTAAAACAGGCCAAAACAGGCTTCACGTCAGTTTTGCCCTGGGTTTGCACCTTGATGACACGCTCGGGACGCGTCATTATTCAAGATAATGGGGAATGTAGTTTGTTTAGTTTGTTTCTTCGGCCACAATGTTAATGTATTCGCAAGAAGGTAAGCAAGTCCAAAAAGGACTATTAAGCAATCCGATGTTTTCAGAGAATACAGGTAGTCTTTTGCACTATATCTATGTTGCAATCAGCAAGTCCACCAAAACGATGTTCACAAGGTTAACACAATACTACACTACACAATTTTAAAAACTGAATTTAAAATATACTGAAATGCAATTATATGCTAAAATTCACAAGATGCAAATACCGAGGGCCTCATTACAACTCTGGCGGTAGCCGTGCTATTAAAAACGGCACGGCTGCCGCCAGAATTGCATTTTTTCCAGCACCCGTGAATGGGCAAGAACCGGGTCATGCCGAGTAAGGCGGACCTGGTACTTGCCCATTTTCGGGTCTCGGAATCAAGGGCCTCCTCATCCCCATTCTGTCCCATAGGGCTGAATGTGGATGGGGACGTCGGATGCACCGGCACAACTCTGCATGTGCCGGTGCATCTGACGTGCTCTGCTCGCGGGTGCCGTTACACCCGCCAGGAAAAACCTGGCAGGTGAAACGGTTCCCGCGAACAGAGCCCGTAGTATGGCGGTCCAGGAAGTACAGTACCGGCATGCTTACCGGTACCGTACTTCCCAGACCGCCAAGCTCGTAATGAGGTCCAATGTAACAGTATTATGTGTAAATAAGTAGATGCTTCTCAAACAACTCTATGTATTTGATTAAAAAAAAGTAATTGCAGATGCAAGTAATTGCCAATGCATTTTGCATTTCGGACTGTAATTAGTCCTTCATCATGGCATCTTTACATACTCTGATCAGTATGATATCGGTATAAATATATACCAAAAACAACATTCACGAATGTAAGCAGGAGAGAACCATGTTAACCAAAGATTCCATCAAAGGTCCGCCGCATAGTGGCAACCAAAATAAGGTGAAGTTTAACACATACCAGTATGAGGTATTAACCAGATGAACAAAGTCACAAAAAAAAGAAAAGCGAAAAAAATAGGGTAAAGATCCCTATGTTCATGGCGTTTCAATCATGGTGCATGTACATTTCATCATATACAGAAACCAATATTCAATTCAATTTGCAAACACGTTAGGCCACAGGACATACATACAGAAAACAACAGTAAACAGAATATAGAGAAAGAAAAATGAAAAGAATTTGTAAGCTACTGCACATAATAGGCATTTCATCTACATATCGTCAGATTACCAAGTGATCATGACACTGTGCCTCGTGAGCAACAATCTCTCAACTCAACCTTATGGATCTGGGTAAATGTTGTCACGAATAAGTGTGCTAGTCGGGAGAATCTAGTCTGTGATCTCTCCAAAACAATGACTGTGCTCTCTTAGCATTTTGTAGCATAACCACCACGACAGTGTAAGTAGCATAAAGGTTTCAGTGAAATCGGTACAAGTGAACCACCTGAAAAGTACGGGTAAATGTAGTGATAAATAATTGTGCTAGTTGGTAGAATCTAGCCTGTGATCTCTCCGAAACAATGTTCGTGATCTTGTAGCATAAACACCTTGACAGCTAAAGTAGCAAAAAATTCCCAGTGAACGCGGCACAAGTGGCCGCCTGAAAATTACTAACCTTAAGTATCAAATTAGCCATCTTCAACTCGGGAAATCCCAATGCATGAAGAAATTCGTCATCTAATAGAAAAAGCGCGTACCTGTCTGAAAACATCTCCGTCTATCATGTGATTGTAGAAAGGAAAGGACCCATGCATACTTGCTGGTGTCTGTCAGTAAGACAGAAGTGGATCCAGTCCAAGGCTTTATCTCATAAGAGCCTGGAGAGAAAAGTATGTCATGATCAACTGAGTCGAAAGCGGCCGACAGATCCAGTAGTATAAGGATCACAGATTGATGCTTGTCCATTTTCTCTCTTAGCCCTTCTAATATTGAAGTTGTGATATATTCGGTCCATATTGATTCCGGTCTAGTATTCCTGAGCTTTCAGTAAAACATCATTTTTGAGACACAACTGCTCTCTCAAATTGTTTGACTAACAAAGGAAGTTGTGATATTGGCAGAAATGTCCTGGGTCATCAGGATCTAAAGAGGTTTTTTGATTAGAGGTTCTTTTTCCATTTAGATGGCCCTACCATTAACGTAACTAAGGACAGGAGAAGACTCCCTTCTCCTGGTTGCTGTGTTTTGTCACAGCGTTTTCTATGTTCTTTCGTTCCACTCAATAAACCACACGCAAATAGTCTCCTGTTATCTTCTGAATTAAGTTCTGTAACGCTTGTAGGGACTGACAGTCTTCCTCTCCCCAGGTCAACAATCTTATTTTTGTATACATTCTTTCTCTCTTTCTTGTTAGGTTATAGCCTCTCTTCCCAGAGTGCTGTTTCATGTGTGAGCTTTGACTTCCTGGTCTTCTGGGTGTGCATTTCAAAATTACTTTATTTATTATATTCTCTTTCTCATCTTCGGGACCTGGGTTGACTTTACCCTTTTCACAAGACAGCGGGTTTTCAATTCTACTCCTCTCACACTTTGTGTATTTCATGTAGCCCTGAACATGGTTCTCATTCCACTGCTTATTTCCAATAACTTTCTCATTAGCACTGGGATGAGTTTTATTTGAGTTATGAGTCCCTCTTAACTGTCTGGTAATCCTGTATTACCTTCTGTTTTGAGGGGTAACATAACCGGTACCAGTAAGGGCTTGGCCTCTTTCTTGGCTCTCTAGCTCACTTGTTGCACCGTCTGGTTCACATGCATTTTGTTACCATCTTCAGAATCAAATTTGTTGTTTATCCTGGATAAGGAGTGGTTTTCTGCTGTCAGTGATACCTGTGCTGTTCTGCAGGTGGACTGGCAACCACCATTTCTGTGTGGTCACCCCACCATCAAACTCTCTCTTCAGTCGCGATGTATTTTCTTCCACTCTTATATACTAGTCTCTCAACGTCTTTGGCTCTGCACCGGAGCTCGACTGACTTACGTGGGCTCTGTGTTCTGTGAGAACGATGCCTCCTTCTGATCTGCTACTGTTTTCCGCTTCTCGCCCTCTCTCGCTGTCTCTCACTCTCTCTGGTCATATCGGCCCATTTCAGCATCCTCAGCACAGTCCATTGGAGAGACTGATTCAAAGGGATAGCCTTAGTTTTCTGTTGTGGATAGCATGAGTTCACTTCATCTGTATGGAATTGATAATGCTCCGTCATGTTGGACAAATCCATACAGGCCATCACTTTAAAGGCATCGGGGAGTTCCTCACAGGAAAGGGAGTCCTTATCCCCAAGGGGGGAGGAGGTCTCTTCCGGTGCGGTCCCACGTTCCTCAGGGGAGGGTGTTGCGGGGTGGGCTCACCTCCCTAGCCTCACGGGGAGGGTCCCTCATTGGGGAGAAGAGAAGAATTTGTCACAGTGGGCCCCTCTATTTAATTTCTATTTTATTCTGTTTTCTGTGTAAAGTTGCACGCAAAGAGATTAACTAGAGATTGAGTTGGTTAGTTCTGGTGTTTCAGGACTGGCACATAATTCATTTACCACTGTGAATAGAGTTTGGGTGGAATTAGAAGCCAATTCAATTTTTGGGATATAGTAAATATTTCTTTTGCCTTAACCCCCCTTAAGTATGCTCGTCC
This sequence comes from Ambystoma mexicanum, assembly GCF_040938575.1. Taxonomy (NCBI): domain Eukaryota; kingdom Metazoa; phylum Chordata; class Amphibia; order Caudata; family Ambystomatidae; genus Ambystoma; species Ambystoma mexicanum. The sequence goes on along the minus strand of NC_090929.1, from coordinate 1,469,474,111 downwards.
TTTTTCCATAGATGTGTATAATAGCCTGGCACTTAAGGTTTAAAGATCTTTCTTTTTTTTATAACTACGTTGATGTTGTTTGAGTTCCCAGAGGTTTTTGGATTATACAAGTGGTGCCAGTGTCTCTCCAGGTTTTTCCCCCTCAGCTGCATGATATTCACTTCTGGTGTGATCCATTTTCTGACTCGTCTTTTGTTTCTTGAGGTAGATTGCATTGCTATTATGATGATATCCAGTACCTCCATTGTGCAGGAATTAATGTTTATTTTGCTTCAGTTCTTATCGAACTATTCACACAAATCAAAAAAGAACAGCAATAAATTATACATACATTATATTACAAAGTCATAAAATAATCAACTTTATACAAAATAAACATTCACCGAAATCAACCGTATTCACATTACATACAGCATATACAACCACGTCTAAATCAGCCTTGTTCGCATTGCATGTAGCCCGCCAACCCCAAACTTCGGGCCGGCTAGTCCATCTACGCAAGTTCACTCCCAAAGGCTTGCCAGATGTTGACCAGTGCAATTGCCCTTGCAAAACTACACTCTGGGATCCCTTTTAGCCAAAAAAGTTTATTTTGGTTATCTTGTAATCTTTCCGCCAAGTGCACATAGTATCTAAGATAGTACTTGAACATCTCTTTGCAAGCAGTAAGGTCATTGTAAAGACCGGGGGGAGGAGTGGGGAGTCTGTACTTCTGCTCTATATATGGTAGAGGAGAGGCACAGAGGACCCCAGCCAAGATTCTCTATTAAGGTAGCAATGGACAAGAAATCAAGGCCTAGCTTCTCAGGAGTTGATACGGGCTGGTTCTTAAGTACAGGGCCGGTCTTACACCAGATTGCACCCCAGGCGGAAAGCATCGTTGGCGCCCCCCCCAAAAAATGTCAACCACATACATTGTATGTGACAATTGGGGTACATTATGCATACATTACAATGGCGACAAAGATAAGGTTAATAGCCGCTGATTATCACAGATGGCCAGCCGCCAGAGAGCTTAAACATGAAATGCCCACTGAAGGGCGCTAAACCCTTCTTTGTCAGAAAATGGTTGGTGCGAAGGAACCAGTGTTAGAAGGTAATTGAGAAGGCAAGGAGGTGATAACACTTCTGTACATCCTGTGGGAAGAGAATGCAGCTTGTAATGCAAGTGCTGCAAAGCACACACTTAAAGCCCCAGAACAAAAATAGAGAAATGTATATATTGCAAGACTGATGTGTTAAAGAGAGTTGATATACCCAATAGGTTCTTTTCTCTTGTGTTATTAATTATAATGATTCATAAGTAGCCCATTTATGTATCATGCTTCATGCCAGATTCCTGCCTGCCAAGCACTGGAATAACAGGCGATATTACAAATTTTGCTACTGCGCAAATGTATTTACCCCTGAAGTATGAAGCGTTGAGTGATGACCTGGAACTAGCAGCCCCTCACCTGCCGGCTGCCTGTTCCCCCATAGCCCAAGTTCCCTGCTTTGCAATGTTGCCTGCCCCACATCTGGTGCCATTTTCTTTCCCCTATGCTGCTGCTTTCGTTTTAAACATCCCCATTTCTGTTAGCCCTCTGATGGGGTCTGTGTTGCCAGAAACTTTAATGCTCATTTTGTTGACCTCAGAAGGATGAAATCTGCTTTGCCAGGATTGAAATCCTGAACCTACAAGTTGCACACAGAAGTATGCAGCATGAGCTTAAACCACTGCCCTATATTACAAGGATAATAATTTTCTCTGATCAATTTTGCAAACAAGTGAAGGAAACAAAACAAGTTGCCTAAATCGATGATAAAATTGCATTTTGTGTGCTTTTTTAATGTTGTAGAATGGTCATTTGATTCATGTTTGTAAGTTAAATGTGCATAAAGTTTCAACCCAAAGATATGAAAGAGCTTTGACATTTAAAGAAAGGCACATTTTGGATAAAAATGTGTTAGTGTACACTTCATGAGAAACGTTCCAAACTGAAGACACTACTACATGACACATATGTGGCTACACATATGCACCGCACCTCTCGCCATTGCCCCCTTGATGTTTTGGTAGCCAAATATTGCCAGGAACACAGTCCACTGGGGGAAAGGCTGAGAGGACAAGTCAAGGGAGTAACCAAGTGCTGCTTATTTACGCAATTTGTTTACAGGACTGCAGAGAGACAACTTTGAAGCCCAAGTACTCCGTTGGAGTGTACACTAAGCAAAAACCCTTGACTCATTCTTTGGTAGACTACGGGTGTATCCATATGTAGTACAAATAATTTTGATTTATGTAGTGCACACCATTGGCTGAAATGTCCTTTACATTGCTCATTGGACTATCACTTGTGATCCATGACTCTCTCAATAAAAAAGTCTATTTAATTATATACTACATTTACTGAAGTGGTCTTTTTTTAATTTTAAGTCTATTTTGAACATGCATAAGGCCATCCTTAAAATAAATAAATAAATGCAAACAGCATGGTAAAATATATAGTTATTTAAACCAATGTGGCATGGTCATGCTTATTTGTTTGTGCCCCCCCCCCAGTTGTATTTGTGTACCGAGCTGAGCCACCCACTGTTGATTTTTCAAGGTGCCCCAACCCATGTGTTCCCATTGCATATTTCCTGCTTTTCTTTCTATGCAAAGCTATTGGAAATGTTCAATGAAATGATTGCCCCCTCCAACCTTGTCCCTGTGCTTGCAACATCATGTGATAATCACTCACCCATGTTCAAACAGCTTACCCAGCAGTCTAGCATGTTCTTTTTCTCTGAATGACCCCCTTCTGACAGGAACACGGAAGAACATCATACTGTGCAGGCATTCTAAATTAAAGATACCCTCCTTTAAATTGTTGGTTTCCTCTGAATTACCCCCTTCTGACAGCGTCATGGGAGAGCTTCTTGCAGTGAGGCACTCTGAATTAAAGATGCACTCCTTTCTATAGTTTCTTTACTTTCTTTACTCTGAATGACTACTTTCTGACAGACATGGAAGAGCTTCTTGCAGTGAGGCATTCTGAATTAAAGATGCACTCCTATAAATAGTTGCTTTGCTTTGAATTACGCCCTTCTGACAGAACTACGGAAGAGCTTGTTAAAGTAAGGTGTTCTAAATTAAAGATGCACTCCTTTAATTATGTGAGCAGAGAAGTAAGCACCATAGATCTTATAAAGAGACCCCTTCAGTCTCCTCATTTCCACCAGTAGTCTCTTCACCACCTATAACTGCCATGGGCCCTCCCCAGAATTCTACAGCACGCTTCCCCACTCCCACTCAGAACACACAAACCTCTTCAGAGCATTCAAAGCAAATTCAGGCCTATAAGGAAGTAGAGAATCCAAGATAGCGAAGAAGAACAAGGAGTGAGGAAGAGCAGGAACGAGGAGGAGGAAAGATTAAAGATAGGAAAAGAAGGGGAGGAGATGGAAGAACTGAGAAATAAGGAAAGAGACCGTTCTCCAGTAACGCCACACGTTTTGCAAATGAACTTTGAGCAAGAGAAATGTGACATTAGTAGAAACATCACCTTGTATGTGAATTGTGGATGACTGTGTGAATATACTGTCATTGCTGTATCGTAATCTGAAAAAAGCTGTTTGTAATAAAAGAAAACCAGGTCAGGTGTACATGCAAATAAAAAGCTGCTGCCTCCCAGGGCTTGCTTTAGTTAGGCAAGGCGAGAGTTCATGTGCATTCCTCTCTGTGGCTGCAGTATTTGTCATGTGCCCTTGTGCAGAATGGCAGTTTCATTTTCAGAAGGAAAACGTCTCTAACTGCAGCGTTTCCAATTTGAAAACATTACAAGTAATATCTAGGACAGGAGATAGAAATGCTTTTGTGTGCGGTAGAGAAGATATCTTAGGGATAAGAGCAGTGGTGTTCTCAAAGATAACCAAAGACGTAGAGCTACACCTGTTAAGCCTGGGTCTTTACATAACGCTTACTGGCAGCAGCAAGACTGTCTCTGCGAGTTTGTTTTCACAGGTTAGAATAGCATTACAAAGCTTATAAGTGTTAGTAAAATAAATACCTGTGATATGAACTCTTGTGATAGCGGCCTGCATTAACAAAACATGTTTCTTCCATACCAACCGTCGGGGTGAGAACATTAAACAGCAGTTGCTGCCCGTCACCTCTTCCCTTGCGCACATCGGTGCAGCTGATCATGTGAGGTGCCTGAGAGGCACATTTGAAACATTTGTTGCCATCTGCAAGAATGCCTCACGTTGCTCAAGTACTGGTGGTGACTCATCTCGCAGGCTGAGGCAAACATTTAGCTTTAAGGTGAAATACGAGGGATACAAAGCCATGAAATCCATCCGTGACGGCCGGCCCTGGAAGCACCAGAACTACCAGCCTGGGGGGAAAATGCCCTCCTGGCCCCTGGCCATGTCCTCCCCTGCTGGAGGACTCTGAGCCATGGCGGCGCCCCCTAGAGGCTGGCAGGCACGTCAGCCTGCACAGCCTGATGCAAAGACCGGCCCTGCTTAAGTACAGTGTAGTCCCCAAGCACCCACAAAGGAATGTCCGCACACTGTATTGGTTAAAACACAGTCTTTATATAATTAATATTCAAGGTTAGGTACAATATCACGATAACTCACTTTGTACTCGGTTATCTATAATGGCAAATATACAGTTCTACGTGGTACCACCATTACTATTAGATCTCTTTAAAGTGCATCAACTATACAATTAAATGGCACACAAATCAGTTCGTAACGGGAACCAACAATAGATATTAGAGGAAAGCAGTTGGTTAGAACAATTGGCAGAATACTGGCCCCTACCACTAGACACAGTTCTGTGTGGAGATCCCCCCCACCTGGGCAACCTGTAGAATAAAGAAATATTACAAGCCCAGTCCATATATTGTTCACAAGAGACTTTCCAATAGTTCTGCAACCCCAAAGTATCTGGCGTTGTAGCGTTCCTCTTCGGGGAATCGCCGGCCCTTCTTGAGTGCCCTCCCTTTAAGGCAGGAGTCACGGGTCGTCGAATGTCCGACGGAGAACAGGGTGAACTGCGGCGGTGAAGTGGCAGCTTCTTTCCTAGCGGTGCTCGTCGATGGGAAAGCGTAAACGTCCTGCAAGGAAGGGGCATGCGGGGCACCTCGATGTAGATAGTTCTGGACCGCAAAGAGTTTGAAGAACTGTGACCTAGCAAGGGCGTTGAGTTGTCGGCGTCTCTGTGGTCTTTGCGTGGTGAGAAACCCACCGGCGGATGCTCCTCGGCGCGCCGACGGCCTGGCCTTCTCTGGCGCCCTAAGGCGGGCGGCGGTGCGGACAAGCGCGTCCATGAATCGAATGTTCTTAGGCAACGGGAGCATGGCGGCTCCGGTTGCAGACGGCAGTCGTCGACAGTGGCGGACAACAGTCTGGGCTCTTCTCTTTGGTATTCCATGGCAGTGCCCATCTCCGGTCGACAGCCTGCCGTAGGTCTGTCTACCAGTGTGTTTTGGCAAAGATCAGCTGGTGCACGATAGTCCCTCGTAGCTCGGTCCTCTCTGGGTCAGTCCTTGGAGACACAGCAGCTTTCAGATTGATGAAGAAGGGCAACAGCAATTCTTCTCTTCCAGCAGGGCTTCCAGGTTCATCTTCAGGTTTACTCCAGTTATTCGCCGTAGTGGACTTCAGCTTCTGAACACAAATTCTAGCAGTTATAGGCCCCCAGATATACTAGTTGATCTCCCATTCATTCTGCTGGGTCACACTCGGGCAACCAATCGGTCAGAAGGGCATTCATTGAGGCAGACAGCCAATCGGGAGCATATTGCATTCAGGTCATTCACTTCTCTCCAGACACTCACAACAAGTTAAGTGTATTGGGACAAGTACCCAGTCATTCAACACTGCACACTGCATTCATACCAGTTTTGGCAGGGCTGTCTCAGTCATTGTGTCAAACACCAGATACTAGACCTCCACAACACAGAATTCGTATTCGTCACACACTCCATTCACCCAGGTCCCACCCACAGGGCGTATCCACAACATAGTCGTTGGGAAGGCTCCAGCCAGTCTGGTCGGCCAGTCCCCACACTACCATATATGTAACATCCACCCAACAGCCAGTCAGGGGGAAGGGACAGAGTCAGGGCTTCCCGAGACTTCGGGAAGATTAAGGTAACAGGCGATGGAAGACAAGAGGCCACAGGGGCCATCTTGTCTCCATGTCTCCATCAGGAATCTACTGATTGGCCTGGGCATCCCAAAATGGAGGACGATCAGGGCACCAGTTAATTCAGCATGGAGCTGCCACCAGCCCGTACCCTGCTCTGTGGGCCACACAGGTGCCCAAAAACATACACTAGGGGCACAGGGTTGTACCACCACCCATGGGCGCCATAAGGGGCTAGCCCATGGGTCTGTTCACCAAAACCAAAAAAAAGAGCTGCACCGCCAAGAGTCCCACATGAACTCGGAAAACACAACAGAACACACAATAAAAGGCAGTAAAGGACAAGGGTACGGAGGCTCTGTCCCTCTGATGCATTTCCAGCCTCACAGTCATGTTTTAAGGTGTCCGTAGCTGAACGATCCCCACATAGGCGGCAATAGCGCTCAGTTATTAGTATTCCGAACCAAGCCCCTTTAACAGCTATAACAGGTCGTTTGTTTAATCTCAGCCGCAAAAAGGTCTGCCTGATTGCAGGGTTAGGAAATTGGAAGACATATTTCTGTGGCGTTCTATATGGAAAGTACAATCTTGCATAATCACATAGAGAGGACAACTTACCCACATGGTCATTATTTTGGGCCCAATCCCAGGCTAATGCCTTATTTTTTTAAAGGCACCAAAAAGCACACCCAGACACTCGTCCTAGTCTGGGGACCATAATGTTTTCGCAAAAAAACTGCTCATTGATACATTTAAACTCTGACAATCTAGGGCAGAGCCCTTTGATCATTTAATCCCGAGGGTGGCAAATAATGTATTTTCCTCTGCACATCTGATTGCTCTATTAATTTTCACCACAGTACTCAGACCCAGCTCTATTCGGATTGCCTAAATAGGAGTAGCTCCTGATAGGCTCAAAGGTGGTCATTAGATCTCGCATACTCGACCATTACAGTTGCGCTACTGCAAATCCCAATGTATGTTGTATCAAAGATAGGTAGATCATGGGCGAAAGCCAGGTAAGGAATTTTAGCACTTCTAAATTTTGGTATAAAATTACGAGCACTTCCCAAGAACTCTCCAACATCGGCCAGAAATAAGTTGAACAGGACAGAGGCAATTACAAACCCCTGCTTTACTCCTTTACCAATCTGAATAGGGCCAGACATCGCCCCTGCACTGTTCAACCTGACATGCGTCACTTGTTTTCATGCAGCAATTGGCAATCATAGATTCTAGCTTTCACACTCCGGCTGGGGGGCGGACATGGAGTTTAACGGGATGCCAGCCTGAGCTTTGGTAGGCCCGGGATTTAGCAGGGCGTGGATAGGGTTTTACATATTTTTTTTTTAAAAGAAAGTTTTATTCCGACAGGAGATGAGCTCAGTGCAAGCCCATCTCCAGTCAGAGCAAAAAAATTGGACATGTAATACATGTTCCAAAATGGCCTCAGTCATCCGAAAAGGGACCTAGTTCCCTTTCTATTTTAATGGCAGCGGCCAGATGGGAGGAGCATTGGGGACCGGAGTGCAGGACTCTGGCCCCACAGATAAGTTTGGATGGGGGCACGGGGAACTGGCGTTTTCTAACGTGGGGAGGCAACAGGGAGATACTCCCTTTTGCCTCTGCATGTTAGAAAAATAAAAAAGGGAAAAAAATAGTCTCCCCGGGAAGGGCCTCAGGTGGCTGGAACAGCAGGCTTGGATTGTGTATTCTTGCCCGCTGTTCCAGCCACCAGATTGGCTGAGCGCACTTCCTTTGTGCGACTAGGTGTTTCGGCATATTCATTCACTCCAGCTTCCCCACAGCCTGGCACAGTCTAGAGTGTCACACGCTGTGCAAAATCAACAAAGAGAATGTAAAGAGGCGGGGAAGCTTTAACATAGGCGTGGCAGATCAGGGAGTTGGGAATAATAATATTATAGGTACATGAGACCCTTCTGAAATCCAGTCTGGAACGGAGACAGCAAGTGCCATTCCCCAATCCATTTCTCAATGCTTCTTAGCGGGCAAGCGGCACATTTTATGCTAGACCCATCTAATAAAGACAAAAGACGATAGTTACTAGGGTCGTCTCTCTTGCCTTGCTGGGATAATATGCAATTGTTTCCAAGAGTCTGGAATACGGCCGGTACTGACAATTCTCTCAAAAAGCAGAATTTTTCTGGGCCGGCTCTCATGACCATATTAGAGACCCCGTCAGGGTCAGGCGTTCCTCGAGTTGCAGAGGGGTCCGCCGAGGTGGACTTGAAAGGGAACAGGCCTTACATTTTTCAGCAATATTTTAAAAGGTCTTTGCGCAAATAACCATTAGTTAAATCTTTCTCTGATTGCTTGCCTTTGCTGTTGGAAATGTGCCAAAGTCGTTTGGTATAATTCTTTCTTATAGCCTCGTATAGGTTCTGCAGGCATAGTTGGCAGTGGAACGATATTTAGTCCAATTCATATACCTATTTTTTTAATTTCCTTACCATGCTGCGCTTACTTAAATGGTTCATCATCAGTTGGGAAACTTTTCTAATTTCCTGCCTTAGTTTACTCTTTTTCTAGACTATAACCTTGTCATGCTGTTGTGCATGCTTTCGATACTCTCTAAATATCAGGCCTTTTCTTCTTATGAAGAAAAAACTGGTGATGGAGCTAATTCAATTTCATGATTTTGTCCGGGCAGTCAAACTTCTTGTAATGAGTCCCATAGATGCTGTTACAGCTTCAAGGTTTCTGTCGAACCAACCCACTCAGTTAAGTCCGCTGTTTACCTGCAGCTCAACTGCCCTGTCATTTTCAAATAAATTAGTCTCTCCGACCCAGAGTGATAGTTACAATAGCGTGGTCACTGTGCCCTGAGAATTTCACTGACATTGATTTTTACAAGGGAACAGATTTTCTCGGACCCCACACAAATAATCTAATATGAATACCTATAACCCATCCTCCATGTTTTAGAAAGAGGGATATCCCCAGAGATAACCCCATTCATAATGGACATTCCCAAATCATCACAAAGTTCCACCCACCTTGCAGCCGTAGCGAAAGATTAGACTTGGCTATTGGGGACATTATGCGATGGGAAGACTCCCTTCTCTGTTATTACAGTTTGTACACGGAGAGTTCAAGTCACCCCCAAACAAAACAAGAGATCATTATCCTAGATCTAAAGGCTGTTAAAGTCTCGTAAATAGTTATTTCTGTGGCATCAGTGAGGATTTTTGACTCCTTACTCAATTCAACAAGAACGATTAATATATTTGGGTTGTAGGTTGCTGATGTAAGTTCCCAGGCATGAAGTTTATCAGAGCACACGGTTAATAAAACACCAAATGGCCGACGTTTATCGCCCCTTCTTGCTGAGTTTTTAAAACATGTATACCCATTGAATACAGCATCGCCATTCAGCCATGTCTCTTGTAGTAATAAAATATCTGACTCATGTAAAAGGTTACATGAACTCTCATCTGAAAACAGGTGTTCATGGCTATGGGTGTCCCAGGAACTTATTACGATGCTTCTTTCAGGTTTGCTGTTTCGGCGCCTGCAGGAAGGAGAGTAGCCACTCCCAGTGTGTCTTCAGTGTTGCTGTGTCGTCTTGCTTCGGTTGAATGCACGACGATGGGGGCATATCAGACTTGTTCGATTTTTCACCCCAAGGATATATGGATCTACTAAATTATTTGGATCATTGTCAGAGATCTGAGCTATAGGTAAAAGATTTGCAAGTAGAAACTCATTTATTCTTTCTTTCATAAAATGTTTCAATGGGCATGTGAGAGTAGAAGTGGTAGGGTGGGTTTTTAAAGGTGGGTATGAATCTGTGGTAAGATTAAATGGAATACAGGCATTATCCGACCATGAGAGAATAAGAACAGAGCCTATGGTTACATTTACTTGCAGTGTAAAGAGTTGGTCTAATGTATGACCTTCTTTGTGGGTATCTTAATTAACCTGAGGTTTGAAGTCAAGGTCTTCCAAAGAGTTCACAAAAATGTGCTATTGTGGAATCAGATCTGGATTCCGTCCAATAATTAAAGTCTACAAGAAGAAGGATTCTATTACTAGTCATTAGTAGATCAAATATTTGTTCAGAAAGTTTGGGCCTGGAGGTCTATATGGGAGGACAATAATGAGTGGGTCTCTAGCCTCTGAAAACATTTTGAGCGTGAGTATTTCAGTTAGGGCGAAGCCAGTGTTGGTAATTGAGGTTATAGTCATGTCTGATTTTATAGATGATTGCTAAACCCCCTCCTTTTTTGATCTGTTCTTGGTTTCGAAATTAATCTGTACGTGGATGGGGTTAAATCTACCATTGGGCTAGAGTTGTTCTCAGATATCCTGATCTCTGTGATAAATAGGATATCTAGGTTATGTTAAATAATTACGTCATCAATCTGGTATCTGTCATTAACTACAGGCATGTCATTTAGTAGTAGGCTGCAGGGATTATTCGTATTATGTTGTCGGGATCCTTTAAGTGTCAGGAAATACTTGTTCACCTGGAGCTTATTGATGCAATAATTCTTAGTAAGGGGGTATAGGGTGATCTAGGTTAACTAGTTTGAATTCAACAATAGTTTTGTCCTCCAATGGAGGGTCCGGGGTGGGAGCAGTTGGGAAGTAACCCAGGATTATATTTAAGAGATCTATTGTGCCTACATCAGTGATTTGGGAGTTCCGCGGGTAGGGTATGGGCTTGATCTTGGACTCGTCATGGACGAGCGTAGACCAGCTTGCCTTTGGTGCACTTACGGCACGCCTGCTGCGCAGTCACACCCATGCTATTAGAGCTAAAGTGTGCACTGCGCTTGGTTCTGCTGTATCTCGCAAATCGTTTAACACTTGTACATTTTCCCGAAATCCAAGGCAGGCACACTCTGTCCCTGAGCATTTAAAATGTTAAAGCAGCATAAAATCAATAGGATGTAAAGTTATTAAACACTCACATACAACACGGTGAAAGTACCAGCATTCAAATAAGTTCTTAGACAACCATACTACAATCTATAAAATTGTGAGCCGAGCAATTGGGTCACAACCAGGGGCAAAAAGGCTAAATAGAGGTATAAGACATGTGTTCGATCCACTCAGCAATGACTAGGCTTTGTTGGGATGGAGTCCCCTCTTTGTAGATCTTCCAGGCTGTCCCGTTTCAAGTGTGTGAGATTTCACCACTCAAAGCCTCCAGGCCCAAATCACGCTGCTAACCACTACCTGGATCCCTAAATTTATAATTAGGGGATTCAACGTCAATATTTTATAAGAAAGCTGACCTGTCATAAAACAGGAAGTCTGCTTCTGATTTTTTGAGTCATGAGAGTAAATCAAGGAGTGATGCTAGATGATAAAAGTGGCACTACTTTGCTAACATTATTAGCCTTGTTGGCCTTTAAAATATTCTTAATCAGCAGTGACTTCCCATGCAGACTACCATTGTGATGACATCATGACTATACTCAATGTTTGTGGTTACGAAATGACCTTGGAAGTAGTTCATCATCCAGTAGAACAGGATCTGTATGTCTTTGTTTTCTCATGAGCCTGGGAGATCTAGTAGATGACAGTTTGTAGAAAGTAAACCAAATTCAGGTGCAGAGTTTGAGAATGCATTCCTTGCCAGAAGGTTTTCCTATTATAAATGGGCTCCTGCACCTAGCCAGGATTCAAACGTGTGAATAATACATTGCAAATATCTTTTCGGCAGACCCTCAAACCACCGAGCTATCCTACCTTCAGTTTCTTGAATGTTAAGTAAATGCTAGTGCATATTTTTTAAATGACCACACTGATCAATTGCCAAATATGTGGAATTATTTCTTTTTACCAAGGTTGCCAATTTCCAGAATATTTACTCATGATGACCACTATATAACTATGCTTTCGTACTGCACCAAATTATAACGTAGTACTTCCAGAAGAACGATGCTTGATTTTGGTGGACGCCATTGACCAACTGCTTAAATGCAGAACCTGCAATTAGTGGATGACACGTCCTTGCCAGCAAAGAAGGCTGGACCATGGTCGGCCATGTACTGAACAGTGTTCTCCTTATTGTTATTTGACATTGTAGTGTGGAAAAGGACATAGATGCATTTTTCATTAACATAATTTTCTTAATTGCTTTGTAATCATTTTTCAGATTTGCATTCTCTGCTGCTCTTACCCTTTCAAAGTGAGACATCATTAGCTTGCTGACATGTTGTTACAAAGATTCTCTAGATGTTATCAGGTGGTTTGGTGCTTTTTAGTCCACTTTATTGAACATTTGAATACTAGTCTAGCTTTTGAAGGACAGCTATGCTTGGCGTATTTTGCATGGTTGTAAAACTAAAGATGTGATTTGAGGAAATGTCATCTACTGCCTGAACTGGAAATTGTCTCAAATCCCAGTCCCCTCTCCCCCTAGACCAAGCTGTACAATTCTGGGCAGATCACCACATCCCATAAAGGTGCCCCATTTCCTTACATGTCAAAATTAGGATAATCTAGAAGTGAATATTTTAAGTGTGCACCAGCAAGAGCAAAAGACTAGCGTTTGTTTTAAATAACAGCGTTGCTCTTTGTATAGTAATGCTATTAATAATAACAGTTTATATAGTGCACACCACAGGCTAACATGTCTCCTATCTCACCCATGGCATCATAAATTGCAGCCATGGTTCTCTACTCCCAGATAAGTGAAATAAATATTGCTACAATGTTCGGTAGGTGGTTGTGGCTTGAGGGGAGACTAGAAGAGAGCCTTGCAGAAGTCGGAGAAGGATGCGCAAAAGGATGTGATTTTGACAGGACTATAGATCCTGAAAATGCAGGGCAATGCAATAGAAGATATCATGGCAAAACAATTATATTAAGAGAGAGCTATTGTTCCATTAAAAAGTATGCAATAAAGTGCTGGTTTCTAACTCACTGCGCTCTGCTTTTTAGTGTACATCGAAGTACTTGTGGGGGGAAAATGTCAGAACCTGCCCCGCCATATATTGCTGACTATGCAAGTAGGTAGCTCTTCCTTTCTTGACTGTCTGAAGGAGTCTGAGACTTTTAGCAATTTTCAAATTGAAATTCTCTGTCTTGCATTAACACTCATTCCAAGCAGGCAACCCTCCCAAAAGGCATTTCAATTAAAACAATGACAGCAACAACAGACTGAAGATAAGGGGATCATAAATAATACAGCGAAGCAGATCATCTGCGTGATTGTCAATTTTCAGCTGAGCCATTTTGTACAATGAAAATAATTGCCTTTCACTAGCTTCGACGTGTCTTTTTGAATCAGGGTGGCAATTTCTCAGCCCGGGCTCTCTGTCTAAATACTGTAATTCATAGCACAGCGTGATTTGGCCACTGTGGCAGATTAAACAGTTGTAGGGAGTCTACATGGCAAAATAAAACATGCTTTGGCACGTCTTGCAGGAAAAATAAAAAGCAAACGAGACAAATTAGGTGATAGGAATGTTTGATGGCATACCTTTGCTTTTTGTGATGCAACATCTTGAAAAACATCGTATCATAAATGGACACATAATGATCAAAAGCTGTTAACAGACCATGAAAACAATCTATTCATGTTTAGTGTTTTCTCATCTGCTCCAAGCAGTTCAGTGCATTTTTAGAAACCGTACTCTGATGCGATAAGGAGCCCAAGTGTTTTATAGACTGTGTAAAAATATTTCTGCATCAAACATCTAATCCTGCAGTGTGTGAATCTGCACTTTTTGGAAGTGAAAACAATCCAAAAACTCCTGCAGTGTTGAAAGCCTTGTAAATCCACTGCGCAATTTGGCAACTTTAGGCTTATACACGCTTTTCTGTTGCATTAGGTTGTAAATTAATTTTAACAGGCTCATCCAGATGGTTCATTTGGAAAATGAATAGGTGGTGCTGTTCAAAATTGAACTAAATTTATCTCTCGCATGCTTCAAAGTGAATCCAGAATGAGGAAAGTGCACATTAAGTCCAGCACTTGCAGATGGGCCAGCAGGTCACCAGTGGGCCTAATTTGATTCATTTTTTTACTCAGACACCCGGCTATTGGCTGCTCTTTCGGTTCCAAGCCCTAGTGTGTACTGTTTTTTCATAGGGAGTTATAAATATGCAAGTGGGCTTTCACCTGTTTCGTATCCTCTCATTCATTTAAACCTCTCACTAGCCAAAATGCGATTCAGTTATTAACTGCTTGTTGCCAGTGGTCAGGCTGATTGATGAATTCACACAGTAGGAGTATGAAGGAACCAGGGGTACTTTGTATAACACTATTTTAAGCAGTAATATGTTGTTTTGGGGATTTGGTTCGACGAAGCACAGAATAGAACAAGGTAATTTTGGCCTCTGGAAGAACTGAGTAGATCTGCTGGCGCGTAGCCATTTCAGATGCTTTCCTGATTTCCCAATACAAATGTATTGCTGCACCATCTGTGTTTTTGCTTCAAAAACAGAATTCCACTTGATTTGTAAGGCTATTGTGGTGGTCACTCCCTGGGAGCATGCCCTTCTAATCCATAATGACGTGATGAATAGTACAGGCCATTTTAAAGAGGTCAAAGGGCAGCAGTTCAGGGCTGCCCTGAACTTGATTGTTCTGCTGGTTTCGAAAAGGCAGGCACCGATGGAGGTCTTTCCGCCCTCCTCTGCGGAATGGGGCAATAATAGAGTGCCTTTCCTGTTGTGGATAATTTCGCACCAAACTACTGTAAAGGAAGGTGCTTACGCTATTTTGTGTGAGAGGCCTAATGTTAAGAAGGGCTGTTCTTTAATGTTTGTTGAGATGAGACGTTTGGGGTGCACGGCTTTATAGTGAGACGCCTCTCTGAAGTGAGATTCACAACTTTCATGCCCTAGAAAGCAATAACCGGCAGTAGGAGGGAATTATTTAAGGGTGAAAATACACCTAAGGCAGCCGCAGCCCCAACATAGCTGACTGGCGCATCCCTCGAGGAACCAAGTGGGGTTGACCACCAAAAGTCCAGAGTGGGGGGCAAAACAGCTGAGAGGTTAGCACCGAGACAAGGTGCGTCATGAAATGGATATGGACACAGTCACTTGGAGGCAAATGAGGAGCAGCTCGAGTGGAGTCAAGGACACCTCGTAGTAATGTACATAGAAGGATCCAGATGCTGGAGTGAGGAGGAATATGAGAATTAGAGAGACCAAGCATTTGCCATCACAAAACTTACACCTAATCTAATAACAGACCTCATTGACCCAGACTACTTAGAAGAATTCCCTGATTTCATGACAGCCCTTCTGGAATGATCCACCACTGAAGTGGACCTTTGAATGAGGTATTGCTGAAACAGGTGGGGAGAAACAGGGACCATATTTTGAGGAGCGGTGGGAGCTGTAATTCAGAAAGAAGAACAACATGAAATGATAGGAAAACATAGTATCAGTTATTAGTCTGTCCCCAAAGTAGAAGTCCCAAAGAGGAAGACTCCGGGACTTCTAATTTGGGGACAGTCTAATAACGGATACAACGTGGGTTACCCAGAAGACTCTTTAGTCACCCTCCTTTAGCCCCTGTCGCATGGCAGCGGACAGGTACAGGGGCAACGTTACTCGGAACGCTGCTCCTTAAGGTAATCGAACAGCGGTCTCGCAGAACCTCCAGCTCATGCATGCTCAGCTCCCTTCTCACAGGTGCAGCAATCCCATATAGAGTGGGAAAGAAAGGGGCCTGAATTAGGATGAGAAACTCGAGAGTCTGTCATCGCACAGAGCCTCCACTGTCATATAGTAAGCAACAGATCGTTTAAGGGAGTCCACCCCTTGGGCAGGGGTATGGCATGTCATCCTTAGAGGAACAGCCCAAGAGAAGGGACTAGCCAACTCTAAATCCCAGTTCGGGGCACCAAGCCATACCCAATAGAGTCAAAGAGCCAATCTCCATCTCAGCGAATACACTTGAGTCCATGTTCATCAGAGAGAGAGGCTAGAAGCTGGACAAAAGTCCTATAAAATCCCACAAGCTCAGTAAATTTTGGGTGGGAATTTGGAGAAGGCGCTGGAGAGAGGAGTTTGGATCAGATTGGTGAGCAGTGGAGAGAACACAGAGAAAGTTGCAGAGAGGAAGGAGAGGAAAAGTGTAGAGACCAGATAAGTGTAGAGACCAGATAAGTGTAGGCCAGTACTGCCTCTGAAGCACTGTTCGCAGGAGACCGCCAGAGGAAAGCTTTTATGACCTGGAATAAGGTGTGGCCCTTGCTGCTTGGGGGGGAACCAAAGGAGCAGAATCCTGCCTATTGTTCCAGAGGACAGCTATGGAAAGGGTAAGCTTAGACACCAATAAACATCCGCCCTGTCATAGTTCACTCCGCTCACAGAGTTGACACTGACCTGATGTCAAATTGATGTGGCTTAATAATGTTGTATCCTTGACAGTCACCCTTAGAGTTGTACTTGCCATCAGACCGTTAAGGACAGACAATTATGATTTAAATCACAGGTGTGGAAGTGAAATTGCTAGCTCTACCTGGAGTGACTGTGTCCCTGCAGCTGTCAGGAAGGCACATGTGAAATTTGGACCGGCTCTGTTTCAAGAGCTGACACTGTAATAGTCAGTAGATTGGTTACAGCAAGGTACCTGTGCTCTATAATGTTGCTATGGAGCATTTTGAAAGGGGTGGAGGGTCCTGGTTATCAGACCTCCCTTTTAGAAACCAACTCACCTGCATCATTTTATATTAATACAAATAAAAACATCTAGGGCTTTCACATACATGCCAGATGGCATTCTGTCACAAACACCAATTGGCTGTGTAGTTGTGGTTAAGTTGCTGTTTCCATAGGAAGAGCACTTTTTGGGCAGGTCATAACTCCGCTCCCCCTGGACGAATCCTCACCAAACTTTGCAAAAAAAAGTATATGGGCCACTCTGAATTTTCTTTGCAAAGTTTGGTGATGTTTGGTCCAGGGGGGGAAAAGTTATAGGGGGGGTCCCAAAACGTCTTTTTTTCCCATAGACTGAATGGGGGAAAAACTTTGCGCACGCCTACAGGCAAAACCGCTGGACGGGTTTTCACCAAATTTGCGGCAGGGCCAGGGGCTTGGTCCCGAAAGAGTGCTTTTGTAAATTTGGTGACAATCTGTGCAGTAGTTTCCTTTAAAACGACCAAAAAGAAGGTCTCAAAAAATTAGTTATATCTATGTCCGCTCCGCGGTCACACTTCCCTGTTCACTCCGCGGACAAGATACCGATTGGCTAAGGGGCTGGTGTCATGACCGCGGACACGCAACGTCTCCGCCGATTGGCTGCAGTGAGCCGTGTTCTGCGTCAGATTGTTTGGATGCGCCCTACATCTTGGATCCGCCGACAGCGCGGAAGCGACCAGCGGCAAAATGCTATTTCGGAAACTGTTTTGGTGTGTCAGAGTGCTTGGGGAGGTTCAGAGAGTAAGAGATGGGTGAAATACTGTATTTGTTCAGGCGGTAGGTGTTAATGGTGTATTCCCTATGCCCGCCTTGTTCGGGATGTTTGTAAGTACAGAAAATGAGGGGTCTTATAAGGATAGTACTTCAGTCCGTGCTGTACGCAGCCAACTTGAAACTGTTCTAAGGACACGTGTGGTGTTAGCGAACATTGAAATTGAGTACATGCCGTAGTTGCATTTCTTTTTTTTCCAATGGGTGTGCTATTGATTTATACGCCGCCATGGGTGTAATATGCTGCAGTGGTTGTGGCCAGGGCCTAGAGTCTTGGGTGGATGATAATTTGTTTTGGTGTTCTACTGGAAGGAGTAGTAATCGGTGTAAAGTGACACCACCTATTTTGTAGGCAGCTAAACCTGTGGGGGCAGTTACAACAGCTAACAGTTTGTTGTTTTTCAATTGTTGAAGGAACTTGCTGATGATTTTGATTAAGAATGTTTTTCCTGACCCAGCTTCACCACTGACGTACAGCAGTATAGGTTCGTAATTTTGGCAGGTACATTATTTATTTTCGTGTTGTACACCATGTGGAATTTGTTTTGTTACTTCTTCAAAAATGGTGGGCTGATCTTTAAGTTTTGCTTGTAGTACAGTTAAGTCTTCTATATCTTCTTCAAAATGACACATGGTGTTTTCCACTTCTGTCATAGCTAATTCTGCGTCATTTGCCATTAGTGGCTGTCCTAGTGGTTCTTGGCTTCCTGTTAGAGAAGGTTGACTACTGTCGGAAGTGTCCTTATCTAGTTGGGCCTGAAGTTCTTCTTCGTGTTGCTGTTCATTGTGCAACATTGTTTTGTACTGCGTAAAGTTCACATTGGTGATAGTGCTTTCATTTGCTTTGAAAGCATTTTCATAGCAGTCATAGTTATCTAGTATCTCTTCCTCTTTTCTCCATGGTTTAAAAAGTTGTAGCAGAGACATGTAATATAGTTCTTTCTGTTGAGGAGTTTTTAATGACAATTTGACATGATTAATTAAGCTTCGTTTGGTAAGTTTCACTAAGCTGCCTTTACAATCTGTCACTCTATATCTACCTTTGCTTTCATCAGGTTTTATAATATTTTTGTATGCAAGGTTTTGAGCTATGTGGTATAGACACATGCTTTCCAAAGTGCTACTCCTGTTCGGATAGTATGTGTCCAGTAAATTGTTTTTTTTTAATGTCTTGGCTGTTGAGATCATTTCTGGCAATTGTTTCTATGTCCTCATATGATTTCAGATCTTTTTCTAGATTTAGCAGGACCAAGACTTAGCCATACTATGTTGTCTGATTTTCCATACAAAGCAGTACCTGTTAAACGAACTGCCACTTCATAGGCGCCACATTCTCTATGAGAGAGTATTTTTATGCCTAGGCTGTACAATTTCTGAGATAGTGTTTTGTCTGATGATGGGTCATTCCAGAGGTCTTGAAGCTCTGTTTTTTCTGCTTTTGTTAAGTAGGCTGCAACATATCGTGCAACTGCAGTGGAATTGTCTGCAATGTACTGCACATCTATGTTTGCATTCCATAAGAGGGCAATGATTGCATTGTAATCATTGATCTATTTTGATTCTTCTGTTCTTTTTATGTAATGCGTGTTCTTAGGTGATTTACCTTTAACGCTATGTCAAACTGAAGACATGAAGTTGTTCAATTCACCTGTTTCTGTAATTGGTCTAGGTAAACCAAAGCGGCATTTGGTGTAGTATTTCCCTTTGCTTTTGTATTTGCGATGACAATATTTGCCACATTTGTGTCTTTGAAATTGTAAAATCTGTCCATGCAGGTCACTATGTGTCCGTTGTGAAGGGATTTCACAAGTGACATATTTCTGGATGAACTGCAAAACAGTGTCATCACTGTCGTGACCAAATGTAGGTGCACCTTTGATCCATAAAAGCATGTAAATATGTGGTGCTCCTCTCGCTTGGTATTCTTTTCTCCAAAAGAAGTGTTGCACTTCTCCGAGGGGAGGAACAGTTTTATTACAAATAAAGTGTAGCATAGCAATGAAGCGATGATGGAAATATCTTGACACATTAACTGGATCTAAAGAGCAAAGTTCTCCAGGTGTTACTATATCTATGTTGGTTTTGTTCTTTGATATGTGTAGGAATGGATGTAAATCTTCCCATGCATATTCTGCACAACTTAGTGTAACAAACCAAGTCGGTGGTCCAAGGTTTCTGATCATACAACGTACGTCTCTGTGCCATTGGAACCAGTATTCATTTGTACCACGCATGTTTGCAAACAGATTTGTTATACTTGATTGTAAAACCTCATCTTTTTCGTTTTGTATTAATTTGAAATCTGGAAGTGGGTTCCAGATTTCAAAATGTGTGCAACTCCATAACATAGGGTTGTTAGTTCACTTTCAAAGAGTAGGTGGAATATGTATTCCACATTTTGTCTAAATCTGGGATCTTGCGAATACATTCGTAATGAGTGGTATTCTGATGCCGTAATCTGAGTAGGTCTATCCTCGTATCTTCCGCCTTTGCCAGTAGGAAATAGCAGTGGAAAAGCATGTGTTTCTATACTTTTTTCCCATATGCTCATTGGTGACCCTTTGGTTTGTAGCATTTGGTAAGTTTCTAGTGCATCATCTATGCTTTCATTGGAATGCAATGGATGAATTGTGTAATGGTCCAAAAGAGTGGATACTGCAGCAGGATCCAGAATTTCAAATTGACCAGTTTCTGATGACTCTTGAATTATTTCAGTTGTTTCCCTTAAGCTTTCTTCAATATTTATTTCTTTGTAGTATTCGTTACTGTCTTTCAGATATTGCAAGGCTTGTCTAACTTTATGTAAGTCTACCAGTTGTTGCCAAATTTGTTTCTTTTGTTGGTACACCATTTACCAAGACAATTAAAGAAAGCTCTATTGGACGTTGCACTCCTAGAGTGTGTACATTCTCTGTCAGATCTAATGGCAAATAAACTACTTTGCCAAGAATGCCTTTCACCAATTCAGAGGGAGGTAATTTTGCTGTTTTTGGTTCAAGGCGTATTAATGCCTGAAATGGGTGAACTGTTTGACTTATGATGCTCTCATACAAATTGAGTTGTTGCAGGGGTTTTGGTAGTGGGAACAATTCCAAATTATTTGTGATAGCACGTGAAGGAGTTTGGTTGTTGTCCAGTTTTGTAGTGCAGTAAGTGCAACATATTAGGGGTTCACTTATTTGGTATTTGTTTTCTGCTAAAAGGTAGAGAGCTAATTCAAACCATTTGGAATCTTCATTGTCTTCTATTTTGTATGTTATATCTATATTTTTTGTGTTCTTTTTGTAAAACGTTCGGCAACACACACACACACACATGGTTTGATACTTCAGCCGATGCACTTTTAAATTTTAGTATTTCTTTTTTGTATGTGTGTAATAGAATGTTGCTATGTGCAGAATTGTTGCTAGTCTGTTCTAAAACTATTGCATTTTGTAGGTGGCTTTCAATTCCAAAATATTTTCTCTGGATATGGTCGATTTCTTCTTGTAGGTATTTGGGTGTACCATGCACAAGAGTGTTATTTATATTGGCTAATTCTAAAGCTGGACTTTTAGCATAGTACATTTTATACACTAGATTTCTCACATTTGAATGATGCATTGATATCATTTTGAGATCATGGAAGGTGCTTTTGCAAATAGGTCCTGAAAAGCAGGCTAATGAATGTCCATGTAGTCCTGTGTATTTGCGCACTGGACAGATATCCATATTTTGCAGCACTTTCATTTTAATTTTGTCTTTACCTTTCACATACTGATTGAGGAACTGACGTAAAGATTTCAAAGATTTGTTAGGAATGTCTCACATTGACGTGCACAGCCATTTGTATACTGGACGGTCTGGTTCAGTCGAATCGAGAGGTAATTCTGAGTTTTCAGGGGATACTTTTGTAAGCAGTGTTTCTTGTTCCATGATGGTATTATTGATTTTTTCATACCCTCATCCACTGCTATGAATGGCAATTGTGGTTGTTAGGTTTTGTTTGTATGCTTCTTCATTAAAATACGGTTCTGTGGTTGTTGTGTAACTCCATTCACCTCCACAAATATTTAAGAAGTTATTTTTGTTGACATTCCGTTTATTGGTAAGTTTCTTTTGTAGTTCAGTACTCAGTTTTGTTAGTGGTTTCATCCTACTTAACACTAAAATAAATGAGAAGGATTGCACTGTCTGCGAGAGCTTGTAGGATTAATTTTCTACAGTAGGTTTTAAGGGTTGAGGATGATTTCGGTCCTCTTCTTATTAGATTCTGAAGGACTCTGTGGCAAAACATTTTTGCTAAAATACTTTTTTTACTATGGTCTCTTTTTACTATATCAGGATTAATAGGAGCATTGTTAGCAGTACTGGTAGCTGATTTTTTGTAAAGCGTTTTCTGTTTCGTGCCACATTTTGTTAGAGGAACCACAGTTTCGGTAGTTGAAGCTTCCTTTGTTTCGCTAAACAACTGTATTGGCTGTTTTGTTCCAACGTTCTCTACAAACTCTGCTACAGATGGATGCTTACTTTGGACAGTTTTATTTTCATTTGCTCTATTTCTGCGTTCCTTTCTACGGACTTGCTTTTTGGTAGGCATTCTTTGGGGTCTGTTGAAAAAAAGAAGGCATGGTTTGGTCTGTTGTACAATGGGGAAGCTCTTTGTGGTGGTGTGAATGTGCATTGGGCAGTTACAATGAGTTGGAAGGCTATTTTTCTGTTTGTTTACTACTACACTGTGCTTCAGATTAGAGTACAAAGTGAGCTAGTGGTGAGGAGAAGCATTAATAGTAAACGTAATGGTATAAAATTGAAACAGCTATTTGTTTTCTAGTACTAACATTCTAAGGCTTCTGTGTGTTATTTGAGTTCCAAAAACACATGGATTTGTGAGCTAATCTGCCTGTTATTCTTTCTTTAGTAAATGGGGATTTGTGGATAGAATGGTTCAGAAATCCGTTTGTTTTGGTGTGCAAATTAAATAAATAACCCACACATTCTGTTTGAGGAACAATAAGAATATAAAGGTAGTACTGTACTTACTTTTTTTTGCACAGTGCATGTGTGCATTTCACTTCACTATGTGCTGCCTTTGTATGTTAGTTGAACGTGATTCGCAAATGAGTACAATTTTTAGTTTATGAAAATACCTTGTTTTTTTTAAGCTGTGTTGTCCATAGCAGAGAGGTTTGTAAGTGATAGGTCATTATAGTAGATGGGAAAAATTTCACTACTTTCATATTATAAGTACGAATCCGAAAAATCGGGAGACCCTTAAAGGGAGATGTCACCAAAGCAATCGGGAGTGTTTATTTTTCTCATACGATCACATTGGAAGTAGCATTAATGTAGGCGGTACACAGTAAAAAATTGTGACATTTTCTAATGGAAAATCGAGTTTCGCGCTAAATAGGGAGGGTTGTTTCGTATGTATAGGTTAATGCTGGAGACAGTAAGAAGCAGTGCGGTTTGTCATTGAAAAATCGTAAGTCTTGTACTTGAAGGGGGAGCGTTGGTATGTATTGGCTATGCAGATTTAATTCCGTTAATTTGTTTAAATGAAATCATAAGGGTTGCACATCTTCTCTGATTAAAATATGTATACCTGTACTTTATACTCATGCATGTGCGCATGCAGCTGTACGTAGAAATCTGCGACACTTGCACAGTAGTTTTTGAAGTAGGCGCTTTGCAATGATATGCGATTTGCATTCAGAGTGATCAATAGTACATTTGAAGTGCGGAATTTTGATGACAGAGTTAAATGTAGAGATGTTGAATGATTGGTGGATGGTTGTGTGACTGCTTAGCTGTGTCCAATGAGGGAATGGATTTGCGAGTGATGTGGAAAGGGTAGAAGGACTGGGTAAGAGTTGCGTGCCGCACATAGACAGCGCTTGTCCGCGGGTAGGGCGTACCACATATGGGGTTCTACAGCAAACCCAGCAAGGAAAGGGGACTGTAGGCATCAGCCAATCAGGTGTTCACATTGTTCTTTTGTGTCGAAAGATGGTGCATGTACTGAAGATGGCAGAGGTGGAGAGAGTCAGGGTTTTGGTGCTTGGTGTCATGATGCCTACCTCTAAGGAGCCAGGCCGGGCCCAGCAACCCCAGAGGCAGACATCATTTTCCCCAGGGAAGTCTCAGCGGGCCCAAGTTGGGGCCCTTTGGACTCAGTCCTGGCGCCTTAGGCGCCAGGCTCATAGCGGACCCCAGTCCTGGCGCCTTAGGCGCCAGGCTCATAGAAGAGGATATGTGTTTAAGTGCTTGGGTGCACACTTACCTGATGCAGACCTTGCTGCTTCATCCAGGCCCTCTTGAGGCCTGAATGGGACTACTTTACCTGTAGGACTACTTCACCACCCGGGTGTGGTCGGGGAAGGATACATACCTGATTGGTGGAAGGATACATACCAGGAACTTCTTCCAAGGCTATTTAAACCCCACCCGAACAGCCACACGTGCTTCGCGTTGTTCTGCACCTAGCAGCTGGACGCTCACCGTGTCAGCTCCTGCATCCTGACTTCA
Organism: Ambystoma mexicanum; assembly: GCF_040938575.1. Lineage (NCBI taxonomy): Eukaryota > Metazoa > Chordata > Amphibia > Caudata > Ambystomatidae > Ambystoma > Ambystoma mexicanum. The sequence continues at coordinate 1,469,450,074 of NC_090929.1, read as the reverse complement.
GCCACGCCTGCCAGCACCCTGGGACACCTGCAAGTGGAGAAAGGAAGAGAAGAGGAGAAGAAAAGCCCTTACCTGCTAAATCTGCATCCCAGAGTCATTTCTCCAATGGCCCTGAAAAGGAAGACATCATTTTAAAGGCATTTCGTTTCGATCGCTGCAGCGCTGCATTTTACTCACCTTGGCAAGGCGCTTCCATCTTCAGCAGCGATCTTCCGGATTCAGCTACGCCCCGGCGCCTAGAGGAAAAAAGACAAGAACAAAGGTGAGAGGGAGAAAAGGAATAAGGAAAGCTCAGTTTCCTTTTAAGTCTTACCTGTTGGATTATTCCCACTGCATTTCGGGTCCTGCCGCTTCCTGGCATCTCCGGACCCCGGCCCCTATGGGGAAAAAAGACAAAGACATTGAATGAGCGAATGCAAAGACATTACCTGAGCGCTCATCCAGAACTGTTTCACTTCGGGTCGGCGCCATATCTCCGGCACTCCGAACCCCGGCCCCTAAGGGGAAAAAGACATAAGCATTAGCGCTTGCTGCAATTAGACAACAAACATTATTATTAAGCTTGAACTTTTGAACAGAACTTTTACAGCGCCTTACCTGAACAGTCAAGCTTACCTGAACTCCCATCAATCCTCAATCCAGTGAAGTAACTGGGTTTCATCGCGCCCCTGCATCAGAAGCAGGATGGAGAGCTCATCCTTCCAAACCCTAAGGTGAGGCTTCACGGGGAATCATGGAGGAGGTATCGTGGAGGGTTGGAAGGGAGTGGGAGGCTTGAGCATTGTTCCACAGTTGGTAATACTCCCTTTTCACGCACAGGAGGGTATCCAACGAGCCAGGGAAGCCAGAATAGAGGGGCCCTTCCTGTCCATCTTCAGAGTTCTGCGCCTTCGACGCCGCGCCTCCGTGGGAACCAGGTGAGCGTTACAGAACGCGAAGCCTTACCACAATTTCCCACCTGGGCGCTATGGAGACTTCCGAGACAGATCAGCTGGCCCATCTTGTAGGGGAATTACGGGCAGAAGTGCACTCAGCCCGCCAGGAGACTAATGCTCTCAGAAGGGAACTAATCCTATCCAAGGAAAGAACTGATGATCTGGCCAAAAGGTTATTGCAGGGCCAGGCAGAGCACACTCCTTTACCTGTTTTCGGGGATATTTCTACAACAATGGGTTCGAATAACCCGGTACAAATCAATCTACCTGGACACATGCCTTTGGCCCCGCCGGAACGTTTTGTGGGGGATCCCAAGAAATATGCCGTTTTTATGAACCAATGCCGTTTACACTTTTTATGCAGGACCGGGGCCTTCCCCAACGACCAGACCAAAGTAGCCTTTGTACTATCTTACCTCAGTGGCTGTGCTGCCGATTGGTCTATTCCATTGGTAAATCAGGATGATCCCATTCTCCGGGATTTCCAGGGCTTCCAGGCCAGCATGGAAAGATTGTTCGCTCGACACTCGCAGGGACAGGCCCTTGACAACGAACTGCTATCCTTACGACAAGGTAATCAGGATCTTTTGTCCTATATCGCCACCTTTAATAGACTAGTTGTGGAAACCGGATGGCCTGAAAATAAAGATCACATTGTTTCATCGAGGCCTGCGCGGAGAGCTTAAAGATGTTATAGCTCAGATAGTAGATCCACCCCAGGCCTGCGCAGACTACATAGTCTTAGTGGTTCAACTTGATCACAGACTTCAAAATAGAAAAGCAGATCGGCTCAAGTATGAAACCAGAGTACCTATCAAGACCCACGTTAACTCCAAGAGTACTGACGTTTCCGAACCTATGCAAATTGGCAGTGTTAAAGGACCATTAACGCAGAAGGAACGAGAGAGAAGGCGACAAATGCAACTTTGTCTGTATTGCGGAACTTCCGGGCACTTTCTTCAAAGTTGTCCAGTTAAACCACCCAAGAAGGTGGTTGGAGCCACTGATAACGAGTTATTGACACCTGGTTCGGGAAACGACCTAGCCCGACAAGCGTAGGGGTCCGCTTGCCGAGCTTGAAAACAAACTCTTTGACCTCGCATTTTGTCATGCCAATGGTGCTTGTGAACCCAAAACAGCCTCAGCAGTTGCATGCTATAAAAGCATACATCGACAGTGGAGCTATTGGAAATTACATAGACCGTGAATTGGCTTCCAGGATTAAGCTTCCTCTCCGCCCGAAAGTAACCGAAGATGTAATTACTACAGTTGATGGAACCGAAATAGCCTCGGGGCCTGTAACGCATTCCACAGTTGAAATCACTCTGGTGGGTCAGGACGGACATCGGGAAGCAATCGTGTTTGATGTGATCAAGGCCCCACAATTTCAAGTACTTCTTGGAATCCCTTGGTTAGAAACACATAATCCGAGAATAGACTGGCGAGCAAAGAAGATAACTTTTCCTGATTGTGAACCAACCTGTTACCCAAGGAATCCAGCTATGGGTCTAGCCTCTGTAACTTCCACCCCTGTACAGCTACCATCTGAATACCAAGAATTCCAAGACGTTTTTCAGAAAGAGCAGGCTAATACCTTACCTCCCCATCGATCTTACGATTGCCAAATCGACTTGGTACCCAATGCACAACTACCCTGTAGTAGGATTTATGCTCTTACTGAACCTGAGAACCTGCATTTGCGCCAGTATTTGGATCAATACCTGGCCAATGGCTTCATTCGCCCATCAAAGTCACCAGTCTCTTCCGCTTTGTTCTTCGTACCAAAAAAGGTAGGAGACCTTAGGGCCTGTATTGACTACCGCGCCCTAAATCAGATAACGATTAAGAATCGTTACCCTTTGCCCCTGATACCTGAGCTTATCGACCAAGTAAAAGATGCTCGTGTGTACACCAAGCTAGATCTCCGAGGAGCTTACCACCTGGTACGTATAAAAGAGGGCGACGAGTGGAAGACTGCATTCCGCACCAAATTTGGGCTCTTCGAATATCAAGTAATGCCCTTCGGTTTGTGCAACGCACCTGCCGCCTTTCAGTACTTCATGAATGATGTTCTTCGGGAACTTATCGATGTTTGTGTCATCGTTTATATTGACGACATCCTGGTGTATTCCTCCTCAGAATCTGATCACAGAAACCATGTTAGGGCAGTTCTTGAGAAATTGCGCCAGCACAAATTATTTGCCAAGCTCGAAAAATGCGTTTTTCATACCACAGAAGTGGAGTTTCTCGGATTCATCCTGACACCACAAGGAATCCGAATGGACTCGCAGAAAGTGGACGCCATTCTCAAATGGCCATCTCCTAGCTCTGTGAAGGGAGTGCAAAGCATGCTTGGCTTTGCCAATTTCTATCGAAGGTTCATCCCGGAATTTTCTCGAACTGTTCAACCCATCACAGCTCTCCTAAAGAAAAATAAACGCTTTGAATGGACTCTTGAGGCTGAACAAGCCTTTCAGGACCTGAAAACCAAATTCACCTCTGCACCTGTATTGAAGCACCCGCGCCCAGATCTCCCTTACATCGTGGAAACCGATGCATCCAGTTCGGCCATGGGAGCTGTCCTGTCGCAAAGAGACCCAGAAACTAACCAACTACACCCTGTAGCCTTTTGGTCCAGAAAATTCTCTCCACCTGAACTCAATTACGCAATTACCGACAAAGAACTACTGGCTATTAAATCAGCTTTCAAGGCTTGGCGTCACTATCTTCTCGGTGCAAGACACACCATCACCGTAATTACGGACCACAGAAATTTGCAGTATTTAAAGACGGCCAAAGCTCAATCTTCGCGACAACTCCGATGGCCTTTATTCTTTGCGGAATTTGATTTTGTAATTACCTATCGCCCTGGCTGCAAGAATGGTAAGGCAGATGCCTTATCCCGGATAGGCATGGAAGAACCCAATTCGAGTTTAGAACCTGTGCCAATCATACCGGAACAAAGAATTCTGGGCTTGACTTCATTGCAAACCATTGAGGACATCCAAGCTCAAGTAAAACAACTTTTTGACTCTTCTGACTTACTGGAATGGAGTCAAAAGGGTCCTCACTACACCGTTAAGGATGATTTACCCTACTTCCAAGAGCGGTTATTTCTGCCAAGTAAAGAATTGCAGGAACTTGTCATTACCCGTCATCATGAATCATTAATGGAAGGACACCCCGGTATCGCGAAAACAGAAGAAAAGATCAAACGCCACTTCTGGTGGCCTTCTTGGAGAAAAGACATAAAGTCATTTGTGTTGTCTTGCGGAATCTGTGCCCAAAATAAGAGTCAAAAGAAAAGGCCAGCCGGCCTACTTCAACCTTTGGACATTCCACCAGCACCTTGGCACACCTTGTCAATGGACTTTATAACTGACCTGCCTCCTTGTGGTGGTTACAACACGATTCTCGTAATAGTGGATCTATTCTCCAAAATGGCCCATTTTATCCCTTTAAAAGGATTGCCGTCAGCTTCCACCTTGGCCAAGGAATTTATGGAAAATATAGTGCGGTTACATGGTTTCCCTTCCATATTAGTCTCAGACCGTGGAAGTCAATTTATCTCCCACTTTTGGAAGAAATGTTGCCAACTAGCACAAATAGACGTGCGGTTATCCACCAGCCACCACCCCCAGACCGACGGACAAACCGAGAGAACCAATCAGACTCTCGAGCAATATCTGCGGTGCATGTTACACCAATCCGAGTTAAATTGGAAAGACATCCTTTGGATTGCAGAATATGCATGAGAGAAAAATTGGGCGGAACCCTCTTTTTTGTGAAGGGGGCCTGACTCCTGAGGGTGGGTATACTAGAAAAAGAGGAAATGGAGTCAAAAGGCTACCCTGACCCAAGACGGGAAAGGAGGTCACAACATTTGCAGCGAAGCTAGGTAATGGCTAGCTTATTAAGACAAACACCATTAAAGACGGCGAGAGTATCAAGAAAAAACAAGTTTATTTAACACTAACACGATAAACATATTTTCAGAAAATGAGACATATTTTCAAGAAGGGTGCTATTGCATTCAGGATGTGCAACCGTGAGCACATAAATATCTGCTATTTCGTGGGTTAGTAGGCAGAGTGAAAACTTAGTACATGTATTGCTTGGAATCACAATACGATCGTTTTGTCGACACAAAGACTGGTGTTTCTGGTTCAGTGTATTCATTGGTGTTGTTGCAGTGGCTGTACCAGGTGGAGCCGCGCTGCTTGGATGTACCCAACGGTCTTCAGGACTTATACGTTGTGGTTGGAGTCATGATGGTGAAGTGTGTCCATCTAAATATTGTGAGAGAGGACTGGGTTAGTCTAGGGGCGGTGTTGTCAAAGATTTGTATGATTTTCAAGAAAAAGAATGCTGCAAATAAAAGGACCTACCGTGATCGGATAATTTTACGTCTGGGTTGAGGTCCAAATTAATTAGCAGGCATCTGCGGTAACGTCAGATGTCAGGAGCTGTAAGTGAACAATTAAATGAAAAAAGGGTGATTACCCTATTGGGCAACGAATGTTTGCAAATGCCTATAAAGTAATTCGGTGCCGTAGAGAGAACCTCCTGTGTTGAGTACAAGTGGTCGTGCACAGTTTTAGTATAAAGGATTGGCGGTGCTTCCAGTGCTGGTTGGGTTGAAATACCTCACCGCTGATGTGGGGAGCCTAGTAACGGCGTGTGGAACATGGATGCAGGTCAAGTTGGTTTAGCGTACGTCTGAAAACCTGGGCTTAGAACCTAGGGGGTTTAGTTACAAAGGGCATGGCGGAATGAAAATGCGTGGCTGAAGAGGTGACTCGAAAGTGGCGCGCACAGGTACCTGGTGATAGTCGACTGTGGAGCTGTGTCGCCTCCTGTGCTCGGTCCAATTGTTCTGTGGGTAATGAGCTGTGCTCCTCCGGAAAACGATAGTGCGCCTGCGCGATGGCGAGTCGTGTTTTAAAGGCTGCAATGCGCATGTCGCCGGGGTGTTGGGTGTACAGGCGCATGAGTCGGTGATTAGTGTACAGGCGCATGAGTGGGTGTGGGCATCAGTCCAGGGTGGGTATTGTACAAGGGTTGTCCAGGCATTGAAATGAGCATGTGGATTACAATGTAATGCTTTATAAAGATACTGCGCTGGTTAGCATCCGACAAGTAAAACATTTGCTATTGTCGTAAAGGAAACATTTGGATGTCAAAGGATTGGCAGGATGTTTCGCAAAAGATTACGGCTAGCAGTTTGGATAGCACACCAGTACATATAGTGCAATTTGACTGTTTATACATATGGTTTTCAAAATGAACAAATTTAACAATTGTAGGAAAACCATCGATTATGGCATATTGTATAGATGTCAAAAAATGTGACAGGATTGGCAGAAGGTTATTTTGCAAAGGATATCGGCTTGCAGTATGGATGGCACACCGGTACATTTCGTGCAATTTGACTATTTATACATATAGTTTTCAAAAATGAACAAAATTGACAATTGTGAGAATAACATCAATTGTGGCATATTTTCGAACTGAACAATAGAATGGACATATTCATACAGACATGAGCATTTTGTTACCAAGTACACTTTGGTGGACGGCTAAAAAACCAAAGAAGCTTCGTGGCTGATTTTTTGGTGGTAAGGATCGCTTTTATTTGTTGAAAAAGAGATTCCATTCTATTGAAATGTTTAAACCCTGTTTTACAGAGTCTAGACGGTAAATCCATTTCTGTTCTAGTTTGCGCAAGGCCAGGTCCCTGTCACCTCCGCGAAAGGGGTTCCCCACTGTTTGCAAAACTGTCCAGAAGATGTCATTATGGGTGTGATTTTTGGCTTTGAAATGTGCCACTAGGGGTTTGTCGTCTACTTGGTTGCGCACACAAGAACGATGTTCGCATATGCGTTGTCTAATCTCTCTTTTCGATTTGCCAAACGTTGGTGACAGGGACCTGGCCTTGCGCAAACTAGAACAGAAATGGATTTACCGTCTAGACTCTGTAAAACAGGGTTTAAACATTTCAATAGAATGGAATCTCTTTTTCAACAAATAAAAGCGATCCTTACCACCAAAAAATCAGCCACGAAGCTTCTTTGGTTTTTTAGCCGTCCACCAAAGTGTACTTGGTAACAAAATGCTCATGTCTGTATGAATATGTCCATTCTATTGTTCAGTTCGAAAATATGCCACAATTGATGTTATTCTCACAATTGTCAATTTTGTTCATTTTTGAAAACTATATGTATAAATAGTCAAATTGCACGAAATCTACCGGTGTGCCATCCATACTGCAAGCCGATATCCTTTGCAAAATAACCTTCTGCCAATCCTGTCACATTTTTTGACATCTATACAAAATGCCATAATCGATGGTTTTCCTACAATTGTTAAATTTGTTCATTTTGAAAACCATATGTATAAACAGTCAAATTGCACTATATGTACTGGTGTGCTATCCAAACTGCTAGCCGTAATCTTTTGCGAAACTTCCTGCCAATCCTTTGACATCCAAATGTTTCCTTTACGACAATAGCAAATGTTTTACTTGTCGGATGCTAACCAGCGCAGTATCTTTATAAAGCATTAAATTGTAATCCACATGCTCATTTCAATGCCTGGACAACCCTTGTACAATACCCACCCTGGACTGATGCCCACACCCACTCATGCGCCTGTACACTAATCACCGACTCATGCGCCTGTACACCCAACACCCCGGCGACATGCGCATTGCAGCCTTTAAAACACGACTCGCCATCGCGCAGGCGCACTATCGTTTTCCGGAGGAGCACAGCTCATTACCCACAGAACAATTGGACCGAGCACAGGAGGCGACACAGCTCCACAGTCGACTATCACCAGGTACCTGTGCGCACCACTTTCGAGTCACCTCTTCAGCCACGCATTTTCATTCCGCCATGCCCTCCGTAACTAAACCCCCTAGGTTCTAAGCCCAGGTTTTCAGACGTACGCTAAACCAACTTGACCTGCATCCATGTTCCACACGCCGTTACTAGGCTCCCCACATCAGCGGTGAGGTATTTCAACCCAACCAGCACTGGAAGCACCGCCAATCCTTTATACTAAAACTGTGCACGACCACTTGTACTCAACACAGGCGGTTCTCTCTACGGCACCGAATCACTTTATAGGCATTTGCAAACATTCGTTGCCCAATAGGGTAATCACCCTTTTTTCATTTAATTGTTCACTTACAGCTCCTGACATCTGACGTTACCGCAGATGCCTGCTAATTAATTTGGACCTCAACCCAGACGTAAAATTATCCGATCACGGTAGGTCCTTTTATTTGCAGCATTCTTTTTCTTGAAAATCATACAAATCTTTGACAACACCGCCCCTAGACTAACCCAGTCCTCTCTCACAATATTTAGATGGACACACTTCACCATCATGACTCCAACCATAACGTATAAGTCCTGAAGACCGTTCGGTACATCCAAGCAGCGCGGCTCCACCTGGTACAGCCACTGCAACAACACCAATGAATACACCGAACCAGAAACACCAGTCTTTGTGTCGACAAAACGATCGTATTGTGATTCCAAGCAATACATGTACTAAGTTTTCACTCTGCCTACTAACCCACGAAATAGCAGATATTTATGTGCTCACGGTTGCACATCCTGAATGCAATAGCACCCTTCTTGAAAATATGTCTCATTTTCTGAAAATATGTTAATCGTGTTAGTGTTAAATAAACTTGTTTTTTCTTGATACTCTCGCCGTCTTTAATGGTGTTTGTCTTAATAAGCTAGCCATTACCTAGCTTCGCTGCAAATGTTGTGACCTCCTTTCCCGTCTTGGGTCAGGGTAGCCTTTTGACTCCATTTCCTCTTTTTCTTGCAGAATATGCATACAACAATTCAGTGCATTCTGGAACCGGACAGACTCCTTTTTATACCCTGTATGGTCACCATCCTCGGACCTCTGACCTAGATCCACCTCTGACCCTGGAGATGCCTGCAGTAAATCACCTACATTCCACAATAACCCAAGCCTTCAAAGAAGCTACAACCCACTTACAGCAAGCCAAGAAAAAGTATAAAGAAAACGCTGATTTGCACCGAAGTAAAACTCCTCCTTACCAAGTAGGAGATCAGGTATGGCTAGCAACTAAATATCTACCCCTCAAGGGTCAGCGAACTTTTAATCCCAGATTCATTGGGCCTTACCCCATCAAAGCTATTATCAACCCAGTGGCCTTTAAACTCGATTTACCATCCAACATGCGGATTCATCCCGTTTTTCACGCATCTCTTCTAAAACCAGTACAACCTGGAACCAGACTGTCTGAGCCCCCAGGCCCTGTCCAAATTGATGGAGAATTAGAATTCGAAGTGAAAGACATTTTAGATTCCAAGATAGTTAAGTCGAAACTCTTCTATCTTGTTGATTGGAAAGGATATGGACCTCAGGAAAGATCTTGGGAACCCAGTAACTATGTTCACGCACCACGATTAATTCAAAGATTCCATCGAAGATTCCCGCACAAACCAAAACCCCCGGAGGAAAAGACCTTGGGGGGGTACTGTCATGATGCCTACCTCTAAGGAGCCAGGCCGGGCCCAGCAACCCCAGAGGCAGACATCATTTTCCCCAGGGAAGTCTCAGCGGGCCCAAGTTGGGGCCCTTTGGACTCAGTCCTGGCGCCTTAGGCGCCAGGCTCATAGCGGACCCCAGTCCTGGCGCCTTAGGCGCCAGGCTCATAGAAGAGGATATGTGTTTAAGTGCTTGGGTGCACACTTACCTGATGCAGACCTTGCTGCTTCATCCAGGCCCTCTTGAGGCCTGAATGGGACTACTTTACCTGTAGAACTACTTCACCACCCGGGTGTGGTCGGGGAAGGATACATACCTGATTGGTGGAAGGATACATACCAGGAACTTCTTCCAAGGCTATTTAAACCCCACCCGAACAGCCACACGTGCTTCGCGTTGTTCTGCACCTAGCAGCTGGACGCTCACCGTGTCAGCTCCTGCATCCTGACTTCAGCCACGCCTGCCAGCACCCTGGGACACCTGCAAGTGGAGAAAGGAAGAGAATAGGAGAAGAAAAGCCCTTACCTGCTAAATCTGCATCCCAGAGTCATTTCTCCAACGGCCCTGAAAAGGAAGACATCATTTTAAAGGCATTTCGTTTCGATCGCTGCAGCGCTGCATTTTACTCACCTTGGCAAGGCGCTTCCATCTTCAGCAGCGATCTTCCGGATTCAGCTACGCCCCGGCGCCTAGAGGAAAAAAGACAAGAACAAAGGTGAGAGCGAGAAAAGGAATAAGGAAAGCTCAGTTTCCTTTTAAGTCTTACCTGTTGGATTATTCCCACTGCATTTCGGGTCCTGCCGCTTCCTGGCATCTCCGGACCCCGGCCCCTATGAGGAAAAAAGACAAAGACATTGAATGAGCGAATGCAAAGACATTACCTGAGCGCTCATCCAGAACTGTTTCACTTCGGGTCGGCGCCATATCTCCGGCACTCCGAACCCCGGCCCCTAAGGGGAAAAAGACATAAGCATTAGCGCTTGCTGCAATTAGACAACGAACATTATTATTAAGCTTGAACTTTTGAACAGAACTTTTACAGCGCCTTACCTGAACAGTCAAGCTTACCTGAACTCCCATCAATCCTCAGTCCAGTGAAGTAACTGGGTTTCATCGCGCCCCTGCATCAGAAGCAGGATGGAGAGCTCATCCTTCCAAACCCTAAGGTGAGGCTTCACGGGGAATCGTGGAGGAGGTATCGTGGAGGGTTGGAAGGGAGTGGGAGGCTTGAGCATTGTTCCACAGTTGGTAATACTCCCTTTTCACGCACAGGAGGGTATCCAACGAGCCAGGGAAGCCAGAATAGAGGGGCCCTTCCTGTCCATCTTCAGAGTTCTGCGCCTTCGACGCCGCGCCTCCGTGGGAACCAGGTGAGCGTTACACTTGGAGATATTTTTGTCCATGGCTTACAGCACTATTCCAAAAGTAGGCATGTGGCACACAATTTCGATGTGAGAGGAGTGGAGGTGGTGTGGAGCACTGAGACTGATCACAATGTTGCAGCAATTCTCCAAGTTTGCAGAGACATGCGTAGGATGACCAGTCCCCATGTGGTACTTTTGCACTACGGTGCTTGCCATTTGGGCTACGTGCGTTCATGTACTTTGTTGGAAGATTTGGAACAGTTGGTGCAAGCAGTCATTAACATATTTCCAAGTGCGAAAGTAATTTTTTCTGGCTTACTCCCTAGAGGAAAATGGGACAGCAGTTCTGTTGTCTGTCCTGATCAAAGTATTGGGAGGTGTAACATCAATCGTGGCATGCGTGCTTTCATGTTACGAGCTGGTATGTTTTTCTGCAGCCACGAGAACATTGTTCCAAGTAATGCAGCTTATTTTGAAGCAGATGGTGTTGCGTGATCTTCTTTGGGAAATGCCATGTTCTTTTGGAATGTAAGGCTTGCTCTGGAGAAGGTTCTGTAATGATTGTAGGAGTAAAGTAAGAAGAAAAATATTTTTTTTTAAAAACAAAATAACAGGTGTAAGGCATCTGCCCAAAAAACAAACAAAAACGGTTTTTTTCAGAGCCCACCTTAAAGGGGAAAAGGGGAATAATATTTAAATGTACAGTCGTCAAGCTCTGATCCTCTGTGTCCGCGGACAAGGCGGTAGTCTGCAGGCAGCGCGTATTACCGACAGGGACTCTGGGGTGGAGACGCATGCAAATGAGAATGTGAGAAGGTAGGATTGATTAGTAAAGTTCAGTGGGTGTGTTCTGAACAGAGAAATTTAGTCACAACGTCTTTTCCCTGACAGGAGACCAGACAGCCATGGCTCTGTGTGCTCGAAAACAGATTATCTGGATTTTGGGAGACTCATGGATACATTGGTTGAAGGTGCATGCGGAAAGTTGCGGTCTATCTGCAGATCTTGGATTTCCTCATGTGAAAGTGCACTGGCATGGCGTGCGTGGAATGATGTGGCTGGACTTGGTACCTCTCTGTGCTACTTTACAGACAGAGCTTCATCCCGATATAATTATCATTCATTCCGGAGGAAACAGTTTAGGCCATGTCTCTAGAATTTCTTTGCAATTTGCAATGAAGGAAGGACTTGCAAAGGTCATGGGCATGTTTCCAAATTGGCAAATAGTTTTTTCCCGTATTGCACAAAGACCAATATGGCTGCATTCTTCTGCATTTGGTCCACAAATGGAGAAAGCGAGGCGCAATGCCAATAAGGCTATTTGTGCCTTTCTAAGAGATGTTGGCATGTCCTCATTCCACAATGAAAACATTGTTTCGCAGCACTTTCATTTTTCGCAGAGATGGAGTCCATCTCACATATGCTGGCAATCGGATTTTTCTTCGCAATGTACAAAATGCATTGCAACCTTTTTTGGATTCATAGTCATCTATTTGGCAATCTGTTTTTTCAAATCCACAATTTTTAAGACACACAAAACAACACCGAAAGGCTCTTTTCAGAGCCACCACTTACTCCCAGCGAAAAGTGCATTGGTTTTGCTCTGCTTGCACCCTCCATTTTTGTGCGTCCTACGACTGTCCGCCGACCTCTTGAACAATCCGCTGGGGCCTACACGGTCACTTGATAGTTCTAGTGTTAAACAGAGAAAGGCGGCTCTGAAAAGAGCCTTTTTTGTAATTTTTGTTGTTTCCAGTTTATTGATTTTCAGCACACGACACACTAGGAGAGGAAGGCAAAGGAGGGTAAGGAAGGGACACCAACCATGGGGATAAGAAAGGGCAGGTGGAGAGAGAACGATGTAAGGTGGCCTTTACTTAGGTAGGGGGCAGTGCTTCTGGTGCTCTGTGACCGTAGCCTCAAAAGCACTTCGAAGACTCTCCCCCCTGCAGAGTACTGCGTCGCAGTACATACACAATATTGTGACCCTCGAAAGGTAAGGGTCAACAGCATCGCAAATGGCTTGTGAGGCAGCTGGAGGGATGCTCTCCCCCACAGGAGTGCTTCTTGTGGTGAGAGGATCGGACACGGAGGATGCTGTGGAGGAACTCGATCTACTACGTTCTTCACTTGGCACCACCTCGCGAATGTCCGCACTGTGGAACGGTGTTAGGTGTCGCTTCATGGTTGTCGTACCAAAGCTGTACGCACCAGGTCTCTCGCGACTCAGCACCAACTTGCACTGGTTACACCTGACCTGGTTCGCACATGCTTTTGGTACGTTCCCAAAAACGGTAAACAACCGCCACACCCACGACTCCTGGCTAGTGCTTGTAGTGCGGAATTCCTCCACCTCATTCTCTTCTTCCTCGCTCTCTACATCCTCACCCATATTTCCCTCTGCAGGCCATTGGGGAGGTGGTGGCGGTGGAGGGTTTGGGGTGGTGCTGAGGCTAATGAAGCAACAGCAGCCATGGATGCCATAAGGATTAGTCGGCTAATGTTTGCTACAGCAGTAAAGGCAGCACAACTCAATCTGCTATAGCCAGAAGCACAATGAATATGAGCTCGGGGGTGTGGCCATTTATAGGGGTGGAGGGGTGCGGCTCGTGACCATATCAATCACTAAAAGCGTTGCAAAAATTCTAAACAATAATTTGAAAGGTTGGGCCATTGTGTATGGGACATGTGAAATGGTGGTTTTATACTGTAAAATAATTTCCCATGTTTGTATAAGTTCTTTTGAAATGTTGCGGAAGCAGACAAACTGCGCAAATTAGTCCACATGCTCAGCGTGGGTGCGGTCACATGATGACGTTGTGAACATATCCGCGAAGGAAATGGCTGCCCTCTGGACACCAAATGCAGAGTAACGGACATGCGCATGCGCACGGGAGTTCTACGGACAGTTTTCGGGTCCTGAAACTAATTAAAAGTGCAACACAAGTGAGACGGACAGTTAGGGACAGGCACAATGTTTGCAGTACTTATGGGTGTGGTGCACATGTGCGTAGATGCTCTGCTGACTGCACGGCCAGGTGCAGTGTCCTTAGGACACCTCCATTTTGTTTGACTACGGACATGCCAGACACAACGCCTGTTCTACGGACATTTCCATCTTGGCTGCGGACGGTACGGATAGGTATACTGTCCTTAGGACACTCCCATTTTGTTAATTTACAGACATCCCGGACACCTGGTGTGTTCTAAGAACATGTTTCATGTTGGTTGTGACCAGTACAGAGAGGTCTAATGACCTTAGGACGCCCCCATTGTGTCCAATTGCGGACAAATTGGACACCTGGTGCGTTATAACATTAGGTCCAAATTGATTGCGATTGTTACGGGTAGGTGTATTGCCCCTAGAACATCCATACTATATTGATTATGGAGAGCCCGAACAGGCGCGCTGTCCGCGGACATTTTAACTCTTTTTTTTAAAAAAATGTTTTGCCTCAAACCATTCCACTAAAACGAACATAAAAAAAATGTCAATACACACACACACATCAATCAAGAGAAATACAGGGGGAAGCAGATACTGAAACTAATATAGGAGAATTAGGGTTTAACACGGTCTGGTTGTGAGGGGAAGGGATGGATGTTTCATCAAAACGTTTTTATTTTTTTCTTGAAGGTTTGGGGATGGTTCACTGGGAAATGGAGAAGGGGGGCAGGTACAGGTGGGACAGTGATATCGTATTTTTCCTCTCACATATTCCTCCACAAATTGCCTTAAACTGTTAAAATTGTCATTCAGTATGTCCATTTTCACTTCTATCCTTTTCAGACTGTCTTCCTCTGTGTCCTTTGTTGGCTTTTCTTCTTTTTTAACCTGGTCTGTTAAAAATAAATATATATATGTTAAATGCCCATAAAATACTGACCATTAATTTGCTTATGCAGAGTAGTGTGTACCATTATTATCGCTATCTTCCGACATTTCCCCAATCGGAAAATTCTCCTCCAGCCACTCCAAAGTACTGCACATTTCTGTGTCAAAACAACAGAAATACATTCTTTTTGCTGCCCCTCATACAAACAAAGTACACACACATATAATACAAATGAAGTTCACTTACTATTTTGTTGTAATTTTTCTTCGTTGTACTGTGTGCGTCTACTGTTGCTCCTGGCTGCACAGTTTCTGTGAGGTAATTACATTGGAGGCATACCTTTTTCTGTTATGGTATAATCCATTTCATTCTACATGGTCATTAAATGCATGGATAATGTTTCAGACGTTTAGGTTCCATAGGATTTTAGTACTCATCAATGACATTTGTGATGTCATCTTTGATGTCCTGGGTGTTAGTCTTAGCAATGCACGTAGGTGGCGCGGGTTATGGTTGCTTAGCTTACCATAACTAGCGAATGGCAAGGGTTTTTCGGTTTTACTTTGAACCATAACGTCACTTTAACAAAGTTCTTTTTACTGAATATAAATATATATAACAGTGAACAAAAACAAAGGGGCTACACATGTGATATCATCAGTGATGTCATCAGTGACATTTGTGATGCCATCTTTCATGTCCTGGGTGTTAGTGTTAGCAGTGCACAGTGGTGCGGGCAGTTATGGTTGCTTAGCCTACCATAACTGGCGAATTTCAGGGTTTTTCGGTTTTACTTTGAACCATAATGTTAAGTTTGTAAAGTTTTTTTTAGCAAATTTCACAGGTTTTTAGTAGCGCAACTTAACCATAACGTCCCCTTAACACAGTTTTTTTTAGTGATATATATGTAATGTGTGTGTATGTGTATATATATATATATATATATACACACACATTACTTTGAATGTTTATTAATTACTTAAATGCCAATGTTATTGAGTTCCTGGTATAATAGAAATCTCATAAAAATGAGTTTCTGTAGCCTGTTCATTTATAAACAATATCTATGTCATGCAGCTGTTCCTTGCACTGGAATCCTGTCTAAAACAAGCAATCGCAAAGCCACACTTTTTGGCTTGTATATAGGTATTAGACATTTACCAGGCAATTGCATCATATGCCCAGGTACTTGCACCAGTTTCTAGCTGTTCCCATCTCATGGCCAGGTGGTACCCTTGTGGCAGTGCCTGGCAAATGCCTATCCCATGCCTACTCAAATGCTCAAGCTGTTGGCTTTGCCAATGTATGTTGGTTTCAGTAAGTGAAAGTGTATATGCTTAGATGTGAGTGCCTTGCTTGCTACATCTAGGGAATCAGTCATCACTGTGCTACTCCAACAAGGTCCTACGTGAACATGTCAAGGCTAGGATGACAAGTATCGCCCAGTTTCAGATATTATTCTCATGCATACTTACAAGTGGGGCTCTGACCATAATATAATGTATGCTCGTCTGTGTGGAAGCCTAGCCTGCCCTGACAGAACTTTTCATGATTCAAACTGATAAGAATTGACTTGATAACCTCATACTGTTTGAGTAACTATTAACAGAGTTTGAATGCAAACAGAATACAGCATGTTTATTGTTGGCTATGTTTAGAAGGTATTATGTGCTGGGAGCTCGGTGTTTAGGGAGTGTCGTAAATGGAAATTATTTAATGTGGGATCCCACCAGGGAGCGAGATGGGAGGATTTTTTGCACCCCCCAATTAACATTTGCCTTTCAGAAGATTAATGATGGATAACTGGAAAATAACAAGCGAAGAGTGTTTCCTATAATGTTGCTGCTAAAGTATCAAATCGGCATATCATTTAAACCTAAAAAGGGGCATCTAAATATCACCTGCAGAGTGCAATCAGCGGTGGATTTAACAGTCAGATAAGGGACAAATGCCCATGGTGGCCCCGCTGCTTGGCCTCTCTCCCCTCAAAGACAAATAGCCAGAGCTGCACAGGCCCTCCCAGCGAGGTTTTATCGTTTTACTGTGTCGTAGCAGCAGATTATTTACAACAGGAAGTCAGTTGAGGTGGGAAAAGGTAACTTACCATTACGGTGGCACTTTTCTTAAAATTATATTAGATTTTAATAAGCTATTTAAGTGTGATTGTTGGGTGATTAGAAATTATGGAGTACAGAACAAGCTGTGTGAAACAATGCCATTTATATGCATTTCAGTTCACTTTGTTTCTGTATGTGATTTTTTTGTAAGTTCTCATGAACATTTATGCTGGGACGTGTAGGCTTCCATTCAGGATGGGGAAAATAAAGATACAATCTCCTACGGGGTCATTTTCCATGTCAAGCTGAGTGAAAAAAGTGATGCTAAAAGATTTACTGACACTTTTCATGTGGTGCAGGATTTTGTATGATTTGGCAAGTAAAGTTGGAGAGAAGAGCTGATTTAACACGTCTGCCTGCTGTCACATCTGATTGGTTTTCCGACCAGCACATATTTGTATGCTGGTGGAAAACCAATGGATTCCCATGAAAACCATCTGTTTTATACATCTGGTAATAGCATGCAGTTTCCAAAGGAATCCATTGTAGATGGCTCCCACAACCGTTAATTGTGGGAGGGGTTTACACTTTTCCAGAAATGTAATGGAAAAAAGAGCACAAAGGCGATTTTGATTGTGTTTTACTATTTACTTTTCCAGTACTTGCTGGAAACAAAATTGAATGCAGTGGCCCTTTGCAACCATTTGCAAACAAGAGTGATCCCTACCCTCTGTCCAATTCAGGATTATAAACAAAATGACTCCCTTACTCTTTTTTTCATCAACACGTTTCTACAGTGATGTATACGTTGTCAGGTTGATTTATCATGCCACTTGTGCATTTTTAAAGTAATATGTATACAACTGAGTATTCAGAACAACTGGGAGCAGGCAAGAACTGGAAACCCAGCGCTTGTCACTACAAATAGGGTGTGTATACATTTGGACGGGCACAAGGCTGCGGGTGGTTGTCAGCTGTGGAGCTTCTGCTTATAGTTCCACGACCCAGCACAATTAAATTACAGAAAAACAACCACACTGCGCCAATGGCCCCTTAGTTATTGCATTTACATTTAATTAGGCAATTTATCAAGACGAAACAGCTTCTGAAACAGCCGACACGTGTTTCAAGCGCATGCTCTTTCTCAAGGCTGGACATTGTATATTTGTAAAAAACAAATTGTACCACCATGTATACCATTTAAAGCATGTGCAAATTACAGTTGTAAAAAAGCAGAACAAAAACAAAAGGCATGTTAGAGGTTGATACCCCATTATCGAAAACAAACCCAGGATTGTAAAATACATCGGTGATAAGATTACATTATAAAAGGATATGATGTAGCATGGCTGTAGTATCGAAAATCCATAGAACCAGAGCGAACAGTAAAGGTAAAAGACAAAAAGTAAAAAGCATAAGTGATTGTAGGTGTAGGATTTTAACACTAAGACAGGTTTGTCAGATGGGCCATGTATAAAGTAAAAGTACCCTATGTTCCTGTTTCATGGGATTCATCCTAGAAATTAAAGAAAAACCCATATTGTGCTAAGTGGTTCGTTAAAATACATGGCTAGTAAGATGAAAATTGTCATGCAAAATGGCACTCACCTAAGAAGATTCTGAAAAAACATACAGTGCGGGTCATTGCCCAGAACTTATTCTGCAAGAATAAATTTGAGACTGCTGCAATTACGTATAGTAGGATGACCATTTTTTTTTAAACTTGCAAATATAACTGACGTTGTAAAAGAGTGATTTGCCATTAACAATGTAGGCAACCCAAGATGCTACCTGTTCAAAGACGCTGTTGCCTTGGCCAGTTACTACTGTTGTCAAGTTCCATTTCAGATAATGCACCCATATGGGAAAGTTCAGATCCGTTCGGAAGGTCGCATGCCAACGAGAAAAATAATGAACGCATGTAAACTATTATTATGCTGATCTACATGATCATCCTGCTAGTAGACCACAAACTGTTGACCACAATATTAAGTAATGCAAATTCAAAGGACCAACACATCGCAGAACCGCAATGCACTGTTACCTGTGCAGGCCTTTCAGCCACGGCATCTGTGCATCGCAGAGACGCTGTCTCTGGAACCACACTGATATAAAAAGCCTCCACTATGGAATCCACCATGTCTCATGCGAGCTGCGGTCTGTGCTTGGAGCGGCGGTCATCTTGGTGGAATCCTAGTAACATTGGAACTATTAAGGTTCTCAATGAGCTGAACGTTTAATACCTATCCTAACCAACATTAATGTGTTCAGATAAACTAACAAAGAAAAATAAAACCCAAATGGGCCGATGCCTGGTTCGCCTTGCAGCGGCCACGCGCTTCCAATTGAATAATTGATCAGTATCTGGCAGTATTATCGGGGTCGCGATGCTGGGTGTGTGCACCAGCCGTGACTCGCATTTCCCCTGCATTATAGCAGTCAGACTAAATTAAACACAACTATAGGTTGGGCAAAAAAATCCCAGAACCCTTGTGTATGATGCATCATGTATTGTAGTGAGGTTGATGAAAAACATAAAGGTTACCATGTGCACGCATCACTAGAAAGCTACTATGTCATAGGAGATATTGGATGCTACAAATTAAAGCCGCCTTCTGACACATCTTAAACTCTGTTCCTCGTAATTGTAACAACAAAGCATTTTTAAATCTCGAGCCAAACTTTTTATATCAAGATATGTATATATGTGCATTGGTGTTGTCATGCAGATCAGGAGAAAACAGACCATATAGATAAAAAATTACTATTCTGACAGTGCTAATTTTTAATACAGGGTGGGTGCTCCAGCGGATACAATGGGGTAATATACAATCTTATTCCTGATGCAAACCTAGATTCTAAAGTCATGTAACATTTTGAGGTCATCTGAACTGGGTTACTGTAGAATCATGTACACATAAAAGATCTACATAAATGCGGCTATAGATAATTGATATACAGCTGATTTTTAAAAATCCATGCCCCAAAAGCCCTGAGGGCTCTACAAAGCACATAATAAAAACCTCAGACATAGTTTACTAAAGAAACGCAGATAATTCATTGGTCCGTATTTAACCGTGTACACTGTGCAGTACTGACAATTTAGTCTAGCCTCAAGTTGTCTCAGAAGTAATTGTCGGTTGCCCCCTCTTTGGGACAAAAGAACCTTGGCCATGCCTACAAACAGAATGTCTTTCTTGTCATCCATTTGGTGCAAATGTTGCCAATGTATAGCCAGTGGTTATTTTGCTTGTTGGTTACCGATGGTGTACAGATGTTCACAAATCCTATTTTTCAAGGGTCTAATGGTGCTGCCAATGTAATATGCACCACATACACAAATAATACAGTACACCACGTATTTAGAATTGCAATTGATAAATGATTCAACATCATATTTGGCCAAGCTGCCAAAATTCACAGTCGAGGTTTCCAATGCATGCGGACACATCAAACAATGTCCACATATTTGAACCATTTATTTTGTAACCTGTTAAGCCAATTATCATCCTTTTTGTCTTTACGCATAAAGGACGGACACAGAATATTTCTAACTGTCCTAGCTTTGCTAAATGTGATACTAGGCATGGTGTCAATGTATTGAACCAAATCCTTATTCAAATTAAGCAAGTATCAATGTCTCTTGGGCACTTCATGAAGTTTGTGACTACCCGCATTGTATCTCGTTTTGCATCTCAATTTGTTAAATTTACTCATGTTGCAACTCATTTTGGGAGTCAGCAGGTCAACTCTCTCCATTTTGCAGACTTGTCACGTCGCCTTCTCTAATATCTTGTTGGGGTAACCCCCCGATGCAAATCTTTCGCTGATAAAGTCACATTCTGCCAAAGAAATCTTGATTCAAACTACAATTCCTTCTGGGCCGTGTGTATTCCTCTTTTGGTATGTTGGATATAACCGCTTTCTTGTGACAACTACTGGCATGGAGAGCGACATTAACAGAAGTACTTCTTCTGAAAGTTCTGGTCTCAAACCCATTGGGTGTGAGATGCATCTGTAAATCAAGGAATTCAACATAGTTGTCACTCATTATAGATGAAAATTGAAGCCCCCAGTCGTCGCATTAAGGAAAGTAACAAATGAGTACAGGGATTCTGGGGTACCCGACCAGACCATGATCATGTCTGTAGTTCCTTCTTTCATATGTTCTTCCTTGTTCCGCAAACACAGTTGTATATTCTTTCTTGGGACTTCCTGTAGATTTGCAGCTGCCTGGTATACTTCCCTTCCAGGACTTCTTAAGCACTTGTGATTGCCTTGTATACTCGCCTGCCAGTAGTTCTTATAGTCACAGGTAACAGTTCCTCCTTTACTTCCCAATTGCATATATGTTCTCGAGTATTGTACATCTGATTGATTCAACATTCGCTCAGGTTCCCCCATATTTCCATTCCATGCACTCATATATAGCTGAGGTCTTTATTTGCAATCTGTCTCTTTAATGTCTCTGTTTCTGCAGCCTTAATGTTTACAGTTTGTATTTGGCGCGGTCGCCGAGATACCCAGGGTCACTACTTTGCTTGGGTTGACTCACCGGCTCTGTGTGGCGTCTTTGGTTCCATTTGTGCTTTCGCGGCAAGGCATTGCCGCCTGATTTCACGTCATACCAGTTTCTCTCATGGCTTCATTACAACACGGCTGTCTTACTTCAGGTCTCGGTAGGTGAACGCTGCTTTCTCTGTTTACCGAATGACCAAGAATCTTCCCTTGGCTCCTGGCGTGTCTGCGGCATGTTCTGCTCGCACATCGCTCCTCTGCTTCCCTGTTAGTGAGCCCTTTGGCCCTGCCACACCGGTTCATGCTTCCCAGTTTCTTACGGATTTTATGACACGCCACGCTCCAGCCAGGGACTTCTTCTATTGACAATGAATGTGGCGCACAATAAAAACGTTTTTATTTTTATTTGAACCCTGGGTTCTTGGTTTGAGACGGCACCCGACCTGTCCCACACCCCCTTAACAAATACCCTGTGTCGCAATGGACTATGAACCAGGCCGGTGTGTAGCAATGAAATATTTATTAATTTTTGAATTCAAAGAAAATCAAGCAAATCAAAATTAGGGCAGCAGCCACCACTGTGTGGCTGTACACATGCGAAAATCCCACAATACAGTTACTTATAACCCTAACATAAGTAACATAACCTTTAATAGAAACCGAAACAAAATAACTTTTCTTCAAATTAACAGATAGAAAACAGGTTAAGCACTCCCCCTGCAACACTTCCCCCAAACACCTGCTGACTAAATTCTTTGTGTATGGAAAGCAGTGGCAAAGAGTCAGAAAGAAGCGGGAGAAATCAGATTTACAATTTATCCCACCACCCCGAGATGAGAGGCCAGAAAAGGAAATAAAAACCTTTAAAAGGAGCAAAATGGCATACTCAGATTTTACTAGTTACTTATATATATCAGTTTACAATTGCGGTATGATAGTTAGGACAGAAATGTGTGTGGCTACACAGAAACGATGAGGAAGTTTACAGACTACTGAACAGGACACCAAAGCAACGTGACACAGGTAAGAAAATTGATTTTGAAAGGAAAACCATGCAGAAGAAAACACACGCGGCAGAATTGCACTCTTGTTTTACACAGGCTTTAAAATGACAAGCAGCTAAGAAAAGGGACTTAGCTGTCAAAATAGGAAATTGGTTTTTGGATAAGAAACATAGGCACTTAACAGACAGGATTCTGAGGGAAAGGGAATATTCTTAATGGAATTATGTTTGGTTTTATTTATGAGAAAAGTGCAAATCGGAATTTAGAGAAAAAAGCACAATAGTGTTACGCTCACCTGGCTCCCACAGGGGCGTCGATCTGAACTGGACAGCTGCGGTCTCCACCAATGTGACGCATAGTACCGAGATGACGGACTGGACTGGCCCACCTAGCTTTGTTTGCTTGGCCTGTAGGAATATTCTTCTGCAAATGGAGAAAGGAAATTAACCACCCGTGGAGTTGAGCGTTAACCCCCCCCCCCACTGTTCTCCCCACTGATCACCTTTGATGTCCCCTCTTATAGTCTCACCTGATGGTTTGGAAAGATGAGCTCTCCATCCTGCATTGAGCGCAGGGGCGTGTAGATAACCAGTTGCTTCACTGGCTCGAAGGAATTGGTGAGTTCCAGAACAATATTGACTCTGAGATTCCCGGCAAAACGCCGTAGGTATGTAGTTCGTAAGAGTTCAAATGTCTGACTTTCATTCTGTCCGATTCCTTGCAAGTTGCAGCTTGACCCTAGCAAAGAGTTCCTCGTGGCAACCGGTAATATTCAGGTAAGGATTTGTATTATCCAACACAGTTCGATAAAATAATGTCAATATGTAACCTGTTGCTTTCTCCTTTATTCAGGCGCTGAGAGAAAGTATGAAGTTTCGGGGAATAATGCCTTTGTCGGTAAAATCAGGTAAGTCTTTTGTGGTGAGGAGGTTTCCCCTTGTTTGTCCCTTTGTTTCACCTTGCTGTCTTTTTGTTTCCGCTTAGGGGCCGGGGTTCGGCGAGGATGCAGTGGAAGCTGCGCCGACCCGTGAAGAGGAATAGTACCCCCGGTGGTAAAATCAGGTAAGTCTATGGGGGGGTAACTAATATTGCCTCTGTGTATTTCCTTGTCTCACCTTGCTGTTCTTGTCTTCACCTTAGGTGCCAGAGTGCGGCGGGAACATGCAGAAGGATGCAGTGGAATGTGAAGATACTGCGAAGGCCGGTGAGTTCAGCGCGGCGCTGCAGCAGACGAGGCGACGCGCTTAAAATAACTTCTTTCTTCCAGCTCGAAGGCGCAATGGATCAGGAATTCAGGTAAGGATCAAAGGTATTGCTCTTGTTCTAACCTTTTCTCCTTCTTTCCCCCTTTTTCTAGGAGCTCCAGACTCGAGGCGGGCATGGCAGAAGACTGGATGCAGACTTGCAGGCATGGTGAGCGTTACGCTGCTGGATGCAGAATAACGCGAAGCGTGTGCTGCTCTTCGGGCGTGGTTTAAATACCCTCCAAAGTAGTACCAGGTAAGTATTCCTCCCCAGCCCCACCCGAGTAAAAAAATAGTCCCTATGTAAAGTAGTCCCTTCCAAGCCTCTTTTGGCTTGGAGCTCTTGCAGCATGGTCTGCATCAGGTAAGTTTGCAGCATGGTCTGCATCCAAATAGCCCCTAGCAGGGGTTGTTGGGCTTGCTTGGAATAACTTGATGCCTGCTTCCGGGGTTGCTGGACTTGGTCTGGGTCCCCGGGGGTAGGCATCATGACAAATAGATGGGCAAATTCGGTTTTGGTTGCACAATGACAGGTTCTACTGAGGCTATATTTGAATGACTAGATTATTAAGGAAAGACACTGTGCGCAAGGGGGGTTAATTTCGAATTTTAATCATCTTACCTCCTAACGTACCTCCTTATGGGGGAGTTCATTTATTTATTTCAAAATGGTACTAAGAACTTGCACAGATAACTGAAGTAATTATAAAAGGAATACGCTGACAGATAAGGGCTAACACAGATTCTTCTAAGGAACGGTGAATAGCGGATATTGGGAATTTGGGATTTTGCATGGGGTTTTAATAGAATTTGAATGGGATTCAAGGGTAAAAGAGCGGGATATGCAGTTTTGGGTACTGGGTGGTGTGATACTTACAAGGTAAGCTTGAGTTTGGTAATTTGGACAGCCAGCAAGGTCTCTGGACAGCGGGCCAAGCAACCTGGTCACTGGGACAGCGGTGCCAAGAGATCTGATAACTGGGACAGCTGGTCTCTACTGGATGGGAACAGCTGGGCAAGGTCTGGTCACAGTGGACAGCAGGATGGGCCAGCTGGGCAAGGTCTGGTCTCTGGGCTCTCCTGAATGAGATCAGCTCCTTTCTCCCTGGATGATTGGGTATGGCTGGATCTGGAGGGGTGGTTCTGCCTGGATCTGGATGGTCCTGTCTGGATGGAATCAGCTGCCTCTGGATCTGGTTTTTGAATTCTTGAATATCCCTCCCTTGAATCCCTCTGTCTCCTGCTTATATAGCCAGAGTGACATCATAGAATTTTACAACCTGGGGTGACGGGGGGGGGGGAGTACTCTGGACTTACCCCTCTACTGGGATAGGCCAGGCTACTGGTGTTCCCTCCTCCCTCTGGGCTGATTGGTTCAGGTGAAATTGCATCATTTCATGTGTGTCCATTTATGACTTCCTTTGTTTCCATGAAGCTGCTATTTACAAAAATAAGTTGTGGAGCCAGACTTCAAATCTATACTAGTCACCATCATAAGAAACAGATATGCCGATTCCATATTTCACAGGAAATCGGACAGTCCGATCGCCAACTCTGTGTGATGTTGCATCGCCCTTTGGCCCAATTTCGTCATTTTTAGGAAAAGTATAATACTTAGAATTCTACACATATGCCTACTAATTCGCACATGTTCACCAAGTTTTATGTCTGTGTCATTTATACTTGAAATGCATTTTTCCTGCCATTCCAGTTCCCCAAGTGCTAGCAACATGCACTGGGTCTCACTTTGCTTGTTTAACCATTTAACTGCCATGGGTTTTCTCCCCCAGTGCGAAGGCCTTTTTTGGTGATTTTGGTATTTCGCCATTCAATGCCTTCTAGCGTTTTCTGTTTCATTAACCCCTTAAGTGCCAAGGACGAGGTATTTCATCCTTGGCAACAGGGAGGTAATCCCAGGGATGAGATACCTCGCCCTTGGCACTTAAGGGGTTAAAAGTCACATGAAATACTGGCATAATATCGAATTATTGCATATTTGGGGTGCTGAAACAAATGTCTTAATGTACAACAGTTTTTAAAATCAATGGGCTGGATCAGTCACTGGGTGGGCGGTCCTACAAAAAAAACCACAGCCAAATTGCCTCTGCCAGGCTTGGTTTGCACAAAGGTTTTTATGATGCCCTTTGAAGCCATACACTGGGTGCTGGGGCTGGGTGTAGAAGGAAATCACACCTCTGGGTCACCACTGGGCTTCACTCCCTTCCTCTGTCTCTTTGGGCAGTCCTGCCTGCCAGTCATTATCACACTGTCAGTCCCAGCACATATCCTTGTAGCATCAGTTCACTGGTAGGTACGAACGTGAGAGGCAAGACTTCCTTCCAAAATGGTTTGACTGGAATTCCTGGGCCTCAGCCATGCTGACTGAAGTCTTGTTGGGGGGAAGCATAATGTACATGGCTTTGCAGTCCCTCCACCCACATATACAATCATGTTTCTGTGCTAACAGCTGTCATTTGACTTTAAAATTATGTTTTTCTTATTTGCAAAAACACAATTTTACACGTGTATTTATTTCTTTTCAGGTCAACACAGTTCCTTGTTAGTTAACCTTCTGGAGGGCTTTTACAGTATACTGTAGGCTCATGTACACAAAGAGATGCTGCAAAGAGTTTCATTGTAATTGGCATTGGCCAGGAAAGCTGTGCTATTTCTTGTCTCTGCTATTCTTTGAGTGTGATGGTTCATTTAAAAAAGAAAACAAAAGCCGTATTGAGTGACAACAGAATTCTTGCTCTGCAGGTACTTTCTCAGTGAAAATAATGCTGATCTGAAAGGTATTGCCTTACTTCATGGCAATCAGATGAAATACACAGCAGGGCTGTGTTTAATGGAGCAAAACTTTGTGGTGTTTAAAATGAAAGGAGGACATATTGCAATGCCATCTTGAATGCAGGTTATTTTTCTTGTGCTTGATTTGAAGCAAAACAAATGCATCCATTCTCTGGAGTGATAGTGTTCAAAGCTTGTGACACATGTGCCAAGGAGAACACAGCACAGCCGTTTTTGGGTAAAATGTTGTAATGTGCTGCTGTGATGAAGGAAACCTCTGCTAGAGCTGGTAAATGTACCCCGCAAGTTCCACAAACCTTGCAGAGAAGTGAACCGACTTCTCCCAAACAGCAGCAGTCTCTTGCAGGTTGTATTCGATCTTTAAATGCCCTGTGCACAGCTGCAGTTTGAAAACAACTAGAACTCTCATTGAGGTTGAGGCTCCTTCTGCTCCGCATCATTCGCTTCCTCCTCTTCGTCCCAGTACTTTGGTCATTGTGGGAGATGTAGTCCATTGATGTTAACTGATAAAGATTACTTGGGAAATCACTTTCAATGCTTCCAAATGATGAGCCAGTTCTACATGGAGGATAATTAGAACTGGAAAAGGAAAGGTCATCTTGGAGCTTTTATCTTTTTGACCAGTGATGGAAGTTTGGTCAAAGAGGTTTTGGGAAAAGTTTTCTCTATTTTACGTAAAGGGGAGTATAGCTGCATGGCAATAGGCCATTAGGGAATTGGGTATCAAGGGGTCTACTTCATGGGCAAATGGGGGGATACCATGTCTCATCCAATGAAGCCACGTCTCCCCGGAGGCTTTCTCCTCCCATGTGATCCTCCCTCATATAGCCCCCCCATGGTCAGGATCATGTAGCGCTGCCATCCCCTGGCTACATGGGAGGTGGTTACTGCTGGGGGATCTGTGAGGACTCCATTGGATTCATCACAGGAAGTTTATGGAAGGTGACTGAGGGTAAACTGTGATGGAGGAGTGGATATAATAGAGAGGGAAAAGCAGATGGGAAAGGAAGGGAAGATGGATGTTGCCACACTATTTTTCTTGCTTCTCCGTTTCTCTGTACTGTTTTTATAACTCATTTATAGCATTTTTTTTAAAAAAGATTCACAACTTTTGTTCTTGGGGCATGATTGTGATTCACCTCTCAGGCTCTTGTTCAGGGGTCTGCAGTATACAGTTGTACATTTTTCATGCTTTGACAATAGCTTTCCTTATGGAGAAGGGGGAGAGGAGGGAAGCTGAAGTGAGTAGTAAATGGAAAGTCAAAACAGTGTAGAGTTTATGGAATGGAACAAAGTAGTGGATGCAAGAGGAGAGCATACCACTTTGGAAAGGGTACTGAACAGCATTTCTTTTTTAAAGGGATCCACGGATGGAGGGGGAGAGCAAATTTCCCACTTGAACAAATAGAGTGATCCTGAGAAAATCACTTTGTCAGTTAAAACACTTAAAAGCATGGAACATTTGTGGCACCACTGTCGGCCATTAACTACTCCCACCCGAAACTCTACCCCCATACCCAGGCCCTCTGACAAACTTGCCCATGAATCCCTTTGCCTTAATTCTGCCACTGAGTGCAATCTTAACAAGCAAACTGATCAGACATTCAAGTAGTCTTAGGGTTAGTCTCTCGACCCTGGTCCAAACAACCTGGGTTTGAATCCAGGCTCCTTAAAGCAGTCCAATAAACTCAACCAATTGAAGGTTGCGTATGCATTGTTCCAGATCCATGAACACATTTTTTTGCTGGATCATGGATCTGGGAAATCTGGCTCAATGTGTTTAGGGTGCCAATTGAAAGTGGGCCCCCCTGATCACAAATAGGGCCCACCCAGATGATAATTCTTGGAGCCGGGCCGGGTTCTACGGCTCCGAATAGGAAGGGAATTTCCAGAGATCACTACTAGTTGGCACTGTGGCATGTATCCATGTTCATTGAAATCGCATATTCTAAAGTTAGAAAGAACGAATGACCCGTCAACTGCCTTAAAAGCCTTCTCTGCTTTGATTATCAAATCAGCTTTGAACAAATGACTATTAAACAATTTGTGAATCAGATTTCTTTAATCTTATTACTGTAAAATATCTAATGAATGAAACCTTTCTGATTGTGTTACGTCATTGCTTTTATAAATACCCTACCCTTTTTGCCTAGTCACGTTTCTGAAGTCCACATTTGGTAAGGCGATTGGAAGTAAGTTTTCACAGAAATCTATACTTTTACATTCTCTTGGGAATGAGCATTATTTTTGCCGGTCTCGTCATCAATATTTAAGAACCTCTGCCAAATCCTCTTCGTAGCAGTCCACCACCAGCGGACTGAGCTTAATACTAGACAATAAGCCCTGAGGTAGAAGGGCTGGAGCAAAGCTGTTGGGCTGTGGCGGCGCTGCTCTTTGTTTAACTGCGAGAGACATACTGAAAGCATTGGACGGTGGGAGTGCTGCGGTCTGAGAGAATAGAAGGAGCACAGTTCAGCATTTCTCCCCTGCAGCTGCCTGCACAAATTTTATTGAAGGCATTCAAGGCAGAAAGGTGAAAAGGACGCCTTTGCCTTAAAGCACGAAAATCACATCCCGAGTGAGGCGTAAGTCACGTGACAGCCAGCTGCTCTCATTAACACACCCAGAGCACCCTTGCGGCGTAAGCCCTGAGGTAGAAGGGCTGGAGCAAAGCTGTTGGGCTGTTTTGCGGCTTTGGTGCGAGGAGCGCCACTACAGACGTGCCGGGGAGCTCAAATCATAGACCCGCACGACTATCCTGTATTGCTGCAAATCGGCAGTTCAGGAGCGGGAGACGAGAGTGAGAACGCAGTGAAATCCAGTGAGAGCTAAGGGCAACGAAAGATGCCACATCACGGTAAGCATTGTGCTACCGATTCTCATATATAGAGATCGTTGCACCCCCGATCCATCTGCCTCTCCTTTTCAACCATTCCCCGAAACTAACACTAGCAGGAAAAGGCAATTCAGGAGAAAGGAGCCAGACTGGGAAAGTTTAAAAGACATATCCCGTGGGGAGGGGCTGAAGTTAGGAGACCTGGGAAGTAGCAAAGTTTTGCTCCACTCAGAACTGGGAGAAGAAAGCTAAGAGATAAATAAAAGGAAAACAATAATCTAACACTCAAATAACAACCTAATAACATCACTAGCTCCTAGAATGAAACTAAGGAGCACAGTACATTTGGATGCAACAAAGGTACCAGAGTGGGACGGCTCCTATTTGGAACCAGTGGCGCATTCCACTACGGTAGGGTCACCTGCAGACGGGAGAGAGCAGGAACCCACAATGAGCAATCAACATTCAGTGGAGGCACAAATTCACACCCCCAATCTAAGATTAGAAGAGGGGAGAATCGATAGTGGAAACCAGGTAGAATGCAGGAACCATTGGAAGAAAGGGCTGGAATATACAGTCACTACTAGAAACATACAGAAGAAAATCAAGGAGTACTTTGAGAAAAGGAGAAGCAGAAGCATGGATGAATTGGTGGAATACCCAACAAAGGACCTAAAACAGCAGAGAGAAGAGGAGGATAAGGGGAAAAAAACAGACGAGAAACAGGAAACACAAGAAAATATTGACAGCGACATAGAAACAGAGCAGGAGGAAGAAAGAGAAGTCCTAGAGCCACACAGAGGAAGTCATTCAATGGAAAATCTTAACAATGAATCCTTAGAAGAAGGAAGAAAAAAAAAAGCAAGACTCCAGTCCACCTACAAGTGAGGCAACCTGAGTGCTCTCAATTATGTCCTAAACTCTCTGGTGTCAGTCTTTGAACTACTGAAGGGGGAGGTTCAATCCCAAACAGGAATAGTCTTAGATCTAACCAATGAAGTGGCAAGATGTGAAGCATCAATGGTCGGCCTCATTAATGTGATAAACACTGAGATAATTCCATCAATAGAAGAGACAAAATAAATCTCACTACACCACAGAAAAGAAACGGCTCTCCTCCGCACCCACATGAAAGATCTTGGGAAAGCAGAAGTGTCTGGAAGAGAGCAGATGTTGAAAGCCATGTGGAACTGGAATGAAAAGCCAGCGCAAAAAGAAATAGGAACCCAAACGGGCACCCAACACCTTGAGGCACAGGAGGATACCCCCCTATCAGAGTCAACAGTAGAGGAGCTCCTAAAGACAGCCCATATATGGAAGAACAAGACCATATGGGAGTGGACACTGTAGAGAATCAAAATGAAGGTAAAGAGGACTCCAAAGGTGACTCAATTATAAGTTGGACAGAGGCAAATAACCAAAACTCCAGGAGAAGAAGGAATGCAAAAAAAAGCAAAAAAAGCAGGAACCTGGAAAGACTCCCCCACCTGACTAAAAAGCAAGAAAAGAAGAAACAGAGGAACATCGGTCAAAAAATGGAAAGGCAGAAAAAAGAAAACATATATGAAATAGAAGAAACAACGCCACCGAGAAAAGATGAAATAGCTCTAGAGGAGGACCCAAAGAAAGGCCAAGAAACACCAAGATTCAATTCGAAAAGCCAACCACAATACCAAAAAGGAAAAAAAAAACACAGGCCAGGAATCTTCAAGTAAACCAAAGAAAACGGGTGTAAACATGGGTTCACAAACTGATAACCAAATCAAGTACATTGAAACAGAGGTGACACAGACTAATAACAAAAAAAAACTGAAACTTGACCCATCTTTCATCAAACAACTCAACAAGCCAACAGATGAAGTGGGTCCCAAAATGAGAATAGCCCCGATATTTGAAAGGAAGAAAATAACCACACCGATACTGTCAAAGTTAAAGGAACAAGAGCCCTTTACTGAAGTGATTATGAACCCGGGTCATGGAAAATTTCAAACCATCTCAGAACCGGAAATAAGAGAAACTAGAAAGAAAGAAAATGAACCTGTAAAGCAAAGGGAGGAAGAGGACAGGGAGGGGGAAAGCAGCCTCGTTGAAAGCCATAGAGACTTATTCACTGGCTTTAAAATTCCTAAACTATGGCTAAGGATGACACCAAAACGAGCAAAGTCAAAATCCCTCAGTAGAACGACAATATTATCTATAATTAAAACAAATAGAGACCTCTACCTATTCTCTTCAGATGACCTTGAATATGTGGAATTCCCAGATCGGGCCAACTCGTTCCTAGTGGAAATAGGATTGAGCTCAACAAAAGCCTACGCAGCAATCGTGAAAGGAAAGAAAGGATTAGAGCAAGAAGGGTTAACCATATACACGTCGGATCCCGCAAAACACCAAGTACAGATGAGTGAACAAGACAGTCAGAAGGAAACGTCGCAGAGGGAAATTATGGGCCCCAGGGATGTAATTGGAGAAGGGGAAAAGACAACCGAAAAGGAAGCATCAATTCAAGAAAAAACACTAGCAGCCTTGTCTGACATACTCACGCAAGTCTTGAAAAACATGGGTATAGGAACCCAGAACCTTTAGGCAGGAAGAGCTGAACGTGGTTAGCTGGAACACAAGAGAGTCCAGCACGTTCAGGGCAAAGGAAGTGAAAAAGTATCTATTGGAGAAAATGGATATTCTGGTTTTCCAGGAAACATGGTTAGTTAACCCAATCGAAATAGAGGGTTTTACAACATTTTGTTTACCGGCGAGTGTTAGGAAAGATTTCGTAATTGTAGGTAATTTTCCTTCCATGTGGCAACCCCTAAACTTTTTGCTGTTGTTTTTCACCTTGTTCTTGACTTTGCCAGAGAAGTGCAGCCTTCTGCTGCACTCCTCTGGGCTTTCGCTCTTTTCTTACGGGGAAACTGACATGCCCTTAAGACAGTCAGTACCGGGGAACGCTGTTTCCCGTAGTTTCTTCTATCATGTTGCGGCTTTAGTGCAACAGGACACAAGAGGGCACTGTAAGCTAAGTTACAGCTCTCTTGGGTCTCTAGCCTTCTACAGGCCCTAGATACTCTTTTAGGATGGTATTTGATCGGTGCAAGTCATTCAGGGACTCGAATGGTGGCAGCGATCGTTTTGTTTATTTTGAGCTCCTTTTGGCGTTCTGAGCACGTTTTTCGCCCTGAACCCAAAATGGTGGCCTGGCTCCCAAAATGGCCAGACCACGAGGCTCCTTTGTCTTGTCCACTGACCGTCTTGCTCCCTTCACCTTCCCCAGGTCGAGCGACCCGGGGCCTTCCTTATTTGGGCATGTACTGTCCCGCGAAACGTGGTTGCTTTCGCGGGCTTCTACATGTCGTTTGTGTGCCTCCAGGGAGTGGGCTGGGATGTCTGGTCCGAATACACATCCTGGGTGCCAGAGAGTCTAGGGTAGTGTGAATGCCTGGGACCACCGTGGTCCGTGATTGGTCCGCGTATGGTATGTGTGTTGATGAGCGGATCTCCCATTGGCTCCCCTCCGTTTTGGCGCGAAGGGAACCGTGGATAAGAGGGAGCTGGAAACACCACTACCATGTCGATCTCCTGAGTTCTCACGAACGAAGGAATACAGGAGCCAAGTATCCTGCAACCAAGAGGCTGGACCGAGGAATCGCTGGTGACCCGCTGAAGGACTCCTCCTTTGCACTGCTGTCGTCCTGTGAAACCCTTTCCTCCTTTGATCGAACCAGAAGGCCTGTACTGGTGCTTCGACCTTTGGAATAGCAGGAACAGCTATTCCCGGCGACTTCATCAACTCCTGCCAAGTAAGCCTTCGGAAGTGTCTCTGGGCCATCCAGTTGACTGACCAGCTTACAAGGGAGTCCTGCTCTGTAACCGCCGCCAGGTTGTGTTGTA
Organism: Ambystoma mexicanum; assembly: GCF_040938575.1. Taxonomy (NCBI): domain Eukaryota; kingdom Metazoa; phylum Chordata; class Amphibia; order Caudata; family Ambystomatidae; genus Ambystoma; species Ambystoma mexicanum. Next base: position 1,469,417,040 of record NC_090929.1, on the reverse strand, counting down.
TTTCGAGTCCTTGTCACTCTCCCACGCTTCGTACACTTGGCGTTCCCAAGTCTGAAGGGAGGAGTGTACATTTGGCTCGAATACACACGGCCGCTCCGTTGTCCTGCTGCGGCAACAAACTGTGCTGGTTTCGTCGATTGGGACGTCTTTTTGCTCTACACGACTACGAGGCGTTCCCTGCTCTTCTGAACCTGCCAGCTGCTGAAACTAACGTGGAGAAGCCTGGGTCTGCTTACTTCGGGGACCGGTGAGTAGTTTAGCTAGGATCTGGTCGCCCTCCTGCAGTATCCCATTGCTTTTCCCTGCTGTGTAAAAACAGCACCCTTTTGGCCGTTCTCGCGCTCTGCTTCTGCCCGCTGTGGAGGCTGCGCTTGAGTTGCGGAACCTGTTCTCCTTCTGCTGGGCACTAACCCGAACTGCCTGACTTCCTCCGAAGAGCTTCCCCTTTTGCCCGTTGGCACCGGCGTGGCAGGTACTTTGAGCACAAGGCTCCACTCTTCGCAGGGCTCGGACTTCCATCTAGTTAGGTGCCTCTGAAGGCGAACTGAGTCTAAAGCGTTATCGCACTGCCTGTTTTCCTTTCCTTTCAGGTGGACTACATATTTCGTGCTTTAAACGCTTGCGACTGTGTATTTGTATATATATTGTGTTGATATGGTATGTGTTGGCTTAATATTGTGATATTGTGATTTTCTCGCTACGGTCATTATTTTAAAGGCCTTAAAATAAATGTGGATCTATTTTTGATATAACAACTGTTTGGAGTAGTTTGTAAGCGCTCTTGCTTTGTGTGCTCATTGCGGGCTTTCAGTCACCCTCACCCCTCTTGAGACCTAGTCTTGACCGCCGCGATCGCTACCTTGATTGGTCTGGCTTGTCCAGAGGTTACCCTGTTCCAAGTAATTAGGTTGGCCTTCTGAACTTCTGCGCCACCAGGACAGAAATCCGTCTTAACAAATTGGTGTACAGCGGTGGGATACGACTGAGGGTTTCCAGTGTTGCGCTCGAACTAAGGCATTTCAGGTTATTCCAACCAGTACACGTAGTGAATTGTTGTAGTATAACTTTAAAAAGGCCATAGTCCTATCAAACAGTATGGAAACAAATACCTTGTTAACTTTAAATGCTTCCAAGTCAGAAACATTGAAGATGTGTGCGGAGAGAGGTGTTTCCTCTCAAGGCACTAAATTGGAAATGATCCAAAGAATCGTGGCGTGGCAAGAAGCGCAGCTTGACGCTATTACTTCTGAGGACAGTGCAGAAGGTGGTGGGGCTGCTCTCACTGGTAGAACCGACGGTTCTGCCGCTGCACTGATCCATCGCGACCACGAGGACAGGGAGGACGAGCTGTCTAATGTTTCCTCTGCCAGTGTTGATGGGGAGGCTATGCTTGAATTCAAGAAGCAAGAGCTGCGGTTTAGGCAGCAGGAGCTTGAATTCAGCATAGCCAAACTAAAAATCGAACAGGCAGAAAAACAGAAAGACAGGGATCACCAGTTGGAACTGGCCAAGCTTCAGGTTGCAAATGGGTCCAAGGGTCCTGGACATGGGTCTGGGGCTTCCTCTCATCCACGGTTTCCGAAAGATCTGCTCAGTGTGTATGAAGAAAGGAATGACATTATGGACTGGCTGAATGCGTTTGAGTATGCATGCGAGGTTCAAGAAGTTGACAATGCTGATAAGATTGCGTGGTTGCTCAGTAGACTGCCCCATTCTGGCTGTAGTGCCATTATGGAAATGTCGAAGGCTGAGCGGGCTGATTTCGCAATGTTAAAGCAAACTCTCATTTTAAAGTTTGGGAAGACTCCGGCCCAATATTTAAAGCGTTTTCGAGAGTATAAGAAAAAGGAAGGTGGTACTTGGGTATCTTATGTCGCTGAATCCTTGAAAAACTTAACTGGCTGGGTCGAAGGTTATAAGGTTTCTACCTTCGAAGGCATGATAAATCTTGTCATGCTGGAACACATTTTTGCTTCTTCTTCCCCGGAGCTTAAGCAGCATTTGGCCGATTCGAAGGAGATAGATCCTAAGAAGCTGGCCATTGCAGCAGACTTATGGGTGTCACATCGAGTGTCCCATAAGGACAAAACTCATCCTGGTAAGCAGGAGGAAGGGAAAAAGTCCAAAGATATGGAGGGTGGGGAATCTGCTAAATCTTCTTCCCATAAGGGCCACAAAAAGAAAAACAAGGGTAAGACACAAGAGAACTCACAGGGCAGTGGAGGTCCGCCTCCGAAACAGAACTCTGGTTACAATAAGCCTCCCTACGTAAACAGACCCACTGGGGCTTGTTTTTCTTGTGGAGCAACTGACCACGTGAAGGGGGATCCCCGTTGTAAGGTTAGACCTTTGGGGGTCCACTCCGCTAATCTGGCCTTCTCCTCCTACGAGGAAGAAGAGATTACAGGAGCATCCTTCTCCTCAGACTCATTTCCCAGCGGAATAGAGGCTGAGGTAGTTTTAGTGTCCCTGGGTTCCTGGGAGCCTAAAGTCGCAGAGGCTTATGCTAGGATTCCGGATAATACCAAGCACTACTTTAAAGACAGTGTGCTGATCAATGGAGTGGATACTCCAGCTCTTAGGGATAGTGGGTGCAGTCGCACTGTAGTGGATTCTACCTTGGAAGACTCAGAGGAAGTTGCCAGAGCTACTCTGATGCCCACTAAGTTGGCTGACGGCCCCCTCCGTATGTTTCCAGTAATACCTGTAAATCTTACTTTAAATGGTACAGCAGTCAGGATTCCAGTGAGCATTCAGAGAAACGTCCCGGGAAAGGTCTTGTTGGGTAATGATCTCAGAGCTTTAGGGCTCGTAGGAGACACTGCCGAAAGACCCTACACACGGTCTCAAGCACGGGCAGCATTGGCCAAGTCCAATACGCCGCCCCAGCCAAAGGGGAAACCCAAGGCGAAAGTAGTCTACAAGTCAAAACGAGGGAAAGAGAATATTCCCCCGAGCTCGCCTACCACTGCGGTGGAGGAAGTTGGTCAATCGCCCGGGCCTGACGAGGAGGTGGCGATGCCTGAAGTATTCGACCCCAACGATCATCCTGAACTAAAAGACTTGTTAGTTGAAGGTGGTCCTGATAGGGACGAATTCAGTAAAGGCCAACGTGAGTGCCCATCTCTGGAAGGCCTAAGGAGACAGGCCTGCTCCCAGCTTGAGGGTGAACCTCCTGGGATGCATAGGATTTACCAGGAAGGTGGACTCCTGTATAGTGAGCCCACAGAGTCTACAGAAGGAGACCATAGGAGGTTGGTGGTTCCCCTTGCTGTTAGGCCCTTCCTCCTGCAGTTGGCGCATGAAGTTCCCCTTGCTGGTCACCTTGGTATGAAGAGGACCAAGCAAAGGTTATCCATGCACTTCTACTGGCCCAAGATGGGGGTGCAAGTAGAAAGTCACTGCAGGAGTTGTGCCTCCTGCCAGTTGTCTGGTAAGGTTGGCGCGACAATCCAAGCTCCGTTGGTACCGCTCCCAGTTGTGGGGGTACCATTTGTAAGGGTAGGGATCGACATGGTTGGTCCCCTTGACCCGCAAACATCCTCGGGCAATAGGTTTATCCTGGTGCTGGTCGACCATGCAACCAGGTATCCTGAGGCCATCCCATTGAAAACTGTAACTGCCAAGTCAGTTGCAGAAGCTTTACTCGGCATATTTACTAGGGTTGGCTTCCCTAAAGAAGTTGTGTCGGATCATGGCAGCAACTTTATGTCGAAGTATAGGCAGGCTATGTGGAAAGAATGTGGGGTCACCTACGGGTTCTCTTCTGCATACCACCCCCAGACCAATGGTCTTGGGGGGCGTTTCAACAGGACGTTAAAGAGCGTGATTGGGGCTCTGGAGGAGCCTCAGAGAAGAAAATGGGATCTTCTTGTTTCATGCTTACTGTTTGCCTACCGAGAGGTACCACAGGAGGGTGTTGGCTTCAGCCCCTTCGAACTTCTGTTCGGTCATCCCGTGCGGGGACCCTTAGCCATCGTCAAAGAGGGATGGGAGATGCCCACTCCCCCTGTTACTACCAATGTAGTTGATTATGTGCTAGGGCTCAGAAAACGGATGGTACTTCTGATGGGCTTGGCTAGTGATAAATTGAAGGCAGGGCAAGCGCTGGTGAAACATTGGTACGACCAGAAAGCTTCCCTCATCAACTTTACACTTGGTCAGCAAGTCCTGATCATGAATCTCATAAGGCCTCGAGCTTTACAGGACAAATGGTCAGGCCCTTGCCCAGTGGTGGAGCCCCTGGGTGAGGTTAACTATTCAGTGGACCTTGGAAGGCCTGGACAGGCTCCAAAAGTGTTTCACGTGAATAGGCTGAAGGCTTTCGTCCCAAGCGGCGAAATCGCAGCACTGCTATTGGCTTCAGACGTTGAGGAAGAGGAGTCTGAACCTCTCCCCGACCTGTTCAAAAGCAGTCCTTTAGAAAGCTCTTTTGAGGGTGTCCGAGTGGCCCCTCACCAAAATGGACAAGGCTCAGTGGTTTACCTTGGACATGAAGTAGGTGGAGGGAGGAGACAGCCTCTACTCAGTCAGGTACAAGCAGTACAAGACTGGCCTACCCCCACTACGCAAACCCAAGTGAGAGCCTTTTTAGGACTCACGGGGTATTACCGCACTTTTGTGGCAGACTATGGCACCATAGCTGCTCCTCTGACTGCCCTCACAACTCCGAAGAAACCCAAGAAGATAACTTGGACCGATGAGTGTGAGAAGGCCTTCAATGGCTTAAAAGACTCCTTGTGCCAGGCCCCTGTCCTAAGGGCCCCGGATTATCAAAGACCTTTTATCGTGCAGACGGATGCCTCTGACACTGGGATAGGAGCTGTACTATCACAAGTAGATGAGAAGGGTAAGGAACACCCTATCGGTTTTATTAGTCGCCAGCTTAAGGACAGAGAGCTCAGATGGTCCACGGTAGAGAAAGAATGTTTCTCTGTTGTGTGGGCCCTAAGGAAGCTGAGGCCCTACCTCTATGGGACCCACTTCACTGTGCAGACTGACCATAAGCCGTTAAAGTGGCTAATGAACATGAAGGGGGAGAATCCAAAGTTGCTTAGGTGGTCCATAAGTCTACAAGGCTTCGACTTCACTATTGAGCATAGGCCAGGTGTCCAACATAGCAATGCTGATGGGTTGTCCAGAATGTTTAACCGACCTGAACAAGAGACTCATCCAGGGGTGGATTAGTTCCCCCTGTCCATAGTCTGGGAGGGGCGAGTGTTAGGAAAGATTTCGTAATTGTAGGTAATTTTCCTTCCATGTGGCAACCCCTAAACTTTTTGCTGTTGTTTTTCACCTTGTTCTTGACTTTGCCAGAGAAGTGCAGCCTTCTGCCGCACTCCTCTGGGCTTTCGCTCTTTTCTTACGGGGAAACTGACATGCCCTTAAGACAGTCAGTACCGGGGAACGCTGTTTCCCGTAGTTTCTTCTATCATGTTGCGGCTTTAGTGCAACAGGACACAAGAGGGCACTGTAAGCTAAGTTACAGCTCTCTTGGGTCTCTAGCCTTCTACAGGCCCTAGATACTCTTTTAGGATGGTATTTGATCGGTGCAAGTCATTCAGGGACTCGAATGGTGGCAGCGATCGTTTTGTTTATTTTGAGCTCCTTTTGGCGTTCTGAGCACGTTTTTCGCCCTGAACCCAAAATGGTGGCCTGGCTCCCAAAATGGCCAGACCACGAGGCTCCTTTGTCTTGTCCACTGACCGTCTTGCTCCCTTCACCTTCCCCAGGTCGAGCGACCCGGGGCCTTCCTTATTTGGGCATGTACTGTCCCGCGAAACGTGGTTGCTTTCGCGGGCTTCTACATGTCGTTTGTGTGCCTCCAGGGAGTGGGCTGGGATGTCTGGTCCCAATACACATCCTGGGTGCCAGAGAGTCTAGGGTAGTGTGAATGCCTGGGACCACCGTGGTCCGTGATTGGTCCGCGTATGGTATGTGTGTTGATGAGCGGATCTCCCATTGGCTCCCCTCCGTTTTGGCGCGAAGGGAACCGTGGATAAGAGGGAGCTGGAAACACCACTACCATGTCGATCTCCTGAGTTCTCACGAACGAAGGAATACAGGAGCCAAGTATCCTGCAACCAAGAGGCTGGACCGAGGAATCGCTGGTGACCCGCTGAAGGACTCCTCCTTTGCACTGCTGTCGTCCTGTGAAACCCTTTCCTCCTTTGATCGAACCAGAAGGCCTGTACTGGTGCTTCGACCTTTGGAATAGCAGGAACAGCTATTCCCGGCGACTTCATCAACTCCTGCCAAGTAAGCCTTCGGAAGTGTCTCTGGGCCATCCAGTTGACTGACCAGCTTACAAGGGAGTCCTGCTCTGTAACCGCCGCCAGGTTGTGTTGTATTTCGAGTCCTTGTCACTCTCCCACGCTTCGTACACTTGGCGTTCCCAAGTCTGAAGGGAGGAGTGTACATTTGGCTCGAATACACACGGCCGCTCCGTTGTCCTGCTGCGGCAACAAACTGTGCTGGTTTCGTCGATTGGGACGTCTTTTTGCTCTACACGACTACGAGGCGTTCCCTGCTCTTCTGAACCTGCCAGCTGCTGAAACTAACGTGGAGAAGCCTGGGTCTGCTTACTTCGGGGACCGGTGAGTAGTTTAGCTAGGATCTGGTCGCCCTCCTGCAGTATCCCATTGCTTTTCCCTGCTGTGTAAAAACAGCACCCTTTTGGCCATACTCGCGCTCTGCTTCTGCCCGCTGTGGAGGCTGCGCTTGAGTTGCGGAGCCTGTTCTCCTTCTGCTGGGCACTAACCCGAACTGCCTGACTTCCTCCGAAGAGCTTCCCCTTTTGCCCGTTGGCACCGGCGTGGCAGGTACTTTGAGCACAAGGCTCCACTCTTCGCAGGGCTCGGACTTCCATCTAGTTAGGTGCCTCTGAAGGCGAACTGAGTCTAAAGCGTTATCGCACTGCCTGTTTTCCTTTCCTTTCAGGTGGACTACATATTTCGTGCTTTAAACGCTTGCGACTGTGTATTTGTATATATATTGTGTTGATATGGTATGTGTTGGCTTAATATTGTGATATTGTGATTTTCTCGCTACGGTCATTATTTTAAAGGCCTTAAAATAAATGTGGATCTATTTTTGATATAACAACTGTTTGGAGTAGTTTGTAAGCGCTCTTGCTTTGTGTGCTCATTGCGGGCTTTCAGTCACCCTCACCCCTCTTGAGACCTAGTCTTGACCGCCGCGATCGCTACCTTGATTGGTCTGGCTTGTCCAGAGGTTACCCTGTTCCAAGTAATTAGGTTGGCCTTCTGAACTTCTGCGCCACCAGGACAGAGTTCAGAAATCCGTCTTAACAGCGAGTCAGAGAACAAAAGGGAGGCCGGTGGGAGGCTTAATAACTGCCATCAAAAATAGCACATTCAAAGATGTTACACAAATTTGGAAAGATGAAAGCGGAATCCTAGCCTGCAAAGCCCACTCACCGGGAAATCAAGAAGAAGTTGCCCTGATAGTGATCAATATGTACTGGAACCCGGCTGTCGTCAAAATCCAACTATTCCAGAATAAGCTAGCTAAACTACTGGGGATGATTAAGACAAAATGGCAAGACGCAGAGATTCTGTTAGCAGGAGACTTTAACTCAGAATGTATAAATGGTCAAAAGAATAAGGGAGAGGACAGTAAACAAACTATCAAATAAAGGGAAATCCTGGCTAGAATTCACCGAGGCTTGGGATCTGAAAATGTTGAATAATGCAAGCCAAGGATGCAAAGAGCCCTGTATGACATGGCATAGAGGAAATTCAGCCTCAGTGTTGGATTATATTTTTGTCAGTGCGAATCTCTTCGCCCAAAACTCACAACTAAAAATCAAACATGAAGGAGGTAGTGACCACTCAAGATTGGAACTCTCAATTAAGTATGACTCTGGTCTTAAAAACCTAGTTCACAATCAAGATATAATAGGAATAAAAATATAATAGGAATAAAAAACAAAGTAAGACTAAGAAAATACGGACAAGGAGGGAGAATCCTTAATAAAAAACTACTAAACATGTCTGAACAGACAGCCCATGAGATAGGCAACCCAGAGAAATGTGTGCCTACTCTATGGTCACGTGTTCCTCCTAAAATAACATCAAATAAGGGAAAGCAAATACATCTTCATAGTTTTGATGAAGAAACAAGGCAAAGGAAAAGACTCCTAAGAAAAAACATCAGAGACCTGAAAAGCCAAAAGCTCGACAGTGAAAAATACTGGCAGCAACTGAAAATAATCAGACGAAATTACAAAGCATGGACAAAGAATCACAAATTCATGCTCCATCACAACGAGGGGGAGGTGATGCTAAAATTAATTTCATCCTCATCATCAAGAAGCTTTTGGTCACTTATGCGAGAACTAGAATCAAGTTCCAGCGGTACACTGTGCAATCTTGAGAGAATTTGGGTGGAATACCTTACAAAAAAATTTCTGAAAACTTTAAAAGTACAAAACTGTCAGCTCTCAGACAAAGGTTGGGAAATGCAAATTGAAGGAGGATGATATAGTGGAAATCATATCCAGAGCCTCAGCATCAAGAGCAGCAGGGCCAAATGGGCCCACATACCAGGTACTTAGGGAAAACCCAAAGCTATGGGCTAAGTTGTTGAGAAGGCTTTTTAGGGAGATATTGAAGCAAAAATGCTTTCCACCATCATGGAAAACTGCCTTGATTATACCATTCTTTAAGGAGGGCGACAGGGTCAATCCATCAAACTACAGACCCATCGCCCTCCTAGACATTGACAGCAAAATATTTGAGACTGCTAATGAATAAGCTTTCGTCTTGGGTAGAAAAAGAGGGGGTGTTATCCAGATGCCAGACAGGCTTCAGAAAAGGACTATCGACGGCTCTAAATGGATCCTTACTAAATATCCTTAGCGAAACAACAAGGGAAAAAGGAGCAACACCGCTATATGGAGCCTGGATTGACCTCTCTAAGGCTTTCGATCAGATCGATACAACAAGACTATGGCTCAAACTCAGGAAAAAGGGAATATCGGAGTCACTGCTCTCAATACTAATGGAACTGCATAGCGGAACAAGCATAAGAGTTCGATTAGATAACATCGGCCATCTATCTGAGGCAGTCCCAGTGGAAAAGTGGGTAAGACAGGGCTGCTTGGGGGCACCAACCTTCTTTAATCTGTTCTTAGCAGATTTAGAAGACCATCTGAGTATGTCCGCATTGGCAAGCCCGGTCATAAATGGCAGGAAAATATTCTGGATTGCCTACACGGACGATATCATCCTGCTGGACAGAACAGCCATTGGACTGCAAAGACTGTTGGACAGCCTTGGGAAATATGCAAAGGAGAATGGGTTGTTAATAAACCCAAAAAAATTGAAAATCCTAGTATTCAAACATCCAAGGAAGAAGACATCATACAATCATTGGTCTCTGGATGGGCAAAGAATCCCCCAAGTTGAAAGCCTAAAATATCTGGGATATATGATTTACGCTAGTCCAGTTAACCACAAAGTGGAGAGAGACATTATCTCTAAAATACGAGCGGTAATCCCCCAACTGACCAAAATTAGGAACAGATTCTGTAAATTCTCAATTATCCCAATGATAAAATACTACCTGAGTAAAATAGTTCCAGTCCTATTATATGGAATAGAAGCCAAACCAAAGCTTTGGAACTTGAATTGGGACAAAATTGAAGGAGGAATCTGGAAAAAAGCCTTAAACCTACCATGGAGCACAACAGGGGGACAACTAAGATTTGAATTAGGATTGAAATCATTGAACTGCATGGCAGACTGGAAATTAACATCTTTCTATATAGAAATCATAAACCCTAAAAAAGGTTCTCTGTATGAAGACATCAATGAGCATCGCAGAAAATCAAGATCTGAAATCCTACAGACCCTGGACAAAAAAATAAAAATGGTAATAGCAAGGACAGAATCAAACATGGAAACTCTGATGGAAAATCCACTGAAGATAAAGCAGGAGCTGGTAACCCTGGATTGGATAAAAACAATAGAAGAAACAAGATACACAAGGCCAAGGAACACTTTTCTTATAGTTGACAAAAACATAGGTTCACTGCCAAAATATCTTGAAAAGTTTCCGGATGAAAAAGCTAGAAATAACTTCCTCAGAGTCGGAATGAATGTTCTGCTAATGGGGGAAAATCTGAATACTCGGAAACAATCAGAAAAAACACTGATTTACTGCAAAGATTGTGCAATTCCAGGAAACCAAACTTTAAAGCATCTACTTATCGAATGCAAGGGATCGTGGAACCTGCGTGTGAAAAAACTAGGAAGATTTGTAGAGAGAGCCGAATGGCTAACATCAGAGAACACATGGCATAGAATAATCGCAGGACACGAGACTCCGCTAACGGCGGCAGTGGTGAATTTTCTTCAATCCCTACTTCTGCTTTAGAGGAATAGGAGCTACTGTCTCTCTCCTCCCCTAGAGGGGTTAGAAACCGGTCTATTTTTAATTATCGACTCTAAAGAAGAGTTATTTTTTCTTTTCTCTTCCTTTTATCTTTTTGTTTGTTTTAGTACGTTATATAAAAGATTGTAAAGGTTTCCTTTTCATGTCAGTAGATAAAAAATGTAGAGCATATACAATTAAAATAAAATTTTAAAAAAATACTAGACAATTGAAAATATGTCTTGCAGACACTGTCCATGCTCGATTTACTGCCATTCTCCTCGGATTTTGTAGTAATCTCTCGAACCAGAATGCTATTTTACCAAACCCAAGCAAAAATGATTTTTAGAACTTCACAAATACATCATGTACGTTTCTATCATTTCGATATAGTTCCAATGGCTCAAGAACTCTCTTAATCTTTGCAGTTATTTCTAGTCTTTTAATTATGCAGGTACTGTAAGAAAGATACCTCCTTATCTCCTGTCCTTACCCAAAAGTGTGTCTTGTTCTTGGAGTAGTATATTCTTTGATCTGTGCATTTAATTAAATAATGTAATATTTTTACCAAATGAGGGATCTCAAATCTTGTGCATAACTACCGCCAGGTATTTCTATGGAATTATTGGAACTGAATCAAGGTGCACAATTTGCACTCGTCGCTGCCATTGGCTAGTGATATTTGACTCTTGGTGAGTAAGAAATGGTGTGTTGTGTGTATCTATAGCATTGAGGTGGTGAGTGACTTTTTATGGCTGGCTAGTACCTTGCATCTTGAATGTTTGCCTTTTTTCTGAATCAAATTTTTTCTAAGGTTTTGTTTTTCTTTTTCTTTGCTGAACCATATAACTGATTAGCTCACCGGCTGACTCCATATTTTTATCCAGACACAAACCAATACCTCCTTTCATACATTATGAAATATGGTTTTGCTTTAAGTAGTGTTATATTAATTCTCTACCAGATGTTTTCTGGCCTGATGACAATGTTGTGTAAGAAAACACAGGAGCATGAGTATAAAAAAAATACTTTTTTTTGTCTAAGGACAACAGAATGGATATTACCTCTATATTTTCTCATCAGATTCCTTCATTAGATACTATGGCACTCCTGTCACTGTGCGAAGCAAGAAATAGGAAATGCATATGGAGAACAAAAGCAAGAAGATATTTAATATTCTGTGACATTTTAGATGATAAGAATAAAATTCAGCCATTGAAGCTGGTCCCTGATTATTTAAGATGGGTAGGTCCAAGGGCTGCCCACTGGATTGCACTCTTTTCCTTTCTCTCTGGCACACCTTACCACTTTCATGGGGGTCCCCCACTGCAACCATTGTTTGTGCTCCGTGCCTGGACTGACCCCATCTATCCTACTTACCCTTCTCGTGTCCTTTCTCCCTATCCCATCCCTTTGCCCTTCTTGTTACTGCACTTGTACGATCCGAATTTCACGACACCTAGTAGGGCGGCTGTTCTTTTTCTCCCCTATACCCTCCCACCTCCCCTCCCCCTGTCTTGTGGCGGTTGGAAACACTTTCTGCTGTATAGGCGCCATACAAATGTTCAATAAATAAAGAAAATGAGCACCGCTTACCTGCTCCCCCTCCTCCCCGGCATAATGGCTACCTCTTCTGGTAACATCCTGCCAGCAGTGGTCAAGGTGTATGAAAATAAGTAGTTCCCTGCTAGCCTGCACCCACTCCCCACAAACCCCATCACCACAGCGCCTCCCACACACAATCCAAACTCTCAAACACATGTACCTGCAATTTGAGGGAATGTTCAGTGCACTGAAAGTGCACGTTTCAACTTGTTCCTACACTGTTATTTTAAAACGAAACCATTCCAGAATGGTTTCTTTTTAAAATAAAATCATAAGAGCAGTCAAAATTAATTAAAAAAAGTAGAGCAGCACCGCTCCTGCTCACTTCGACCACTGCCTGCAGTAGCCATTAGTGTGTTGCCCTTTCCGACTGGAGCCTCCTGACCGTAATTCGAGTTAAGTACCCAGTTCACCAAATTACTGAATGTCAGAAGTGATACGTTTCGCTCAGGCAACTAAAATAATTCCCCAAATTTGAGCAAAGAGTGAACACAGATGCAATCTTGAAGAAAACCTAAGTGAAGCATTTCAGTTAATGAATTTGCACATATCTGAAGTCTTACACAGTAAATAACAGGTAGCTGGGAGCCAATGTAGAGATCTCATACTCCCCCCGCCAACCCCAAGTTCTTCCCGGAGATCCCCCTTGTTTCATATTTTGTTCTTTCTATTGGTACTGGATTAGATTAGATATTAGCTCATGATATAAGGCATTTTTTAACCTAATTGCATATTGGCAGTGGGGTCAACAACCACCACCCCAACTGACCTCAACATTGAAGTGGCAAGCAAGTCAAAGGAGCTTCAGATGGTAGTTGGTGGCCTACTAATCTGGGATCAACACAAACCCCAGGATTATTTGCCTGATCAGTAGGAATTCCTATTTTGACTAAAGCTCATGACTTATGTCTTCAAATAATGGGAGACCATGTTACGCAAGTATCAAACCCATTATGAAAGTTTGCACTAAGGCAAACTAGACTTAAATATTGTCAGAGGATGAGCATACTAAAGATATTGCATCTCCCAATACACCTACTGGAATCCACAAGCTCGACTATAGAAACTAGTTTGAATCACAGCATTACCTAGATTACTGATGAGATTAATTAACTTTACTCTACTCAAGAACTTGTGTAACACAAATCGCATTAAACATTGAAGGAGACTACTCTTTCCAAATTACAGCACTAAACGTAAAGAAATGGTGGGTTCAATTGTATGGCACCCACCAGCCAACAAATGCGTTGAGCATTTTCACCAAGGATTGGATAAGAAAAGAGAAACGCATTAAGAATACTGATATTTAAAGGATATCTCAATAATACAGATATCTCATTCGCACCCATGGAGGGGCGTTCAGCCAATCAGGTGGCTGGAACAGTGGGTGAGACTACACAATCCCTGCCCTCTGTTGCAGCCACCTGAGGCCCTTCCCTGGGTGTCATTTTTTTTTCTTTCTTTCTAAAGTGAGGAGGCAACAGGGAGCATCTCCCTGTTGTCTCCCCATGTTACAAAACCCCAATTCCCATTCCCTCCAACGCAACTTACCTGCGTGATCAGAGCCTTGCGCTGTGGTCCTCGGTGCTGCTCCCGTCTGCCGGCTACAATCAAAATAGAAAAGATGGTGGCCGTTTTATAACATGTTTTCCATTGCCGCTGTCAACCGAATAGGGACCTAGTCCTTTTTCCATTTCAATGGCAGGGGCAATTTTTGAGCATTTTTTTTTCTCTGACAGGAGATGGGCTTGCGTAGAGATCATCTCCCGTCAGATGAAAAAGAATTGGAAAAAAAAAAGGGAAAAAAAACTATTTGCATGTCCCCGCCGCTCCTGGAGGCTTTGGAAGAGGTGGTGCTTGCGCATTAACGTATCGTCAAGTTTCTTCTAAAATGGCTTCTCTGCTCTAGTCTTTCCCAAGATGGCTCCTTAAGGTCTATACATTATGCCTTTCTCAGCAGCGCCACACATTGCAACCCCCAGCTTCTCCTCTTTGGATAAGACGCTATAGTTCTCCAGCATGGGGTCTGGCATGGATTCACATGCTCATGAATATTCCCCGTCGTCAGGCTAGGAATCCTCGATAAAGAAAAAATCAGTATCAGTTTCGTTTCTGATCTGTCTTTCTTAGTAGTAACCAATCACTGATCTCTGGGTCATACTGCCCCCAGCCAATGACTGCCCTCTCCCCAAGCCCCGCCTCTGGCAGCCATCCTCAGATTTTTACCGCACGCTCAAGTGTTGGGAGTCCTCGTGCTTTAGCTCTCGAGTTTTTTGCTGCGTTTTCGTGCTTTTTCAGGAGATTTTCTCATTTTTTCGGTTTAATCGAGCCTCAAGCTCCACCGTTTCTACTTCTGACAACGGGGACCCGTTTCGGAATTCTTCTATGCCCCTCAAGGGTGAAGTTTTCATCGAGTTTACACTTGGAGGATTCCGGAAGATCTGCGGCCTACCTCAACGGACATGGCCCAGGACAAGGGAAGCTCAACGCCCGGATCCAAGCTATTCAGGTCCTGCCCTGGATGCGGATTGCAAAATGTTTTCAAGGAGGACGAGCATTTGTGATGTCTCTTTTGCCTTCATGAGGACAAGACGCACGCGTGGAGAAGGACTGTGCGTTCTGCAAGAACCTTTCAGAACGGACCAAACAAGATCGTCGTTCCCGCCTCGCCGGAGAAGGGCACAGCAGGTGAGAAGGCGAAGAAAAAGTCTGAGCGGGCTTCTAAATCCTGTGAGGGCGCCCCTGCGACGGGGACCCAACAGAAGGCCAAGCACCGCGAGTCCGCGGGCACCGGGAGCGCCGAAAGGTCGGGCTCCTCGGCTGTCAGGCAGGGCGCTACTTCCCCGGCACGTTCGACCACGAGCCAGCGCTCTGGTTCAGGAAAGAGGAAGTCCGAGAACCCGGGTAAGCCGCTGGAGCGGACCCAGTCGATCTCTAAGGGGGAGCGAGGCGCTTACCCTCCCCCCAAGGCGAAGGCCCAGGACGCACCTAAGGTGGTGAGGGCTTTGATCCAGCCGGCAAAGGCCTCTATCGAAGTGGTGGCTGCGACCCTGGCGAAGCCGGCTGAGACTACGCCAGTGGAAACGGCCTCTGGGCCCAGAGTATCCCTGCCACCGCGGAGGGAATCCTCTTTCCAGCCCATCGTTAAGACCCCCGTGAAGTCCCTGGCGGAAAAAGAGGGGGGGGCCGGTGGCCATTACAGACTCGGAATCAGCCTCTGAGGAGGATCTGATGGAAACCGAGAAGGGCCTCAACGAGAGGTTCATAGGCCTCAACAAGAGGTTCGAGAAGGTTCGATCCCAGGGGGCGGTCCCTGCTGACGTTATTGAAGATAGCGACGATGACGACCCAGTGGAGTGGCCATCCCGTCCGTCGCAGCCATTGCCCGAGCACCAGGATAGCTCGGCGGCCATTTTGTTGGCAAGCCAATCCTTATGTACCGAGATAAGGACGAGATTACCACGGACCCCGACGGATGATCAAGAACCAGGCCTGTCGGGAAGCCCTCCGAACAAGCGAAGGAGAGTCCACCCCGCTCCGCCCTTCGTGCCTGTGAGACCTGTGGACCCCTCATCCCCCTCGCCGGACCCTAGGGAGGATACGGCGACGGATACAGCGACGGGGACGGACGATAACGGCAGCGATGACACAGACATCCCGTCATCGTCCCCGCCCCTGCTGGCTTCTCAAGCCGACGAAATTGGCTCTTTCCACGCCATGATAACCAGGGCATCCGAGCTCTTCCAGCTCTGCCCTGAAGAACAAAAAAAGGAAGGGTTTCTGTACCAACCACGAGAGGCCAAGAGGAAGACTGTCCTCGCGGTGCCTTTGCTCGATGACATCTGGGACGAGGGGCTTGCTGTCCTCAAGAACCCTTCCACGACACCCGCCAAGAGGGACAGGTACGAGAAGAAGTACAGAGTCCCCTATGCCACCCCCTTGTGCCTCAGGGCCCAACCCACGCCGGATTCTGTCGTCTCGGCAGTGGCTTAGGAGAAGGCAGCGGGTGCGGCGGCTTCAACTTCCACTTCCCCGCCGGACAGCGAGGGCAAGAAGTTGGACTCCATGGGACGACGAGTCTTCTCGGCGGCGACGACGATTAAGGCGGCCAATGCCTTAGCGATCGTGGCCTGCTACGACAGGGAGCTCTGGTTCAAGATAGCTCCCCTGCTAGACTTCCTACCTGACGACAAGAGGGCGGAGGCCCTAGAAATTCTGCAGGAAGGCGAGGTGGTGTCGGATCACGCCACAACGGTGGCAACGGACATTGCCGATACCGATAACGGAGTTTGCGTCCGACGACGAGGATGGCTCAAGGCGACAGACTTTCGCCAGGACGTCCAGACCAGAGTGTTGGATATACCGTTCGACGGCAACAACCTTTTTGGTAAGGCGGTGGACGAGTCTCTACAGGCCATCAAGACCGACTCGGAGACGGCCCGGGCCCTAGGGGTGCTTCAACAGCGACGGCCCTTTCGGAGCTCTGGAGGCAGACAGGGTGCCTCCAAAGGATCCAGCGGTGGCTCCACCACTTACCGCCAGGCGGCCCGCTCCTCTTCCCAGGAGGCCTACAGAGGTCGCGGCAAGCAAGGGGGATCCCGCCGTCGTCGCCAAGGAGGCCAAGGCGGCAAGGCCACCTCCAAGCAAGACTGACCCAGCCGTGTTGTCGGGCCCCCACCGAAGCACCCCGGTGGGAGGCCAGCTGACGAAGTTAGTCAGCGTGTGGGAGTCCATCTCCACCGACCGTTGGATGTTGGACACCCTGGCCAACGGGTACTCACTGGAATTCCAAAAGAAGTGCCCTCGCATTCCTCCCGTGGCCAGGAAGGAGAATCCCGTCCCTCAACTGCTGTTGGAGGTAAGGGCGATGCTCAAGAAAGGTGCCATCGAGCTCGTCCCCAAGAGGCTCCGGGGCTCCGGAGTGTACTCAAGGTACTTCCTAGTCAGAAAGAAGACAGGCGGTTGGCGCCCCATTCTGGACCTGCGTTGGTTAAACAAATACATCAAGGCTCAGAAATTCAGGATGGTCACCCTCCAGCACGTGCAGGGACAGCTGGAGGAAGGCTACTTCCTATCGTCGTCGGACCTGGAGGATGCTCACTTCCACATCCCCATTCTAAAAAGGCACAGGAAGTTACTCAGGTTCGTGGTTCAGGGACGCCAGTACCAATTCGGAGCCCTACCGTTCGGATTAAAGTTGGCACCCAGGGTTTTCACTAAGTGCCTGGCACCAGTGGCGGCACTGCTGCGCCTGCAGGGGATCCATGTCTACCCCTACCTGGACGACTGGCTAATCCGGGCAAGGACAAGGGAACTCGCCGTCGAACACACGGCGAGGACCGTCCGGTTGCTCACGGAGCTGGGGTTTGCCATCAACTACCCCAAATCCCACCTGGTTCCATCGCAAGTAGCACTGTTTCTGGGAGCGAAGCTCGATACAGTGGGGCCATTGGCCTCCCCTTGAGAGGAGAGGACCAAGACCATCCTGGACAAGGTGCGGCGCCTGTTAGCCACGTACGTGGCCAGGGTAAGGTCCATCAAGTCCCTTCTCGTGATGATGTCCTCATGCATCTATCTTGTACCCCTTCGCAGGCTTCGGATGCGTCCGCTACAGGAGTTCCTCGACGCCCGCTGGTTTCAGGCGTCGGGCTGCTTCGAGGACAGGATCCCTCTCGACGAGGAGTTCCGTTGGGCGATCCTATGGTGGGGCACCCGTGCTCACCTCACTACAGGCGCGGACTTTCAAACCCCGGCGTTTTAGGAGACGGTGATAATCGACGCCTCTCTGGAGGGTTGGGGGGGCCCACACCGGAGATCTCCACGCAAGAGGCCTTTGGCTCACAGAGGAGACGTCTCGCCACATCAACATTCTGGAGCTCCGAGCAGTGTTCTGGGCTCTCAAGTCGTTCCTTCCGTCCCTCAAGGACAAAGTGGTGAGGATCTTCACCGACAACACCACCACAATGTTCTACATACGGAAGCAAGGGGGCACCAGATCCCCAGTCCTATCCAAGGAGGCCCAGGATCTGTGGCACTAGGCCGTCGGCCAGGGGATGTTTCTGGTTCCCTTCAAATTGGCAGGAATAAAAAACACCATCGCCGACTCACTCAGCAGGGAGCTGCGCTCGTGCCACGAGTGGGAACTGCGCCAGGATCAAGTGGATCGGCTCTTCCAACGATGGGGCAAACCCCAGATTGACCTGTTCGCGACGGCGACGAACTCCAAGTGCCAGAGGTTCGCCAGCAGGTTCCCACAGCCGAGGAGCATGGGCGATGCTTTCTCGTTCCCATGAGACGGCCTGTTTCTATACGCGTTCCCTCCGTTGCCGTTGCTGCTCCGCCTCATCAACCAGCTCAAGAAGTCCAGGTGCAGAATGATCCTCGTCGCACCGGCGTGGCCGAGGCAGATCTGGTTCCCGGACCTTCTGGACTTGTCAACGTCCCCACCAGTCAAGCTGCCGGCGGACGCGGATCTTCTCTCCAGAGAAGGAGGCGCCATTCTCCATCACGACCCACAGTCGCTGAACTTGCAGGCCTGGCTCCTGCAGCACTAGAGTTTGGAGGGTACGATATACCGGCTGATTGCAGAGAGGTTCTTGCAAAAGCCAGGGCGTCCTCAACTCTCAAGTGTTACGGTCATAAATGGAAGAGGTTCTCTGTTTGGTGCCGTGCACAGAAGATTAACCCTCTGCGGATTACGGCCCCTCAAGTACTGCCGTACCTACTGTCGCTGGCCAAAGCTGGACTGGCTTACGCCTCCATCAAAATACATCTGGCTGCCATCTCCCGATTTACCAGGACTACGGGACGGGCGTCCTTGTGGTCTCATCGTCTGGTGAAGGAATTTATGAAGGGACTATTCCGATCGTTCCCGTCGGTGAAGGCTCCTGCCCCGGTGTGGGAGCTTAATGTGGTGCTGACCAGGCTCATGGGGGCCCCATTCGAGCCTATGCATTCAGCGCCTTTGAAGTTCCTGTCATGGAAGACCGCGTTCCTTGTGGCCATCACCTTCGCACGACGAGTGGGAGAGATCCAGGCCCTATCTTGCAAGCCTCCATACTTGACTTTTCATGACACGAGGGTGGTGCTGAGGACCCCTCCTTCGTGCCCAAGGTGCCGTCGGACTTCCACCTCAACGAGCCCTTGGTGTTACCAGTTTTCTTCCCGTCGCCTTCGACGCCAGCCGAGAGGACTTTGCACTCGCTGGATGTAGCTAGAGAGCTGAAGTTCTACGTGGACCGCACAAAGAGTTTTCGGAAGACGTCACAACTGTTTGTGAACTTTGGGTCTGTGAATCAAGGGAAGGCTCTCTCGAAGACTTCCATTTCCAGATGGCTCTCCAGCTGCATCATGCACTGTCACCGGTTGGCAAACCGACCGCTGCCCGGCCGTCCGAGAGCCCATTCGACCAGAGCGATCGCTGCTACCACGGCGTTCCTGTCTGGTGTGCCCCTGCTGGACATCTGCAGGGCTGCTACGTGGAGGTCGACGCACACCTTCACAAGATTCTACTGCGTCGATCGGGACTCCAGGGAGGAGTCCAGGGTCGGCCAAGCAGTGCTGCGCAACCTGTTCGCCTAAGGTGAGTCTGGTGAGGAGGTAAGAATTGCTTAATGTTGAGTTTTGGACATAATGCTTAATGTTGAGCCTTTACCACCTCCCGTGGTTGTGCATGTGTATACTGCTATGTATTCTTTTATTCATGAGCATGTGCATCCATGCCAGACCCCATGCTGGAGAAGGAAAAAGTTACTTACCTGTAACTGTTGTTCTCCAGCATGGGTCTGGCATGGATTCACATGCGAACCCTCCCACCTACCCCTCTGCGGCTCTTCACTTGGTCATACTGCCACTTGGCGTACTACCAAATCTGAGGATGGCTGCTAGGGATGGGGCTTAGGGAGAGGGCAGTCATTGGCTGGGGGCAGTATGACCCAGAGATCAGTGATTGGTACTACTAAGAAAGACAGGTCAGAAATGAAACTGATACTGATTTTTTCTTTACCGAGGATTCCCAGCCTGACGACGGGGAATATTCATCAGCATGTGAATCCATTCCAGACCCTTGCTGGACAACAACGGTTACAGGTAAGTAACTTGTTCCTTTTCCGCTCTGCTTTCCCTATTCTTTCTGTCTTGTTTCTTCCTTTTCAGCTTGTCCGGACTGTCCTGGCTTCCTTACCCTTCCTTCCTGCTTTCTTGCTAGCAGAGCTATCCCCTGCGGCTCTTGGCCTCTGTTGGCTTTCTGCTTTTTGTCCTGGCTTTGCACTGCCCTGCCAGCGCTTCCTGCTCCTTGTTGGAGCATCAATTGCCCTCAATGCATTAATTGCTGTTTTCACTCTTTATTCTTGTGATGGTTATCGCATTCCTAGGTAATAGACATATCTGAAAGAATCAGATGGAAACAAACTTCAATTAGTTTACACACACTTACCTATGCCCTATATAGCTATTGTCTTTTTCAACAGCAGAATACAGTTTAAAGGAACTGTTGCCAAATGTACTCCCCATAAATGTAGTTATGTTATATGGGGATATTTGACAGTATTGTTTGATCAGTTTAGTTATTATTTGCCATATCTGAAAAACGACTACAGTAAAAACGGCTAGACCCACCTAAATGTACACCAAAACACAAAGAGCCTGCATGAATAAAAAATCTAAATCTTGATGACTTCATTGATTAAATGTATTTATTGGTCACTTGTTAGGCGCTTACACAATTAGCAAAACTGTTTCAAAGCGCCCACAGAGCAACAGAGTGGGGACAGGGGAGGAAAACAAGGATAAATAATTGAATTAACAGTACAAACAAATAAGAAGAATAGGGAGGGAAGACAAACCTACTATGCCTTGTGAGTATTCAGAAAGTGCAATTTCAGAGGGGAGGGGGTAGGGGATAGGTGCTGTGATGCTCATGGAGCAGTGCTCAGGGTGAAGTACTAAGAAGAGAAAAACATAAGTGAAAATTCTGGTGGGGAGGGTGAGCCTAAGCAAGTGCATTAAAGAAAAACAGCGGCTGGGATGAGAGATGTGGGTGGTCAGTGCCCCGAGGAAAAATAAGGCCCTGCACATCAGTCATGTTACTGTATGATTACCACGGAAGAGAGGAGGAGAAGAAAGAGGTAAAGAGAAAGGTCTTGAGGCTTTTTCGGAACTTAAGGAGGTCCTGTTCTCTCTGTTTAGCAAAACGCTTCATACACAAGGAGTTGGTGCCAGAGGAACGCAGGTGTCAGAAAGGGGAGTATTTGGTCAGGAAGAGTTGAAGATAGTGGTCCCCAGCCCCAGATAGTCTTGTGGATGACACAGAGGGATTTGAATTTAATCCAAGCTGATACCGGGAGCCAGTGAAGGCTTTGTAGGGCAGGAGAGATGCGATCCCTGGGTTTGAGGCCAATGATAAGTCTTGCTGCCCTATTCTAGGTTAGCTGGAGGGGGTCGCAGAGTGGACAAAAGAAGATTAAGGAAGAGGCAATAGTCCAGCCTGGAGAGAACCAGAGCACGCGAAACATTGAGTCTCTGGGGAAAGGTGAGGAATGGTAGAGTTCCTTTGAGCAGGAAGAGCAGAGTTGCTTTGAGCAGGAAGAGCTGAAAGTAGGACTTCATGATAATGTCCTGAATATGAGGGATGAAGAAGAGGGAGGAGTCGAAGATGACTCTGAGATTCCTGGCTTCAGATGAGGTAGCAGGGGGGAGGGCCCATGAGGAAGGCCAGAGTGCGGGGAAGAGTTAGGGTGCAGGGGACCCGATAGGGAGAATGTCTGTTTTGCTGGCCTGAGGCAGACGTCATTAGCAGTGCACCAGGCCTGGTTGGCAGAGAAGCAATCGGGGATGAAGGAGGGTGCAAGGGCGTAAGTGGGAAGTTTAAAGAAGAGTTGTGTGTCGTCGCAGTAGCACTGGAAGTTGGGGGAGAAGGAGGAAATGAGGCGTGCCAGCAGTGACAGGTGTATATTAGACCCAGGGTGAAAGAATGGAGCACTGGGGGACGCCACAGGTGGAAGAGGAAGTGGGGGCGGGGGGCCAAGTATGATTTTGGAGGAACGGTCAGTTAGGAAGGAGGTAAGCCTATCGTTGAGCCTTTTTATGAGGATGGAATGGTTCACTGTGTCGAATGCAGAAGAGAGATCAAGGAGCATGAGGACAACAGGGGTGTTGGAGTCAAGGGATGCGAGCAGTTCTTCACGGATGTTCAGAAGAGCAGTTTCCGTGCCACTGGATGCTCGGAATCCAGACTGGTGGTCGTGAAGACCACCGACATGTTCGGTATGAGAGTTGAGCTAGGGAAGGGCCAACTTCTTGAGCAGTTCCCCAGGAAGGGAGTGATGGAGATGGGGCGGTAGTTGGCTGGGCAGGAAGGGTCCGCAGTGGGTTTCTTAAGGAGGAGACACACAAGGGAGTGCTTGAGAGAGGGAGGGAGGGAAGGAGGAAGGAAAAGAATTGCCCCTGCTCTTGCAGTGCTCAGTAAGAGCAGGGGCGAGAGAGGAGATGTTGTCCTTGAAGGTTCTGGAAGAGCAAGGGGCAACCTGTTTGGAAGAGACCTTCATGGAGTTGACCGCTCTGGTGACTTCTTCTGGGGGGGGGGGCATGAGTGATGGAGGAGAAGGAGGGAGGAGGAGGGTGAGTGTTTAGGGGAGGCTGACGGAGGGTGGATAGGAGGAGTGCGTGACAAGGCTGTTAAGTATATCCTGAGTTTTGGAGGTGAAGTGACAGAGCGAATGCATTGGAATGAGCCTGGGAAGGAATAGGGGCAGAAGATACTCCGGACGGGTTGGCAAGTTTCCTGCAGATTTTGAAGAGTTCAGCCGTGTTGTTGGATGCACTGGACACTTGTGCCTGAATATGGGCTCTTTTCTTTGGCATGGATGGAGAGTCTGTAGTGTCTCTAGATCAGGCGGCAGGCCATTTTGTCAGAGGGTGAGTCTGAAGTGTGCCACTTCTGTTCAGCAGCCCTGCACTTATGTTTTCGGTCTGCAAGTTCGGAGTCGTACCAGGTAGGTTTCAGGCAGATCCTCATGACTGGGGCAAGGATGTCGAGGGTGTTGGTAATGGAGAGGTAGAGATTGCAAAGGGCAGAGTCAGTAGTAGTGTCAGAGTTGGGAGGGCAAGGGGGAATGAAGGTGGAGGTGAAAGCAGCGGGTGACACTCGCTTCATCGGACGAATGTTTGTGTAAGAGGTTGGCAGGGCTATTGGAGGAGTAGCCATGAGACCGTAGGGACCCAGATGGGAGGCGAGAAGAGAGTGGTCAGACCAGGAGAGCGGCGTGACCTGGGAAGGAGAAGGAGGGAGATAGGTGTGGATAATGGCATCCAGTGTGTGTCCAGCAGAGTGGGTTGGACCAGAGGGAAGGATGGAGTAGGATAGGGAGGAGCGTAGTTCGATGAAGAGGGAGGTTGCACTGCAAGGGGAATCTTAAGTGCATGTTGAATTTACCCAGGAGCAGTAGGTTGGAGGTGGTAGAAAGTAGGGCGAAATAGAAGTCCGCCCACTCAGAGAGAATCAGAGAGGAAGTGCCTGGGGGCCGATAAATGGTAGCAATGGTCAGGGTGGTTGTGGGAGAGATGACCAGTTTGCATGCTAGGCTCTCAAAGGATGAGTAGAGCTGAGTGGGTAGGATGGAAGAGGGGATCAAGTTGGGGAAGATTAAGGAAACTCCACCACCTGCACAGTGTGGTTGTGGCTTGGTGATCTTAAAGCTGTCAGGAAGAAGTAAGTTGACGGAAGTGACTGAGCTGGCGCTGAACCAGGTCTCAGTGAGTGCAAGTATGTCCAGGTCAGTGTCTTCAAAGCGTATCAGGTAATATTATCCCCACCAATAATATCACCATATATATGGTCGTCGGGAAACTGCATAGGCAATATTATTGGTGGGGATCATTTATGAGGTAAATGGGAGCAGGGGTTGCAAAGGTATACCACGCTCCATCTAAAGAAATATGGGTGTTGCAGGGGTTTCCCCTGCAGGTTCCATGGGTTAACATCGGCGCAAAAAAGGCACCATTCTTGTATGGCGATATTTTTGCGGGGATAATAACACATGGAACCCTTCAAGGAGGAGTGAGATGTCAGCGGAGTGTTTGCTTGCTGAACGTGCGTTGAGTGTGGCCAGATGGAGACGATGATTGGCTTTTAAAGTTTTTTGTGTTGGAGTGCAGGGACATGGGACATCAGTCAGAGGTGGCGGGGAAGCAGGTGGAGAGGTGGGAGAAGCAAGGAAGTTGATGAGGGATGGTATGATTCGGTCAAAGAGCAGGCGGCTGGCCTGCGAGCCTTGAACGAGTATTGTGCCCGTGTGGTAGACATTAATGCAGCAACGAGAAGAGAAAAAGCCCGCCAGGAGGACTTCCCACTTGGTGCTGCCGCCGTTAATGGTAGTGTAGGAGTAGGGGAAGAGAGTAGAGGTGAGGTGAGTAGTCCATAGGTCAGGAGAGGGGACAGAAAAAAGATGTTGGTGAAGATGTCTCTGGACGAGGCACTGACATATGTGTTTGCAATTGGGTGGCCAGGGTTTGCAGCAAGGATGTTTCTTATGTGTTTTTTTTTTCCAGATTTAGTCCGAGGGAGGGTAGCTGATGGTGTAGCAGTTGGAGTAGATTGGGAGATGGAGAGTGCCATTACAGAGCAGGGAGGAGTGAGAGGAAGAGACAAGGGAGAGGGTGGGAGGGCGCTGTGGGCACACAGGCGGCCAAATGGATGTTAAAAGTGCTTGTCACAGAGTAGTATGGGATGTGGCACACCAAAGTTTATTTCCACAGTAACATTCAATACTATGCGGGATGAAATATTAAACGAGCAGGACAATGCAGGATGAACAACTAAATTTGATTTTGTGCTAACAGGCAATGCAGGATAAAACACCTAAATTTGATTGTGTGCTAACACACCTAATAAAACACCTACACTTGATTGTGCGCTAACAGACAGACAATGCAGGATAGAACAACTTTATACTGGAGTGGCAAAGATAAAGCAGCATAGCAGTAAGATGAGGAGGTGGTGGGGGTGAGGGCTCAGGATGGGGGCAGATTGAGGAAGGTGTACAGAGACTGAGGAGGTAGAGGGGAAAGGTCAGGGAGAGAAGGTCCAGGTATAGGGCAGCAGTCAGCACTCACGTTCATTGATGAAGGGGCGGGTGCGCAGTCCAGGAGCACAAGTGTGCAGTACAGCCCGGGTGATGCCAGCTGTGAGGCAGTAAAAAGAGAAGGGGGGGCTTCATTCCCAGCCAGGCCCGGACAGGGTCAGACAGGAGCCATAGATAAAGGGCCTTTGATTTTATGGGTCCTTTCCTTTTCAGAAACTCCTGAGCCAGTCAGGAGTGTACAGCTCCAAGTGAGAGCTGATTCTTAGAGTCACATCATGCATCGGCCATGTTGAAAGGTGCATCGGAGAGAAATGCACATTACGGATTACCCGTAGCCCCAGTGTGGTGTGGGCCGCAAGAGTCACAAGGAGCACTTCGCGGTGGCTCTCAGAATCCGTTACGATGCAGCGGTCGCGCAAGTAGTTTTAAATCAAACAATAATCCATTTACTTGTAACAGGATTTATTGCTCTCATAATTACCTATGAGGATCGTATGGTGCCCGCAGGGCTTCCTGGACCAATAGATGGTGGCCACGTGGCTGCTCAATGCGGAGTTCTATCCGGGGATGTGATATAGTACCACAAGTGATCCGGGGGCTGTTTGCTGCTGAAAGAGGCTCCGACATTAACTTAAGATTTAGCCTGGATGACGGAAGAGGCTAAAATGTAACCGAAATACAATGTAAATTGGATTAGCCTTCTGGTAAAGTTAGGGAGGAAATTAAAGAGCTGGAGTATAAAGTGAGTATCTGAGAAGATACAACTGTATAACTTTTTCCGTTCAGCTTGGAAAATCAGGAAATGTTTTTCCTACAAGTAGAGATGAATCTGATAAATCTGCATGGGAATACATTCCCACATTTTTAAACATACACTTTGAAAAGCAAGGAAAGACTCCTTTCAAATACCCAAGAGTCTTCGCTAGTAATATTTCTTGTTTCCAACATGATATTTTGGCAGCTGCTTAAAAGAAAATGCCAATTACATGGAAGATTTGGGTAAGCTGATATTTCCAGAATTTTACTACAGAAGTACAAATAAGCAGTAGTTCTTGAGACGATGAATGAACTTAGGCTCTTCAGATAAAATGTGATATTTCCATCCTTCCACATTTTAAGTGACAATTAGTGAATCAAAAGGGACCTAGTAAAACCATGTGATCATACATACAATATGTTACTTGCGGTATGAAGAAATCTCTACCTTAGGATAGTGTGAGGAACTAGTGGCAAAGGTCTCCAAAAATGACTATTCCACTGTAAAAAGTAATGAATTAGTGCCAAAATAGAATTGTTGCACTGGTAGTAGTAATCTCGTTTTAATGAGAAACAGAATGTAATTGTCAAGCTATTCTTCTCTCCCCAAAGTATATTTGATTCTCAGGTTTAGTGATAACATAAATGGATAGGGAGAATACCAATAGTATTGATAGTGCATCCAAGCTGGGGAGTGAAGTTGGTTTGTAGATTTTTGTCATGATCTGTCCTTGGGTCTTGGTCCCGACTAGGGTCATAGTCCACAATTCCAAACTTACTCTCATAATTGTTCCTATGTAAGGTTTGTTGTTATGGGTGATAAAATCATGTAGTATTAGTTTTTGTGTCTGTCTATCTTATTTTATCAGTTTTTAGTGATAATCATTTGTCGGATGTGAATATGATGAAATAAATCGTATATTACATGGCATTTTTGAGGCGGCAGAGCTTGATCCACTTGCTTTATTATGCACTGAGACACAGATGTTTTTCCTGTGCCTGCTTCCCAATCACCACTTCCCTTCCCGAACTCACCCCAAGGACGAAAATCCAAGACTTTCCTCTGCTACTGCTGCTGAGGGCTGCTGGCAAGTTGGATTGCCACCGGAGACATTTGCACGTTGGAGGCCAAAAAGAGAAGTGCTTTCGGGGGCAGCGGGGTGATGAGGTAAATTCAAAACCACAGAGAAGGCACACTCTGATGGGAGAGGGGCATGGTGCAGAGTCTGCAGGTTGGTTAGGGCTAAATAAAACGAGGAACTGCTGTGATTTCCAGGAAAGGAAGAGAATAATTCTGGGAGAAGAACCAGTTAGGGATTGTGAGAGAGGAGGAAAAAAGTAGTGACTGGAAGGGGCCGAATACGATAAGGGGTAAAAAAAATGATATTGAGAGTGATGGACCATCTTGTTCCTAACCACTCCCTGAAGGTTGTAAGGCGCCATAGGTCTGCTCCAAGAGCTGAAATGCTGCAGCGATGGACGGAGTCTAGATTGCGAGGACTTTGGTGACTATGGTGGTGCAATTTATTGGTGAAGTTAACCAAGGTTTATTTCCCCAAACCCATCCATCTGGCGCTGAAATCGTTGACAGATTGTGATTGGTAGGTAACCCCTTAAGCAGAAGCATACTTTCATTTGATTACAAAAGTAAGACCGAGATTGCATTTTTGTCTATATGTTGACGAGTGCTTCAATATTTAACACAGCAGAAAGTTGATTAGTTCACTTGGCCTATTAGAATATGTAAATCCTTTGGTGCGATGTTAATCTATTAAAAGCTAACCATTTAGACGAATTGAATTCATTCTGTGCAGCTCATTGGAAGAACAGAAAATGCGGGTAGCCTAAAGTGCGAAGGCCTCGGTTAAAAAAAAAAGGCCTATACAGAGATTTGTGGATAGTCATGTGGAGGGATCACACAACAAACCCCCACTCCCGAGGAGATGGCCACCCCAGATTACAAGATTAAATACTGCAGCTAATGTTCCCCACTTTGACTTGCAAAAACATGTAAGAGTGGATTCGCCCGCTTTTGTTGTGACCACATGCCACTTGTAGTATTGATGTGTGCAAGTTAATCCGGAGTATCCTGTGATGTGAAGGCTCTCTCTGGGCCAAACAAAGCAATGAGCCGACTTGTCTGATTTCTATTTTAGCGACATGACGCCAGCCCCAACAATTACTCTGCTTAACGTAGTTTACGTTTTTTGTTTATTCATTATCTGACACGGCCCATTATAGTTTCTGATGGTCATACTTACTTCACACAAACAAGAGGAAAACCATCTGTTCGTGAGCATTGCGTTTTCCTCCGCAGTGCACCTCAAAAGACCGAGTTCACCTGCCGTGCCAGAGTCGCGTCGCTTTGAGCGGGAGTTGTAACTCAAACTTCCGTCGCGTGAATTGTTGCACAGCGTGACCTATTGAGTCAAGCTGTTTCCAAGATCAGAAGCAGTGACCTCTACCCGGGAGGTAACAGCTGCCAGGCATCGAATTCCTTGTGCACCGCCGGACGATTGTCACTGATTGTCAGTGTAAGAAAAATGACTTTACCGGCATTGTTTTTTCTCCTCCGTTCTGGCAATAGTCGGCGACGGAAACAAATGACGTCAGCAAATTCAATCAACAAAGCATGCGCCTGTCCCCTCTGAAGGCTGTGCTGTGATTTAGGGAGCGTTTAAAGTGATGGCAGGGCTTTCATTGTAACATCACTGCTGCGGGTTTGCTAACTAGAAAAAGACTGGAATGTCATTTAAGATACACCTACGAGATGCTTTGTAATACTAGAAACTTTATATGTATGTTCCCCAAATACGTCTCAGCTTTATTTTTCCTAATTGCTCAATTGGGTTAATGCATGCTCAATAAAACCAGAATTTCTGGCGGACGAGTACCTTTTGATGATGTTAGATGTCACATGGGACAAAGCACAGGTTTTCTAATTTCACCCATCCCAAAAAATACTTGTTTCAGTTAGTAGATTGATTTCAGACTGATTATGCATACATATAGGGGCTTATTTTCAATGAGGGCATAACATTAGTGGAAACTGGGAAGCGTAAAAAAGCCTTGCAGGTGGCCCTGTCCCCAAAACCCAAAATGGCGGAGATGAGGGGCGGAACGCAAGTTGCGTTTTCACCACCTCCTTCCTCTCCTCCATACAAATGCTCCAGCCTTTTTGCAGCATTGATTTTCAATCCAGCGCAAATAATAATTATTTGCATTTTCGCAGTTATATAATGCTACAAACCCTCAGGCATCTGAACGCTGCTTATTATTACCCACAGTGTGTGGTACTCATTTATCAAGCACAGAAGGATGAAAGGCTAAGTGTTGCCCTACCGAGATTCGAACCTGCATCAGCAGGCTCTGTACACATGTAAAAGCGATAGTACAGCGAGTAGAGTGGTCGCTTTGGCATCCGTGCAGACAGAGCTTTAAGTGGGGCGGGGCGAGCCCCAGCAGTCTCCAGAAAGGGCTCCCGAGCCGGGGCCCTGTCCTGACTAGCCCCAGCCAGCCGACACTTCAGGCAGCCCATGTAGAGGCTGCACGGTTACACGAGCTACCTGCAAGTGTCAGCACTTCGGATTAGAAAAAAGGAAAAGGCATCACCTTTTCTTTTTTCTAAACCGAAGTACTGACACCTGCAAGGAGCAGGTGTAACCATGCCGTGCAGGCTGCCTGATGTCTATGTACTCGAAACAGGAGGAGGGCTGGACTGCCCAGTCTCTCCTTTTGTTTCCGAGTAACTAGTCATCACCCAGCATGAAGCCTTGGGTGATAACTAGTTACTCGGAAACAAAATGAGAGACTGGGCCCTGCAACTCTCCTCCTGTTTCGAGTACAGACACACCAGCACCAGGCACACCTTTCATTCAAGGAATCTGTGGTTAAAGCCGGCTCCTTGAATGAAAGGGCAGTCTGCTGCATGCGAGCTGGAGCACACTGTGCGCCCAGCCCCTTCTTTTGTTTAAAAGGGGGGTCTGGGCGCATCAAAGATAATGAGGCCAGTCTGCCCGAGCTCCACCTCTTTTACCATTCCCCCCCCACCCTTAATCGAGGGGGGGATCTCGTTAGGGGGCATGACCTTAGGCCACACACCCTAAAGAGCCCCCCCCCAGCCTCGATTTCCAATCATCCTTGAAGCACTGCGTGCAGAGCCTGCTGATGCAGAGAGCTGTGGCAATTGTGCCAAGAATTGGTTTGGCTAGTTTTTTTTAGAGGTGTAGGATGGGAGGCCGTTGGTTATGTTTGCAGAAATGGGTGCTCAAAGTGCTAAGAATAAGGTGGAACTTTATGGGTAGTAAGAAGATTCAAACAGTGACGCCAAAAGGGGGGAAGTTAGTAGAAAGAATGAAAAACATAAAATCAACCAAGATGCAAAGGCGGGGCCCAAGAAGAATTCGTAGAATTTGACCAAAGATTGCAGTGCAAATTAGGAATTCATCAGCTAAGCTAAAAGGTGCGGCTAATGCTGTGTCTAACAACAGGCTTTAAGAAGAGCTGCTGGAGAAGGGGTTGACCCTTGATAGTGCTGCCGTTTTGGTGGATACTCACCAGCCGCCCCCCCAAGTGCGGCGAGAGATGAGTGTATTGGGAGAAATGACTCAAGGGGGAGTGCGAAGGCTGTTGCTTAAAATGTACCGCTCCTTGATGCAAAGGAAATGGTAGATAAAATGAATTAGCTACTTTTCTACATCAGCATAAGGAACAACAATCCTTGATTAAATCTATACTGCATGGGTCTTTGACTTCCCAGGTCCACCCTCGGATGGGAGGATTTAGCAACAACAATAAGTTCACAAGACTAGTAGATGGCCACACAGAAAAAAAGGGCTGTGTTGGAAAGCGGGGAGACCATTAGTAAGGTTGTCCGGAGTGGTTCAGATAGGCCTGGTCCGGAAGAGTGTTCTGATGGGCTAAGAAGTGTCGGAAAGAGGGGTGAAGATGGTTTGAGAAGCGACAGGATAATCCAGTTTATAGCATCTTGAGAGGGGTGGTATCAACAGATTGTCAGCAGAAAGACCTTCAAATCAAGGACACTGTATGTAAGTGCTGGGGTAGAGGGCCTCGGATCAAGCACACTAGCTCTCATTTGAAATGAATCTTGTGGAACTCTAGAGGGCAGATCCACCTATTCGGAAATGAATCCTTATGTGCGTCTGAAAACTTTAAATGTAATAATGCTGCAAGAGACCTAGCTACTAGATGAACCTGTCATAGATGGTTATGCATTGGCTTTTCAAATGGCTAGGCCTAGTAACGTGGGAAGGACGTCGGGAGGCCTCCTCATTGTGTTAACAATGGGGCCAGCCATTCAAACAGCCAAATGCATTCAAATTCAACTACTTGCATTAGGTCTGGAAGCTATGCTCATAAGTCCATTGGAGATGATTACCTATATATTAATAGTAAATATTTATTGGCAATAGGGTATTGTACCACTTCAATCCTTCTTAGAGGAGCGCCAAAAGGCTGTGGACGATTGGAGGCAATTAAAACCGACAGATTTTATTGTCAGTGGTGATTTAATCTCCACATGTGTGATTGAGGAGGGTGAGGATGCTAAGGAGCTGCAGGCCTTGTGGTTATCCAAGGCATGTTCAGAAAAAGCTATGGATGGTGGAATGTGGCAGGCCACCCTATCCTCACTTTGTTTGCGGCAGCTAAATGACATGGTGGATGATGACTCTACCATGGCAGCAACCTGGCAGAATGGGGTGTCCTCTTCTGTTATTGATTATATTTTCGTGGACCACAATCTTTTTTCCCTATTTAAGAACATGACCACGATTGACTCCACCCTTAGTGATCACAACATTTTGGCATTGAGATGCCGAATCTTGAGAGTTTGCAGAGAATTCTGAGTATTTACAGTTAATCACAGCAGGAATAGGATAAAGTGTAGTGGGGATAGGATGACAGTGTTTAACGAGAGCCTGTATGATGTAATGATAGATTCTAGATTTGAATGGAAACAGCAATTTGAGACCAGCATGTTTTCATAACAGTATAAAGGAACTTATAGAGGACAACTTCTGCCCTAGAGGAGTGAGAAGGATTGCTACTCGTGCTTTTGAGAAGCAGATAGAACATCAGAAAAACGAGATGCAGCGGGAGTTAAGGCTGCTAGGCAATCTTCAGGGGGAGTTAAAGTTGAGGGCCTCGAATAAGATAAAACAAAAGTATTGCAACTGGTTAAAAGCATATCGTTGGAGAATTATCCAACAGGATAGTGAGACGATGTTCAGGATAATACAAAAAATATGTTTCCAGCTTTTGCCAGCTGTGAATAGCTTGGCTACAAATCTATTTACTATGCTGGATAATTGTATTCCAGAAAAGGTTTGGGCAAGTTATTTTAAGGGTACATTTTCTATGGGAAATACAGATGTGAATTCACAGGATTGGCAGAGGAAGGATAATGGTAACTGTCATATGCCCTTTAATAGTGATGATGTTCTTGTTAAGGTACAAAGAGCAAGCTCTTCGAAGGCATTTGGCCCCAATATGCTTGCAAACAACACACTATTCAAATCTGATCCAGGTATTTGGGCAGTAGTTTTGGATATATTTTTTAAGAAGATAGATCATGCACACTAATATTTTCCCCAAGTCTGGCAAACCTCATATGCATTACTCATCTATAAAAAAAAAAAAAAAGTACCATGTAATGACCCTAAGAATTACGGTCCCATTATGCTAATGGACGCGGATAGCATGATCTTTGCGTCATTGGCACTTACACATCTGGAGAAATGGGCAACGGGAAAATAAATAATAAATATCAGATAAGGTTAAGATGGGCACACAGTACATTTTTAAATGGGTTTATGGTAAAGTGCATACAAGATCTGGCCTTGTCGCGGAAATATGATGCCATTTATGCAGTGTCAATTGTGTGACCAACCCTGCAGTCATCACTGTTTCCCCAGTGTTAGTCTCCTCCCACATGGCCAGGGAAAGGCAGCCGCTATCCGATCCTGACCCTGGTGGCGGTCACAGGAGCAAGGATCATGGGGAGGAAATGAAGACCGGGGCAGGGGGTAGTGATGACTCCCACGGGAGAAATGCAGTATTCTTATCTTTTTCTGTGAGGAAGAAAACCTAATTCCAGAGTCTTTGATGGCATGTTCTCATTTAACATCTAATCTTTATGGTGGTTGTTATTTAAATAAACCTGCCCAACAATGTAACTTAAAATCACTTGAAACTTCCTTGGACTCCAAGTCCCCGAAAGCCGTAAGTACTGAGACGAGGAAGAGGCACAAGGAATCCATGTGGAGGGAATGTGACACCAAGTACAACGTGCAGTCTAATTGTCAAGAGCCAAGTTAGCTGCAAGGGACATTTATTCTTGGAAATCACCTGTAGGTGTCAGACCGGAGAATGGCTGCAGAGTGCGCGGAGCGGGAAGAGAGTCCAGAGGCAGAGGCAGACTCATGGAGAAGAGCTATGGGCAGAGCAGAAAACGTCTGCCGGTAACAGACTAGAGGCGTTCAGGACTGGAGAAGAGGAACTCCGGGGAAGTCGAAGTGGGTATCCAGGTGTCCAGACAGTGCCAGTTCAGTTGTTGGGGGGGGTCCTTGGAAACCATGAAAAACGGGCACCTCTGTCACGATGTAAACCCCCCCTGTCCCCCCCCTCCGACTCCTCATAGAACATACAGGAAAACAAGCGGTGGCCTCTGTGCAGGGACGTCGTAGTGGCTGCACCCCCTTTCCTAGCAGTACTCAGATCCTTGACTCAGGATCTGCAGTGGTGACAAAGGTGCAGGAGTTAGGAACCTGTATGGGACTTGCACAGTAATAATTTATCAACACACCACACACAAACTGGGATTTAATAACACATGGGTGGAATACCTGATCTCCTGTTGTGTCAGGCTAGAACCATCCAGCCGTTCAGAATAGGTAGCAGAAGGAGCCAGGATGTCGTCCAGATAGATGACTACGTATACATCGAGAATATCTTGAAACATGTAATTTAGAAAATACTGAAAAGCAGCAGGGGCATTACAGAAGCCAATGTGCATCACCAGATACACGTAATGCCCGAAATGAGTGCGAAAGGCGGTCTTTCACTCATCCCCAGAGAAGACCCTTACCAGGTTGTAGGCCCCCCGTAGATCTAATTTGGCATATCGATAACTGTGCCCCGCTTGGTCTAAGAGTGACTGAATGAGTGGCAGCGAATAGCGTTTATTTTTTATAGTGATCGCATTTAATTGGTAATAATCTACACAGGGCTGCTGGATGGTGCATGGAAGCCCGAGGGAGAAACCTCGAGTTGGAGAGATCCTGGAAGGCCGCAGGAAGGAGAACTACCTGATTGCTGGGCCTATGAGTACAAGGGAGACTGCAGTGTGGCAAGGGAACTATCTGCATCACCAGGGAGCCAAATCAGGGGCAACTGGGGTTACTTGTTGGTGCCCTCACCAGAGGTGTTCTCCTGGGCAAAACGGGCAGGTCCAGGCCGTTGAGGTGCAGCTGGCGAGACCCTGACCTCAACAAGAATCCTCACAAGCTCCTGCAGCTCCCAAAACTGAGTGCCAAAAGAGGAGCTAGCGAAGTGGGAGCAAAATCATAAAGAAGGATTCTGGGACTGGAAGTCCAAGGACATTTATTTTGTGAACTTTAAGAGGGGTCCAAGCCTGGCTGAGAGAGACCCATCTGTGACCTTTTAAGGGGGTCTGAGTCCTATCGAGGGAGACCCCTAGAGGAAACAAGGAAACTGAATTGTGCTTCAAGGACGGCAGCGACCCACCCGGTGAACAGCAGAGTTGGGGAGGCGAGGCCAAGCCTGTGGTGTTAACCTTGACTCGTGGAAAACTGCAGAAACGAGAAGAAAGACGCACACAACAAGTGACTTGGCAAGCGACCTGAGAGACCGGTGTGTGCTAAAAAAAGATTGAAGTTTGCAACAATATATCACAAGTGATGGCTGCACAGGTGTGGATGAGACGCAAGCAATGGCAGACCTGTGAATGAACTTTAAGATGAAGACATCTGTGGAAACAGCGATACTGAGTAACTGAGTGGTCCGGCGAAAAGGAGTAGTCCACTCGAAAGTGTCTGTGAAAGGTGCTTTGTTTGAGGAGATAAAAGTAAACTAATTGTAAAAGTGGTCTGAACCTGACTGAGAGAGACCTGAAGTGTAAAAAGCTTGGGGAAGGGAGCCCCAGCAAGTGTTGTTGAACTGTGGAAGGTCTGAGCCCGTCAGAGGGGGACCTACATGAGATCTGAGCCCGACAGAGGGGGAATCCACGTGAACTTTGTGTTTTTGAAACCGTCCAAACCCGACTGAGGGAGATCGATGCATTGAAGCTGAAAGAGAGACTTTAGCGTGGAAGGCCAGGCGGGCCTCAATCCACGGTATGAACTGCTTTTTAGAACCTGATCTAGAGTGCGTCATCCTGTCTACAGGGGGCTGCCTCTCCCTGTGCTGTCCAATGCGGGGTGGAGAGCTGACTCGGCCACATTGATTATTTATAGTTTTGAGCATTATTCCTTTTGCATACACATTTTTTCCTACACACATTTTGTTAGATTAGAGTAAGGGCTGGCATCAGGTTTCGGTAGCATAGGCCATCTTGTTTCGACAGACTCTACTAGGACTGTGTTATTTTATTATTTGATGGTCGAGCGTGCTTCCATCCTACATGTAGGGCAAGA
Source organism: Ambystoma mexicanum (assembly GCF_040938575.1). Taxonomy (NCBI): domain Eukaryota; kingdom Metazoa; phylum Chordata; class Amphibia; order Caudata; family Ambystomatidae; genus Ambystoma; species Ambystoma mexicanum. The sequence goes on along the minus strand of NC_090929.1, from coordinate 1,469,381,528 downwards.
TGGGCATTCTTCCAACCCTTTTTTTGAGAACAATAAAGGTTTTCCAATTGTATCTTTTGTGTCTGTCTTGCTTTTGATACCATGCTTCCCTTACATTATGAACAGGGTAGCCCAAGCAAGGGCTGTCTTTTCCAAATTCAGTAATACAAAGGTAACCCTGGCTTGATCAGTGCCATATAAGGCAGGTCTACTGAGCTAGTCAATACAGCATTGAGTGCAAAAAGCCTTAAAGTCTTGGGGATCCCCTCTGTATTTAGTGGGCATGGAAGGAGTAGGTATGTTAGGACCCAACCCCGCGGATAGCAATACTGCCGGGCTATAACTGACTTGCTGTCACTCTCCATGGGTGTCCCACCCCTGGAATTTTTCCTGAGATCTGGTGCTCCACCTTTTGTTTGGAGAGTTGTCATGGTCTGGAATAGCACAGCACTTTCTTGTTTAACAGTATGGACTTCAGACTGTAACTTCTGTAAGGTGTTGGTCAAATCTTTTACTATGTCTTCCATGGTTCAGAAGGATAAGGAAGGTCTTGCGAACTGTCCGGATAGTGCCAGTTCTCAGTTGCTTGAGGGGTCCTTGAGAACCATGAAAAACAGGCACATCTGTCACAATATAAACCCCCTGACTCGTAATAGAAAATACAGGAAAACGGGTGGTTGACACTGTGCAGGGGTGTCTTAGTGGCAGCGCCCCCTTTCCTAGCCCTATTCGTATCCCTGACTCAGGAGTTGCAGTGCTGACAAAGGTGCATGATTTAGGAACCTGTATGGGGCTTGCACAGTAATAACTTGTCAACACACCACACACAAACTGGGATGTCCTAACATAAAGGTAGAATACCTGATCTCCTGTTGTCAGGTGAGAACCATCCAGAGTGCCAGTTCTGTTCTGTTATTTTCACAGAACCAAATGGTGGATTTAGGAGATTCTCTCCTTTATGTCTCACTGCAGCGCAACGCTGAGTTTCAGAACAAACCCCCAGTCACAGGAGAATTACTGACTTGGGAACACCACGCTGCTACAATAAAAACATGCAAACGATACACTGTATCCCTTATGCCAGAGGGGACACTTAAACTGACACAGACTTGGGAACTCCAAGCTGCAACAAGGACCAGAAATCTAGTCCATCACAAAAACGTCTAAATACCAAAGGATATCTGTGGACTGGAACCACAGACTTGGATGTGACATCTAAGCAGTTGCGAGACAATGCGCTCTGCTTCTCTAGCTGTTTTCTAATGAAGGAACGAGACTTTGCATGCGCGCCCCAACGCAACTCTCAGACCAGAACTAGAACGTATCTTGCGCTTCGGTACAGGACACTCAGTGGCCATTTGAGGTGTTTAGTCACACAGGAGCACTGCTACTGTGGCGGCCATCTTGGAAGGGGAAATCGTACCTTGAAGCACACAGGCATAAGAGTGGAGATCAACCTCGACACCAGTTAAGCTACCCTACCACCCAATTAAGTGAACGCATGCTTCAAGGCACCTTGGTACCGACGTGTCCAACTCATTTGCCATAGGCGACATGGAAGTAGGGGCGCAGTCAGAGGGCGAACCCTAACACCAGGAGGGACCGCTGAAGGTGAACTGTGCGCAGCAGGACCAAATAAGACAGTTCTGCAGAGCGGCAATGGTTACATTGGTGAAGGCCTAAAAGCCGATGCTGGAACCAAAAGAGACTCTGCCAAAAAGGGGAAGCTTGCCCAATGAAAACTCCTTGCAGCAGCTGCACGTTACACCGGTGAGTCAGCCTGAAAGGGTAGGGGACCCCGGGACGTGTCAATACGTTGATCAACATTTGAGAAGCATTTTTGAAACCGATCAAAATAAAATTGAAAAGCAAAGGCAAGTATGGTACAATTCTCCTGATACTTATTTATTGTTCGCTTGTTTAGGTGCTTATACAGGAAGTAAATACTGTTTCAAAGCTTCCACGGGCAACATGGAGGGGACGGGATGAGGAACAATGAAAAACATAACAAATAATAAATTCATTGGGTGGAGGGGGAAGGATGAACCTATTATGCCTTGGGAGTGTTCAAAACGTGCAAGTGCAGAAGGGAGGGGGAATGGGATAGGTGCTGGGGTGATCATGGGTGAGCAACAGGTAAGTGCAATGAAGGTAAATGCGAGCCTCCAGGGTGGAGGGTGAGCCGAACCAAGTGCTGAGGATAGACAGAAGCTGGGGGGGATTCAGTGTGGGGGGCCAGGGCCCCGGGGATGCATTAGGGCCCTGAACACCAAACAAGCAACTGTGAGATTAGCAGAGGAGAGAGGGGGGAAGGAAGGAGGGAGGAAGGAGGAGTTAAGGAGGAAAGTCTTGAGCATCTGGAACTTGAGAAATTCCTTCTCAAGACGGAGAGGGAGGGGGATGCTGTTCCAAAGAAGAGAGCCAGCTGAGGAAAGCGTTCGGCCTCCTGCCCTCTGTTTAGCGAAATGCTTTACACACATTGTTGGTGCCAGTTGAGTGCACAGGTCTAGAGGGGGAATAGTTAGTAAGAGAGAGTTGCAGATAGTGTGGTCCCTGGCCCCAGTCAGCCTTGTGGATATCATCAAGGGATTTGAATTTAATCCGTGAAACAACGTGAAGCCAGTAAGGACTTTTTAGGGCAGGAGAGATGCTGTCCCTGGGCTTGAGGCAAAGGATAAGTCTTGCTGCGCGAAGGATAAGTCTTGCTACCCTTTTCTGGACTAGGGGTCACAGAGTGGAAGAGGGTAGATTCAGGAGGAGGCTATTGCAATAGTCAAGCCTATAAAGAACCAGGGCTCGGGTAACATTGAACTTCTGGGGGAAGGATAGCTCTGGAAGATAGCTTAGGGGCAACGAGCAAGACGACACGGAGCAACACAGGTTCGAACCCGGGTCCGCGCTTAGAAACCTCTGGGTATTAAGCACGTTTTAAATAACCTATCATATCATATAAGGTGAGAAAGGGTAAAATTCCTTTGAGAAGGAAGAGCTGAAAGTGGGACCTCTTGGCAATGTCCTGGGTGTGAGTGAGAAAGGAGAGAGAGGAGTTGAAGAGGACTCCAAGGTTTCTGGATTCAGAAGAGGGAGCAGGGGAGAGCCCATGGACCAAGGCCAGAGTGAAGGAAAGGAGGAGAAAGCAGGGGTCCCAATGGGAAGGATCTCAGTTTTTCTTGTATGATTTATCAATTGGGGGAAACCTGGAAGCAGCATTTCCATAAGCCAAAAGACATTGCAGAAGAAAGAAAAAGGCAAAATTTGTACACTGCTTCTAATATGAGATGTCAATTCGGGGAAACTGGAACAAGCATTGCCAAGAGATATTAAGAGAAAGGTTGACATACATAGCTTGAACACACCCTCATATATGGGATGTCAGTTTGGGGGAAATTGGACCAAGCAATAACTAAAGTCAACAAAGTTTTGCTCTTGAAGTGCAATTGTGTTATACCTAAGAGGAATGTGAAAGATACAGATACATATATCAGGTAGTGAACATTTTGTGAAGAGATACCTAGCAGGAGAGTACACTAGGGGATCTGCCTGAGCCGGAAGGGAGATATTCCTGGCAGGGGAGTAAACCAGGATATCCAGAGAATCAGTTGAGAAGTTTCCTGGCAGGAGAGTATACCAGGAAACTCATTTTGAACTGGTGTGTTAAAGCGAAACATTGTCATAACAAGTTGTGGTTCAAATTGAACATTTCACGTCAGCCTGAAATCTGGAAAAGACTTTCCTTTGCTATATTTCAACCAGTGTTGTGGGAAACACATTTGTTTTGCCATCCTGAGGAAAGTATCAAGCAGAAGAGGCATTATTGTCATTGCCTTTAATAGATTATTGTTGAAGCAGAACATTCTGAACAATTTTCCTGAATTGGATTGCTTTGTTGAAGTTCTGTTCGTTTTTGCACATTTTTGTTGACATGAAATTAGAAACATTTGCCTTGCACCTTTTGATTCTGTATGTAAGTGTGAGGGTCAGATTAAGTTTGCACTCAAGGTCAGTCTGCTTTAGTTTTAGTTTCATAGGAAGGAACATTGGCTTTAGGATAGGGAAAGTTATGCCTTTATCCAAACCCCTTTCTGTTAATAAAATGGCTGATGTTGAGAATATTACCACTTTGTGTCCGTGTAACAGATGGGACTGGAGTAAAAATTCTGCTTAACTTTAAGTCCTTTACTCAGGTTACACGTAACAAAATAAAAAGTATCTCGGGTTTCTGAAATATGGATGAACTTGTGTAAAATCGGTTCTTCGTTTGCCTTTAATATGCCCAGTAGAAGTAGTTCATGTTTCTCTCAGCGTCTCCTCCCTTCTGGGAAACAAAACACAAAAGGTATCCTGTGAACAACCTTTTATACCATTGGGGAATAGTGAACACCAATAAGAGGTGAGGCAGCATTTCCTACGGACGTTGCAAGACCCAGAACCCCCGCCCCCTTACTTTATCACGTTTGCGGTTGCCTTCCAAGATTGCTGCCAAAGTCTCTGTTGATGTCTCCGAGAACAAGGATCATTGGGGAACTGGAAAACAGGTGAGTGTTTCAACATTACATTGGTTTCTTTCGCACACTCAGTCGGGATGTTTCTGGGAATTCGTTGTTCACGCGATACAGGCTCCCCGAGGGGTCGTGTGGACTCCTGCTTCCAAGAATAAGCCTGTTGAATGTTGTGGGTTGTCTTGTGTATTCGCCCTGTGCAGTGTTTGGCAGTTTCCCATATGTCGTACAACATTCCTCATGATTCGAAGTCACCATTATTGCAAGAGGCGGTTCGACGTCCTGGGACAGGCATGGTGCATAAACCGGAGTCTCTGGGACGGTGATATCACAGGGCCCTCCAGGTTCCGGGTAACCCGAGGGAGGGGCCTTGGTTGATTGGACTCTGGCGCTTCTCACAGTCCACCTCTCATTTCTGACCACTCACAATTGACTTTATGTCCTTGCTTGATCTGGTGCCTCTGGAAGGCTTTGAACAGAATTAGAAGCAGACTCACAGAAATGCCCCACTCTACCAATTTTGACCAGACTTGAAGAGTCGTCCAATATACAGATAAAATTAGATCAGGAAGGCCGCCACTCAGGGAAAATGTAAACTAAATAGGATTTCAGGCAGGGGTGCATTTTGACCCCCTGCCTTTTTAATCTGTGTATGTCAGATCTGCAGGATGATCTATTAATGGCTTCCTTTGTGGCACCTAAATTGGGGGATGATCGAGTAAGTTGGATCTCCTACGTGGACGACTTCAGCCTTTTTGATTGCACCTGTATAGGGTTGTTGCCTTTGCAGAATTTGTAAATATCAATGGTCTACAAATGAATCCGCAAAAGACAAAGGTTGTGCGTTTCTCTACCTCAAAAAACATAATGGCTTTATTTTGCGGATTAATAATGAACGCTTGCTTTTGGTTGAGAATTTGATTCATTTAGGATTCCCCATGTTGTGTAGGCCGTCTAAATATAATTTCTGTAATTTACTTAAAAATAAAGCCTCCCTTGTGGCAGGCTAGCTAAAGAAAATTAACAGCAAATTCGGAATATCTTCCATGGTCCTGTTAGTACAATACTATGAGGGTAAAATTCTGGCGTATGGTGTAGAGATGATGCCAGTTTGGGTGCTTGATTGGTTCGAGAAATTGGAAGCATTCATCTGGAGAAGGGCCCTTGGCCTACCGTCCTGTACTCCTAAAGCCTTTATTAGTAATGGACTAGGGTTAAATTACCTGCATGCAAGAGCCAACTGGAAACTGTTGCTATTTCTGTATAAATATTTGATCCAATGGGAAATCATTGAGGGTTTATCCAAATTAATAGTCTGCGGTAGTAATAGCATGGGGAATGCTTTAAGAGATCACGGTGAGAAGTTATTTGAGATGATTGTTATGTGCTAGACCTGGTGTAAAATCCAGGGAGAGTGAAACTGGCACTGTATAGAACCGATTTGGTATCTACCCTAGTGGTGCTGCATGGTTAGAAGTCACTTTTCCATTTAAATATGGAACACAAGAAATTGGGGTGACAGCAACTTATTTGAGGAGATTTCCAAATGGTTTTGCGCGTAATACATTAGACTTCGTGCCAACCTCCTGTCCACAAGAGAAATTTTAGTAAGGAGAGGTTTGATGCCCAATGAAAAAAAAATTGTCGACATTGCAGGGATAGCACCACAGAACAAACATCGAAACCTATTTCTACTCTGTCCGGCATTAGTTTTTCTCTGCGTGCTCAATTTTAAAACATGTATCCATAATATCAGCTATGTGAATTAGGAATGCTTATGGCAGACATTAATTGGCCTCTCCTCGACCTCCAATGCTTTAACAGTTTAGGGTTTTATTAATCATTTGTAAGTCCATATTTTTTAATGAAGAAGTATAAAGAGTTAGAGATAGGAAAAGTTACTATTTAAGCATCGTTTTCTATTTTGAAATTATATATATATCTTTTTTAATTGCTATTTAGTTTATTTCAAACTTTAACATCCATTACTGTATCAAAATATTACAATCCAAACAAATATTACAAAATTAATCCTATCAACACATAAAATCACTTAATTCACCCTTGATTTGCTTAGTATCTAGTTCACACAGCCCTTCACAGTAGTTCATCAGTGATGATTATTTTAAGTGAGTATTTGAAAAACACCTCATTGAGGGAATTTGGTTAATGCAAATGTCATTTTGAAGTCTTCTCCTCCTCACATATACCACCACCATTCATTAGGAGTTGAGGATAGATTTTCCCATATATAGTCCCCATATCAGTTTTCCTCTGATCTCTCAGTGCTGGGCAAAATGGGGTTAGATGCTGCAGGGTCTCCTTCTTGACTTTACACAAGCGACATCCTTCGTCTTTGAAACCCCCTTGTTTGTGAGATATTAAGACCTCTTTTGTGTACATAAAATTCATTCTAAACTTCATAAATAATGCACCATGATGTGGGCTGTGGAACTTTACAAGGTAGCTTAGCTTGAGAGCACATTCATAAAGTTTGGTGGAGTGTCTGGCTGTCCGAATAGTTTAAGTTCCTTGTTTCTGGACTCTTTCCTGCCATTCTTTACACCATAGCTTCTTTTTTATGAAGTCTAGGTAAGTTATTAACAGCTGTTCTGATGTTCCCAGACTTCTTAATATCTCTCTGCACTGTTCCACCCACGCTTTCAATACACCATCGAAGAGGACCCCTTTCTCCTCCTTTAACACAAGGAATTGAATTGTGGAGGACTATCCTCCACGATTCGTTTTCGGACCAGCGCTAGGTACTTCACGGTCACCATTGATTTGATTGAAAGAAGGCCCAATTCGTATCTAATAATTAGGATCAGAGTACAATTTTGCAAAGCTAGAACTCTCCTCCAAAAGATACCTTCCAGCATTCCCCAGATTCCCCATGAGCAACACAATGCTGACTCTGCCCCATATGATAGGGCCGGAATAACCTTCAGTTTGAAATATTTTAACACTGGGATTAATGAGAATGTTCAGAATCTTTGGTGAATCACCACTGTTTGGGCCGCTAAACTCTTTTTCTTGGTCCTTAACTCATTCACCCACCAGGAGTCGATCACATACATTCCCAAATATCGAACAGCCTTTTCTATTCTTATCAACTCCTGTCCCACTGACCATTGAAAGGAACTCTGTTTGCTTCCTGTAAGCTTCTGCAGCACCAAGATTTCTGATTTAGATCCATTTATTTTTAAGCTATTAGAATTAACATAGTCCTCCAAGATCTTTAACTTCCTCTGAAGAAATTGGCGTTTGGTCAAGTATGACCAAATCATCTGCATACAGCATGCATCCCACCGGGATACCATTTACCTTTGGTGGGAATGCGTTAAGCGGGTTCATAGCTTCTTTTAGGTCTGAAATGAACAGATTGAACAAGGCCGGGGCAAAGGGAAACCCCAGATTTAATCACTTAACTTTCTGTATAGAAGGCCCAATCTATTCAGTAGCATCTGAATGGATGTATCTCCATCTAATCGCCAGAGTCAAAGGCAGTTCCACTGCTCGAGCTTCCACCTCAGCAGGTCTCGATCAACACTGTCAAATGCCTGCCTTATGTCGGTAAAGGTCAGGTAAAGCTTAGTCCCTTCCTTTAGTGCCCAGATTTTCAATACGTTTAGCAAGAACAGGTTAAGACTACATCCAACCTCCTTGATGAAACCAGTTTGTCGATGGTCGTATTGTTCTGACCTCAACATCCACTCTTGCAGTCTTGTCAGTAATATTGAGGTGCATGCTTTTCCTAAAACATCCAGGAGGGCAATCGGGTGATAAGGTTTTGGGTCCGCCCTATTGCCCTTCTTGAAAATCGGGACCAGTATAGCCATTTTCCATGAAACTGGGACTGCCCCAAGTCTCATGATCCTGATGAACAGGATATAACAAAGTTCAGCCCATTCCTCCAGAGTTTCTCTCAGCATACTATTTGTCAATCCATCTGGCCCGGGGGCACGTGAGCTGGTAACATTTTTAATCAAACACATTATAACAGTGAAAAGGATTTCCAATGTACCCCTCGGCATCCAAGGGCAAGGCTACTTTATTACTGTTGAATGCTTTAAAGAGGGTTCCATAGTGATCCGCCCATTTTTCCTCAGGCACCTGATTACTTTGGAGCGCTAGTTGTTGCTCCTGTGTTTCGTTTTATACCTGCCATAGATTCCTTGCCTTGTTACGTGCTACCAATCTGAGCACTGCTTCTGCATCATGTTTGTGGACAATATTTCTATGCGAGGTCAGCCATTTCTCATATTTCTCATATTTCATTTTTCTATTTTTACAATGAGCGACTCTCACCGAGCCAGGGAGACTTTGCATCTTCCTATGGTCCCTGTGTAAATTTCTCTTTTGAGCCTGAATGGCTTCATCATACACGTGTTTCCGGTTAAACTGTGATTTACACCCATTGGGTCTCTGTTCGGTGAAATCTAATAATAGGTGTGTATACTCCCTCCCAGTGGATTGAGGGCTTGTCTAAGCTAGAAGTCTCTTTGTCAGCGACGGTACCTGAGCTGGGCCTTTCCTCAGCCTATTACGGCCAGACTCCAGCTCCACATTCGATACCCAAGTCTCTTGATTTCTCATTGGGGAGAGACTCCACATCGTTTTTACTAGGTCATGATCACTTCTACAAGTCGGAATTACCTATGATGATCTTACCAAGGGAGCAATATTTTGAGAAACCACAAAATAGTCCAGTGTGGACTTCTGGGGTCTTCTATACAAAGTGGTTGCCCCTGGTATGTCTCTGACTGTTTTACCATTCAGTATTAGGACATTTCGTTCACGAATTTCCCTTAACCACTTGTCCGCTCTGCCTTTCTTCCCCCGCCATTCCCTCCCTTGGTTTGAACCTTCTCTTTGCTCACATGCAAGGCAATCAATGTTCAGGTTACCACATAGTATGATCCACCACTTTTATGTCTCTTTTCCAGCCGTGCTGCTTAACCAATCGCACTATCTGGGTGCTTCTTAGATTAGCATCCACAGGACTCCTTTTGAATGACCCCTATTCTCTCCTCCAAGTATACAACCTCCCAAGCAGCTATCAAGTCATCATCACCTTGAGTTTTAAATAGTGTCCATTTGCTGATAATTCACGGGGGTTTGTCGTTTTCATCAGCTTCACCAACTTTAGGCTCATGTCCTTGATTGCCCTCTGTGATTTAATACCGGAGGGGCCTGCACTGCCTGATATCCTGCCAAGACAAAGAACCTTTTCTCTTGTTCATTCACTGTACCGACAACAGTGGAATTCCATTTTCCCCAACACCATTCTTTCCACCACCTTCAATGTTCAAATCCTGGCCTGTTTTAAAACCTTGATACCTGGTCATTTATGCCAGGAACTCATTCAGCATTGAAGCGTGTCCAACAAATCACAATCTATCCCTAATTTGTAGTTTAGCTGAATGACTTTGTTTATGCACAAGTTAATGAATGAAGTATGCACAAATGAGTGGGATCCTAATTCGGATTTGTATTTTATTGAATTTATATAGCGCTACGTGCCAAAGCGCTTTACAAAGAGTAGCAGTGGTACAAACAATGGTACTCAATCAGTTAATTGAAATGTTGGCAGACAGCAAGTAATCCTTGAGAATAGTGCCAAACTGAGGGAAAGAAGACAGAGAGCGAAGTGGATGAGGAAGTCTGTTCCAATGTCTAGGTACCAGCATGATAAAAGAATGAAAACCGGATTGGGCACAAGGAAGGTGAGGAGCAGTTAAAAGCCATTGAGATTGCGACTGAAGAGAGCAGCGTGGAGCAGAGAAGGAAACTAGAGAGGGGAGATAAGGATGAGTCATGCCATGATGGCTTCTAAACACCAAGCACTGTGAGAAACCTGAGGGAATCCTCACACCTACTCCCCTTGTGTCCTCTTCTCAGGTGGCCAGGGAAAGGCCATCACGTTTGGATCCTGACCCTGGAGGTGGAGAAGCGAGGGAGGATCACCTGGGTAGATGGTCCTTGGGGATTGGAGGTGAGATGTCCTTAGGCAAGACACAGTACTCCTCATTTCAATTTCAGGAGGAATCTTCAATCCCAGACGCAGTTATGGGGTATTGTTGCCCCACTGACCATGAAAATGCCAGAAGAGATTACCAGTATAGAAATACCAGGAAGAGGGTGAAGAAGAGCATGTTTAAGGGTGATAAAGGCTAGACATGGTATTCCGCTTTCCCTATTAAAGAACAGCCTAACCCTCCCCCGGCTTTTGTGGGCTATTGTAATACCTTTCCCCGCAGTTTCCATCATTTAACACACTATGGTACTGGGACGAGGAAGAGGCGACTCAGAGTGATGAACACTGGTAGGTCATTTCACCACTCTAGTACTGAGACAAGGAATAGGCCTGCAGAGTATGTTGAAGATCAGGCATGTACCTTTAATTAGGGTCAGGCAATTGGACTAAGTAACCACCACATGTGGCCACTTAGTAAACCCAACAAGTATAAAAATGTGTTCTTTGCAGAAGGAGAGATGTTGCACAGCAGACAGGAGTGTGGATCTAGGTGGAGCTGGAAGCTGGCGTACCGGAAAGGTAGGCGAGGGAGACCTGAATGTTGGAAGATGTCGGGAAGTCCCAGAGAAGGTTGGGAAGTCCTGTGCCCCCTTGGTGTTGGGTGCAAACAAAAGCTGCGAAGTGCTGAGTCGCCACGGACCTCGGGGAGAGTCGGTGGTGCTTTCCCCGCCCTGCGTGAGAGAAGCGCAGAGACAGTGGGGGTGGGAAATGCCAAGCGAGGAAGAAAGCAAAGCTGACGCCAGCTGCAGCCTGAAGCCGGTGAGTGCAGAAGGGGAACACTCCTAACAGGGCGCTCTGCAAACTGGCAATAAGCCGTTCATGAATACTGAATGTTGCAGAAACTGTTATAAACACTTTTGAATACTGAAGCAAGTTTTTGAAAACTTGAACAAACTGAAAGCATTACTAAACCAGTGAGATTTGAATACTGAATGAACTGAAAGCCTTGCTGAATATTATACGGAATGAAAATAAGTAACACAGATGTTTTGAACAAGCAATTTTGAATGCTGCATAGAAGGAAAGCAGATGAGCATATTTTGAATGGAATAAAAGTAACGTTGTGCAAGGGGCGAGTGCCCCAGAATGAATTGACTGAAGCACAAGTATTGGCAAAGCAAGTGAAATCCCAAGAAGGGTACGAGAAGAGCATTGACACATGTCAAGTGGTCAAAGAAATTCAGGTTAGAAAGATACCTGTATTGGCAGGAGCCAGAGAAGTAGCAAGAGCACAACCAAGTGAATGGTGGCCAAGCTAGCCACAGTAGCGTGTTTGAAGAAAGTAAACGTGATGCTAGCATTATTCTTAACTGTTAAAGAAAAGCAGTGAACTGTGGTTGATAAAGCAGATGAAAAGAGGTGTTGGTTTCGTCACCTGTGATGGGTGGACCATGTGGTCTGTCAACTGTGCCTAGACCGGGGGGACCCCTGAATGAAAGCGATACTGAGCAGTCACAGCCAAGAAAGGAGCATCAGTTGCATGACCTGTGATGGGTGGACCGTGTGGTCTGTTAACTGTGCATAAACAGAGTGCTCTAGATCGAAAAGTAGCTGAAAGGACAAGGCAAGAGTGTTGATGTCAATAGGAGCAAGTCAATGAAAATGTACAGAAAGAGGATTGTGAGATTACCAACGTGGATTGGCGAACTAGGGAAAGTCACCCTGGTAAGGAGGTTTGGAAAGATCCCAATCCTTGGTGAACTGTTTTGTTTTTAACTGTGCAACTGTTTTGAACTTGGGGAAGGGAACCACAAGACTTTATGGAACTGTGTTTGACTTGGGGAAGGGGACCTCGAGAGTCTTTGTGTAATTCTATTGAACTTGGGGGAGGTGATCTGGAAAGTAAGCCAGGAGCTGGAAGAAGCGCAACACTTTATTTGAAACACTATTTATTTTCTTATTGCCACCCCTACACATCGTTTAGCTTTAGTTGTGAGGGTAAGTATAGGTGTTTGGACACAGACAGATTTTTAAGTTGAATCTGTTGTCTGTGTCTTAAATAATAAGTGAGATTCAAAGGACAACAAGTGAAGTGATAGCTCCTGCATTCTATTACCTCTGCTTTACTATCAATATAACAAGAGGTGCTAGTTGATGAGCTGGAAAACCAAGAAGGAGACTAGAATAATAGTATTTTAATGGCGTGAAATGAAAGAAATGAAAGGCCCTTCGGATGTTGAAAAGATGGAAATGACATGAGCGGCAGTGGAAGAAATGGGAGTAGGAAATGAGAGTGTACAATCAAAGTTGATGCCCAGATTATGGGTGGGAGAAGAGGAGGAGGGAAATAAATAGAAGAGGGGGTTAAAGTGTAGGAACAGTGGAGGCAGAGAACTTTAGTCCTGGAAGGGTTCAGATGTAGAAAATGATCAGACATCCAAGATTGGACATCAAGGACAGTCCGTGAGGGTCGAATGTATAGTGTTAGAAAAAGATAGAAGAATCTGAATTTCATCTTCATAGAAGTGATGTGGAAAACCAAAGAGTAAATAGAGACACTGGGAACACTGTAAATTGAGAAAAGAAGAGGACCCAACATTGACCCTGGGGTGACACCATATAGAATCAGGTAGACGGAAGAGGATTTTCCTGCCCAAGAAAAAGTAAGTGTGATTAGAAAGATAGGAACCAAACCAAGCTGGTACTTTATCCTGAAATCCAAGGTGAGAAAGAGAAGACAAGAGGATAGAGTGATTGGGATCAAGAAGAATTAGCAAAGAACAGTGTTTAGACTAGTGGGCAGAAAGTAGGGAGTTTGAGACAGAGAGAAGAGCCATTTCTGCTGAATGAAAAGGTCAAAAGCTAGATTGATAGAGTGGAAGAAGAGTAGAGTACTAAAGATGAATAGAGACCTGAGAGTAAACAATGTGCTTGAGGGGTTTGGAAAGGACCAGAAGTAGAGTGACAGGACAATAGGGTTATATGTGATTTTTACCGACCACAATTACACAGTGCTACATTTCATTGCGGGCAAAACACTGAAAAACAAAATTTGGGGGGCCCCCTCCCCAAGCCCCCTGTTTTCCTACCGTTACAACGCCACCCCAATCCCACCCTACCCATTTTAAGCCCTTTACCCCACTACCCTTTATTTAATTAATGTTTGCCGTGTTTTTCTGTGTCTGTGTTATTGTCTGCTCTGTTACGTACCACTCTGTAATGTTTACGATAAAATGACTGGATACCGACAATAGTTTGATGGCAATGAGGGATCAAGCAAAGTTTTATTTAAAATAGAAGCATGTTTGTAAACAGAAGGAAAGGCTGATTGATGTGTGCAATAAGGTGTTACAAAGTGCAGTAAGATAAGAGAGAAGAGAAGGATAGACTTTAGGAATTAGAGAAGGTGTCAGAAGTAGCAGGAGTAAGGTGAGCCTTAGAAAGAATTGAGGCAGTCTCAGTATCAGAAAGAGTCGAAAAGGTGACCATGACACAGGAAAGATGGGGGAGAAAAGAAAAGAAATTAATTTGTTTTTTATTTACATAAATGTGTGTTAGAGTGCAGTAACATAAGATGTTTACAACAGGTTGTTATATTTGCAAACTATCATTTTCTTTGCATCGATTACTCTTACTACATATTCCAAAATTGATCACATCACGAGAATACATGCTGATTATAAACAGTGAAATGTGTGCTAATACTATTTTTGTTTAAATATGTACCTTTCTTTGAATTCTAGTAAAATATGTAGCTGTTGAGTAGACGTTTGAATGAATCCAGAAGGGAACATCCTTATTTGTGGTGTTTATTAAAAGAAATACAGTACCCCTTTTTCAGTTCTTGTTTTCCTTGACAGGGGTGGATGCATTTTCTCTGTTGTATTTTTTTCAGGCCTTGTGAGTTGCTAAGGCCCTATATTATAACACATGGAGATTCCTAAAGCAGGCGTCCAACAGAAGTGGGTTATACTATATGACCTAGCTGGGGAGGTTAGCCACTCGGGATTGGGGCATCCGCTGCAGGTTTTCGTGGCTAATGCTATATCATTTATGCATAAGGCGAAAAAGGGTGGGTGCCAAGACTCACCCTTGTATTACTCCTTTTCCCACCAGAAAACTAAGGGTTCACTCCACCATTAAGGCCCCAATCTTGCCATTGCCATTCTGTTACTGTACAGTGTTATTGTTATCAGCGTTAATGGAGTCGTGGGTATCCCTAAGTGTTTTGCTTTTCAGACACGTGTAATGACCACAGAATTACTCACCCTATTACACGGACTAAAAGTTCTTGGGCTAGGAAAGGCAATAATGTACACTTAGACCATTAGTTAGAAAGTGATTGGCTCTTTACAGGCCCTGTAGCCACACTTTTTAAACATACATATAACTATAGAATAAATGCAACTGGTTATACATGAATACATGGGCAAGAACGAACATAGCAAGTATACATCACTGTTAGGGCAGTTGTAGGACAAAGCTTCATCTCACCCACAACAACACTACACAGTTCCAAGGCAGGTAGGCAGAGATCACGCATGAACTAACGGGGTCTGGAGCGAAGCGTCCTCCCTCTCAGCGAGACTTCAACATCCGGGGCTCCAATGCTCTGTCACCTCATTGGGACCTTCTCTTAAGGGGGACAATCCCTGCCCCTCATAGGTTGCAGACTGCCCCCGGCCAAAGGACAGACAGCAAGCATGGTAGGCACGAGTGGAAAAATCCAGACAGTGGAAAAACGTAGGCTCGTCTTCCGCGCTCTGGTTCCCAGCACCCCTTATCAATGCACCTGCACATCTGACTCCCCTCTCAGCTTGTCCTTGAATGAACAATGCACAAACTATCCTACAAAGTGAACTCATATACTTTGCGCTAAAATATTGCAACTGCTGCTCAAATTGTGTCTGCCTCCTAAATGAGCTTGCTAAAACGTAGACTTTCATTGTCTGAAAGTGAATGTCCAAAATGGCAGCGCACCGGCGGCATGTTTTTTAGCTCATTGCTCATTTTTGCACACGCACTACACTAAGTTAGTTAGGCTCCTCCGTAGCTTATTATGCGGGACTCCATCAAAGGCCTCTTTCATGTTGCAAGTATGATATAGAAAATGTGTTACGTATGGTGCCCAAATTAACAGCTCACTTTTAAAGAGGTCTTAGGGAATACAATCTGGTCCCGAGATCATATGCGACATCTGCACCCTAATAGCATTTGCGACCTCTAAGCAAAGAGAAATCCTTAGCATTTTCCATACTGGTTAAACTCATATTATCGTCCCCTACATCATACTGCTCATTGATGTTATATGGTGATTCATAATGTGCATACCATGCCCCTGGCGGGATACATGCCTCCACTGTATTGCTATTATTAATTTTGCCTGCAACAATCTTCCAGAAGCTTTTCAAGTTTTTAGATTTCGCTGCTCCGTATATGCCACTTTCTAACTTCCTAATTCCTTTTTTTCTCTGCAAACAAAGTTTTATAGTTGAGACAATCATTTGGTTTTTCTGACCTATTTGTCCCATTCTCTCTTTATAATACATTGACTAAGAGAGTCTTCATCAATCTACAGTCTTTGTCATACCAGCTGCTATTACTGCTTTCCCTTACCATCTCAAATGTGCACCCTTTTGTAATCTAAGCCTTAATGGTCTCCATATAGTTGTAATGGGAATCCAAGATGATTTATGGATCCTCATTTGTCTGAGCTAGTACCTGTTCAAGGTGTGGTATTATCTCTTGGTAGAGCCTTGAGGCTACTTCTTTTAGATTTAACGATCCCCATTTTAAAGCTTTTCAGCTATTAGAACATTCAAGATATATATTATGATTATTCTTAATGTTATGTTCTTTCATATGCAATCCTAACAAATAGAGTAATGTAATGGGATTATGTCAATTTCTGTTCTATTTAAAACTTCCATTGCGAGTGCTCCACTCCATTCGCTCAATTCAGGAAATTGTAGTCCAGTTAAGTTGCACGAACTCCCAATTAGTACTTTGGTCGAGCAGGAATATCACCCTTCAGTATGCCATTGCAAGCTCTATAGTTCTGTCTCAGCCATGTGTGTGCTACTTCCAGGGCTTTCTTTCTTTAGTTTAAGATGTATTAAAGGGGGGATATTTCTTTCATATCCTCTACTATCTCACTAAAAGTGTCTAGTAGCTTGAACCGGAGGTTTAAATCCCCTACAGTTATCTTAATTATTGTCCCACTATGCTTGAAAGTCACTTCCCATTCTTCGAGGAGGTCTTCAACCCTCTGTAATGTTGCCATATTCAAACTAGCCCCTGGTCTGTTCTGCACATTGACGACTACCAACGTTGTATCCAATCCCAGCTCAATAGAACTGTTTGAAAATCCATTGTGCCAGTGGGTACGATTTACATCTATCACACAGACCTGTTCTTATCCAAATTACCAAGGCTCCCCTTGGTCACCTTCCTTTCCCCTTTCTTGCTTTCAGATTGTAGCACATATAACCCTCAATAATGCCATCTTCAAGGGACCAGGTTTCCTGGAAACATATGTGTTTCCTTTATAAGATCTAGCAATCCCCATCACCCATCTTTGATCGTATTCCAGAGATGTTCCATGAGATGACGGATAATCTAGCTTATTGCCCTGCCTCCTTAATTTTCTACTCTTCTTATATCTCATAGTCATTTAGTGTCCCACTGGGGGTTGCAAGTCTTCAGTCTATATTAATAATATTGCCTGGCTACAGTCATGGCTAGAGTTTCAAACAAATAGTGGCTCTTTTATCGGACCTATGGGGTCACGGTTCATCCTCTTGTTTTCAATATTCATCATATCTTCTCCTGGGGTAGGGCAGGGTATCTTTCAATACAAGACTCTGGGTGGTACGATTTTATGAACGATGGACAAGAGACCATTTACCAGATCCGGGTATGCTAGGGTCAGGTTTATATAATCAAACTCTGGATTTTCAACAATCGGGCTGGTGAGTGGCACCGATTATATCATTGCAAATGATTTTGCAACACACCCTTAATACCCCTCAACCAATGTATGGCTTTATTCAATAACAAATCTCCCCTTTCTCTAGAGTAACATGATCATTTCAGGATCAAAGTAATGAAAACAGTATTAATAATTGTCTCCCTCGTGTCCGTTTCTGGGCATCCTCATTCTTGGTTGGAAGTTCTTTTAGTTTATGTGAATGTCTCTAGTCTTGCTCTATTGTTATATTTATCAGGTGGGGGATTTAATTTGGAGTACCTTTCTATTTCCTTTGGACATTACCAGTTCATCATCTTCTGGTGGTTTTATGCTTACTTTGCTTGTTATGGTGGTGGGCATTCCATACTACTTTTACAATTTCACTAACTTTCATTTTGCTGTCTATAATGGGAGGTGACATCAGATCTTACAATTACTCCTACGTCCCGTCCCCTTTCCTCCATACTTATGGGACATCTCTCCGTCCTGTGGGACGGGACCGGAGCACTTTGTAAAAAGCATTAAAAAATGTTTTTCAAAAATGTGTCCTTCCTCTCTCTTGCGCGGGGCCCGGCACGCGGCCTTAACCCCGCCCACCTTGGCTCTACATCGCCCATCAGTCCTTTTCTCCGCTCGTTCGGCACTGGACGCACTTGCATCCTCGGAAGATATTCTTCCCCTTTTTCCTCTATGGCTCTCGCTAGTGATCGTTTAGTAGTCTGTCTATGTCGTTCAAACTAGACTTTCCAGATTGCTCTTCGTGTCACTGTCGCTTCATGTGGGCGGATCCCCATCCTCTTTGCCTAGAGTGTTTGGGTCCGGATCACCGTTGGGACGCCTGCGACTCCCTCTCGGTCCGGGCACTTCAACGTCGGTTGGAACGGTGGGAGGAGGTGTTCCGGCGAACTCCTCCTTTGCATTTTCAGGCATTCATCGACGAAAAGAAGAAACGCCCGGTAAGTTCTTTACTTTTCAGAGCACCCCAGCCGGGGGATACCTTTCCGGGTTCCTCCCGGACCGGGAGGGGCGTTGCTCGCTCTGTCACCAGGGATTGCCCTGAGGTGCCCGTTGGGCCTAATAATTGTACCAGAGTTTTCTCTGAGGGTCTCCGTAAGGGGCCTGTGGATACCGGAGCACGCTCCGAGGCCCCTCCTGTGGGGCCTGTTTGTGGACCCAGTTCTACTGAGTCGTGGGGTACCGGAGCTTACTCTGAGGCCTCGCTGTCGGCTTCCCTCAAAAATAAGACTGGGGTGCGCCCCGAGGCCTTGGGTGGGCTTGCTGTCACCGAACGGATGTTCGAGGCCCGCGCAAATAAGGTTGTTACCAGACCTGGGTCCGAGGTCCCTCGTACAGAGGGTAAAGCTACCAACAGTTCTGAGAGGCCTAGCAAGGCCTTGTCGGTGAAAGCTGTTTCTCACCGTTCCCGCTCTTTCGGCAACACCAGACCTGTTGAGGGGGCAAAGAAGCAAAGTTCTTCTTTTACTGGCAGTGCCGAGGTCCTTCCTTCGAAGACTAATTTGGCGGTTGGTATGTCACAGAAACATTCCAGGCCTCACAGTACTGGCTCTGCCGAGGTCCCTTATGTTAAGGCTAAAGTTAAGACCCCTGATCCATGGACGGGGACCCCTGCCTCACTTCCTCACGTGCCGCAGTTCCCCTCAGGTGATGACAAAAGGGCGCCCATTCCCGCCACGACCGCGGCGGCCATTTTGGGTGCTGCCCCTACAACTACGCCATCGGCCTCAGGTGTAGGGCTTGGTTCTGTGGGTGAACACAGAGTCCCTTGTGTGCATCCTTATCGGCCAGTTTATGATTGGAACACCCGGATGCCCCTTCCGCACTCTGTTTCGTTGCATGTGGGGTCGGCACCGTTGATTTATGTGGATTTGTCGGTGGAGGGGCCGGTGTGAAACCCTTCCCCATTACGTCCCTGGAATTATCCTCCTCATGAGAGGCTGCCTCAGGTTCCAAAGCAGTCCATGGAGGAAGCCTTTTGCGGTAAATTTCAGACGTTCATGCGTACCGACCCCATGAGGGAATATTTCAAAGGGCTTTTTAGGGAGATATGTCCGCCCGCGCCTCTGGCTCCACCCGTTCCTCCGGTGATTCCGCCGGCGCCTCCCTTGCCCACGGTGCCGTCCCCAACTCTTCCGCCTTTGCCACCATTGTCCCCCGTGGACAAGGCAGCGCCTGACGCGGCTCAGCAAGATCCTGACCTGTCGGATGACGCGCAAGGCGATCAGGACAACAAGGACCTGCCCCGCTCTGTCAGAGCTTTCCATGACAGGGTACTGGACATGATGGCTTTCTTGGATAATCCGGCGCCCGAGGCACCTGCTCTGCAGGAGGGTGTGCTTTCTGGGACGTTCACCCTGTCTCCCTTGGAGCGTGCCGGCCTGTTCTTGCAAGAGGACGTTCTGGCCGAGGTCCGTAGGGTCTGGGAGAAGCCACACTCTGGACTGTTCGTCAATAAGAAAATTGACGCGCGATACAGGCTGCATTCTTCGGAAGAGGTGGCCCTGTCATCTTGTCTGCCCCCCCTCCTCCACAGTAGTGGCTGCGCCCACTTTGCAGTCCAGGCCTGCAACATCCTCTTCCACGACGGCTACTCAGGTTCTGGGAAAGGAGGATAAGCTCCTTGACTCCCTTGGGAGGAAGATTTTCGCCAACTCGGCCTTGCAGCTCAGGCAGGCCAATGCCGAACTGGTGTTAGCGGGGGCTAATATGCGGATGTGGGAAGGTCTGTCGGAGTTTGAGGAGTTCATCCCGGTCGATAAGCTGGAAGACTTTAAGGGGGGGATTGTCCGATGCCAGGGTCCTGGCCCAGGATCTCCTGGAGGCTGCAGCTCATCACGTGGACAACTCGGCTCGGGGCCTTATGCTGGGGGTGGATACCTCACGGCAGGCATGGCTGCATGCCACTAAATTCTCGAAAGAGGTACAGGACAAGGTGTTGGACCTTCCATTCGATGGTAAGGAGCTCTTTCATTCCTCAACATATGTAGAGCTCACCAAGACGAAGGATAGCACTCAAACGGCTAAGTCCTTGTCGGTCCTTGTTACGACCCCCTTCAAAACCCAGAGACAGCTGTCGCAAAGCCGACCCTCCTCTGGCTTTAGGGGCTTCCTTGACCGGGTCTTAGTGGATACCCCCTCGGGGAATAACCGCCGCAGACAACAACAGACTCGGTTTTTCTCCCGCTCCTCAGCCTCCTCTTCAGGTTCAGGTGGCAACACCACCGAAAAACCTGCAAAATTAGGGTTTTATGCGCTCGCACAAGACCCTGTGGGAGGACGCATCGCATCTCATTGGGAGGCGTGGCAGACCATCACCGAAGACAGATGGGTCTTGTCAGTCGCTCGGGTGGGCTTCCGCTTACCCCTAACCACTACCCCACCCTTCAACCCTCCTTTTCAGCTGCCGGGCTCGCCCTCCCTCAAAGCCGAGGTTCAGAAACTTCTGCACCTCAGAGCTGTGGAACACGTTCCCCTTGGGGAACGAGGGGAGGGCTTCTACTCCCGGCTGTTTACGGTGCCCAAACCCAACCAGGCTGGCCAGCGCACCATCCTAGACCTTTCCCAGTTCAATCTTTTCCTACCCCAAGAGAAATTCAAGATGATCATGCCCGGCCAGATACGGTCCTCCTTGCAGATGGGCGATTGGCTCAGTGTGGTGGATCTTCAGTATGCGTACATGCATATTCTGATTTGGAATCCACACAGGAGATCTCTCCGTTTCTCTTTGGGAGAGGAGCGCTTCCAGTTTCGAGTGCTTCCTTTTGGCCTCAGTTCGGCGCCGCGTGTCTTCATGAAGATGATGACAGTGATTGCGGCCTATCTTCGTCTGCAGGGTATCCATGTGTATCCGTATTTGGACGACTGGCTCTTACACAGCCCTTGTCCATGAAAGCAGCGGGCAATCTTCAGTCTCTCCTTCAGCTCCTGTTCCATCTTGGGCTGTCTGTGAACTGGCGGAAATCTTCCATGACGGTCTCGCAGGACTTGATTTTCCTGGGTTTTCGCTGGAACACGATAGACTGCAGAGTGTACCTGACCGGGGACATGATGGCGGATCTGTTAGCCACGTGTCAGAGGTTTGCGCAGTCGGAGAGCATGTCGGCCTGGTGGTTCCAGAGGCTTCTGGGCCTCATGGCCTCATGTGTGTTGGCTCTTCCTCTTACTCGTCTCAAGATGAGGCGGACCTAGATGGCTCTAGGTTTTTGGCGTCAGGCTGTGGACCCGGATTCCAAGCTGATAATGATTCTGGCTTCCATGAGAGTGGACCTGGAATGGTGGTCATCTCTCAGCAACCTGTCAGTGGGTGCGGGGTTTCAGGACCCGGTCCCTACGGTGACGATCATGACGGACTCCTCCCTCCTGGGTTGGGGTGCGACGTTATATCCTCTTCAGGTCTCGGATCTCTGGTCGCCTAAGGACAAGCTCCTCCACATAAATCATTTAGAGCTTCTGGCGATCTTCCTAGCGCTCAGGGTGTTCAAACCAGTCATAGCCAACAAAGTGGTCCGCATACGCACGGACAATGTGGTGTCGATGTATTACATCAACAAGCAAGGGGGAACCAAGTCTCCTTCTCTCGTGGATCTGTCCATCCAGATTTGGGAGTGGGCTGTGCTTCATGGTGTTTGGCTGCTTGCAGTGCACATCCCGAGCCAGCTGAATGTCACAGCGGATGCCCTCAGCCGGCGGACAGTGGTCAGCTATGAGTGGGAGTCGAAGGCGGAGGTCCTCTCATGGATTTTCTCGTGTTGGGGCACACCGGAGGTAGACCTCTTCGCTACGGCAGTAAACAAGAAGCTTCCTCACTATGCCTCCAGAGGGGGGCTGGGAGCCCCCTCTTTGGGGGATGCTCATGAGATTCCATGGCACAACATGAGAGCTTACGCCTTCCCGCCTCTGCCTCTAGTCCATCGAGCGATTTGGAAGCTGAAGAACTCGGTGAACTGTTCCCTTCTGCTCATAGCCCCGTGGTGGCCTGGCAGGTTTTGGTTCTCAGAACTTCAACACCTGTCGGCGTATCCGCCGATCAGGTTACCAGTGACCCCCGATCTTCTTTACCAAGGGGAACAGCAGATGTGGCACCCCTCCCCACAATCGCTCAGCTTGGCGGCATGGTGCCTGAGTTCAAGTCTTTCGAACATCTTAACTTGTCTGTGGATAACATGCGTATTATCCAAGCAGCCAGGAAACCCTCGACTAGATCCCAATACAGAAGTAAATGGCTCCGGTTCTGTCATTGGTGTTTGGAAAAACAGTTGGACCCAAGGGGGGCTACGATTGACACGGTGCTGTCCTTCGTATCCTTCCTAGCAGAGTCGGGTGTTCACGTTCTGTCATGCAAAACTTACCTTTCAGCGGTCTCCGCCTATCTTTCTAAGGACCAATGTTCTTACTCTCTAGGTAATCCAGTGGTTACGAGGCATTTTGCAGGCTTGACACGCCTCTACCCTCCAATTCGTAGTCCGCACCCGCCGTGGGACCTAAATGTAGTCCTGGCGGCGTTGTGCCACAAGCCTTTTGAACCAATAGCTACGGTGGACCTCAAGTACCTATGCTGGAAAGTGTCCTTTTTGGTCACCATTACGTCTGCGAGGCGGGTGAGTGAGCTCCAGGCCTTGTCGGTGGAGCTTTCCTTTTTGGTCTTTCACAAGGATAAGGTAGTCCTACGGATGAATCCTGCTTTCTTTCGAAGGTGGTAACTGAATTCCATCTGAATCAGTCGATCTCCCTGCCGGTCATTTTTCGAACCCTACCTCAGAGGCAGGCAGGGTTCTGCATTGTCTTGATGTCAGAAGGGCTCTTAAGTTCTATCTGGACAGAACCTCCGAGCTTAGGAGTTCTTCTCAACTGTTTGTGACTTTTGGTAACCCTTTAGGGTAAGCAGGCGTCTAAGGCGACTATTGTCATGATGCCTACCCCCGGGCATCAGGACCAAGCCCATCAGCTCCGGGAGCAGGCATCCAGACACTTATTAAAACCCCAACATCCCCGGCTGGGGGCTGTTTGGGTTCAGTCCTGGCGCCTCAGGCGCCAGGCTCATAGACTTTACTTACCTGATGCAGACCTTGCTGCAAGTGAGTCCAAGCCAACATGAGGCCTGGATGGGACTATTTTATTGCAGGGACTATTTTTTACTCGGGCGTGGTTCTGGGGAACTTCTTACCTGGAACTACTTTGGAGGCCATTTAAACCACGCCCGAAGAGCAGCACACGCTTTGCGTTATTCTGCATCCAGCAGCGTAACGCTCACCGTGTCTGCAGCCAGCATCCAGTCTTCTGCCACCCCCGCCTCGAATCTGGAGCTCCTAAAAACGAGAGGAAAGAAAAGGACAAGGTTAGAAAACGAACTATTTTCGAATTCCTCACCTGATTCCGGGTCCATCTCGCCTCCGGACCTGGAAAGAACATCATTTCAGTACGCGTCGCATCTCCAGCTGCAGCGCCGTGCCATACTCACCAGTCCTCGCAGCATCTTCCGATTCGGCGCTGCCTCCATCATTTCTTCGCCGAACTCCGGCACCTGGGGGACAAAAGAAAACAACAAGGTGAGCCGAGAAAACCAACAAATATAACTCTTATCACCATAGACTTACCTGATTTACCACCGGAGGCATTATTCTATAACTCTTCACATGTTCATGTGCCGCACCTGCAAAGAGAGAGAAAACAACACGTTAAACACGTGCAACATTTACCGGACAGCGTCGGGTAATACAGACTCTTACCTGAGCGCCACCAGCTACCACGAGAGCATCTTCTCACGAACTCAGCTGCAAGACAACGAAGGAAGGGGGGAACAAGAGTGAACATCGGACATATTGAACTCTATGAACTTGATACTTACTGGTCCTAGCCAGGAACCTCAGAGTCAATACGCTCCGGAACTCTCCCACGCCTTCAAACCAGTGAAGTAACTGGCATCAACGCGCCCCTGCAATCCATGCAGGATGGAGAGCTCATCTTTCAAGAGTATAAGGTGAGATTGCTGAAAGGGCACTTTGGAGTGATAAGTGGGGAGGACTGTGGGGGGTGCCATCACTTGAATCCACGGGTGGCTAAATCCATCCCTCCACTTGTAGGAGAATACTTCTACGGGTCAAGCAGACAAGATTAGGAGGGCCAGTCCAGTCAGTCATCTCTGCACTACGCATCACATTGGTGGAGACCGCAGCCGTCCGGGTCCGACCGACGCTCCTGTGGGAGCTAGGTGAGCGTAACAACTATTTCTCAGTGAATCGCTGCCTACATTACGGAGTCTTTCACCGTCCAAGGGCTGAAACCTCCTAAGGGTATTCATGCACACCTGGTGCGGGGCAAGGCAGCCGTGGTTGCTTTTCAGAAATATGTCCCCTGGCAGTCGATCGCTAGGGCAGCTACTTGGGCCTCCCCATCTGCTTTTTGTAACCATTATTGTCTTGACATGAGCTCAAGAGCTGATGCTCAGTTTGGTCAGGCTGTGCTGAAGAACCTTTTTCAGTAGGGGTATTTCTATCCACCCGTAGTTCCTGTGAGGAGTGCTTTGGAATCTCCCATAAGTATGGAGGAAAGGGGACGGGACGTAGGAGTATAACCAGGTTACTCACCGTAGTGACCACCTTACTCCTAGTCCATAGTCCCCTTTCCTCCATACGCCCGCCCGCCATCCCCTCTAATAAGGTTCCTCTGTTATTGCTAATAGGTCTTTGACCTGGCGATAGAAAAGGACTGATGGGCGATGCGCGGGACGGAGCCAAGGTGGGCGGGGTTACGGTCGCGTGCCGGCCCCCACGCAAGAAAGAGAGGAAGGACACATTTTTGAAAAACATTTTTGGATGCTTTTTACAAAGTGCTCCGGTCCCGTCCCACAGGATGGAGAGATGTCCCATAAGTATGGAGGAAAGGGGACTATGGACTAGGAGTAAGGTGGTTACTACAGTGAGTAACCTGGTTATTCTCCTCCACTTCTCAATTTGAGTTCATCAATATCATTACAGAGTCCTTGCATCCACGGTATCACCTCTCCAGTACTTGAAAATCACCTCTCCAGTCTGCAAATCTTTTTTACTATGCCTATCACCTCTCTAAGCTCATGGACCCCCTGCTGTAGGCTTGTTATTGTATTTAGGAGTGTTATGGGTGCAGGTTTATCCAATATTATTTTATCTTCTCGCTTTATATTCTTCCTAGGGGAATTAGAATTGGTAGATTTGCAATTATTCTCATTTAAACTAGTGTTTTTAAGGCCTTAATCTTTATTTCTTGTCAATTTCTTATGGATGCGTCTTTTTTTTTACCTTACCTAGATTAGGGTTAAAGAGTTTGTTCATATTTATTATAGTTAGCAAGTCAGTGGTTGTGACATCTTGAACCTCAGTGGAAGCTAGATGGGACAATCTATTTGAGGGGGCACGGTACTATCAACTATAGTAGGCTATACTTCAGTCACTTTGGTAAAGGACACCGCTTGTAAACATTTGGTGTTCTTCCCCTCCCATTTCGCTTTGCGTGACATGTCAGATCCACTCGCTCCCTATGGTGCTGGTGCAACTTCCTTATAATCTTCCACAGGTATATTACATGATGCACCCTGTTAGGGTGTTGAAGAAGGAAGCTGACACAAAGGTGGCATGTTTTGTGGCTATAAACATTTATTTATAGTAAAAGGAAACCCTGACTTATCCCTAAGTGAGGTTTCCCTGCTTCAAACTAATACTAAAGGATCTGTCCAAATGCCAGTTGAAATCAAATCCACCGTTTTGTCACAACCTACTTCTATCCCTTACACTAAAACTAAAGAATAATCCAACAGAAAGTTCCTTCTCCCGGAGAATGACTCCCTTCTCCTGGTATTCGGGTAGTGTTCCCAAAACTGTTCTTTGGCCAAAAGGATGCTAGGGAGCATGACTCCCTTCCCCTGGCTTGTAGTTCCAGCAATGCCTTTGGGAAACTCAACTTTCAGGACTAGGAGAATGAGTCCCTTCTCCTGGTATTGGTACGCACACTCCAATATAGTTCACAACAAAGCCAGAGGGAATTACTCCCTTCCCCTAGCATCTCTTGAATGTATTCAAAGGGCTCCAGTTTCTTCACCAGGAGAATGACTCCCTTCTCCTGGTGTTTAACTTCTTTTCCGTATCTTTCAACTTAATGTTTATTTTTCCACTCTCTCCTGGTATTAGCAAAATCCCAAGTCCTTCTCAGACTTATCTCTGCCACTGTGTGACGATTACGCTTTCCTCTGATGTATGATTCACTGGTGCTGGTGTCCCAGACCCTTGTCTGGTTGTCACTGGACTTAACCCTGCCACTGCAAAAAGAATGCTTTCCTTGGATGCTCAGTACACCTCTGTTGGGGACCCAGAAACTTCTTTGGTGGAGCCCTTTCCCATGAGGCTGGTGAGGTGCGGCCACTACCCAAAAGTCACCCTAGGGGTGGTTTAATGCGGGACGACCTCATGGGGAGGGACTCCCCTTCTAGGGACAAGGACGACCACCTAAGGTTCATCCCATTGAAGATCACACTCCAACCTTCCCTACCCTCACCCCTCCATTCCAAACCACTTCTTTGAGAGTAGACCAGTGTAATACTGTAGTACTTGTAGACCAAAATAGAAAATACCAGGATGAAGAAGAGCACAGAAGACATAAAGATTGACTGTGCTAGTACTGGTACGAGGTGGCCCCGAGGAGGCATAAAGATCAAGGTGTCTAAAGAAACAAAGGATTTTTACAATCCGCCACGTATAGACTGGCCACAATATATAAGAAGAGCCAACATACTAAAGAAGTTGCCAAGCCCAGCCAGGAAAGCAGAAGCGGTGGAGACTTTCCCGCGCTGGAGTTTCAAACCTGGGCGGCAGACCTGAAGAAGAGCAGAACAGAGGATGCCAGCGAGCAGCAGAGAGTACTCCTGGGGTCTCACTGGAATGGACCCAGGCACAACACTGAGGTGTAGCAGAGCTGAGCGGTGCTGCCCTCTGAGATGCTGCGGGGCAGCAAGAGCAGGGGAGAGAAGCCCAAAGAGCCGGATAGATGAACCTCAGTCCAAGGAAGTCCTGGTGATGTACTGAAGCCCTAATGAAGGTAACGGGTGGTATGGTAGACCCGGAGGGGACATGGGGGTGCAAGCAGGGCAGGCTCGTGACTCTCCTTCCGCTCAAAAGCAGTAATGCGGCTGTTGGGTCAGAGAAGGGTCAGCCTTGCATCCAATCTAATTTTCCTTGTGGCAGAGATACACCTACTGACCACCAGATAATGGTCTGAACCCAATTCAAGTAAGCCAATTATTTGAGGCAGTCATCCTCACAGCAGTGCTAGATATAAGCCCTCTGAACACCAGAGAAGGATCTCGGACCCTCATGTCAGTAAAACAGGCTTCCAAGGAACTCTTCCTCATCACAGTGGCAGAGATAAGTCCACTGGAACCCAGAGAAGGACTTTGCTGATACTGTGAGAGAGTGGTAAAATGAATCCCAAGTTTGAAGGATACTGAAAAGAACTCTCTAACACCAGGAGAAGGGAGTCATTCTCCTGGTGAGGAAACTTAAGTCCTTTGAACATACACAAGAGCCGCCAGGGGCCCTGACCTACCGAAATACAACATAGTGGGGATCCAACTCACACATGAAGGATCCTTCAGGGGGCACTTTCAAACACTGGGGGTAGAGACCCTGGGAGACCTGGTACAGGATGGTCGATTTGTGCATTGGGAAGAGCTACGATCTAGGGGTGATCACAACTCTGTGTCTTCGCTCCTCAATTACAGACTCAGGGGGGTACTTAGGACCAAATGGGCTGACTTCCCGCAGGCCCCAAACCCTCATCCGGCCCAACAATACGTAATGCCTCTATCCACCAGAAAACTGGTCTCAACCATTTATAAACTGACTAGAAGTGGGAGAGGGGTGAAGAGGCAATTATATAAGAACACATGGGAGGTCTCACATGGTGAACCACTGAGTGAGGATCAATGGAAACTCGTTTGCATGCATGCATGTAAACCCATCATTTATCTCTGAACTGTCGATACAGACTGATGCATTACAAATTTATACATCAAGTCTACTACTCCCCCGCCCCCTCTCAAACTGTGCAGGTTCTTCCCGGAGAGGTCCTCCTCTGCAAAAGGTGCGGTACAGATTTAGCAGACGTACCATGTCGCTTGGACCTACCTTCGCATTACAACTTTCTGGGGAAGCATTGGAGGGGCAATGTCCATAATCCTTCCCCCGACGTGGGAATACTCACCGGAACTTTGGCTCCTGTCATTGATAGGAGGAACTTGCACTGAAAAGAAACTGTTGGGAATGGCCGCAGGGATAGCCAGACATCTGGTGGCAAGATCGTGGGGAAAGAGCAACCCCCCCCATGTTTACGAGATGGTTGGAGAGCATGAGTATGTGTGAACTAAGTGAAACTAGGTACGGCTCAACGCTTCCAATCACTAGTCACCCATTTGACTACTGGCCCCCTTTTCGGCAGTATCAATCGGACACTGCTCAGGTAACACAGTCACCTCAGTCTACCCTAGGACGCTGAAAATGGTTCGAACATGTGGACGCCCCAGCACGGCTGGATTGGTGAGATGAACCACTAATAACGTGACATTCCTGCGTCCACATGGTGTGATATCAACAACCTCAACGGATGAATGCATATACTTGTCTGAAATATTGCGAGTCGGGAGAGTGGGTTAGGGAGGGGGGAAGACACAATGGGAATAGTGCGGGAACTGTTGGTTATTTGTTGTTTGGAAAAAAAAAAGAGCCGCCAGTGGAAGGGAGTTCTCTGGCCTTGTTGTGAACTATATTGAAGTGTACAGACCAATACCAGGAGAAGGGGTCAGTCGTCCTGGGAAAGAAACTTGAATTGTACAAGGTTATGCTGGAACCACAAGCCAGGGGAAGGGAGTCATTCCCCTTAGCACCCTTTTACAAGAGAACATTTTGGGAAAACCCAAATACCATTAGAAGAGAGTCATTCTCCTGGTATGTAAAAGTCAGGGGAAGGGCGTCATTCCCCCTCTTATCCTTTTGCAAGAGAACATTTTGTGAACAACACCCCGAATACCAGGAGAAGGTAGTCATTCTGCTGGAGAAGGAACTTTCTGTTGGATTATATCATACTTTAGTTGTATTGTAAGGGATAGAAGTAGATTGTGACACAGGACGGTGGAGTTTGATTTTGACGGCCATTCTGACAGATCCTTTACTATTAGTTTGAGGCAGGGAAACCCCTCTTAGTTGATGAGGATAGAGGAGATTTGTTTTACTATAAATACATATTTTTCCCAACCAACATGCCACCCTTGTGTAAGCTTAATTCTTTGACACCCACATATATGGTTTTAGAAGTGGGATATGACTCAACTGATATAAATTGGGGAACCCTGAAATACTCCAAACTGAGTAGCCAGGCCACTGGTCCCACTGTAGCTACTAGTGAGTCTATAGGTTTTGACCTACACGGTAGTGTGGATGTCTGTATACAGTTTGTAGAATGCCAGTTGATCCCCACATGACTAATCATGTCACCACCAAAGGGCACCTACATCCGCCTAGTGTCCAAGTCTGGCCTAGCTTGGAGATATGGCGTGGACATAATGGCTCGAGTAATAGACCCAGACTACAGAAGTGACATAAAAATATTAATTCAGAAAGATGGGAAACAAACATACCATGTGAAAACGTAGGAGAAAGTCACCCAGGTAATCTTAAAAGGGCCCCTCTTTCCCAAACCCCTAGAGGTTCAGGAACAAAAGCACACAAAAAGAGGTACACAGGGTTGTGGAGAGGCTGATGAAGATCCCCCATCTATTGTTACCCCACTAACCCCTAGAACCACTGGTGAAGAGTCAGAGATGATTCCTGACCTAGCTTTCACTCAACGAAATGACCCTATTATGTTGGAAGCCTTCTTAAAGGTAGTTCCTGAAGAAGGAGGGTTTAAACATGGGCCATTTGTTTTCTGAAATAATGCCTTCGAATGGATTGTGTCCTCCCACGTATTCCTTATCTTTGATGTTTCCTAATATCCAGCTTGCTGCTTCAGAATTTTTTTCCCCCCAGTGAAGGGCGCTGTGCATCCATGCCTGTCGAGTCAATGTCCCTCGGAAGCCTCTGTGCCGATGGCATCGTCATCACAGGTATAAGTAGCGCATGCATCGTCCGTTGCTCAGTTCCGTTTTCCGCGCTTCGTGAACGCAACTCTCGGTTCCGTGAGAACATCGAAATCCTTTGATTTTTCTGTGAAAATTCCTACGAGACTTCGACGACATGGCCTACTCATTGGCTCCATCTACGCCCCGGTCCGGTTAAAAAACAAATGCATGTGTTTCGGGGCTAAGATGTCCATGACGTATCCACACTGGGCCTGTATGTGGTGCCTTGGGGCAGAGTATCCATATTCTGGATGCAACAAGTGTATGTCTATGACGGCCAAGGCCTTGAGAGAGCACAGATGGAAATTGGAGAGAGGTAAGCCACAAAAGTCCATTACCCCATCCAAATGCACCTCCGACGAGTCTAGGTCTTGGTCTCCTCGTCATAAAAAACACTCCTGATCACGCTCTCGAAATGGGTCACATCATTCTTCCTCTTTGAAACACAGCAAGAGAAGGCGCCATAGGTCACCGTCCACCTCATGCTCCAGTTCACCTGAGAGGGTTATTTGTCTAACGAAACACAGTTCCTCGGCACAGTGGGAGGAATTCCGTAAAAGCATGTTTGTTTTTCAGGAACGCGGCCTTCCCCCACTCGAAGGCACCTAGAGACGATACCACTGGAGAAACAACAAAAAAACACAGAATCTGTGAGTCTTCGACCTTGGCTGGGGAGACTCCTTGAGAGCATGAAAAACCCTTAAATCGAGAAAAAGCCTGCCTCTGTAACGCACAAAAAGTCGTCACTATCGACTCATACGGCTAAGCCAAAGAGTGCGTCATCGACGCCCTCTGCGCCTCCATCCAAGGAGAATTCATCAACGCCTCATGCGTCGACCTCCTTGACGTGGTACAAGTCTATACCTTTGACGTTTTCGTCAAAGACATCGACATTACTGTCGATTCCATCGACTACCTCAAAGCCTTTGATGGTTTCATCGAAGCCATTGACGTCATCGTCGACATTTTAGACTATTACTGCGCCAATAATGACATCCGTAGTGCCTTCTTCTTTTACATTTGAAAAAGAATTGCACACCACAACCTTGTTCCGATTATTTTAAGACCCTATCCTCAATTTATGAGGAGGCAGTCAACTGAAGAGGAAAGACCTTTTGATCTTGCGTATGGGACACCTTTGGTCCCAGAAGAACTGGTGTCAAAAGAATCTAGGATGAAACATTTGCAGGACTCCTTGCATGAAGCAAGTGGAATTGATACTTAAGCGGAAGTTGATTTTGGTAGGCATGACCCAGGGGACCACGCTGAAAGCAATTACAGAATGCTTATGACCAGGGTGATTGAGTATGTGGGGTGGTCTAGACCCATACCTGTATTCGAGCAAGATAACATAACCGATATACTCGACAAGAGACCACAGGAGGACCCTATTGTCCCATTTCGCAAGGCTTTATCTACCAACTGGGAAACACCAGAGGTGATCCCTGCAGTTAACAAAAGATTGACAGTTAAATATAGAGCATCAGCTTCGGATCCTCTATCTCTCAAAGCACCCACCTCCAGAAAGTCTGGTTGTACAAGCTGCAACTTCTTCTGGAAAGCAGAATGTATATCCTAAAATCCTGCAAGGTTGTGATGACAAGAAGTTTGATGCCATGGCCAAGAAAGTTTTGTCGGCATGCAGCATGGCACTAAAGTCTGCTAATGCCACATGCATGCTGGTGAGATTCACGCACACCCTTTGCGATTGTGATTCGATGGCGGCTGACCATATCCCCAAAGGGGAGGAAAGGGACGGTTTCTTGAACCTTATCAAGGATGGAAAGGACTCTGTGTGAATCCCTCAAACGGTCTTGACTCTGTTTACAGCATCAGCAGAGCCATGGCGGCTAGTACAGTGATCCACAGATTTGCGTGGTTCTGGAAGTTGAGATTTGCCCCAGACGTACAGTCCAGACATCTCAACATGTCCTTTGACGTTACGTATCTATTTGGAAGTAAAACTGATGAGAGTTTGGAGAAGCTGCAAACTTCAAAGGCGGCTGCCAAATCCCTTGGAGCTGTGATAAGGCAAACCCTGGAGGGGTAGGTCCTTTCGCTATTATTCCACATTCGGAAAAAAGGGGCAGCGGACAGCCAGCTCAAAGAGGCCACAGACTATTCCCCCGTGGTGGACGGGGTAGAGGTACTAAGACTGCAACAGCAGGTGCTACTTTACCCTCAGCATCTGCGTCAGCCGCTCCAAAATCTCTTACTTCACAAAACAACAGTAGGAGGCAGATTAACTCAACATCTGACAGAATGGCAGGCTATTGCTTCAGATGCTTCGGTATTGGAGACAATCGCCCATGGTTACTGTCTGCCTTTCCTACAAACAACTCAGTCATCCACCGGGAGACAACTCTTTGAAGATTCTGGATCCGCTCCTTATCCAGAACAATGCAGGATGCCATGGGCCGAGCAACCTTAAGAATTCGAATGCCGGGAGACTCTAGGCATGTTGAAACTTGTCCACCCTCTGCACAATGTGATGAGCCCTCAGCTTGGGAGGTGAGCACTTCCCCAAGGACGTGTCCAACACAGCCCCGATGTACTGGAGCTGTTGGGAGGGTGTCAGATGCAACTTCTTGAAATTGAGGGAGAAGCCCAGCTTGTGGACGGAGCGGCAGGTGAGACTGAGATGATCCATCGCTTGCTGGCGAGAACGCACATGGATCAGCCAGTCGTCCAGGTAGGGTTAGGCGTGAATCCCCACCTCGCCAGAGATACACTGCCACCACCACCATTAGCTTGGTGAAGATGCTCAGGGCAGAGGTCAATCCGAATGGCAGGACACGAAACTGAAAGTGCGAGTCGCCAGCTGCAAACCTCAGGTACTTTCTGTGCCTTGGATGAATCGGCACATGAAAGTAAGAATCCTGAAGGTCCAGAGACACCAACCAATCCTGAAGTTGAAGGGCCTGGAGGGCCTGAGAAAGAGCGACCATCTTGAACTTGTCCTTCCGGAGAAGTTTGTTCAACCAACGCAAGTCCAAGATGGGTCTCAATCCCCCCATCTTTCTTTGGAATAATAAAATATGGGGAATACCATCCCTTGTTCCTCTCCGCTACAGGCACCAGTTCTATTGCGCCTTTCTCCAGCAGGGTCAAGATTTCCTGCACAAGGAGCGGATCTGGAAGCTTCAAAGAGAGATTCCCCGGTGGGTTGTCGTGAGGCCGCTTTAGGAAGGGAAGGCAGTAGCTGTGGGCTATTGTATCCAGAACCCAGTAATAGCTCGCCATTCTTCGAGATGCTGGGACAGTCTGCCCCAACAGCGAACAATAGAACATGGCCTCATGATTGTTGTGGAGCGGCTGCGGCAGCGCCTGAAGGCAAAGAGGCAGCTGCCTGAGCGGCTTTGGCACCCCTATTTCCCTGACCACCACGGGTACTTTCACGTTGACCCCTTGCGGCTCCTCTCATTCTACCAAAGGAGGAGTAGTAACGAAAAGATCCTCCCCTCCACTGCTGTCCCCTAGGACAAAAAGACAGGTTGACGCACAGCTGCGCTCAAAGATTTCGCTGCAGCTTTTGAGGTCTGCATCCTCTCAAGCCTCTCGTCAGCCTTGCTGCCAAACAAATGCGCGCCATCAAAAGGCATGTTCAAAAGACGGGCTTGCACATACAGAGCAAAACCTGACTTCCGCAACCACTCAAATCTGCGTATAACGGTGCTCGCACCCATGGACCGGCAAACACTGTCGGCCGTGTCCAAACCCGACTGAAGGGATTCACACATGGCATCCTTGCCATCCTGCACGAGAGCAAGGAACCCATCCCTTTCGTTCCCTTCAGGAATATGCTCAGCCGCTAGAGAAACACAATTCCACAGAGTGTGTGTGAAAATCTTGCTAAGGCACAAGTGGAGTTGGCTGACTTCAGCGCAATAAACCCTGCAAAAATCACCTTGCGTGCCCAACCATTGAAGCGTTTGTCGCCCCTATCAGGAGGGATGGTAGGGTACGCCGCCTGCCTCGAGGTGGCCATAGCCGCCTGAACCACCAAACTCTTGGGAGTGGGGTGAGATGAATGGTAGCTGGGGTCACTACCAGAAGGGCAGTGTTTTTTAGTTAACGATTTGTTAACTGCCGGAAGAGATTCGGGTGTCTGCCAAGCAGCCGCCACCCTTTTCTGCAAGCTCAAATTAAAAGGTAACACCGGGTCAGAGGACGAACCTTGATCCAAAATATCCGTTAAGTCATTCTGAACAAACCTTCTGGAGGACTAGACCAACCAAGATACTCAGTGACCCTAGCCATCAGTCTCCTGTAGGACGACTCAGCATGAGCCCCAGGCTCTTGCCTGCCAAACTCCACCTCAGGAGAAGTGTCCAATCCACTGGCATCATGAAGAGATTGCTATAACTCTTCTAACGGACTGTCCCCGGAAAAGACAGGAGCCACATCAGACTCAACAGGGTCAAATTCTAAATCTGACCTCTCCTCATCCTCATTGATGTCATCAGAGGGAGGAAAAACTCCTGCCTTGGGACAGAAGAGGTTCTGGAGTCCTTAACAGGCCTCACAGACTTGGAAGTAGCGTTCCTTGGGAGGATCCACCGTACCAGGAACCTCCATTGGCAAATTCTGGCCAAAAAGGTACCAAAGGCGTCGCGGGTGCGACGGCGTCGATGGCTTCGGTTTCGACAATGGTGCCGAGGGCTGGTGTGAAGGCAAAGCTTCGACATCCGTATCTGATGGGCACGGCATCGACTCCAACTGCAAGCTCTTACCAGACATCTGCGGTCTCGCCGGGGACGAGGATCGAGATCTGGAAGCACGTCTCTGGCGATCACCCTGAACCTTGTCCGAACTGGACCTCGAAGGTTGCTGATGAGAATCACATAGAGGACTCGAGCCCGAAGGCGCACGAGCCATGGATCAAGACCGTTCCTTGCTGGGTTCTTGCAAAGGGGTGGACGGAAATGTACCCTGGGATTGGAAAATCGACAGCATCTGCTCCCTGAAGGCTGCCCACTCCTCCGGAGTCGAGGAATTCGTAGGACAAGCCACTTTCCTTGCGGCGCCATCCTCTGAGGAGGATGGGGAAGGCGACCGGTGACGGAGCTTCCAGGAATGCTGAGATGAGGACGACAAATTGCGGGAACCACTCCGGGAATGAGATCTGCGCGACTCCTTCCGACGCAGAGAGGCGCTGCTCGAATCGTCGGTGGACATCCCCTTAGAAGGTTTACGAGACTTACTGGGTTTAGAACCACTACCTACCTGTAGCTTCCCCTTACGCTCCCGCAAGGCCTTAGCAGTCAGTGACTGGCATTTGGAACAGTTGTGGTTGTCATGACTCTCACCCAAGCACCACAAACAAATGCGATGCGGATCTGTAATCGACATCTTAGACTTGCAGTCCCGGCAAGTCTTAAAGCCAGACCGCGTAGTCTGAGGGGTCGAAGAGGAAGACATATTCACGAGGAATACACAAGGCGCGCTGAGTCTCTGAAGAAAACACGCTTGCGGAAAAAACAGAACTGAGGCTACGGGCGCCGTGCCTCCTATTCATAACATCCAGTGACGTCGCCCTCGGCAGAGGCCTTCGAGGGATATCGACCCGACGCCATGGACGCAGGACGCCCTCTGCCGAAAAAGTTTCAAAGTTCACAGCTGTGGACATTACATGTCAAAGATGTGGAATACGTTGGAGGACACAATCCATTCGAAGAACAAGTTACTTACCCCTGGTAATGTGCTTTCGATTGGATGTTCCTCCCACATATTCCTTATCTTTGATATTTCCTAATATCCAGCTTGCTGCTTCTGAAAAAAATGTTCCCCAGTAGAGGGCGCTGTGCATCGATGCCTGTCGAGTCGATTACCCCCCAGAGGCCTCCGTGCCGATGTCGACGTCATCACAGGTGTAAGTAGCGCGCACAGTGTCTATTGCTCAGTTCCATTTTGAAGCAAAGAAGTGTCTTAAATTAGACAGTTACAACCCTTGAGGGAGCGCAGACTGTAATGACAAGGAAGGTTTTAATGTGGGGTAGCAAGTGAGGGGCAAAAATGAATACGTGGGAGGAACATCCAATTGAAAGAACGTTACCAGGGATAAGTAACTTGTTCTTCGAATGGATTGTGTCCTCCCACGTTTTCTTTATCTTTCTCCCAAAGCAATAATATAGTCAGGAGAAGGGAGTAAAATTAGAGTTAAGTATGCACAGAGTGTAGTACTGCCTTTCCAAATTTAGATTCTTGGCTAGTGGAGGAATCCAGACTATAGTATTTTGTAAAGGTGTGTGCAGACGACCATATGGTAGCCGCACAAATATTTTTTATTGGAACTCCTCTCTGAAGAGGTGACGAAGCTGCTATACCCCTGGTTAAATGGGCCCTTATGTGTTCTGGAGGGTCTTTACCGGCCAACTTGTAACATTCTGCAATTGTTAAAATGATCCACCTAGAGATGGTTTGTTTGGTGATGGCTAGACCCAACTTATGGCCTGTGTAACCCACAAATAATTGGTCAGTTGTCTCAGTTTAGCAAGTCTGCTAATGTAAAAGCTCAAGGCACGCCTTGGATCGAGTCTGTGTAGCCTTTCTTCCTCTTTCCCCAGATGTGGAGGAGGGTAAAAAGAAGGCAAGGTTATCCTCTGAGTGATGTGGAACTCAGATACCACCTTGGGAAGGAAGTTAGGCTTCACTCTTAATACTACCTTTCTTTGTGAAAGACAGTGTGAGGAGGCTTGCAATATAAAGCCTGTAACTCGCTCAACCTTCGGGCGGATGTTATTGCCACCAAAAAGACTGTTTTCAGTGTAAGAAGTATTAATGGACACGAACAAAGAGGTTCAACGGGAGTACCCATTAAAAAGTTTAAGACCAAATTTAGATCCCCTAGTGGGACTTGAAAAGGAGTTGGGGGGGGGGGGGGGTAAACATTAGTTAACCCCTTCAAGAATTGTATACCCAGAGGCATTTTAAAGTAGGAGACTTCCTCAGCAGTACGCTTGAAAATCGAAAGCGCTGCTAGGTAACCTTTGATCGTACCAATCTGGAGTCCCATATTTGCTAAGTGCAGCAGAAATGACAACACCATCAGTGTATTGCATGAAAAAGGGTCAACATTCTTATCTCTACACCAGCTGCAGAACGTATTCCAACGGCAGCAGTATAAGGATTTGGTTGCTGGCCTTCTGGCAGAAAGCAACACCTCCATTACATCGTCCGGGAGGTCCCAATCTTTGTATCTCAGCCTCTCAGAAACCATGCGTGAAGGCTGAGTCTCCTGATATCCGGACTGAGGATCCGACCTTCCTCTTGCGAGAGAAGAACCTCTCTTTGTGGAAGACAAATCGGAGGACAGGTGGACATGTCTGGAATGGCTGGGTACCACGTTCTCCTGGCCAAATCCAGGGCAATTAGGATCATGGTCTTTCTGAGCCTCCTCAACCTCCTTATTATGTGAGGAATAACGGGGACTGGAGGAAAAGCGTAGAGAAGTGGATATTCCCAGTCCACCCCGAACGCGTCCCCTAGAGATCCTCTCAGGGAAAATTTGCTGGAGGGGTACAGTTCGCACTTCTCGTTGGCATTGGTCGCGAACAGACCCACTTGAGGGGTTCCCCAAAGGGCAAAGATCTCTTGAAGGACTTCCTGAGCTAGTTCCCACTCGTGGGAGACTGCACTCTGCCTGCTCAGAGCGTCCGCCGTCGTGTTACTCTCTCCGGCTAGCTGCACTGCCGATAGAGAGATTCCTTCTTGTATTGCCCAAAACCAGAGCTGCATTGCCTCTCTGCTCAGTGGTAGCAATCCTACGGCTCCTCTGTTGTTGAGGTAGTACATGGCCACTGTATTGTCCGTCATTATCAGGACATTCTTTCCCTGTACAGAGGGCCGAAAGGCCTTCAGCGCTAGTCTGATTGCCCTCAGCTCCAACAGATTGATACGTATTATGGATTTCGATGGAGACCAACGACCGCTGATGGTCAAATCGTTGGTATGAACTACCCACCCCATTGAGTGAGGCATCCGTCACTGCTGTTATCTCTGGCCATGGTTACCAAAAGGGTACTCCTTTCAAGATGTTTTCCCGACAGGCCCACCACTGAAGGTTGAGTGCGACTCTGTGTGGGATTTGTAGGAGATCTGACATCTTTCCTGAGAACTGTGACCATCGAATCCTGAGAGCCCATTGGAGGGATCTGATTCTCAGGTGAGCCTCTGGCACTAGAAAAATGCAGGATGCCATGAGGCCAAGCAACCTCCATTCTGAAACGTTATCATCTGTAGAATGTCTTGAGCCCTCACCTCTGGTGGCGAGGCTTTTCCCAGGGATGATACATTTGGAGTATTTGTGATGGTACCATTTGGGGCTTCTTGAAGTTGAGGGAGAAGCCCAGTATGTGGAGGGAGTGACACGCATTAGTCAGATGATCTAGGGCTTGTTCTGGGGAATTTGCCCTGATCAACCAATCGTCTAGTTAGGGGTAGAGGTGAATCCCGCCTCGCCTGAGACTCGCTGCCACAAACACCATTAACTTGGTGAAAACCCTTGGGGCGGAGGTTAGCCCAAACGGCAGAACCGGAAACCGATAGTACAAGTTGCCAATGGTGAACCTCGGGTACTCGGTGTTTGTGATGGATAGGCACATGAAAGTAAGCATCCTGAAGGTCCAATGATACCAACCAATCCTGAAGCTGGAGGCTCTGAAGGATCTGAGAATCCATCTTGAACTTGTCCTTCCTGATGAACTTATTCAAATCTCTATCCTCCGTCCTTCTTGGGAATTAGAAAATATGGGGAGTACCAACCCTTGTACTGGTTCTATAGCACCTTTCTCTAGCAGGCTCAGGCATTGTTCTAGCAATTCTCAGGCAAGATGTCGGATCCCGTTCAGATTCCACTCTCGGTCTCACAGGATCTTCTGTGATGGGCCAATGAGGGGAACCCGATGAAGGGGGATCCTTTTTGGCAACTGTGGCCAGAGGTGACAGTAGTGACGGACGATTCCCTCACAGGATGGGGAGCTCATGCTGAAGATTTGATCGCCAGCGGTCGTTGGTCTCCGTCGGAGTCCAAACTCCACATTAACCTGTTAGAGTTGAGGGTCATCAGGCTGCCCGTGAAGGCTTTTCTGCGGTCTGTGCGGGGGGAATGTGTCCTGATCATGACGGACAATACAGTGGCCATGCATTACCTCAACAAAAAAGGGGGGTAGGGTCACTCCCATTGTACAGAGAGGCGATGCAGCTCTGTTTCTGGGCAATCCAGCAGGGAATATCACTCTCAGCAGTTCATCTGGCCGGAGAGAAGATTGCGGCAGCGGAATCTCTGAGAAGGCAGAGCACTGTCTCTCACAAGTGGGAGTTGGTTCAGGAAGTCCTTCTTGAGATCTTCGCCCTTTGGGAAACCCCACAAGTGGACCTCTTTGCGACCAGTGCCAACCAGAAGTGCGAGAGATTCTGCTCAAGGGAATTTCCTCAGAGAGGAGCCGTAGGAGACGCCTTCGTAGTGGATTGGTCATTCCCACTTCTGTATGCGTTTCCTCTGGTCCCCGTCATTCCTCAAGTGTTAAGGATGTTGCGGAGGTTCGGATCCCACATGATCTTCATTGCTCCGGATTGGGCCTGGAGAGCGTGGTACCCGGACCTTCTAGACATGCCCATCTGCCCTCCATGCCATCTGCTCTAGCGCGAGGGGGAAGGGGGGTTGGAGGGTCTCCATCCAGAGGTCAAGACTCTCAACCTTCACGCTTGGTATCTGAAAGGTTGAGGTATAAGGATTGGGACCTCCCAGATGACGTGATGGTGTTGCTTTCGGCCAGGCTGCCAGCAACAATCCCTGTACCGTTGGCGTAAGTTTTGCGACTGGTGCAGAGGACAAAATGGTGATCCTTTCCAGTGTTCCATTCCCATGGTTCTATCTTTCTTGCTTTCCTAGGTCCACAGGGGCCTTCAAGTTTGTACCATTAAAGTTTACCTGGCGGTGCTATCTATCTTCAAGCGCTCGTCTGAAGAATGTTCTTATTTTAAGAGTCCTTTGATTTCCCAATTTCTTAAAGGGCTCACTAATGTGTTCCCGCCGTCCCCGTTCCAAGTGCCGGTTTGGAATCTGAATTTGGTCCTGAAATTCCTGATGGGTGCTCCATTTGAACCTTTGCACTCTTGTCTTTTGAGACTGTTGTCTTTCAAGACGGTGTTCTTGGTTGCGGTTACATCCGCTCGCAGAGTGAGTGAATTGCAGGCACTTTCTAATAAGCCGCCCCCTTTACTGTGTTCCACAAGGATAGGGTTGTACTGAGGGTACGTCCTTGTTTTCTACCCAAGGTAGTATTTGAATTTCATTTAAGCCAGAAGGTGGTTCTTCCGTCTTTCTATCCTCCTCCTCATACTGAAACACTTGTGTATAGGCACGTTACAAATGCCATATATCATATCATATCATATATCATACTGGTAAGGAAGAGGAGCAACTCCATAGGTTGGACCCTAGGAGAGTTCTCAGCTTTTGTATTTCTAGGATGTCCAGGGTCAGAGTGGACAATCAACTCTTTGTGGGGTATGCTGGACACCGATTGGGCCAGGCTGTTACTAAACAGACCTTGTCCAGGTGGATTATTCTCACCATTACTGAATGTTACCGATTGGCGGGCAAGGACCCTCCTGAAGGGTTGCATGCTCATTCCACTAGGGGTGTGGCTTCTTCCACAGCCCTGCAGCGGGAAGTTCGTATTAGGAATATTTGTGTCGCAGCTACATGGGCTTCTATCCACACCTTTGTCAAACATTACTCCCTGGATACGCTCCATGGTCAAGATATGGCCTTTGGTAAGGCGGTTCTTTAATCTGCCTTCTGATTGGGTATTCTAAATTAATTTCCCTCCTCCATTTTCTGGTACTGCTTTGGGAGTCTGTCAAAGATGTGGAATCGTTGGAGGACACAATCCATTCGAAGAACAAGTTA
The DNA here is from genome assembly GCF_040938575.1 of Ambystoma mexicanum. Lineage (NCBI taxonomy): Eukaryota > Metazoa > Chordata > Amphibia > Caudata > Ambystomatidae > Ambystoma > Ambystoma mexicanum. The sequence goes on along the minus strand of NC_090929.1, from coordinate 1,469,340,032 downwards.
CTTAGCAACTGGTAACGTACTTTCGACTGGATGTTCCTCCAACGTATTCCACATCGCCCTCCCAGCCTGCCCCTCTGGAGAATTTCCTATGCTATTGCAGCTTACGTTCCCTCAAGGCTATGTGCAGTCAAGCAGACATTGGATATGTGCAGGTCACACGTTATGGAGGAAAAAACATGACCTGAGGCTATGGGCGCCGTGCGTCTTATTTATAACATCCGGTGACGTCTCCCTCGACGGAGGCCTTCGAGGGACATCGACCCGACGCTATCGATGCAGGACGCCCTCTGACGAAAAAGTTTCTGAAGTACACAGCTGTGGACATTACATGTCAAAGATGTGGAATACGTTGGAAGAACATCCAGTCGAAAGAACGTTACCAGTTGGTAAGTAACTTGTTCTACTCTATCGTGAAGAACTTGCACCAGAAGGGATAACCAGGATCCAGATTGTCGTTCCTATGAGCCATAGGTGTGTTTTCCTAGAGATAGCTCACCCCCATTTGACTTCGGGACATTTAGGAACAGGAAAAACACAGGGGCAGATTATCAACAGGTTTTATTGGCCTGGGGTTCATGTGGACATCAACAATCTTGTAGCCATGTGCTCCCTATTCCAGAAAACAGCTCCACACTGAGCACAGGGAGCAAGGGTCCATGTCTGGATTACTTCCCCTTCACCAGCCCTGTTACAACCACTCCTTATACTAGAGGTACCCTTGTCTGGAATTGGAATGGACATAGGGGGACCATTAGAACCATCCGAACTAGGGAATACGTATATTCTAATAATTCTAGATTGTGCAACTCGCTATCCAAAAGCCTGTCCAATGAAAATTAATACCTCACAACAGATTCTCAAACACCTTATCCCTTTTCTGTCATGGGTGGGCTTTCTGAGAGAAATATTGACTGATCAAGGGAGTACCGTCATGTCAAAATTAATGGCGGAAGTGAAGCAGATCTTACAGATCAAAACCCTATGCACCGTGGCATAGTAGAACATTTTAATAAAACCCTAAAAAAAGTTCTAAAAAAAATAGTGGAAGCAGATGGACGCAACTGGGACACAATGTTCACTTGGGCCCTTTTTGCCATCAGAAAATCACCCCAGGCCTCCCTAGGGTTCTCCCGCCTTGAGCTCCTTTACGGACATGACCCCGAGACGTATTAAACATGCACCGGGAGATGTCAGAAGAAAGGGAAGAGGCAGTGTTACCTATGTCCCAAACGGCTCAAAGAGCACCTGGCTATCTTGCAGGACCTATTCCAAAAACATCTAGTACAGGTCCAAAAAAGCCAGAAGACCCATTATGACAAAAAGGCAGTACCACGGTCCTTTTCCATTGGACAAAACGTGTTAGTCCTCTTACCCACCTCAGAGCACAAAATGCTTTCCCGATGGTATGGGCCTTATGAAATATTAGAGAAGACAGGTCCCTATAATTATAGGATCGCCCAGCCAGACAGAAGACTCAAAACCCAAATACATAATATACACCTTTTAAAGAAGTGCAAGGAGGACCCGGTGGAGTACTCTTCTGTCCTAATGGCCACTTTATTAGCCATGAAGAAATCCAAAAATAATCTAGTCCCCTCTGATTTACCAGAGCAACAACAGCAGGACATCCAGGATCTAATAGATCCATTCCTGGATGTCTTCCATAGTGAACCCAGGTGAGTGAAAGGGATTCAATATTACATTCACACACCCCAAGGTAAGGGATAGAAGTAGGTTGTGACGCAGGATGTTGGAGTTTGATTGTGACTGACGTTCTGACAGATCCTTTAGTATTAGTTTGAGGCAGAGAAACCCCTCTTAGTTGATGGGGATAGTGAATTTTTCTTTTACTATAAATAAAAAGCTTTTATTAACCAACATGCCATCCTTGTGTAAGCTTCCTTCTTCGACACCCTTGCAGGGTAAAAAAAGACAGGAGAGGGCATGAGACCTTGCATTTGACCATTGCTAAATTGTAACTTAAGATGCTCAGACAGTATACAAATTACAACAATCTTGTGATAACATTTTATCTTGAACTCTATTGTAAGCTATAGTGAAGCTACTAGGAAGGCAATCCTTAAAACTATTGCATTTACTGCTCGCTAAAACCTTATAAAAAAACAATGAAGCATTTACATTTAAAATCAATTAATTACTTAAACACAATATGCATTGATGAAATTATAATATGCAGCCAAGGTGCCTTTAATGCCCAAGGGTACCTAACTAGGCAGGGATTTGTTTGCAAGCTCACCTCTTGCCCTACATCAACCCAGGCACTATTATTAATCATTCCCGAAGAAAAGTGCTGGTTTCTGATCTCAATATCCCGGCTCCAAATACTCACAGGATGGCCAAAAGATGATACAGGACCCTGCAAGATCCACTATAAGGTACAATAATTGTCTGAACTGTTGCATAGGTTTAATTTACTTGTTCAATCCTTTTAAAGTCCTCAACAATTTTTGTATCTTTTACACGTGGGTGCTGCGGAATGTCTGACTTTGTGGGTATTTACAAATCCGTCTCACACCCCTTTCACCCTTCTGTAATTTATGTAATATTACAGTGTCCTAGTAGAAAGGGTCTATGGGCCTCATTACAACGTGGCAGCTTCGGATCGCAGTGATTCCGTGACGGCGGTAATACAGTTTCCGTGTCCGCAAGGTTGTGGAAAGACCGTCCGATTACGTGCTGTCGGTCGCGCGCACCACATGGACGCGGAAACGTTGTTACCGCCGTCACGGAAAAAGCCACGGAAATGAACATGGCGCTGCCACAAGTAGCGCAAAACCCGTGTCCGCCTCCGTCGCCACGGAAACGGAAATACCATGATCGCCAAAAACCGGAAACAGAGAGGCGGCCATCATATAAAGCACAATCCATTGCCATCCAGAGTCAGCACAAGCACAATCCATACTGTGAGAAGGCAAAAGGGGCCACCAGCATGTCTGCCAGGATTCCAGCGCAGAGGCAGCGCAAACAGCGCTTCAGTGAGGCGGAGCTAACTGTGCTCGTGGAGCACATAGTGGAGCATGCAGAGATGCTGTTCAGTGCCGATCAACGGCGTGCCACACAGCAGCGGAGGAAGGTGTGGGCAGAAGCAGCACGCAAGTGCACCGCTGTGGGCGTGACAGTGAGGAGCATCAAGGACTGCCACAAGCAGTGGGACGACCTCAGGCTGAGGGTTCGTAACCTCATCTCCACACACCGCCAACGCAGCAGTGGGACAGATGGAGCAGTGTCCTCCACCTTGAGGATCGGGGAGGCTGAGGCAGGAGTGAGCCCACCTGCAGTTGCTGGTAAGTGGTCAAACATGAATGCCATAAAAGAATCTGATGATGGCATTACAGTGCCAAAGGACCCATTAATAACCCCCCCCCCCCCAGGCAGTGCATGACTGACCCAAAGGACCCATTAATAACCCCCCCCCCAACCCCCCCTGGCAGTGCATGACTGGGCCAAAGGACCCATTAATAACCCCCCCCCAACCTCCCCTGGCAGTGCATGACTGGGCCAAAGGACCCATTAATAACCCCACCCCCCAGGCAGTGCATGACTGGCCCAAAGGCCCCATTAATAACCCCCCCGCCCTCCCAGGCAGTGCATGACTGGCCCAAAGGACCCATCAAGGTCCGTATGGCACCCAATATCACAACAATGTATACCCCAAGCAATCAGATGCATGTAACGAACACTATACAATGACCAACCTGTATGATGCATGTAATGCACCCATCAGCCACCACCACAACACTAATTGCATTTCCTCTGTGTCCCCACAGCCGTATCCAGTGACAGTGACACTGCACAACAGGCCAGGCAATCAGCACCGGAACGTGCCCAAGCCACCGCCCCCACACAAGAGGATGCTGGCAGCAGTTCGGCATCTCAGCCCCCACTATCAACTGCAACAGATGTGCCGGCCACCACCACCGACATCCCCACCATCTCCACGCTGCCTGAGGCAAGACTGGTGCCACGGGAACCCACCATGCCCACCCAAACCAACACAGAAGGCAGCTGCACTGCAGAGGAGGCGGCCTGTAGTGACAACAGTGCCCCGGTAGAGCACTCTGATACTGGGTCACAGGGGGCGACGCCCACATTTGATGACCTGGGTTCCTTCCTTCAGCTGGAGTTTAGCCCCACTTCACTCAGAAGTCCCATGAGGTCACCCACCCCATCCATGGCAGAGCTGAATTCCCGCATGCAGCGGATGGAGGAGCAGCAGGCAACCCTCACCCAGCTGGTGGAGAGGCAGCTTGAAGAATCTAGGCTGCAGAGGGAGTGCTATAGCACGACAGTGCGTCGCCTCTCAAGGTCTATTGGACGCTTTGAAAGCACAATAGTCACAATAGTCACCCTGGCACGCCATGTGCGGGAGGGTAACGACAGCACCTCCAGGCTCATTGAGGCCATGTTGATTGGGCAACAGGCAAATCCATACCGGATTCTGTGCATTCAAATACCACCACCCCAATAAAGCTCCACTACTGCCAGTCCAAGGAGGCGCTCAAGTCGGCTAACGGGGCTCTCGGGCAAGGATGCACAGGCACAGAAGCGCACACGGAAGTGATGATGTGTGTGTGGGGCACTGCAGGACACACGTGGAGTTGAAGGGTGTGAGGGGTGGGTACGTTTGGGTGGTGGGGGAGGTTGTTTTGGGTGTTTGAACATTGTGGCCTGGGTGGGGGTGGGTACGTTTGGGTGGTGGGGGAGGTTGTTTTGGGTGTTTGAACATTGGGGCCTGGGTGGGGGTGGGTACGTTTGGGTGGTGGGTGGGCTCGGGTGTACAGCTTCCCTAACCATTTCACCTCATTCCCTATTGTGAATTCATCAATATATCATCATTTGAAAGCAAAACATACATGTGTGGACATCTATCATTTCAGTTGCAGTACAACAAATCATTTATTGTCATCACTCTATGCATTGCTGTGAATGTGCTGTGTCTCAAAAGTAAATGCGAATCAGCTCACCCCGTGCTCTTTGACCATCAAGTGCACCCCCAGGGGGAGGTGGTGCCATCCCATCCCCATCTTCTTCATCTGCGTCTGTGGGCATTGGGATGTTCCTGCGCAGGCACAGATTGTGCAGCATGGCACATACGAGCGTGATTCTACCCGTCTTCACTGGGCTGTACAGCAGTGATCCCCCAGATCTGCTCAGACAGCGGAAACGAGCCTTCAGCAGTCCGAATGTCCTCTCAATCATTCCACGTGTGCGGACATGTGCCCTATTGTATGCCTCTTCATGGCTGTTCCTTGGTCTCCGTACAGGTGTCATCATCCATGGCGTGAGTGCATATCCAGCATCACCTACATGGGATGAAGATGGGGGGACATGTCAGTGTTTGTGGTATCATGTCTTAATCTGATGCTGTGCTATCTTGTATCATTGTTCATTCACGCAAATGTGCCATGCAGTGGTTTGAAGTGTTCATTGGGCATCACAGTGGATGTCCCCAACTGGATATTGGCCTACACATTTATGTGCATGCGTACTGTGCCCTGCGGGTGACATTGGATTGTGAGTATGTCATAGTGCAGTGATGTGCACACATGGCAGAGTGACTCCACTGTACTGAAGTAGTCAATGCACGACGTCTCATTTACAGGCATCTCGTGCATTGGGAGGGCAGTGTTCCATTTGTGGGTGGGTGTCTGCTGTGGCACAAGGTGTATGGGACAGTGACAGGATGGGCTGTGGCAGGATGTGTACAAGCACACTGTGGTGACCTGTCATGTCTTCCTTTGTGATGTTTGGTATCCGCTGTCTATTTGGTAGATGGGAGGGGGGTGATGCATGTGCGGTCCAGCGGCACACTCACATTGCTCATTGGCCTGGACACATACATAACGCTTCAACAGGGTCAGAGCATTGTCAGCTGTACTCACCCAATAGCCATGTGCTTTGTCCGGCATAGCGTTCCATGTACCGTGGCAACGTGGAATTCCGCAGTACCATTGAGTCATGGGTTGAGCCTGGGAAACGTGCGCAGCAATGTGTAATCAGTAGCGTGGCATCACATACCATCTGTACATTCAGTGAGTGATACTGTTTCCTATTGCGGAACACCATCTCAATTGCACGTGGTACTGTCAGCTCAATGTGGGTGTAGTCAAGTGCACCTATGCAATTTGGCATGCCTGCTATGACATGGAAGGCCAACTTTGTGGCAATGACCTCAGGGAGGGTATGGGGTAGGGCTGTGTTGCGACACATGGCGCAAAAGGGCATCCAGTACCTGTACCAGGATTTTCGAGAAACAGGGTTGTGATATGCCGTGCAGCTCACCGACCGTGTGTTGATAGGTGCCAGTGCCAAGGAAATGCAGCACAGACACAACCTTCAGGAGGGGGGGGGTGGCTGTGGGGGGTGTCTATGTGGCGGCTGATGTCGTCCTCAATCATGGCAGTGATGTACAGGATTGTTGGGTGGTCCAGCCGGTATAGTGTGTGGATCTGTCCTGGGGTAAGGTTCCAGGGTGAGGCCCTGATGCGTGGTATTGCAGGCTGCCTGCGGGGTAGTGGCGGCTGCACAATGGGGTTTGCCATAGGTGCAGGGTTGGCTGGTTGGCGCCTGCGCCGCCTCCTCTGCACCATTACTGCCATCATGTGCAGTGCTGCCTGTTGGTTGAGTAGACCCAGTCCAAGTGCTACTAGAGCTGCTGCCTGCATGGTTCTGTGTTGTGTTGGGCTGGGTGTGGCCCTTTTGTGGGCTCCCAGTGTGCTGATGGGTCCAGCTGGGCTGATTTGGTGCACCTGTGCCCTGATTCTGTTCAGATGGCACTGTTTAACTTCATGTTCGCGGTGGCGGCGGTACCGCCACCGTGATCACGGTTTTAACGCCATTTTTCTGGCGGTGTTTCCATGTCCGCGCTAGTTGTGATGCTCGCGGTGTTTCGTGTTGCCGGTAACGGAGGGGTTTCCGTGCAGGTGGACTTTACGGGACCCTTAACTCCGTGGTGGCGGTTTGAGGAGGTGCTATTTCCGGGGCCACGGGTCATGTTTGGGCGGACGTGGAAACGGTGCCGGTATGGTTTTACCGCCGGCGTTAACTCCAGACGGGTGTACTTGTAATGAGGCCCTATGTCTTTTTTCTGCTTTTTGAAGGCCGCACATAAAAGGACCTATTTTATTTCGGTCAATTTTGTGCAGCCCTCAAAAAGCACATAGCTAAGGTTTTTTTTATTTTTATTTGGGGGTTTTCACCCGCTGAGCCCACCCCCCCTCCTCCCTACTACCCCGCTCGCCACACCCCCACCACATACAATTTAATTTCGCTCCAGATCAGTGTCAGTGCCTCTAACAGCAACGCCCTTCACTGCAAGGTCTGGAGCTTTTGTTTGCTCTGGTTTCCAGTGTTGGCTCGTGGTGTGACCCTCTGTGAGGCTGCAGACCGGTGTCGGTGCCCCTAAAAGCAGCAGCCTTTGCAGCGGACTTTGCCGCAAGGGCTGGGGCTTCAGTTGTGTTCGCTCTTGGTTCCGGCGTTGACTGGGGGCATAGCTCCCTGTGAGACTCCCGACCGGCATCAGTGTCCCAAACAGAAGCACCCTTTGTAGCAGACTTCTCTGTAAGGGCTGGGGCTGGAGATTTTGTTCGCTCTCGTTTCCGGCATTGGGATTGACTGCCCAGATAGCATCAGAAGAGACGTAAATTATAGAGCATTTTAGTGGTTGTCTCTGGATGCGTGTGCTGAATGAAACACTTGAATTAATAAATGCCAGGATTATGTTATGCTTACCAGATGCAGAAGCAAATTCAAGTTAATTAGATGAGTATTTTAATTTGGTTAAAGCAAAACCAAAAGGTGATGCCTGGAAGCTTTAGAATTAATCTTAACCACAGGCACAGCTCTGGGCAACCTTCTAGACCATTGTTTTTCAGCCTCCCAAGCCACTTCCGAAGGGGAAAGACAAAGGGCAAATCGGGCCTGGTCCCAGCCCAAAAGTGGCGGTCCAGCCTGAACTGCTGGGTCACATCACTTCTGCACGAAACCACAAGCATCCCCAGATAGGTTTCTGCCTCATTGGGTGTCATTAGTGATGAGTATCTTGGGAGCCACGTCTGGGCATACCCATCCCACTTGGGGGTGATGAAAGCAAAACCAAGAAGTGATGGCTGGAAGGTTTAGAATTAATCTTAACCACAGGCACAGCTCCAGGCAACCCTCCAGACCATCGTTTTTCAGCATGCCAAGGCAGGCAAAGAAGGATGTTCTGGAGGGTTGCCCAGAACATTGCCAGAGGTTAAGATACATTCTAAACCTTACAGCATCACCTCTTTTGTTTGGCTGTATTTTAATTTGGTTACCATCAATTAGTATACAGTAATAAAACATTTCTCAGTGGAAATAATACTGATAAAAATAAGGAGGGAGATACCTTTGGGATTCCACTCGAAGTTCATAAAGCTTTGGGATAAGAAGCTATGTCCTATATGTTTTTTAGATATTATTAGGATGAGTCAATACTGAGTAGCTGAAGCAAAATAAGCATCTTTTTGTTAGTGACTCATACTGACCATTTATTCAATTTAATGTGGTTTCTATGATTGTCTCTATTGTTAGCTAATCGAGCTAGATTACTTCAAAATGACCAAGAGGTATTTGTTCCAAAAAGGAATATTATAACACAAAAATATGTTTTTGTGGGCAATTCCATGTAAAATTGTTCATTGGGCGGGTTTGATCTTTTATCTTGGCACCTTAGGTCATATTTCACAACCTGATATAGACCTCTATGAACAACCGGTCATCCCCTCGTGTTTTAATACATATCAGTTTCAGTTCTTCTATGCTAAAGTATTTTTAACTATTTATCAACATCACACTGTGCAATGTAGCCACAAGTAATGTGGAATCTGTTACTTTTTTTTTTTTTTTAAGAGGTTTGCTGTATTTATTTCCATTTATACTAATTTTCTACAATTTCATCTACATCTTGATTTAACACGTGGGATCAACATATAGAGCACCCTTATGATGCTAATACCACCCTTCATTCAGTGGTGCAACCTGAAATTAAAGAAACAGTGATGTATTTTTGTGCTGCCTGTTTTATACAGCTCACAAATGAGAAGATAAAGCAACGAAAAACCTGATTTCACATTGCACTCTATTTAAGCTGTGTTATCTTTGTATAGCTGCATCACCATCAACATGACTTTTTGTCCTGGCGCTGCAAGAAATTTAGCAGAATATGCACAGTTCAAATGTTCTTAAAGCGTAAAACATGGATAAAGTGTCACAAAAATGTATCAATGATATCTGGACTGTTAGGCTGAAACCTGTGCAGTTCCCTCTGGGACCACTGCAAAAGATTTAGGACTACAGGCATTGGCGGTGAACCCGCTTGGCAGCAGTCTGTACCACACAGATTCACTTGGTAGCTGTGGCTGAGCAGTCAGACTTCTCTCAAGAAAAGTTGAGCAGTATGTGGAGTATACAAAATAGGGCAATTCTTCACAGCAAGACAAGCAAACACGCAACAAGGCTTAGTGTAAAGATATCAAGGTATTTATTTATAACACAACATCTATGGAAAACACTAAAGCAAATCACGGCAAACAAATCAAACACAATTACTCTACGAAGTAGAAAACGATCAATCCCCCTAGCAGAATATCGACAACTCTAGGTTCTAGTGGTACCACTTATTTTCAGACAGAGGTGTATACCTCAACCTAGATGACACTCGAATATTAGTTAGGAAGGGAGAGAAAAAGATAGGCAGGTTATGAAATCAACACAGTTCATTCTTACGCGGATAAAATGCAAGGCAGGAAGGCAAGAATCACAATAGATCATAAAGTTCAGGGGCCAGGCCCACTCGGAGAGAGGCAAGGCGCAATGTCTCAAAAAGTCTCTAGTGGAGATGCATTCAAGTCTTTATAGCAAAATGTTATCGGCAGATTGAACCAGTTCAGAACAAAGAATGAGCAAAGCTTGGAGGCGACCCAGTGGAACGGAGAGGATTAAGACACCTCACTCGAACCGAACGAAAGGGAAGCCAGGCGGACACGGTACCTTGTTGTGGAGGGCAGCTCCGGCGGGGGCAGTTCCTGGTGGTGGATGCATGTCGGGTCTTGGCCAAGAGTAGAGATGATCTCGTCGTCGAAGGAAAGTGAAGTCCGGTGCACCACCAGGGAAGAGACCAGCCGCGGAGTGCTCCGTCACAAGGCACCACCTTGTGGTCGCGGTACAGGGGTAGTGGCTATCCGGTTGCCGAGGTGCTCTGCACAGGCAATTCGACCACTGCGTCCTGAGGCGAATAAAAAGCAAAGGGGACTGGTTGTTCCCACCAGTCAGGGGAAGAGACTCTCCGGCAGGGAGATCTCCTCTGTCGTCGGGAAGTGGTGAGTCGGCTCAGCAGGGCTCCACCGGAGGTATCGTCGTTGCAGGTCGGCTCAGCGTTACCCTCGTTGGATTCTTAGGTCCTGTGGCGACTTCTGAAGATCCAGTCCCAAAAGCCCTGCTTTTATGCATAAGACCCCCATTCATTCAGCCTAGCAGTCAATCAACACATGCTAAGTGGTGAGCGGGAAGGCTCACCACCTGGGCCAATCACTCCAGAGTGCGACCGGAGTTGGCAAGGCAACTCGGTCCAGGGTGCCTAAACCCCCTCCCACACCCCTGTGGTAACCCAGACAGAATGGCACCACTTTGGAGGGTCTCTGTACAGAGCCCGCCAAAAGTGGAACAAAGGGCTTGACCTTTGGTTTAGGAGTCACAGAGACGAACACAGACGCCATTTTACAAACCGAGTTCTGGCAGAAAATACCACTCGATAAACTTATTTAAGATAAGTAGATTGGTGGTACGTCGGAGATTAATGAGAAAAAGTATCAATCTCCAACAATGGGACGAATCCCATAGGGTTATGTTCGGGGTCGAACATAACAAGTAGTTTCCACTGCCACCAGCCAAAACTCGACGAGGGGGGACGGGACAGTGCCCCCTCGAGTAACAGATCCAGGAGTAATCGAATTACCCCTACTAGTACGTCCACAATAAGATGGTTGGTACTAGTTCTGTTAGTAAATTTAGGTCTAGTAAAGCCAATGGTGACTTTACATGCCCGGGGAGACAGTAGTCAGTCCCCGGGTATGGAGCCTATGGTGGGGGACCCGCTAGGGCGCCCCCGTGTTACGGCACGTAGGGTGCGGTGTAACACACATAGAAAAACATATGAGACCCTATGGAGTAAAAGACCCCATAGCCCATCGAACACATTGACATTTCAAAGGAATTACACACATACATGTCCAAGAGTGGGAGAAAAGAGTCTCACTCTTGGCAGGATGGAAAAAAACAAACTCCAGAAATCCAGCAAAGCTGCTGGGGGACTCACTAGGTTAGGAAATTCAGCCTAAACAGAGAATTCTCCCTAACATGGACTATTCACTTTTATTGTGTATGAGTTGTCCATCTACTCCCTTTATGAACTGTTGCAGTTCCTTTCCTGGATCTGATTTGGTCTTCCATGGTATTTTGCATTGGTGACTTGATTGGTTTACGTAAACATCAGTTGTAGCTTTGCTCGTTGGAATGCTTCTGTTTTCTCTTTCAGGTTATTTTGAGATCTTTCATGATCTGTTTTGTGCAACTGTGATCTACTTTACTTTGTCCTTTTATTAAGCAAACAGATTGTTTATGGACAGTCCTTCTAATCCAACGTAAACAATGCATAATCATGTATCTTCGGTATGATTCTGCCTCATTTAACTTGTTATACTTCCCCCGATGTTCCTGTGGTTGCATTCTGTTATTACCAGATAAAATTACCGTCCATTTGATTTATTTTCGAAATTCATGTTATTTTATCTTGACAGAGAATCAAAAATATTCATGAAGGAGGATATGGCTCATGGGTTAGCCATGGTCTCGTCTCAGTCGAAGGTTGTTGTCTAATTCTGTAACCTCTCTCATCTGTTTGTTGACAATGCACTGAGCGATTTCAGAATAAATGGTTTGGTGGTCTGGGACTCTGACACCCAAAGGCCCCAACCGAACAGTCTTTGTTCTTACTTCTTTTCTCAGATTAATAGTTACGTAGACCAGAAAAAGCTTCAACCTTTTTGATTATTATTTTTTTAATTTAATTTTTACAATACAACATCAACAAAATACCATTCTGATGAGTTTAGTTATATAATCATGGGAGGAAAAAAAAGAAAAGGGGTGCTATGGAAAACAAAATCAAACTTGAAAATGTCACCCATATAATTCATTAATAACACCCCACATTTTATGATAATTTCACAACTTCCCACTTTGGAATTAGCCTTTTCCATTGCTGAGAGAAGTATTAGGCTGCACAACCAATCCTCAACAGAGGGTGCTATATCACATTTCCAGTGTTTCAATATGTGCTTTTTAGCCACTATTTGAGCTTTATAAACACATCTTATTTATCATTAAATATTCCAATAGTTGACGGAAGTAGTCCCAAAACATAACAACTGGCATATGTGGAAAGGAAATATCTAATAATAAGTAAATCCTCTGGAGAACCGCTTCCCATTACGTCTTAACCTTATAACATGACCATAGCATATGTAAGTTCGTCCCTATATTTTTTTTACAGGACCAACCCATATTAGCGGGTAGTAACCTCCTCACCCACATCTTCCATGGGAACCATTATAGTAAGTAATTGATAGTTCTCAAAGGGTTTAACGAAAGTTAACGTCCTCTTTTTAAATGGTTTATTCCATACATATAATTCTTTCCACTCATTGTCATAGTTTGGTTTAAATCAGCTTCCCAGGCCTCCTTTCCTAGTCTCAAAGTGGGATTTGACTCTGATGGAACAAGAAGCTTGTAGATCCCAGAAGCTGATAGCTCTAGACAACTGTAATAGCGTTGGAGGACTATGCATTTTTGCATTTACCAGTGCAAATAAAGTTATAAAAAGACTTCGGAGCTACTGGTAACACTCACTCTTACGAGAATGTAATGTAATTTGTATTTAAACTTAAGGAACTCAAAATCAAGTAAGTTATGTCCATTACAACCGTGTCCTAGTTTCCATATTTCATCTTTTTGCCATGACCTCCAGCAAATTTTATTATTTTTCAGTTCTGGGTTTTTCAAGAGGGATGAATGTTCACAAAGAAGGTATTTCTCACCTTTAAGCTGGTTACCATTTTACCATTGCTGTATTACCTGCATAACAGTTGGTGGTGGTGTGGTAGTTATCCGAAGCTTTATGGCCGTGCATAACAAACTATCCAGCGGGGTCATGTATACAGCGTCTTTCAATGTGAGCCCAGTTTGGATTTTCTATTGGCTCTGCATTAAACAGGTAATGTAACGTACGCAAAGTAAATGCTGTATGAAACAATTTTAATTCAGGATATCCACATTTCCCCATTTGAGCTGGGCTTTGAAGAATATCTAGCAGAATCATTGCCGTTAACCCTTCACCCCATAAGAAATTGCTAAATACTTTGTGTATCTCAGAAATTAGCTTTGCTGTAAGTGGGAGCATACTGAATATATACAACAATTTTGGAAATAAGGACATTTGAATAGCATTAATCTTCCCCATAGCATGATAATCAATTTTCTCCATTTCCTACATAACGCCTCTTTCTCCATCAAATTCATTTGAATAATTTTTGCCAAAATGTGAGTAATGTCGCTAGTAATGTGGATACCAAACACATGAAACCTTTATTAGCCCATGAATAATGACTCGCTTCAAATAAACTCTGATGGCATGACATTGGTATAGGGAATACATTGACTGTATATTCAGATATTTTTCTAAAGTTATTCAATACATCAATTCGACAGTGAAAAGAATGTTCAACCTCAGACAACAGTACCAGATCATCATGCACATAAGGACCATTGAAGTAAAGCAGCCAATAGTAATACCCTTAATATTAGAATCCATTTTCTAACTAACCTTTGAAGGCCCCCTTTCAAGCTGGCCACTTCATCCAGCGTTGAGATTCCCCCACTGTACCAACTCTGCTCTAGGCTTTTTCCTATCTCTTGTCTAAATAAGGGAACATATCTCATTGTTTATTTGCTCCCTTTCATTGGTTATATAGTCTGCTGTTGTTTGCTACATTTCGTTTTCCGACTCTATCCCTTTGGGTTTTTTCTTCTGTTTGCAATTGTTGGATTTCTAGTTTTAGTTACTAGACATTTTCTCTCAGCACTTGCAACATCACTATCTTGCCTTGGTTTGTGTCCCAGTGGGAAAGGACTGTTGCACTTCTGTTTTCCTTCACCTTTGAGTAAACCATTGTTGTGCACTGATTTACCCCCTTTCAGATGTGGGGTGTTTCTCTCTGTTTGTGTTCAATTCTGTATTCATCTATTTTCTGGTCTGACGACTATTCGGGTCAGTGGTGCCCTTGCATGAAGTGTTTTCTTTCTGTTGTTCTCCAGTCCACCTTATTTCCTATAGTGGCAGTATTTCCCTTTTGTTGCTTGCAAAGAATCTGCACTAGCACTTGCTCGCACAGTAATGCTGGCATTTCTGGTGGTTCAAGTGTGTCAAAATAGCCCAGGTTATCCTTAAACTGCTGGGTCAACCGTGTTTGAAACCATATAGTCCAAACTCAACAATGCCCCGTAGTCTTTGTTTTTGTTGACATACATATTTATTTTAGCTGTTCTCCCTCCTCCCATCATTGTTTAAGTGCTCGCAAAGGATACGTCTTCAGTTCTTCTTTTTCGCTCCTGGCGAGTTTGCCACATTCATTAACTTGCTTCTTATCATGCCACTGTTAGTCCTTCCTCACAAGTTTTGTCAGCTCTTCTCCTCGTTCCATCTTTTCCTGAATCAACTGCACCCTATATACTGGATGGTGTCCACTCTCCTCTTCCCTTCCAAACACCTGCCTTTTCCACCACTCAGGTGTTTCTGGGCCTGGATGTGCGACCCCACCTCCAGAAGGTGCTTCTGTTTCTTCCCTGAGATGTCACCTGCACTGCTGCTCTGCTCTGGTCTCTGTCAGTTTCAGGTGCCTGTTGTTCTCTGTCCGTTACCATTCTTTCACCTTTTCTACCTTTGGCTTCTTCTTTGCTTTGCTTTCTATAGGACCTTTTTATCTTGTGGTCCTATTCCTCCACTTTTACTCCCGCAAAGCAACTCTTCTTTGCCCTTTGGGCTATGCAACGTAAAGCAGTTTCACAGATGATCAAACTGAGCATCTATGTAAATTCCATTCTGTTTCCTGGACTTGGATAGGGCCTATGATGTCTTCTTGGGGGAGTTTCATAGATGCTACTGGCTCGCCAACCTTTACAGAAGGGAGGATCTCTGAATTTGTTTCCTCTCTGGCGTTAGCCTGCCTGCCTTTTTCCACATGGGTTTGCGGGGCCTCTTGCTATTTTTTCAAGTGTATTTTCAGACTGATCAACTATGCCAAATAAATGTGAGGTCCTAGTAGCTCAGGATTCTAGATTTAAGCTTCAGTCTTGCCTGTAGCTATGAGAAACCAGAAGGTATCTCACCCGCTAGTACCCAGGGATCTGTGTATCAGGTGGCTTTTGGATCCAGTTCTTGGGGGTGGACCAGTGCGGGATTATCAGCTGGATGAGGGCTTTTTGGGGAGTGGGACACCGGATGGTGAGATGCGGTATCCCCTTCCCTGTAACACCTTTTCCCCAACCTACCAGGTAGGATACTTAGGAACTCAACCCCCCCACCGCTATCCCAACACAAACACTTTCTCACAGACAGCTCACCGTGAGCGAAAACGGACTAACACCAGAGCTGTATACCTGACATGTCCCAATACAATGGTCAGGCAAGGTCGAGCAATTACTGGTCATTACACACACCTGACTTCATTACAATTCCACACACGGATAAAAGGCGGAGCGCGAAAGCACACTCTGAGCAAGGCAAAGCTCACGAGGAAGCAGCAGTTCCAAGATGTCAGTTTAATATGAGGAGAAAGACAGCGAGACCAGAAAAGGTTGCAATGAGGGAAGTGCCCTTGACCTCTTCAGACCGTTACTTTCGTGAACCTTCGAAAGTAAGAAACCTAAGACCTGGGACTAAATCTGAAGAAACCTGCTTTGTGTGTCGCAGGTACACAGGGCTTTCCCACATCAATAACGAAGGTGGGGAGGAGTGGTTTCCGCTGTGGTACTGTCCTTGGCTCCTACAACAAAGCAGTGCCGGTAAAGGCAGCACAGCCGGTGAGTTGGAGAGACTGATAGCAGACCAGCCTGTGTTAGAACCAAGGTTGCAAGCGGCAACAATGCATGAAGAAATCTAAAAACAGTGTGTGAAACAAATCTGACGAGCAACGCAAATATAATTGAAAACCAGAGGAGTGACTGAACTTTGGAGGCCAAGAAAAATACCATAGACAGAGTGGTCCGGTGCCACGTTGGTGCTCATTCCAAAGTTTCTATTACGTGTCCAACTGGTTGGCAACTGTGAAAAGGGTTTTTTGAGATTAAAGTGGTCCTGAAACAGGTCAAGCTGAACCCTGTGCTTATTCGAAAGTCTTCAATAGTTTAATGCAAACTGAAATTGGTCCGAGCCCGGCTGAGGGAGACTAATTGTGTAAGAGGAAGTATCTGAGCCCGGCTGAGGGGAATCTGGGGTAAACCATGACTCACCCGAGAGAGAATATTCTCTGAACTTTGTAAAAAGGGGGACCTGAGCCCGGAAGAGAGGGATCCACAGTAACGATTGTGATATAAAAGGGATCTGAGCCCCGGCTCAGGGGGATCCAGGGTGAATCACCTGAATTGCGTACTTATAAAAGAAAAGGAACGTTGTCAGGGGAGTTGCTAGGACTGGAAAAGACCTGGGGCTAAGCTAATGTCGGAACTGTTGGGACTGGGGGCTAGCTAGTCTTTTGGCTGTAGCTCCTGAGATTCTATCCGGGGCTACAACCAAAAGATCAGGGGCTATAGCCCCCTTAGCCCCCCCTAGCAACGCCCCTGAACGTTGTTTTGTTTTAGTACATCAGGCCCTCCGAATCAAGAGACTTCGATAAATAAAGAGACTTTGGCTCAGAAGGCCATGATTCTGGTAATGGAACTGTATCCGTGTGCCGAAGAAGCCAGAGTGTGTTCTTGCTCGAGTGAACCGCCTTGTCCCGTGCTGAAAATGTGGGGAAGTGAGGCCAACGGCATATCCTGGCATATCATTTTGTGAACTCTTCTTTCTTTTTCATGAACACTACCCTGCACTATTTGTATTTCACGGTAAGGCTTGTATAGGCCCTTTTATTTTGACAAGATTGTTTAGGACTATTATTATTTGATGGTCCTAGCTTGTAGATTTAGGTGCAGATAATTGTTTATCATACCCTTGTTGAAGTTCAATAAACACCCTTGAACTGTGGTCACTTGTGTCTATCTTATTGTTGATACCACGCCTTCCTTCGTAGCCCAGCAGCACTCCCCTCCCTCCATATTTTAGATGATATTTCTGTAAATTGATGTATTTACTCTTTCTCAGAAAAGTGAAGAAAATCAAGAATAATGTGAAATAATATTCGGACCAGTGTGTGCATTTTTAGGCAATATGGCTTAAGTATTGCATGACAGATGATGTTTATCTAAAGTCATTAATAAGGTGGTGCTGAAAATTCTGAATTTATTCATATTCCACTGGGATGGGTAGACTTTGACTGGGTTCTTGGAGTGGTGTTCCTGTTTCACCTTACCTTAAACTACCACGCAGTATTAATTCACCGAGTTTGAAGTTTTAAGTTTCACATTATTTTGTGAAAAGTCCAAGTGCCTTTTTACAGCAGTTTTTCTATTCCCTGTAATTGCATGGCTTTACAAATGTGTGATGTGGATCTAAGAATATGCACGAGGCATTTTTCGTTGAGTTCTTCATTTGTACAGCTGTGTGATTAAAACCCATTGTTTGGAATGGGCTGATTGTATAAGGAGTAGCACATTCCATCTGAAAATAAATGTGAGAGGAGATGGGCTAATCAAACGCACAATGGCTCTTCCTGTATCTCTTCTGCCTCACTTTCTAGCGCATGACATGATTTGAGGTCAACATCATTGGAGAATTTACAAATGCTGTTTTGCTGCAGGGCTACTTAACGCTCTCTTCCAAGTGACTCTTGCACAGTTAAACGAATGCAGCTTGGTAACAAGTTTATGTCATTTTAAATATATACCTCCAAGTAAATAAGTGAAAATCTAGCTATCAATCCCTTTAAGTGTGTTATATGTTTCATGTGACAGCTAAGCTCTTTATTGATTAGCCATTACTTTGGTAGATAATCTTGTGTCATTGAATCCATTGTAAAAATTAAACTCTTTAAAATGTTTTACCTAGCAGCAGAGCAGAAATTGAAAACTTGTTCGGAATCATTGACTGTTTTCACAGCTGCCTCTGCTTCCAGCAAGCGGGCATTATGTAGCTTAGGGTCCTAAGCTTGGTATTTGCAGCTTTTATTTAACTTCCCTTTGCATAGCATAGTGGCACAATATTTGTAAAAATATTAACGGTACCAGAAAGGCATTATCAATGTACTTAAAGCAGCGTTATTAAGACTCTTAAAGATCAGTAAATTGTGCAGGTATGATTAATATAAAAGCACAAATGTCCCCCTATTCAACATTCCATTTCCCATTCCGCATCATAAGAAAGGGAAGGGAGAAATAGTAACGTGGTCTAATGTTGCAAACTCTAAACTGTAATATTTACTGGCAATGTGCTCACTGTGAAATGTGACCATCATCTCACATTGTGCATCTAATCTTCACATATCAAAATCAACACCAGCAAAGGCAATAGTTTGAGCTTTTGTATAGTGTTTTCTGTGTTGACAGTTATTTCTATGTATGTTCCAATACTGACAACTAAGTACTCACCAGCATTTTCATGGTATTCCTGCAAAGGCATAGCTATTCACACCAAGTACCAGGTTCTGTCATTAAATACCAGGCAGTCGCACCATATGCCAGTTCATAACATCACATGCCAAGTACTCTCACCAGATGTCAAATTTTGCCATTGTATAGCCAATTCCTCACCCTGTATGCAATGGTTTTCCATCAAATGTCAGCTATTGAAACCATCTGCCTATTTTTATCATCCTTCGCTGAAGCGCTCAACACTTTCCTTCAAAAAAGCATTGCATTACCACCAACTGATCATATTAATCATGTCCTCCTTCTTTCTCCCCACATACCCTCATCACTCCCCACCAAAGCATGGCAACATAATTTACTTGATGTATAAGCACCTTACAAATTCACAATAAATAAATAAACCTGACCCCTAGAAAGATGGTGCCATATAAATGGCATTGGGATATACCGTCAATACATGTTGGTCAATAATTAAAATATTTTGTAAATGTATCTATGAATCAAGGAATGGAGTTTTGATATATCCACTGCACACCTACATTTGCTTTTTTGTTTGTTAATTTGGGTATTGTGTAATTTAATGTCTGTTATAATTTTCTGTAAATTTATGTTGGTGAAATTGGCATATTGTCGTCTTATCCATCTCTGATATACCCTTTGCCCTTTTTTGTACATATGAAATATCTTTTCTTACTTGAACTATACATATGATTTGAATTCAAATCTATATATTTTTTCACGTTTTGGCACAAAGTGTGTATATTGTGGACTATGGAAAAACACGGGAGTATTCTTAAATACACAGTTAGAAACACATTTCTTTGTTGATCATATCATTACATGACCCCAGTTCCAAACTCTTTGTGTCAAATCTCATACAGTTATATACAAATCTAGCAATGTGGCATTCAGTGCCAACTTACTATACCCTAAAGTCCTGTTTATTCAGTAATTTTGTACCTGGAGAAAACAATTGGGGACACATCTAGGGAATCACAGTAATGGCCTTGGTATGGCTCAAATCATTTCTCAGAAGGCTTACCCACCAGGTCAATGGGTGGGTCCTTATCAGAGACAGTAAATGTTTAATGTGCACCATCAAGGCAGTGTTGTGACCGGTCATAATGCGACTGGCCTAGGTGCTGGATGATCACAACATTGCCCATCATCCCTATTATGCAAATGACACTTTGATTCATATCCACATTCCTCACGAATCGGGAATCAATTGACATTTTGTGGACTGTCTCCTTGACATTGAACATTGTATGCAATACAGTGGGCTATACTTAAATGCACCCAGAATAAAGGTCCTGTCACTAGTATTGAAAGATGATGCCTTTCTCCCAACCCACTGGAGTAGGGAGTGCACAATAGTTCTGATTTCTTTAATCACATATACTCATCCATATGTTACCCAGTTGATATTGTACATCTCCGTCAGATTATTCACTTGTATACTTGTGAATTAGCCTTGAAGAGAGATAAGGTGGGAGTAAACCGACCTGTCAGGTGATTCATATTTTTGTAATCCACTTTCAGAAGCAATCAACGTCTCATAAAAAAGAAATGATTCCCAACACAGATATTAAGCATGTTGGGGATCTGATCTGAAATCTAATGATGTGGCTTGATTCCAACTACCTCAAGATAAGTTCTGTGTGGCCCTGTCTCGCGCAAGATGCCTTTGGGTGAACGTGCACTTGAGAAATTCTCATAACATAACGCACGTAGTTGACTCCTACGCACTGTTATCCTGACACACCCACTGTGGAGGGTGTCGAAATTAATAGTTATTTTGTTTGTTCTTTATAGCTCATATATTTTCAAGTGTGCACCTTTTCACACAGTACTCCATATATAGATTTTAACAAAAGGGCAGATCACGCTATGACTGTGTTAAAATGTTATTGAAAGCAATGTTAAAAGACTGCCGGGGCATTACAGAAACATAACGCCATGACCTTATCCTTGAACAGACGTTAACTCGTTCAGAATGCAGTTTTCCACTCCTCCCACTCTGACACCTGCTAGGTTGTACACCACCTGGAGATCCAGTTTTGTGAAAATACGGTTCCCTTGTCTTGCAAAAGAACTGACATGAAAGGCAAGGGCTAACTTTTTTTGTAACGTTAAGACTGTTCAATGTGTGGCAGTTTATGCAGGGTCATAAATCAGTGATATCTTTTTTACATAAAGCACGGAGGTGAGGCGGCAGAGGCCCTTCAGTGACGGATGAAGTTATTTTGACGGCATAGCTCTAGGTTTTGCAAGGGCATGATGAGAGGTGCACTTTCTCATGTAGAAGCCTGCCTAATGCGCCTGTACATAATCCTCCATTGTCTGTCAATGCTAAACCCTGTTCGGACGCCCGACACCTGTGAAGTACAGAAGCAGTAGCTAAAGAACATTACTGTTTACTGCTTGTGAAATTCAAGTATCCACAGATAATATTGATTCCTGTAGCTCCGGATTGCATGCATGCGATTGTCTCTATCACATAAACCTATTTTTAAGCTTTAGTATTACATTGAGCTACGCCACATATACGGATAATGGGTGTATCGGCCACGCTCTAAAAAAGACAAATACTAAAAAAAATATAAATGGGGAATAAAAATACTCCCAACAAACAAGGGAAACAAAAAAGGGAGCCTGTCGTCCTGCTTCCATTCACACAGCTTCATGGACATGTTTGGGCCGGTAGTACACGTAGTGCCACAGAAAGAAACTCTGTTTTTATTGCCTGATCTGAAGAGGTAAATGTGTATATTTGAATGTGCATCAGTAACTTTGTGCAACTAAATATTTAATACAAAACATTTCAGTTGAACAATTAAAACATATTTTTACTTGCTTATTAAATACTCCTATTCGTAATGGGACTTAGTTATTTTCTCCCGAAAAAATGATTTTGCTCCCAACATTAAAAACAAATATAGGGAGTAATGAGCTCCCACTTCCCAATGTTGTCTGCAGCCCTGTGCAGGTACATTTTATTAAGCCACGACAGCAAACCACCTAATTTTGTAAAGAGGAAATGTTTATATCGCTTGCATTATAGGACTTGTAGTTAAGTTGTCATTATAGGCATGTGCATGTTTCCTAAATGTGAAGCACTGTTGGAAAAAAGTCAGGCCTAGTTCCAGGTGCCACATGGCAAGGGCCCACTTGCTAGCCATGAAAAATATGAAAAGCCGCCTTTTTATTTTGATGATCCAGTGCTACTCCAACCTCTATTTCGTAAGAATTCAGCACTGTAACTGCTTCCATGAGTTTGTTCTGGTCTTTCTGGTCTTAAAAACAGTGAAACCATTTCACCTCGTGCAATAGAAAAAAACACTGTTGTGTGTTTCTACCCTTGTTTCCTGGCCTTTTTTTAAATTTTTTATTTTTTATTTTGTTTTTACACAGGATGAACCAGGGAGTCACATTTCAATGGAAATAAGATCCCACACTTAAGAATCATTTTACCCAAGCCAGGGTGGTGCAAGGAAACAATTCTCTAACTGTGCCCAGTTTTATTGTGTTTTCTGCTGGAGATTTGGCTGCTTACGGCACAGTGTATTAGGTGGCTAAGCCCGACACCACCTAGTAAATGACAAATTAGAACCCCAAAAGTCTGTGTCCTTATAAATACATTTCAATTCAATTCAATTTTATCGTGCTCCACTTACCCTAAGGCTTAAGGGCGCCGACATACAAACGATTACACAGCAGTAAGTAACTCAAGAACTGAGCACACCATCAATAATACATAAACATTGAAACATCTAGAAAGGAAGGAGTACAGATAAGGAAATACATTATACAGCCATCTTCCGAGGGAATACGCAGATCAGTTCAAGACAATGCTAAGCTTAGTGGCAGAGTCATTTGCATACAAGTTTGAGAAATTGTTCAAAACATAGAATGGGCATCAGAAAATAAAAGAGAGACATAAGAAATCTAGAACTGGGAAAAAAGAGAAAAAAGACAACAGGATCAGGAGAGTGCTATTAGTTCAAGACAATATTCAACTTGAAATGCATTGAAGTAAGATTCAGATTGGTTAATCTATGCAAGAACTGGGGGAGACTGCTAGAGCCACATCCCACCACAATGCAATCAGTATTTTCTAAGGTGCACCAGTTCACAATTTGAGTTCTTTGGAACAGCCTAAAATCTGTGGTCTAATACAGTTGGGGGCCACTTTTAAATTTTAGAGTGCAAAGTCGATCATTAATCAATTACCAAAACAATTTTATGTCCGAAACCAAACAGTTTTCAACCAAACAAAATCCTCTGTTCCTATGACACTAATTCAATCAGTAATCAATTGCAAATAGCGCATTCAGTCTGAAAAGACACAATGTTACCCCAAGTTGTTTTTAAGAAGTACTAGTGATTTCTTTGGCTCAATACCTGTAATCCTGAATATTTTATGACCCAAGAAGGGGAAGAGAGAAAAAACAAGAGAAGAGGATTAGAAAAAATGACTTCTGTTTCTTGCGATAGTCAATGTCAAAAAGGCACAGCCTGCGTTTAGACATCTAAAGCAACCAAATTACACTGGTTGCGTCCAAGTTAACTGGTTATCCAACACCGGGGCAGACAAAGACTATCAGTGACAATGGTAATGAGTTCTCAACCAACTTCGATTAGTAAATTGCTCTTGCTTGTGTTATCTGCTGCTGGGTGATCTCCAAATGAAGACTGAGGTTGGTAGTCTTCGGTTGGTCTTTTGGCAACTACTGATTCCTCTCAATGATCTTGGACATTCAGAGATGACTGATGAGCACCTTAGTTGGTAAAGTAGGTAGGCAGCACCCTACAGTGATAGGGAAAGTTAGGACTTCTTATTTTATTAATAAAGATAAGGTAAATATGTAATTAAAGAGTCTTCATCCTTCTTCTGACCCTCCCCAGCTGGCAGTACTGAAGTGTCAAGACACAGCCACACCATCGATGACATCACATGCACTAATAGCCAGCTTGACCCTTGTTTCAATGCTCTGTGTACTTATAACTGTGGTTGGTGTACGTTTGGTTGCTACCTATTGTTGTACTATTCTGCTGATTCATACATCCACAACAATTGCAGCTGCAACCGTTTCTCTTGTAAATCTGCAAAATATAAGCATCTATCAGCTACCCACGTTTGTCTGCTGGCCTGCGATCATCTTATTTTCTGTTGGTTATTGCTGCGTGCTAAAATACTGATAGCCCTGAGAGAGTTTTTCAAAACTTGGCAGTGTTGTATGGTGTAAATGTTCACCTGGTTTCATCTGCAGGACCATGCAAGCAATTGTTCTCCTTCCCTCAACGTATGCAGGATCCCACAGGGGGGTGGCCATCCCTCTTTGGGTACAAGGAATGCCCAAAGAAGAATTCCCCTTCCTGTTCCCTATTTGCACAGTCCCAAGCATTCAAGGATTATATAGGGGCTGAACAGGTTACCAGGTACAGGTGGATGGCTTGGTTTCTGACCTACCCGAGTTGCTGCCCCTAGGTAGAAATGAGGACCAATGGGTCCATTCTCTCCACTCACAGGAGGAACCTAGATATACCGGTCACGCCAGAGAATGAGAGCAACCTGGCCGGAGAGCAGGAAACGCCAGCCTGCTGCAGAGTTGGAGAGGAAGAAGTCCCTCCTCCAGTGAGGAAAGCCACACAATTTGCATGCTGTGGCGCAACTGCCAGCAGACCGCAGAAGACTGCCGCTCCAACACAGTCGGGAGCCCAGACAAATCTGAGAGCACCTAGAAGGGAAACGGTCATAAGGAACCGAAGGGAGTACTGGCATGAAAACCCTCTGCTGCCAAAGCAAGGAACCGGAACCAAGATTCCAACCTTGCAGTCTGCCACCAGGACGAGTACGGGATCCACAAAGGTTCGAAAGACTGCTTTAACCATTCAAGCAACATTGCCGGATAGAAGGTACGCAGCCTTGTACGAGTGACGGATGGAGGGCGGGGAGGCCATGGATTCCCAGGAACCAGCAGACTCTCAGCAATGATTGGAAGATAAACACCTGATACAGGATGATACAGGTACAACACACTAGCAGCACCCTGTACTCCTTGCGCTTACTGCTGTACAGGTGTTCCCCGGGACGCCACTGAACCACAGGCCTTACACAAATGGATTTCAAGATGACACTGATGCCGTGCGCAACTTCAAAACATTGGGTCCTGAAAAAGGTGAGAACAGGTCTTGTGACCTTACTCTTCCTGCTTCTGCCAACCTCCCACTGCTGGCCATGCCCACCTCAGGCTTCATTTAAGGGACACTGGTGGCATAAACCAATCCAGCCTCTAGCAAAAGATGCAGTGAAAGAATGTCACATGACCTCTATCTTCCCGCCTTCCCTTGATGATCCCGGCCACCCCAGGCTTCATTTAAGAGGTTTCCCCAAATTGTCTTCATTAACGGCTGTCCTCATTGTTCGTTCTTCTTATCGGCTGTCTTCATTGTTGGCCATCCTTCTTGCTGATCGTTCTCATTTCCAGCCATTGTTATTGGCGGGTCGCCTAGTCATCCATGGTCTTCAACAAAGGACAAATAACAAAGGAGGATGTGCAGGTTTGGGCCAAGGAAGCCTAAGGGCTGGACCACCTTTTGCACCCTACCAATAATGACACATAACCATCTTTCTTTCACAACCCCAGCACACCCACATACTCGAGGGACCATCCGCACTCTCCATGGACTTCCCACGCACACTCACTCATCCACAGCATAAATCTAATACATCCAACATTCTCAAAATCCATCTCCTCACCGTTGCCCTTTCCCCTTAGTATGTGCTGTTTAATGCTGATTGATGCCCGTTCTGCTGTCCTACATGCAGTAGACATTTCAAACTTCATCACTGCCAATAATCTCAATGCTGTCTTCATTTCTGAAACTTAGCTCACACTGACCTTCTCCCCCCCCTTTGTCTTTCTCTCACCTGGATACACAATCTTGTCTATTTGGGGAAAACCAGGGGGACAAGTTTTAGTCATCGATTAAAATCTATTGCACCTGGTACACTACATAGTCAATCATCATAGGTTTAATTGGAAGCACTCATTTGCCAATTTCATCTATCAAACAATGACTCGCCAACTGTCCACCTCATTTACAGACCACCTCACAGGTGTGGTACCTTCCTAGATGAGATTATAGACTTACTCTGAATAGCTTCACTCTCTCAGTGGTCAACATCTTCATTGCAGATCCAAACTCCACAGGACCCAAGCAGCAAAAAACACCCTTGCCATGTTCTCTCCCTGGCAGTATCACTGGACATAACCCAACATGTACTTGCCCCCACACACATCAGGGATAATACTTTAGTCTTCATCTTACCTTCACGCCTCTAAGCTGCACAAACCCCATTGCACTTCACTGGACAGACCATACAGTCATCCCATTCTCCATATGAGTCTCCCTGACAGTCCACACAGGGCGGCTAGCTGCTTCTTCAAACACCTTTCAGTGGAGGTGATGGATAACAGTTCCCCCAACTCCCCCACCTCTACAAACATCACCTCTTGGATACCTTTAGCCAAACCTCAAGGGAGTTGGTCAATACTTTACCTCTGGAGAAATTGTGCCATGCCAGAAACAAACATTTCACCCGGGTATACTCGGAGCTCTCAATCAACAAACAGTCCATTAGAGCCCTTGAGAAATGCTGGAACAAGTCCCACAATCCAGAAGACTCTCTATCCCTCAAGACCTTATATTCTAAATAGCAGACTTTAATATCCAAAGCCACAACTACTTATTACACCACCACCTTTATGGAAGCCTCTAACAGGAGGAAAGCCCTTTTCACACTGGTCAGACACTGCTTGATCCCCACACCAGACACAGTGGTACCAGGAGACCTCAGAGATCCAGGGAACTATAGGTCTTGAGGAACAGACTTACAGTGAAGCAAACCAACCAGGTATCTGAGTGACCAAATGAACAAGGTTTGCTAGACAGACCAACAGCAAAGCAAAAGAATCGGTCTGTTAAAGACTCAGAGTAACCATAGAACCAAAAGATCTGCGGGACAGACCTGCAGTACAACTATTGAAACAGGTCTACGAGAAACCCAGACACTGCCTGTCTTGTGATCTAAAATGGGCGTCTCCGACATTGAAAGCCTGAGGTAATTGCCAACCTCGACCTGGGGCCGATTGACCTGGGGGAAGGGGTGTAGGAGGTGGTGGGAAGGTCATCAATTCTCAACACTGCTGGATTAGACCATGCCGCCTTTCACCCATCATTAAGACAATCTGCAAAGGGATGTGAGAGGGCGGGGCACATGTGGACGGGCCTCACTTGGAATGGGGCCTTATAATGTATTGAAGTTAATTTGTACCCGGATACCTTGTGCTTGATGAATAGAATCGAAGCCTACACAATTTCTTAGTACAATGATGATTATTTAATTGTGCTCATTGGTGGTCAGCCGACACATTTTTGGACCCTTCAGGGTCTTTAATAAGGCTAAAGCAAGGTTGTCTATGTGCCAGTTGCCAGTGTCGATCTCTGGCGTATACTGCGGTCTCATCTGGACGAGACCACAGTATATGCCATAGACCGACTGAAACAGACAAAAGCCGAGCGGGGCTCCTGGGACTCCTACAGGGATACAATTTATGGCACTGCTAACCGGCACACAGACAACCTTGCTTTAGCCTTGATAACGACCCTGAGTGGTCCTAATGTGTCGTGCATTTTGTTGCTATGTTTCTCCTGTCTCCATATTTACCTTGTGGCTAGGCTTATTAAATGTGATGTATCTATGGTAATGAACTGTGCTGTGTTTTCCTCTGGTCTTTTAAATTGGCGAATGAGTAAGTAGACGACTGTTGCTGGGATAAAACGCAACACCAACTCAATTTTACCATACACACAGCACACCATTTCTGTCAGGAGCCTGCACAGAGCAACTAAGCCATGGTCTTTATGGCATCGCTGGACTTGCATGTGCCGATAGACTCTGTTCCAAGATGGCTGCCCTCCTTGCTTGCCACTCTCTACACGTCCGCAAGGCGTTGGGACCGACAGATGCGATGACATGCCTGTGATGCATTAATAGGAAAACGAGCGGCTTACTTACCACGTCGCAACTTGCTTCCCTCTGTTGGTACGGCGCTTTGTTTCTCTCCGCTGCCCTGCCTTACTCGTGTCCTTCTGTTTCTCTTGATCCGTGTTGCTGCTGCTACCCTTAATTCTTTTCCCCTGAAGTCTCTCTGTCTACTGTTTTATCTACCTGCCTTAATTCCACCTCATTGCCATTTTGTCACCAGCTTGAGGAAAGCTAATTCAGTGGATCTGTGAGATCGCCTACAACTGCTACATACTGGTTTCCCTTTTTGAGGGTTTTTCCTTGTGGGTTTGGCCCCTCTTGGCCTGGGCTCCATCTGTAATCCGAGATAGTACTGGCTACGTCCGGGGACACAGCTTATTTGCATCAAGAACAGGCCGGCTGTAAGGCCGATCACTGACAATGTCTTACTCGTTATAATGGCTAGTGGCAATTGCAAATTGTCCACCCTGGATGTGGTCTCCGGGAATGTCCATAGTTTGAAAAGCCTGCATAAGGGAAAGAAAGTCCACGACTTTATCACCAAAATAGGTGTGGATGAGGTGTTCCTACTGGAAAAACGGCTATTGGAGGTTGATAGGGATTACATTTTGAATTTAAAAAAATACATTTCACTCTCTGCAAAGAAGCAAAGAGAAGATGTGTGAACATCATGTTTAGAAAGACATTGAGATGATTGGAGAGTATAGTGGTGCGGTGTGAAAAAGGCTTGTTATGTCCTGTTTGAAGTAGCAAACACTCCCTTTGCCATAAGAGTGTATATGTCTCAAATGTCAGAGCGGATACATTTGATAAATCTTTGAATACTGATTTATTAACCTAGTGGAGGGGGACACTGCTGCTGGGAGGAAACATTCATGACATGTAGGACGAGTAATTGGACAGATCAGTGCCTAATGTTGAGAGGTGAAGGGGATAATGTTGTGTTACTCGTGCTTAAATCAGGGTTACACTGGGTTTGGTGGATGCATGAAGGGAGTGCCATCCTGACGAGAGAGAGATTATACGTTCTATTCCCCAGGTGAGCATGCACGCCTACACATACATTTCGTGTCACTATTGTGTAACGCACCACATGGGGTACTAATATCTGATATTGAGATAATAGCTTTCTCTGAGATGTACAGGTTAGGCTAGCTCTGGCACAGGGTGATGGGGGGGGGATTCAAGTAGGTGTTGGAAATTTAATACATGGCTGCTTAAGGAACAAAACCTTATATTGTGAATTATAGAGATGAATTCCTTCCAGGCATTCAACATGGGATCTGTGCTTGATTGATTTGTAATTTGGCATGCTGTGAAGGCAACATTATAAGGGAAGGTTATTAGCTATAGATCGAACAGTACGATGACCAGACAAAGGAAGATTCAGGGACTGGAGGAAGACTTGAAGAATGCAGATAAAGGTTTTGCAGACTCTCAAAAGGGAGAAGACATGGTTAAATTCAGAGGCAAGGTTGCAGCTATGGGTGGAATTGAGCAACCAAGCCGAGAGGGAAGTATACTTTTGAATCCACTTTTCTGGGAGCAGGGGGATGAACCGGTCGGTATTCTGGCCATTAGGCTTAAGAAGCTGGAGAGCATGAGTACCAGCATACAGACGGTTGTGATGTTAACCTAGAATTTAGTAGATATTGGTAGGGGCTCTATGAACCAGAGGGGTCACAAAAGAGAACGTATATAACTCTTTATTTTTTTGCAATCATGGAGATACCGTGCTTGGAAGCACTCGATAGAAGGAAAATGGAATGAAGGGTTGCTTTGTAAGAGGTCAAAAAAAACAATGATGCGAATGAGCAGTCCTTGGGTGGATAGGGTTCCCTGTTGAACTCGGTCAGTACTTCTCTAACATCTGTCAAAGATTACCTCCGTAATCTACAGAGGTCGGGTTTATCATGCTAACTGAGTTTTGAAACAAATCTGGTCCAAATTATTCTCTCAACCTCCACATGGGCTCCTCTAGGCTAGCCCAGGTGTCCCTAACCCCCACAACATTCCCAATGGATCCTAAATCAAGGAAACCCCTACTTTCTCATATCTAATCTGGGATGGAAACCAAACCATACCTTTCTCTGCCAGGCTTGCGCAGTCAATTTCTGCATCATCTCCTCCCGTTCGTCGGCAGACTGATTTCACCAGGGTTTCTCCACCGGTCTCCCTCCCTCCCTCCCTCTCTCTCTCTCCTTTGTCTCTATTTCTCCCTCTCGATCTATCTCTTCTATCCTCCCTCTTTGATCTTCCTCATCTCCTTCTTTCAATTCTTTCTTCCCTCTCCTAGTATTTGCTCCCCTCTCCTCTCTTCCACCACCCACGCCATACCTGGACCTTTGCCCTCCCTGCTCTCCTTCCTCTCTTTCTCACCAGTACTAATTCCGTCCATTCCTCTATCTCCTGATTTTACACACTCCCTCCACCTGTTTCTCCAGACTGCCTTCCTCCTTCTTCTCTGAGCCCTCCCCTATTAATCCTACTACCACCTTTCAGTTTCCCACCACCCTCCTCTCTCACTCTGTTACTTACACCCTCCCTAAATTCCCTTACAATTCTCACCTGATCTCTCTCTATGTTGCTTTCTTTAACTTACCTGTTACACCCACCTCACCAAACTGCAATCACATGGTACGACTCTATACTACACAAAATACCTAACCTGCACCTTCTCAGAACACTGCCACAGTCTCCTCAGCACTCCATTCTACCATCGACCCTCTACCTTTCTCCTGGTTCACCACCGCTCAACATGACTTCAGCCAAACACCTTTCTCCTAGCATGCTCCCATTGGCTAATCTCTTGCTAGGCTATCCTTGAAAGGCTTTAAGATTGCTTTTAGCCACACACCTTTTATAATCTCTATTTGCAGGAGGGTAGGCATGCGCTCGGACTGCTTGTTTTCATTGTGTCTTTCTCAGTGTGCTGGTGAATTTAGTTTTGCACCGAGGGAAGGGGATTCAGACAATCAGGTGGCTGGAACAGCGGGTGAGAATACACATTCCCCGGCCACTGATCCAGTCACCCATGGTGGCACCATCTTTTTTTTTTCCACTCCTTATTGCCTCCTTACCCCCACAAAACAATTTCAACTCTTCCCCGCCCCCTCTTTTCCTCCCAACTTACCTGCAGGACCAGAGTTGTATGCTCCAAAGGAAAAAGAAGAAAGCCATTTGCACCCCGGATGAACCCCAAGGTGCGAATGGCTTTCATGCCCCAGTGGGGGTGAGGGGTGCCGGACATGGCCAGTAACAGTCCTCGCTAGCGTTCTATAAGTGGCAATGTCCACCAGGCATGAAAGCCATAAGCCATTTGGGTTTGTAGAGGATTTCCATGTCTCCCCGTATTCCCTGCAATCCCTTCACACACTTAGTTCATTTTCTGTTGCCCGCCTCCCCCAGGGTCCATCTGAGATTGGTTGGTTGGGTGTTCCATCTCTGCTGAGCAGGAAAAATCCAAGTCAGTTCCATGTCTGTTCTAAATTCCATTCCCCTGGCTCCATTCCAGTTTTTCTTGGTTACACCCTGTTGCATTCTGGGAATGCTGATTCTGAAAAAGACAAAATAGAACTCTTGCTAGAAGAGAGGCTGACCGGCTTTGTGGAAGGGACAGCGGTGCCCACAGACATATCTAATGGACACTAAGGCGGCTGGGGCTCCCCAACTACCTCACTCTGCCTCTCGGCTAGGACCAGCGCTCGTAGGTCACCTAACCCAGGCTGAAAGGTGTCCCTCTGCCCCTATGACGCGGCCAGGACCCTGAACCTGTCACACATCTTATCATTATTGCTGTACAAAATCTTTAACTAAATGATAGTGAAGAAGGTATGCTCAGAATCATAGTGCACTACACTGATTACCCTGATTCTGAAATCAGTAAAAGGTAGCTAGTAAAGCACCAACTGTAGACCTATCTCTCTCTTTAATATGGACATTAAGGTGCTCACCAAAATCTTTGAGCTATATATGGGAAATGTAGGTGCACTAGTACACATAGCTTTATGGGTATAACAATTTTAGAGTGGTGTGTTGAACATCCTGCAGGAATATGAAAATTGGAAGATGTGGCGGCATCCCTTTTTATTGATGAACAGAATGAATGCATTTGACTGCGTGAAGTTATGTTTTTTAAAGAACACCATGAAGAAATGGCTTGTGCAGGGACTGTTGAGTGCACTGTAGTCAAATGCACAGCCTGCATCAAATTGAATTGGGTGCAGTCAGAAGGGTTCGACTTGCGAAGAGCCACATACCCTCACTCCCGCCTATGGTTTAATCTGGCTTTGTAACCCCTGTTGGTATTGATCTAACAGAGACAAGGAGTCAAAGGGTTAAAAGCAGGTGGGTCTGCAATAAAGGTCCAAGCGTATCCCTACGATGACATCACCATATCTGATCAATAGGTTACTCTAGCACCCTTGTTAGGGCTACTGCTCTCAGATAGTAGGATATGTGGCTGATATTTGAATCTGGGTAAGAGCAAAGTATTTATGATAGATGGGGACTGCATTCACAGGGTCACAAAGACTCTGAGATGCTCTTAGTAGAATAGACTAGCGTGCATTTAAGCAAGTGCTTTTAATAAGTGCTGTTTGCTGGATCACTGCAGTGATAGCATTCATCTTTACAGTTGCGATCCCCCCCCGTGGCCTGGTAGCAGACGTGTGCTGCATATGCTAACTGATAAAGACATGAAGTGTTGTCCATGTTAAGTAGGTGATACTGAACGGTATGTTGATTATGCTTTTTGTATTTATTATGCACAGTTGTTAACATAGCAATATCTACTTTTTTGAGATTTGAAACCGTGGCAATTAGTAAAGTTGATTGATTAGGCACCTGTAAGCAAAAAGGACCAGCCGCGAGATTGAAATTTCCACGTCCTCTATCTACTGCTGCACTTGTGGTGCGGTCTGATCGGACTTGGACGCTCTGCGGCTGCCCTCGAATCTCTGTCAGGTACCGTAATGGCCGCCGCAACATAAGTGTTGCTCCGTTGCTAGGAGACGCTTCATTCTTCTTGTGAACCAGCATCCGCCGGTGAGGCGGAAGCCGGCCCTCCTGGGAGAAGGCCCGACAGGATAAGGCCTGTTTCTGTGCCTGTTTCGAGCCTGTTGAGCCTGGGCCAGGAACGCTGCCCCTATAAACTGAGATCATATCAGCACACAACCTGTTCGGGTAAGGCTGCCACCCTGCCCCCGTGCATCTATCTCTGCCTTTGGCATTGATTATATTGAGGTGCCTCATGTCCTCACTGAAGTACTGTTGCATTGCACAACCGCCGGCTTATAAATAACGCTGCACCCTGACACTATATTTCATTATTATTGCCCCGTGAATTTATCCAAATGCTAACTATGCCCTATAACTGCAGCTTAACTTTTTGAGCATGCCTCCTGCCCCTCATTTTACTCCTAGCTCACTGTACCTACTACGTGAAACTAGTAGCAAGTCGGCCACGTAGCCTTCCTAACAGGCTACAAACGTTGTTTAATGCACTCAATCTTCTTGCCCTATACATGTCAGGCCTATTATTTATGCTACCTATATTTAGCCTACCTGCATATAGGCACGGCTGCGTACTCTCAAACAGCCTACTACCACCTTTTCCTCCACTTCCTGCCTTAACTTGATAATTGAATCTAAGCATTGCTGAGTTTGTTTAATTAGATAGACCCTACACTGCTTTATCTTATACGTGTGCTATATGTTCAGCTGCCAAATTATAGATCTGTTAACCCACGAGTTTATAGGCCTGAACCTAACTCCAAGTCCTATTTATGAACTTAGCCTAATTGCAGCCTATACCTTATCTATATCTTATCTCCATTTATAGGCCACCCACAACTAGCTACACGCACTCAATATGTACCTCCCACCCCTCTACATGGTTCTACTTGGGACACTTCTCTATATAATCACCATACAAGATCTCACTATGTTACAATATCCACCTCCACCAGCGCCTACGCACAACCTCCCTAGGCAGGCTGACATGATCACTAGACCTTGTATTTTTCCACAGAGGAACCTCAAATTACGCGCAATATTTCCAAGATTGTACCACCCTTTAACTAGAAAAGTGTCAAATAATGCTACTACTGGTCCTCGCAAAACTTGCCACCTACAGCACCCCCTTCAACTTAATAGCAGACTCTTCCGAGAGCCCATTTCTGTCCCGAAATGTAATCTCAAGGTACAGCCATCACTGCCCCAACCAGTACAGTCTGGGACAAAGGGCACACTTATAAACGCCTGTTCTATGGTTGCCCACGCAACAGATATTGCAGACTTGTTGCAAAACAAAAATGTAGATTTCCTAGGTCTTACTGAATCCTGGCTCCACCCTGCAGCTGGTCCAGCAATTATGCTAGCGGTCCCAGATGATTACACCCTTCTTAGACTAGATCGTACTACTTCTCGAGGTGGAGGTCTTGCCAAAATAGCTAAAACTAACTTTACACTGAGACTTTCTTCACCTCTTAATACAGACTCATGTGAATCCTTAACTGCCAAGTTAACCATATCCAACACACAGTCTGTATCTATCCACTTTATATACCGACCTCCAGGCCCTCTTGGTTCCTTTGAAGAAGACCTAACAATCATCCTGTCTAAGAACCTTAAAAACTCCTCTCAGAGCTTTATTCTAGGAGACTTTAACCTTGGCTTCAGTGACCCTTTAGACTCTGCCACTCAAATCAACAACACCTTAGAGGAATTAGGTTTCACCCAAAAGATCACAGATCCTACCCACACTAAAGGTAGAACCCTTGCCTGGATTGCCGAGCACAACTGCCCAATCACATTCACGTCCATAATGCCCCAGCCCTGGACTGACCACCACCTGATTACGTTCTCATTAGAGGCCTCATCTCCTTTGCCTACCGACAGTATAGCCCCAGCTGTCCCCACCAGAAATAAAAGAAACATTACTCCCGAAAACCTCATCCCCTTGATACTACCCACTCTCAACTCTATCTCAGACTACACAGATCCCTTCACTATGGTAGACGTGTACAACATAGTGATATTATCATCCGTCGATGTCATGGCACCATTGAAAATGAGAAAGAGCAAACCGCGCAAACATGTGAATGCCTGGTTCTCTCCGCAACTAAAAGAAATTGGACAAGAGAAACGCTGATACAAAAAAATATGGATACTAGATCCATCAGAGACAAACAAAATCAACCTGAGTAAGCAAGCCTCCCTCTACATAAAAGAAATTATCCTTGCCAAACAAACCTCCTACAACCTCGGTATTTCCCAAGCTAAGTCCAACACCAAAGAGCTTTTTGCAATTCTGAAAGAGGTAGAATCCCCCATCCAAACCCCAGACTCCTGCCTCAAGGACAAAAATTGGTGCATGGGCATACAAAATGCTCTAGCCAATAAAATTACAACCTTGCAAACCAAGATTAACAACAAAAAAGACACTCTTCTCACTACCTCCAAACCTAGCATCACTAATGCAACAGCAATGCAATCTATCTTGACTCCACCATATGCGGTCATTCCCCACTTTAACTTTCACAAAATATCCACCAAAGAGGTTGTAAAAGTCATCCTTACTCTTAAACCTTCGAACTGTCATGGTGATTTATGCCCAGCACAACTCCTAAAAGACGCAGCTCGCGAACTCTCCCCTTTTATCACCAAAGTTATAAATGCTTCCTTCACCTCAGGCACCATACCTAATAATCTGAAACAATCCTGGGTCCTCCCTCTCCTTAAAAAACAAAACTTAGATCCCTCTATCCCCACTAACTACCGCCCTATTAGCACAGTGCCATTCTTACTTAAAATCCTTGATAAAAGAGCGTACCTACAAATCCAACATTATCTTGAATATAACCACCTTCTAGGAGCCCGACAATAAGGCTTCAGACCCCAACATGGAACTGAGACCGCTCTTGTAGACCTTAAGGCACAAATAGATGAGGTGAGAGAGGAGGGTAAAACAGCATTACTGTTGCTCTTCGATCTCTCTGCAGCATTTGATCTGGTTCACCATGAGATCCTCTGCCACCATTTACAGTCGGCAGCCCACTTCTCCCAAGAGGCAATTGACTGGATTCAGTCCTTTCTCAATAACAGAAAAATGCGAGACTTCTCCCCGCTAGCAGCCACTGACCCAATGCCCATTACCTGTGGTGTGCCAGAGGGCTCCTGTGTCTCTCCCACTCTGTACAACATTTTCACAAAGCCCCTTTTCGATGATCTTGATGGTCTGGGTATCACCTACACTAATTATGCCGATGATACACAGATCCTCATCCCGCTGATGGGGAATTATGACAAGGATTTGGCCTTTGTTAACAGTGTACCTCATCATCCAGGCATGGATGGCCTCACACGGTCTATGCCTGAATGATGACAAAATGGAGCCCCTCATCCTAGGCACAACAGCTAATCTCAATAAACTAGGCCAGAACTACTCCTCGTTCGAAATCGACAATAACATCATTGCTGTGGCCAAGGAGGTTAAAACCCTTGGCTTCTATCTAGACTCAACACTAACATTAAAAAAAACAAGTAAATACTTTGGCTTCCTCTACCTCCTATACCTGCAAACTTATCAGAGCAGCCAAACCTTTCCTCTCTTCTAATAACTGCATTACCCTAGCTAGAGCCTTGATCCTGTCTAAATTGGACTATTGCAATGCTCTCTACGTGGGTAGTAATAAACACATTACGAACAAGATTCAAATCTTGCAAAATAATGCCTTAAGAGCAGCCCTGAGTCTACCAAACAAAGCCCACATCTCAGATACTAGAAGATCTGTCAACTGGCTCTCCACAAAAGACAAGATCTTCCTTAAATCTGTCTCTCTGACTCACAAATGCCTCCACCATCTTGCCCCTCAATATCTTATAGTGAGATTCTATTAGACATGAACTCGGACTTGAATCAATGCATAACATAGTTGTCTGGAAATCTCTGGCCATGTTCCGAAAGATGTCATTAAAGGACCAGGCTGCGGCCTACAAAATTTTCGCGAATATGATCCATCAACAACACTGCAGCATTACACAAAATTGGACTAACGGTCTAAAACGGATTTTGGATACTGCAGATGTAACGTGGGAAACCTTGATAGACACTCCCCAAATTGCGAAACAAAAACTAAGGAAATGGAATTGGATAGAGAACTTAGAATGAAGAAATCTTCTATCTACGTCGATCGACCTAGGCTCTCTAACAAATTGTCTGGACCACCTACCAAGATACCTACAAAAATTCCCTTCAAGGAAACGTCCTAATCAATTTCTGAGACTGCGGCTGAACGCACACACAATAAAGGAGATTCTATGGAGACGAAAAGCCCCCAAAATTGTGAATAATCTTTGTAGGTTTTGTGAAATCACAGTCGAATCTGTAAAACACCTAGTCATTGAATGTCCAAAAATTAAGGAACATCGAACTCGCTATTTGGGTGCCTTTGCTCCAATTGACGAGGACATGGACAAATGGTGGTACCATATACTATCTGGATCAAATGTGCCACTGACATGTGCAGTTTGCGATTTAGTGGAACATATTCTGAATGAGGACCAGTGTCAATCAGAAAGATCCCCTTTCTTTTCTTCATTGAATGATTGTCATTGAAAGACTGTAATTTCCTTGTGTTGTCTTTGTTCTCTTGTTTTTCTTGTCCTCCTGTGGATTTATGTTTATATATGTGAAAGCAAGATCGTCTATTGTTTATTGTAATTGAAGTTTATTTGTAAACTAATTGTTACAATTAAAACAAAATAAAAAATAGTGAGATTCACTAGACAAGTATCCTGCTGTCCTTCCAGAAAGGCTACCTCCAACCTCCTACTGGTGCCAACATTCAAACGTACTATGACCAGGGGGAGCAGCTTTGCTGTCAAAGCAGCACAACATTGGCACTCCCAACCGCCATCCCTAAGGGTAGACCTTCCTTACCTACAATTTAGATCTAATCTTATCCTTTGGATTAAAGAACATGACAATTAAAGTATTGATACTTTCACAGACATTCTACGCTCAGCTATAATCTAAAACTTGTAAATCGTGTATATTTTTATGTAAATATGACTTATTGTATCTCTTCTAATGTTGTCTCCAGCATTGTAACCATAGCTGGACACTATCCACAATGCCTTATGTAACCTAAGATATACAATCCTCTTGTTGCTCTTGCGTCCTGTAACCTCTGGGTTAGGTGCGTATTACAAATAATAAAACAAACAAACAAATATAATTTGCTGGAGTCTGAGCGGTTGGCTGAGGTGTGTACTTAAGTTCGCCCAATGTCTGTGCAAGAAGCGTAGTGCCGTATGTCTGATACAGAAGCTCCTGTTATACCGCACAAAGCTGTTCATGCTTATGACAAACCGAAACCAACAAGGCGATGTTGTAGAGTATGCCCATGTAAAATAATTACTCACCCTGCCCCTGTCAAAAACTAGGAAATTGATTACCTATTTTCCTAAAGTTTCGCCCCCCCCCAGTAAACAAGAAAAATTACTTGCTGCTCAAGTCCTGACGGCAGACCTAAATGTGTCTCTTAGCTGCCTAGGCACAAAGTTTGTGAACAAATTAATTACTCCTCCTTCCCTATTTGTGACTACTATATCGACCAAATGCACTAGTACCTTCGATCCAGAATGTCTGTTTTCTCCTTCTATGATCATCTCGTCTCCTCATCTGTTAACAGGGTTGAATGAGCCCAGTGACAGTGCTTCTGTAGATTTAGCTAAGTGCCCAACTGCTCTTACCATTCATAGTTCTGAGATGGTCCAGCTCCCCCTCCCCCCGGTAACGGTGAACCCCTAGATATGTCAGCTGAAACTATCGATGTTGAATATCTAGGTCCCGATTTGAACTCCTCCTTCTCATTCCTGCCCCCGTTCCTGATCCCCTCCCTGTTTACCTACCTGGTGGTGAAGACACCGCCAAGCAGTGTCTCCCTTTTAAAACTGAATTCTGTCCAGAATCTCTATCAAATAATGACTCGGGACAAGCAGATGCCATTAGTTTGTCACCTTATCCAGGTATAAGGCACGGATCGGTAGCATCTCCCGTTATCCAGACTCTAACTCCCAGCCATGGTCTCAATGCTGAGGTTTGCTTGGCCGATAATACTACGACTTCCAGCGGTATGGCTGTGGACTCTGTTACCTGTCTCCCTCTCCAACCCCAGCAAGTTGAAGCCTCCCTTGGTACTGATGACCTCACTGATAACAGCATCTCATCTGACGAGATGTTTATGGCCTATGAATGTCTCTTATTTTTATTTTTAGTTATTAGTTTGTTCACAAGACGTTTTAAGGTTTCTTTCTGTGCTGTTCCGTTGCAAAAACGACATCTCATATCCCCATCAGTTACAAGTTTGTTACCCCACTTCAGAGTATACAGCTGATTCAGCTTGAATCATAAGTAAACATCCCTCAGTAGACAGCAGGGAAACTTTAACAAATACATTCTTTGGGGCATCCACTTAGATGCAAACAGTGCAGCTTCAGAATACAGTTTCCTTGCAGAAATCGCTTCCAGAGTTCTAACCCAATCATTTTCGAATAATCGTTTCTTCACATATGGCAGGCGAAATTGTAAGTCAACTGGCAAGAGTGTGAAAGTGTGAAATTGTGTAACAGCTTGACCATGGAATGATAAAACTTTGCAACAGATGGTGGATTTCTCTCTATTGATCTTCATACAGTGAATTTGCAGGAGGAAACAACATTTCTGATGAATGGGTTAGACGCTGCCAGTGGAATCTAGTGAACAAGGAGGTCAAACCCAATTCCTGTCAAAGGACAGAGTTAGGAAGTGACATGGCCAAACGCAGAGAGGT